>NC_138343.1:150680111-151425583 GCF_046562875.1 Panthera onca
AACTGGGAAAAACAAATCGGGAAGGACGTGAGCAAACTGCAACTGTGTGCACTGCTAGTAGGAACAGAGAATGGGGAGTCTGCTGCGGAAATCAGTTTGGGGGGGTCCTCAAAAGCTAAAAACAGAATTCCAGTATGAACCAGCTATTTTTCTCCACGGGATATACCCAAAGGAACTGAACACAGGGACCGTGAGCGCCTGGATGGCTCAGTCGGTTGAGCGTCCGACTTCGGCTCAAGTCACGATCTCACGGTTCATGGGTTCGAGCCCCGCGTTGGGCTCTGTGCTGACACCTCAGAGCCTGGAGCTTGTTTTGGGTTGTGTCCCCCTCTCGCTCTCTGCCCCTCCCCCACTCACGCTCACAGCCTCTCTTTCTCGCTCTCAAAAATAAACATTACCAAAAAATTACTTTACAACAGGGACTCTGGACAGGTACTTATATCCCCACATTCACAGCAGCGTTATTCACAACAGCCAAAAGAGGAAAACAACCCTACCTCCTCAGTAGAGGAAAGTGCGAACGAAATGCACGGTCCACACGGTGGAGTACGACACAGGCTTAGAGAGAAAGGAAGTCCTAACACACACACAACACGGAGGAACTTTCAAGAAACGATGCTAACTGAAATAAGCCAGACACAACAGGACAAACACTGTAGGATTCCCTAAATATTATACGAGGTACCCCTAACATAGGCAAGTTCATTAAGACAGTGAGTCGAATAACGGTTGCCAGGGGCTGGGGAAAGAGGAAAATGGCAACTTTTATTCCTTGATGATTACGAAGTTTCCGTTGGCAGCAGTGAAAACGTTTTAGACAAAGCTGGTGGTGACAGCTCTACGACATCGTGAATGTCATCAAAATAGTTAAGATGATGAATTTTATGTGTATTTTATCACAATGAAAACATTTAATTGCACGGAGTAGCAACAGCATCGGTAGTGTCTGCCCTGGCCTGGGCTGGGGAGGGGGGAGGGGGGAGGGGGAGGGGGGAGGGGGGAGGAGGGAGAGGGTGCAGAGAGAGACACACCACAGAACTACTACTGAGCAATGAAACGACAGTACCCGAGATCCTGACTTGGAGTCTCACAGCTCCTAGAGCTATCTCCAGAGCCCATTCGCCTCCTCTTGGATGGTTGGGTCCCATCGTTTGAATTATCTTCATTATCATCCTATACATTTGAAACATTCAAAACATAAGAAACAATAAAAAATAAGGAACACAGGATTACGTCTCATCCCAGACCTGCTAAAAGGCTCAACTTAAAGGCTTTTTAAGGACAACCTACTACACAAATGTTAACTTTCTACTGCAATTAAAAGGGGCCAAGAATCTGGCTTGGTGAGACCTGGGAAAAAAAAAAAAAAAACCTAAAAAGTGATCTGCAATAATCAAAATAAGAAAATTCTCAATTAACCTGTAAATCTAAACCGACCTTTTAAAACGCCCTGTGGTTTAAACAAACATGTAAAATTGCTGCAACACTAAAATTAAAGCAAACCCTCCTATCCCAGCTACGGGAAAAAAACAAACAATCGTGTGGATCATTTAGTGCTTAACTCAACGTATGGCTGGTTGATCGGACTATGCTAACGGGCTCTCTTACATATTTCTATTCCCATGGGAAAAGGGTATACGAGGACTAGGGACAAGTTACCGATCCTGTTCATTTTTTTCTTACATTGCAAACATTTAGCAAAAACGTGCCCTAATAAGAGTCATTCGTCTATACAGCAGCACACAGTACACACCCCAGCCAACGGGAGGCTTCAACATGTTTAGGCGACATTGTCCGTGAGGAGACAGTAACGTCAAGACCAAGTTGCACCATCCACTCAGAAAGGAGCGATGCGTCAAATGTCAGGAAACTGACTTACTCACATATTAGCTAAAGCTTGATGATTGTAACGCTCACAAAAATACCTTTTGAAAAAAGTAATCAACGAAACATAGATTTGTCAGACAAATACAATGCTGTTCAATACCATGGTCCTCTTGCTATATAAAAGACAACTGTAAAAAGTAGAAGACAACTATAAAAGTCGCTGGCCATGCCACAGCTGGACGGGGGGCGCTCACAGGGCACTACCCTTCACCAGCCCAGGGGCTGTCTGCCAGCCGCTCCGGTTCTGAGACCATCACTGAGCCTGCAGGGCTTGCCTAAGGGAAGGGTTAAATGAGCTGAACACTGGGCAGCGCTTAGATCAAGGCCTAGCAGATACTGAGTGCCCTATAAAGTTAGTTCATATCACCATGATGATCCTTAGCCTCCGACGGCTCCAGCTATTAGGAATTTACTCAGATTCTTTCCCAAACAGATAAACATACGCTACATTGTCCGTTTTGGTTTCCGTATAAGCACCATTCAATTACAGAGCCCTGGTACATTCCTATTAAGAAAGGCAACCAGGTAAGAGATGGAGAGCAGAAAATAAATGTATTCTCCAAAAAAATAGCATTTAACAGTAAGCATCACGATTAAGGCAGTTCAGAGTCAACATTTCAGGCATAACTCCCTTTAGGCAAATTGATCCAAGGGGGGTTTTGTTGCCGTTTTTTGGGTTTTGGTTGTTTTGTTTTCTTTGGCTGTTTTACTCGCTTCTGGGCATTTTGAGCACTTGTATGTCGATTTAAGTATACTCCTCTTGCTTAAAAAGTTGAAACAGTCCAGAAAAGTTAAAAACGCAGAGCTGAAGGCACGGCTTCCCGGGCGGTGCTCTGACGCCGCGGCCCCCGCCCGCGCAGGTGCACGAAGGACCGGGGTGACCCCCGGCGCCCCCCCCCCCACCCCCCGGCGGTTCCGCACAAGCCAGCGGCATGGCTGCGTCCCCAAGGGCGGTAAAAACTAAGTTCGCCGGCGGAGCCGCGCGCCGGCCGCCACTCAGTTCCTGCGACTTAGCGGACTCCAGGGGGTGCTGGCGGGGGCGCCCGGGGGCTCCACCGGGCCCGAGTCCCCGCACGAGGCCGGACCGGCCGCAGCCCCGGGGCCGCTTCCGCGAGGCGCTCTCCGAACCCGGCACCCGCGGGCCAGGCCTCCCCCCGCCGCCTCGGGGACCGACCGGGCAGCCGGGCGGCCTCGGGGGGTGGGGGGTGGGGGAGTGCGCCACGGCCTGCGGCCCGTCCGGGCGGGAAACGCGCGGCCCGGCCCCGCCGCCCGCCTCGGCTCCCCCCCCCCCACCCCCGCCCCCGGCCCGTCCCCGCCCCGCCCCGCCCGGCGCCGCTCCTCACCTTCGGGGACGGCGCTCCGGGGGTGGCCGGGTCGCTGTCGCACGGCCGCGGGGACAGCGCCGTCCCGGGGCCGGCCGCCGCCGCCATCAGCCCTAGCGCCCCGCGCCGCCGCCTCCGCCGCCGCCGCCGCCTCGTCCCGGCCGCCGCCGCCGCCGCCGCCGCCGCCGCCGCCGCCGCCGCGCGGGCCGCCCGCCGCCCGGGCCCCGCCCCCTCCGCCCGCCCGCCGCCGCCCGGGGGCCGGCCCCTGCCGCCGCGCGCCCCGCGGCCCGCCAGCGCCGCCGCCACCGCCATGGCCGCCGCCAGCGCGCCGCCGGGCCGCCGCGGCCGAGGGGGCGGAAGGAGGCCGCCGGCGGCCCGCGCGCCTCAGCCCCGCCGGCCGCTCGCCGCGCCGGCCCGCTCCGCCGCGGCGCCCCGGCCGCCGGCCTCGGCCGTCCCCGCCGCGCCGGCGCTCCCGGGCCCCGCGCGCCGCGCCCTTCCGCCGCCGGCTCCCCGCCCGCCGCCCGCCGCCCGCCGCGGCCCCCCTCGGCCCCCGGCCCTCCGCCGCTCCCGCCCCGCCGCTCGCCGCGGCCCCGCGCGATCCTCCGGCCGCCGCCGCCGCGCCGCCGCCACCCCACCGCCCGGCCCGCCGCAGCCCGGCGCGCTCCGCGGCCCCACCTCCCGCCGTCCCCTCAGCCCCCAGCCCCGCCCCGGCCCGCCGCCGCTTGGCGCGCTCGCTGCCGCCCCCTCCCCGCGGCCCCCGGCCCGGCCCGGCCCCGCCACACGTCAGCCCCTCTCCTCCCACCGCGCCCGCGCCGCCCCGCCCGGGGGTCCCCGCCGCCGCCCCGCCTCTCCCGGGGAGGGGAGGGGAGGGGAGGGGAGGGGAGGGGGGGCGGGGGGGAATCCTCCGCCCCCTCCCCCTGGAGGAGGGGTCCCCGCCGCCCCCCCCCCTCCTCGCCCGAGGGTCCCTCCGCCCCCAACCCCCAGGGGTCCTCGCCGCCGCTCCCCCAAGCCTCACCCCGGGGCCCCAACGCTGCCTCCGCCCCCTCCCTCAGGGGTCTCCGCCTCCCCTTCCCCTTCTCCCCACCCCCACCCCGGCCACCCCAAGGGCCCCGCCGCGGCCTCCGCCCCCTCCCCACAGGGGTCCCCGCCGCCCCCCGCCGCCCCTCCCCCCCCTCCTCGCCCGAGGGACCCTCCGGGGCCCCTCCCCTCCCCTCACCCCAAGGGATCCTCCGCGGCCTCCGCACCCTTCCCCGCGCGGGGGTCCCCGTCCTCCTATTCCTCTCTCCCGAGGGACCTTCTCTCCAAGGGGGCCGCCCCTCCCCCTCAATCCCGAGCGCCCCGCCCCCTTCCCCCCGGGCTCCCCTCGTCCCGGCACCGCCCCGGTGGGCTGTGTCTCGGGGGGCTGTGAGAGCCCTCGCCCATTTCCTGGCTCTGCGTCCTCCGCCACCGCCCCTGCCCGCCTCTGCCTTTGTTCTCTGCCGGCGGCCTCACGCTCTCCGCAGCTCCTGAGCCACCTGCCCTGGAGCGCGTGCGTTCCAATGACACCCTGGGCGGCTCTCCTTTGAAAAGTTTACGCGCAGCCACCCGAGGGCCTGTCGAAATCCTACAGTGTAAGAGTGCCCGAAATTCAACTTGCGTGCGTGTAATTTGGGGTTGGAATGTGCTCTGTGCAGCAGCCTGCAGCTGAGACCCTAGGCAGGCAGGCAGACCGGCAGGTGGGCCGGGCACGCACGGAAAGCTGTGCCTGGAAGGCTGCCTTGGGGGCTCCCTAAGGCTGGTCAGCTGCCCCCAAAACGCTGTGGACCCTCCCGGCCTTTCCCAGCCCAGCCTTGCTCGCTGCACATGGCCGATCACGTCCCCCTGTCTCCTGTGTACAGTGAGGAGAAGGCCTGGGTCTTCAGCGTTTTTGCAAAGGGCATGCAGGGCACAGTGGGAGGCCCGTCCGCAGAAGGCACCGACATGATGGGCACTGAATTTATTATTAATTCTAGTTATTAGACTTCACCTCGTCACCTCGAGGATTTCTCACACACACGTTTGGAACTGAACCTTAAAAGAACCTGGCAGGCAGCTGTGACCACAAGAGTACCGGAAATTTGTGAAAAGTTGACCTCTCAGCAGACAGTATTAGCTGAGAGTGTGGATGATTTTTCAAGGTAACAGACAAAGGTTCTAGGATTTAGAGTACCATGTGGCTTCCCTTTCATTCATTATGTTTGCAAAAGTTTGCACTCCTTCTAGCCCATGGCTCCTCCAGCCCACCCACTCCTGATTTCCATTCCCATCAGAAAAGATATGGCACCAATAGCTGAAGATTCACAAATGGCTCCTAAGCTAAACCTTGCTTTCACTCACAACCTCAGACGAGCTCCCTATTTCCCTACCCCCCTGAAGGAAACAGCCTGCCTGAGTCCACTGGGAAAGACCATCAACTTCTCCCAAATTCTCTTCACTGATCAAGGCCCTCACTCAGATTCTCCTGATAGAATTCAACAATAAATATATATAGCCACATATATACATATATATATTCAGAATATAACTGAATGTATATATCTATACATTCAATTATTCCGGTCTACTCTTTTCCCTTGGGTATTCCGTCTCTAGATCAGACACAAATTTAAAACTCTTCATTCCAAGCCAAAAAATACTGATTCAGGGGCGCCCGGGTGGGTCAGTCAGTTAAGCATCCAACTTCAGCTCAGGTCATGATCTCGCAGTCCATGAGTTCGGGCCCTGTGCTGACAGCTCCCAAGAGGCCCGGAGCCTGCTTCAAATTCTGTGCCTCCCTCTCTCTCTGCCCCTCCCCAACTCATGCTCTGTCTCTCTCATTCTCAAAAATGAATAAATGTTAAAAAAATTTTTTTTAATACGGATTCAGCCTTTCAGCATGAAAGGTAAGGCAGAGTATTAAGGTGCACTCCGTGGATTACATTCCTGTCCGTGGGCAGTTTCAACGCCAAATATTATACAAATATATAAATGTTATTAAAGGCAGTTTAGGCAGCAGATAATTTACTTGCAAGTACAAAAGTTAAGATTTTAAGGTTAGCACAGAATTTGAAAAGTACCTTAAGAGACTGGTAGGGCAATTACAGGGAAATACACAATTGGAAATGGAAACAGGGTTTCAAGCCTGAAAAAGACTGACGGGGGAAAAATAGGAAGCATATTTAGGAACATCAACCATTCCAATGTGTCTTGAGAATGGGGTATGTAAAGGCAAATTCCAGGAGTGAAATACACAGGGCGCCGGTATGATGCCATGGTAAAAACAAAGATTAGGAGTTAGGATTAGGATTTTGGTTTCTTTTTTTTTTTTTTTTTCCAATATATGAAATTTATTGTCAAATTGGTTTCCATACAATACCCAGTGCTCATCCCAAAAGGTGCCCTCCTCCATACCCATCACCCACCCTCCCCTCCCCTCCCCTCCCTCCCACCCCCCCATCAACCCTCAGTTCTCAGTTTTTTTTTTTTTTAATTTTTTTTAATGTTTATTTATTTTTGAGACAGAGAGAGACAGAGCATGAACAGGGGAGGGGCAGAGAGAGAGGGAGACACAGAATCTGAAACGGGCTCCAGGCTCTGAGCTGTCAGCACAGAGCCCAACGCGGGGCTCGAACTCACACACCATGAGATCATGACCTGAGCTGAAGTCGGACGCTTAACCGACTGAGCCACCCAGGCGCCCCAGTTCTCAGTTTTTAAGAGTCTCTTACGCTTTGGCTCTCTCCCACTCTAACCTCCCTTTTTTTTTTTCCTTCCCCTCCCCCATGGGTTTCTGTTAAGTTTCTCAGGATCCACGTAAGAGTGAAAACATATGGTATCTGTCTTTCTCTGTATGGCTTATTTCACTTAGCATCACACTCTCCAGTTGCATCCATGTTGCTACAAAGGGCCATATTTCATTCTTTCTCATTGCCACGTAGTATTCCATTGTGTATATAAACCACAATTTCTTTATGCATTCGTCAGTTGATGGACATTTAGGCTCTTTCTACAATGTGGCTATTGTTGAGAGTGCCACTATAGACATTGGGGTACAAGTGAGGATTTTGGTTTCAATACCAACTGTGTCACTTAATGGCCACACGGCCATCAATAATGGGTAAATTTTTAATCTCTCTGACCCTCCGTTTCCTCATTTGTAGGATTAAAACAATAATGTCCACTCAATTATTTCACAAATATTTTACAGAAAGCAACTATGAACTAAGAATTGCGTTAGGTGATAGAAATATAAAGAATTATTCATTTGCTCACCAAATACTATCTTAATATGTACTAGGCTGAAAAAAGGCAGAAAAGGAGCAGGGGGTGCCTGGGTGGCTCAGTGGGTTAAGCCCTTGACTCTTGATTTTGGCTCAGGTCACGATCTCCGATCTCCAGGTCGTGGAACCCAGCCCCTGGGACTCGCTCCCTCTCTCTGCCCCTACCCCACTTGTTCCACACACACACACACACACACACACACACACTCTCTCTCTCTCTCTCTCTCTCTCTCTCTCAAAATAAATAAACATTAACAAAAAAAAAAGGAGCAGGAGGGGCGCCTGAGTGGCTCAGTCAGTTGAGCGTCCGACTTCGGCTCAGGTCATGATCTCACAGTTCGTGGGTTCGAGCCCCGCATCAGGCTCTGTGCTGACCGCTTGCTCAAAGCCTGAAGGCTGCTTCAGATTCTGTGTCTCCTACTCTCTCTGCCCCTCCCCCGTTCACGCTTTGTCTCACTCTGTTTCTCAAAAATAAATGTAAAAAAAAAAATTTTTTTTTTAAAAAAGGAGCAGGAAACTAAGTGACAGGTATTATAAATTGAGAGGATAGCGTGTTTCAAAAAGAAGGACTGGTCAACTATGTCAAATGAGAGGTTGAATAAGATGAGAGAAAAATGTCCAGTGCATTTAGCAATCTGGGGGGAGTTAGCAAACTTAATTATTTTGAGGTGTCTCAAAGGAGCGGCAGCTTCAGAAACTAGTGGGAAGCCCCTTGAGGAGGGAGCAGGTGACTAGTATGAGAAGTTGGGCCATAACTAGCACTGGAGAAAGTAGGCAGCTGGGGAGCTGGGGTGTTGTCTTCAAGGTGGGACCTGAGCGAGTTTGCACACTGAGGAGGAGGAGCAGAGGAGGAGTCACGGGGCCGAGAGCAAGGGAAAGAGGGAGGCCTGGAGGCAGCTCTGGGAAGGCCAGAAGCCAGTACAGGTGCGGGTAAGCCCCCGACAGCACGAAGCTCAATGCATACATTGTGACGACTTAGAAAACAGAATGTGGCTGCAGACGCACATGGTTTCTGAGACTGGGTGGTAAAGAACCTCTGATACTTTTCCTTTCCCGAATGAAATACGAGGTGAAGCCGTCAACTGAGAGTGAGGAGAGGAGAGGAATATAGGAAGTAGGGGGAAAGGTGCGGAGAGCAAGGAGGCCAAGTTCCTAGGAGGCCAAGTGATTCGCCCCCCGGAATTTTGTGGTGGAGAACTCGGGAGTGAAACCAGTCGGTCTGGTTTTTCCATGTTCTCTGGCAAATGTGGCTGCTTGAATTCAGGCTAGTCCAAAGTGGATATGCTTTTCGTTCACAAGGGTTTTACCAGATGAGTAAGAGGGGCAAAGGAACTTGTGTTTGTGAGCGAGTGATTGTAACGATGGGCTAGTAAACGGTGTACAGATTTCAGTAAGGGTCTATAGGTGCTAAGGACAGGAAATGACTGCGAGAATAGCCAGCTAGAACATGAGGTTTCAGAGGTCATACTGATATTGATTGGTGAGGTTTGGAGGGATGGCGGGGGTTCGGAGCCAATGACCAAGAAAGAACTCTTGAGATGTTTTTGGTGCAACAGGGTGATTTTATTAAAGCACAGGGACAGGACTTGTGGGCCGAAAGAGCTGCGCGGGAGGGGTCCTGAGGAGTGACTGGTTACACACCTTGGAGCTGGGGGAGGTAAATCAAAGGGAGGCCTCCAGAAGGACTTTCATATGCTAAAGAGGACTCCTGAGATACCAGAGGCCTAGCTGTCATTTGGCTAAGGTTGTTTTTCCCTCTAGCAAAGCATTAACATTAAGACGTAGATTGTTCCTGGAGGAACGTTTTACTGTGCCTGCCTCAAGAATTTGTCAATGGGCTGCAGGTTATGAGGAAATTTAATTTTGTCTACATTTCTTTCTGCCTTTGTTTCCCACATCATTGATGATGGCAAAGTCTACAGGATGAACCAAGGAGTAGGTGACCAAGGTGGGCGACAGGAAAAGGCCACTCGGTGAGTGGGTCAAGGAATTAAGAAGCCAGAAAACAGACATCCTAGTTTTCATGAGAGCACAGGACCATAAAAATGAGCACAGAAACTGAAACCGTGCAAAGTGATCGTAATAATCAAAGAGAAAAATTACAATTGTCTGATGACTTAAAAAAAACTTTTGGTGAAACATTTAAAACTCCCTTACTGCCGCCTGTAAACGTATAGAGAATTTTATTAATTGTAAAACTAATATTTATTTAGTACCCTGTATTTTAAAATGAGAAACACTGGGAATTAGTCATTAATTTCTGTGTAAAGACTTTACCAAGACTGGTTTGAATGGTGCTTGCCTTCTCATAATATCACTTCCCTTTTCTGGACCTTGATAAGTTTCCCTGCTCCTCCCAACGTTTTGTTTTGCATTTTCAACGTGGTATAGTATCTCTGAGTGTCTTTAATGTGAAGTCGTTTACCAATGTCACCTCCTTGAGATATTTTCATCCTTTGTCTGGACCACCTGCTCTACCCGACCCGTGGAATCTGGGTGCAGGCTTCCCAGCAGTGCCCTGGCCTGGGCCCGCAGCTTAACCAGAGAGCTCAGCGCTAATCGAGTCTTGTGCACTTCCAAGATGGTGAAACCGGACTTTACTGCAGTAAGAGCTTGTCTACCAGTCTCTCTGTGTAGTCACAGTTTTCTTTCAACATGGCAACTACCATCAACACTTGACCTGAATGCTGGCCAAACTGATTAGGATTTATTACTATCATTATCATTATCATTGTTGTTATTGGTCCTCCATCCAGAGTAGAAGCAAATCTTTCTGTTCCTCGAGCAATTTAAACTAAAGGGTGTGGTTCCAACGTTACCATGTTTCTTCACTCACCGGGCTTTCTCCCTGTGGTTCCTAAGGGACCTCGTGCGGGCTTAGATCTCATCGTAGCTCACTTTGCTCTTGTCAATTTCATATTTCCTAATCACATCCAATTTTGTTTTCAACATCCTCATTTCTTATTTAACACTTTCAACTTTTTTGGTAAATTGTATAAAATGAAATTTTAACGTAAAACAGTTTTCCTTTGACAGCTCATTGTTGTAAAACATCATGTGGGTCTGTCACCGGGAGACAAGGAGGCAATACGAGAACCTGCTTTGCTGTGTTGTGACCTGAGCCGCTGGATAACTGAAGTGTGGTGACGAGTCACCGACAGGCTTTGCAGGGAGGTTGATGATGCAGGTCAGTCATTAACACAGCGACCTGTGGCCTGACAACTGGCTGTGAAGTTTGTAGCCGACGCAGTCACGCAGCTAACATAGCAACATAGCGTGGTAACTGAAATCTACCCCCGTTATTGGGGGACCGGTGCTGTTTAACTACACTGTGGCGATTAAAATTTCTGCATGCTAGAACATGCCCCAGCGAGGACTGCCTCAGTGGACAGTTATCTGCGTGGTATCGAAGTCACAAAGAACGGGCAGCAGGAGTCGAGTGGAGATGGGGATTGGGGTCCCTTGGCTCACGTCTCCAAGTGGCTAACGAGAAGGAGCAAGCCAGGGGCCGTGGGCAGTAGCGGTGCACACACGTGAAGAGTTGTGAACCCACACGGCACACTTCGCCAGGAGCTGGAGTGGTTCAAGGCCAGAGGGGCCGCTCGTGGTACCTTCCGGCAGCTTTCGTTGAGGGACCGGGGTGGGGAGTGTGAGTCAGACTGACGTCATCTTGGACGAGCCCCACCAGCCATGAGGACCGCTTTGCCACCTGCGGCCTTCTGGAACGCAGCCCCCCTCCCTGCCCGACCGGGCTCTTCCCCCTGTTCAACCACACCCTTTGGCACACTCTTGGACACAATCTCGGGCCCACCTGCCTGCTCGGGCCTGGGGCGGGGTTGGGGGTGGGGGGGACTAGGAGACACACAGATTCTCAACCATCTCCCCCTGGCTGGTCCCCCACGTCCACACAACCCCCAGGGCTAGAAAAGCAGGTCTCAAGGAAGGTAGGGTCGTGGAGATCTCCTTGTCCCCTGCCCCCCAGAGACAGGCTTCCATCTGTACGGAACCACAAACCATTTCTTGTCAAGCCGGGCATGGCCTTTTCCTTTGGGTCTAATGGCTCCTTCAGTCTTGGAGGTTGCTTTGCATATACCTCCCTTCCACAGCACAGGGCCTCTTCCGTGGGGACAAGCCAGGCCTTGTTAAGCAAAAGGAACTCAAAATACATCTGGAGGAGAGGATGATGTTCTGTGAAGGCGCAAAGGGAGGTCGCTAGCCCGCCGTGAGAAGCTTGGAGAGGCAGGAAGTCAGATCAGTGAGGTGCAGATCTCTCTCGTGGCTGAAGCAAACATCCGCGTCCCATCTCGTGCGACTCATCCTTAGGGCTCGCTAAGGACAGTGGGAAACTGGTTCAGAAGCTACGGTCCTGACTATGTGGCGGGACGGTCCAGCGGCCCCAGGGTGACTGCCCCCTTCTGCCGGCTCACGCAGAGGTGGCTGCCAGTGGGGTAGAGGCCTCCGTCCGGCTTGTGGGAGGAGAGATGGGAAGGGGTCTTTGTGGTGGGAGGGAGGCTCTAACGGAAAAGACAGGAAGGCGAGAGACAGGAGGGTGTGTAAGGCAGCCTGATGACAGGGGAGGTCAAGTGGGGGCAGCAGTGAGGAGCACTCCGGGGTCAGAGAGGTTTACAGGCACCCGGACTCCATTAAACCTCAGGAAACTGAGGGGGACCCGGCCCAGGAGGTGACATCCAGATGGCGACATCACCAGTCTTGTGCATGAGGCGAAGCGTGTGCTCCCGGGTCCGCCCTGGGGGACGCCCGCTGCCTTTCCGGAGGCACACTCATTTCTCACAGGCCGCCCGTGCCATGGGGTCCGGCGAGGGCCCTGCTCCACACCCCGCACCTCACACGGTGCCGGGACACGGTGGACGCGGGGTGTGGTGGAACAGAACCTCTGACAAATGAGTGCGTGGAAGCAAGGGGCGCTGGGATAGATGCGGGAGAACTGGGGGCCCGGACCAGCCACGGCGCTGACTCTGAGTCACTTCAAAAAATTAGAGTCGGTGGAATTTAACGATTGAATACATACGGGGGTTGGGAGAAGGGAAGAGAACGAGAAAAGCTGCAGGTGATTCTGAGATGTCAAACCAGATGGCGAAAGCAGGTCATGGTCTCCAGAGCTGTCAAGTGCTGGGCATAGGCTCTTGGTTATTTATTACCTCACTTAATTCACACACTGACCTTAGGAGGAAGGTATAATCCTCATTTTACAGACAGTGTGATGAGGCAGTATATTTTACAATGAACTTATCCTGCAAGTTCATCACGAAGGTACATTGCATAACATGAGCGGTTACATAGGCTTCTTATTACTAACTTCTTCTGTGTCCAAGGTTCACAACTCAGAACTCCTGTCCTGAAGATTCTTTGGGTGACAACTATCATGTTTATGCTGCGTAGCATGGAACTCTTAGTCCTGGGTCATCATAAGTGAAAAGAAAACTCTCCTCTACCGATCTTCCAGCCTTTGGATTATTCAAACTAACTACTGGGTATTTTCACCATCCGTTAAGTTTGACACCGTTTTTCATGTTCTGATTATCACTCGTAAACTCGTATGATCACAGACATTATCGGTTGCCTGCTCCAAGCCCACCCCTGCTTCCTGCTGGACGAGCCCTGATTTATAGTTGTATCCACTCTTTTCATGTAGCCGGGTGCTTCAGCAAAGGGGGATACAGCCCCCGTCCCAAGGAGTGAATTTGACCCATCTGGTCATAGATAAGAACATGATTAAATTATACCCAGTTAAACATATGTACAGAAAAGTCTAGGGGGAGAGGAGAAAGAAGAAACTGGATCCCTGGTCCAGTGCCTGGAAAAGAAAATTTTCATCTTTTAGAGAGAGAGAGAGAGAACCAGAGGAGGGGCAGAGGGGGAGAGAGGGAGAATCCCAAGCAGGCTCCACACTCAGTGCGGAGCCCGACATGGGGCTCAGTCTCCTGATTGTGAGATCATGACCTGAGCCAAAATTGAGAGTCAAGTGCTCAACCAACTGAGCCACCCTGGTGCCTCTCTCTCTCTTTTTAAAATAAACAATTGGGTTAGGTGTTTCACTTCCCGCATCTAAAAAGCGCTTAATTAACAGACTAGCAAATAGAACACCCACACATTTTAAGCATTTTGATTGGTTAGGGATGTGCTAACTACATTATTAGAAAGTGTGTAATTACATTATAGAAAGTGTCTTTCTTTCAAACTTGGTAATTCCTTTCAAAAGAACGCATACAACATATTAAAATACCATTCAAAAGTACATCTGCCTTTAGAAGTTTTCCAAAATCGATTTTAACATTTAATTGACGCTTTACTAAGTTGTGTCATAATTTCCTCTGGCAAATTCTGACTGTCTTAAATCTAACAAGAATGATAAATAATTTCCCTGTCTTGGAATCCACTCTAAGCACTTACATATTCATATCTATCTATCTCTATGTGTCACTCACTCATACTTTCCTACTTTGGGGGTAACAGAGCGTTAATAAATATGATAACTAGTAAAGTATAAAGGTAAAAACAATCCAGCTTTTACTTGTTTGCTGTTAAAATGATACAATGAGGCTTCACCTGGAGGCCAAAGTGCAGGGAATCAACGCCTACTGTGAGGTTCACAGATCTACAGATGTCCTGTGTCTCTGCAAAGTTGAGGAGTAAACACTCCCTACTCACAATAAAGAGCAAACACCAGGGCCAAGGCCACGTACGTTTCCGTTTCATGTTTCGCAGCAACCCAGCTGTCCCATGCCACATCCCAGATCCATCTGCTGGCAACCTGGGGCAGACCAATTGCAAAAGACCAACCTTAGACTGAACACGTTAAGAACCGATTTTTAAGTCTACACAAGTTTGATATATTTTTTTAAGATGCGTAAGTATCTTAGAAAGTGATATTTAAAAAGTAGTGTGTCCAATCTCCCCTTTCCTGAAGACTTCATAGTGATGCTTCCTGGGCCCCCTCTTCTTCCTGGAGCCAGTCCTATCTGACACAGAGACTCGACCTCAGCAGCGAGCGTCTGAGTGTCCGGGGCAAGAGCGGGAGCCCCTGAAAACCGGGTCTAAGACTTCTGCATACACTACTTCTCTGCTGTGTCATAGCCCGTGATACAGAATGTTCCTTTCCATCCTTACAATATTTTCCAGTGAAAGTCTGTCAGAACCTTGTTTTGAAATAAAGAAATGGCGTTGCCTATACAAGCTGGCTGCTGGAGAAAATTCTAAATCCTTTGCTTCGCTCACAAAGCCACACACAATTTGACTACGGCCTGCTTTTCCATGGCGGCTCTAAACGGCCACAAACCGTTTGTGTCTTCTCCCAGAGGGCGAGTCTATTTCCCCACCCCTTGAGTACGCGTGCGCCTTGGGACCTGCCCTGAGCAAAAGAACGCGATGGGTGACTTGGCAGCCCGGTCTCCAGAGGTCTTCTGCTCCAGCCTTCTCAGAGCACCGTGAGGAGACGTCCGCATAAGGAAACCCGCTCAGTCCCCTGGACGGCGGTGGCTCCCGTGCAGGAGATCCCAGGTGCCCCAACCAATAGCCAGCGCCGGCCGGCAGACGCGAGGACGAGGCCAGCCTGTACCCACGGCCCAGCAAAGGGACCGGGGGCAGGGTGTCGGGAGACCAGCAGAGTCGCCAGGGAGCTGCCGGGGCGTCGGGGAGACCAGCAGGAAAACCCGGTACGGCAGCGGGGCTGCTCCGCAGAATGACGAGCAAACAAACAGCTGCCGTTTGGGGCTAAACCTGGGGCGGTGTGTTGTGTGGTGCTGATACACGTCACACTGGACCCCACCACCAAAACGTACTGCGAGCACACGGGGTATTAACCAAGCACGCGGACGTCCCCCTGCCTTAGCGTCTTCACACTCACGTTTTCTCCGCTTGCAAGTTCTTCTTCCGGGTCTCTGGCACAGCCGGTTTTCTCTTGTCATTCAGATTTTAGGGGGACTTCCCCGTCTCCAGACAACCCCAGCGGCCGCTCTGCCCTTCTATCAAAGTGTCCCACCTTAATTTTCTCTCGGGAGCACCTATCACCACCTAGGAGTATGTGGTGGCGTTCTCTTCTCGCCAGGAGCCAGGACCACGTCTGTCTTGCTGACTCTTGTGTGGCCAGAACCCCCCTGCCCTGCTTCCGGATACACTTCCCTCCGCCCGCGGTGCACTCATATGCCCAGCTGCCACACATTCACTCCTACGTGGCCTAGAGGTGTGTATTTGCGTTCGTAACTGAGCACAACAGCCTTGCTGATTACCGAGGGCTCTGCACTGGAGACCGGGTTGAGGACCGTAACATGGCCCGTCTCCTGTGATCCTCAGAGCGGCTCCAGCCAGCAG
Source organism: Panthera onca (assembly GCF_046562875.1). Lineage (NCBI taxonomy): Eukaryota > Metazoa > Chordata > Mammalia > Carnivora > Felidae > Panthera > Panthera onca. The sequence goes on from NC_138343.1 coordinate 150,695,926, forward strand.
GTGTATCACCCCCATTTCATAGATGAAGAGCCCAGGCCACGGGCTGTGATTGTCGCCGCCAGGGCTCATACCTAGGCCAACTGGACTCTGGCACCTAGATGCTCCCCCGTCCACACTCTTTCATTTCCTTTTTTTAATTTTTTAACACTTTTTTTACATTTATTTATTTTTGAGAGACAGAGAGAGACAGATCACGAGTGGGGGAGGGGCAGAGAGAGAAGGAGACACAGAATCCAAAGCGGGCTCCGGGCTCCGAGCCGTCGGCACAGAGCCCGACCTGGAGCTTGAACCCACGAACCAAGAGATCATGACTTGAGCCGAAGTCGGACGCTCAACCGACTGAGCCCCCCAGGCGCCCCGTACACTATTCCATTTCTTAAACTCCCATCTGCATTGCTTTCTTTCCTTGAGTGCAGTGAAAACTCCCCGAGAATCATAATCATGGACCATGTCTCATTCTCTTTTTCTCAGCACCTCACACCCATTAGTGCTCAAAATAAACTTACTGGCTAATTATCAAATGACATTAAATGGTCAAATTGGGTATGATCAAGGAACAGGATAGCCGTACAATTTTGTAAATTATCAGTAGAAAATTGCCATTTCTGGGTTAGTACTTTTCAAATAATATGCACTGAAGGAAGAGATAACACAATTATCCTTCTTAGAGACGCACCTCGGGGTCTTAAAGTGCCTTGGAGACAGGCATCACGGTAAGTATCACATCACCACAGAGGAGACCTTAGAGCTCTAACTGATAGATGCTGGATCCCTATAGTACTTACATTTATTGCCTGACCGGTCTTTTGAATAAATAATACTTTTATAATGAACTTGTAACGGTGGTACCCAAATTCTTTCACCGCTGACAATATGCGGTCTGCTAATTCAAGTGACAAATGAGAGAAGACTTTATCATCATATTTGACGTCTTTAAGACTTTCCTTCAAAAAAATAGAAAAAATATTTTAATCTTCAAACCAAATATCTTCTACATAAAAATTCAAGAAAACATGTATCTAAAAAATACATGTAACTTAAAAAAAATACATGCATTCCTAACCAAATGATACGAAATGAATGTTGTGCTTACCAGTTTATTTCAATAACAATGTTGAATAAAATTTATTTTGGTTTTTAATTACATTCAATTGCTCTTCATCACCAACCCTCGGGCTGTAAGTTTTCCTTCACTGGATCACCCCATCAAACAGCAGGGAGACACAGGGGAATTTAAAAGAATGCTTCTGGGAATTCTTAGGGTAGACAAAGGAAATCTTTCTATAATTTACATGTTTGTGAAAATTCAGACTTTAGTTTTCCTAAGGCTTGGGTTTCCTGGACCAGAGCCTGTACCCGGTGATCCCATCCTCCGTGGCCCATTTGCTGTGATCTCCATCCTCCACGGCCTGTTCTCTGTGATCCTGTCCTTCTCGGTCTTCCTGAATCGAAGCCACCTCTGCAACCCTTTCCCCACGGCTTCTCTGTGGACTCCCGGAGAGCACTGAGGAGATGGAAAGCTTCTGGCCATGCCTGCTGTGGATTAATCACAGCTGGGGAGACAGATGTGAGCCGTGAAGCACAAGGAGTTTCTACAAACCAGAAGCAGACTGGACCACCTCGTGAGCAGACTGCAGGCTTCTTTGACTGACTTTGACTGACTGATTCAGACCAATGAATTAACCACAGTTCTGGGTCCCGCCATAACAGATGAACTCCTACCAGCTAATTGTATAGGCAAGTAAAAACAAAGAGTTTTGAGTCCCTTCTAGAATGCTGCTGGACCTAAAACTGGGTGTAGAAGCATTCATTTCCCTTAGGCATTTGGCTGTGGCTCCATCTTTCTTTTCTTTTTTTTTTTTTTTAATTTATTTTTAACGTTTATTTATTTTTGAGACAGAGAGAGACACAGCATGAATGGGGGAGGGGCAGAGAGAGAGGGAGACACAGAACTGGAAGCAGGCTCCAGGCTCCGAGCTGTCAGCCCAGAGCCCGACGCGGGGCTCAAACTCACGGACCGTGAGATCGTGACCTGAGCTGAAGTCGGACGTTCAACCGACTGAGCCACCCAGGCGCCCCTGTGGCTCCATCTTTCAAACGCTTCGCAACATCCATTCTCTCTTCTGAATCTGCCCAACAGACCTCAGGCTTCGCCTCCCCAGATGCTGTTATTTAACAAGTAATGACTGTAATGAGTGCTTGCTATAGGAAGATGCCCGCAAGCTCCATCAGGAAACACTATTATTTCTGCATGTAGAACTATGTTGAATTTTCCATGAACCCAAGGGAAAATCCCTGGCCTCTTTATGACCCCTAGTCATCCACCTACATATCCAATCAGCTGTTTTAGGCCCCATCATGCTCAGTGCAATTCTGCAAATTATCCTATGTAAATACAATTTGAAATCAATAAGTCTGAACTTAGTCTATGTAGTAAGGCCAAGCAAGGGACACGTGATAATGTATACTTTCATGTCACAAATGCTTGCTGTTAATTAGATAGGAGAAGAAGGTAATCAATAATTATTTTAATGTATCAAATTGAGTTGAATTTCTCTATTTCCCAAAGCCATGAGCCGTAATATCATTGCCAAATATCATCTGACAGTTATTAGTTCAGGTTAGAAATGTACCTGTCTATAGTAGTGGAGGGAGGTTAGAGTAGGCCTCCTAAATATTCTTCTGTATCAATAAAAGTTAATTCACTTCAAGAATTAATTTTGCTATGATTAAAGGAGTACTAAATATTTATACAAAATAAATTAGAAACTTTCTTCCCAACAGCTAGCTCACATCAGTTGTTACTGAAGGAGTGTACCTTGTAAACTGGAGGGAAGGTACCTTTGAAACAAGGAATGGATCTGGGGTAGAATCAGGCTTGGTGGAATCCCACAGGGGAATCCGGCCATCAGAAGATGCCCGGGTGCCTGGTGCCCAGAACTAGATATCACAGATCAAAACGGGATTCAGAAAAACTGGTCCCTCAAACTTTCTGTAAGTAAAAAAAAAAAAAATTTTGTCCTTTGTTAAGAAAAGTGATGAAGGAATTATCTTCATCTGAACAATACAGCCTTCAGATACCAATACTAGTATAAATAATATTGGTCTTCATGTTAGTAATACAGTATTCAGTTCGTTACATTGAAGCAGCTATTTTGGACTAGTCTGGGAACAAGAGCCTGAGTTTCAAACAACTGTCTTAGAAGAACTTTAGATTCCAGCAAGTTTAAAGAAGAAAACCTACGCATCATTGGCGGCTGCCTGTCCTTAGACGTGTTAGTACACAGGAACCAACTTTCCACACATACACAGTGTGTTTTATTTAACTCATTCCTCCAAATACGGGCAAACGTGGAATGTAAGGGATAAATAATTTATGGATAATTAGGAGTTGAATGAAATAACAAAAGAATACTTCCTTTAAATCTAGCTCATAGCATCGATGTGAAGATTCTTGAGTATGAATACAAAGTACTTTCATATTTTCAGAGATAAATGCTACAAAAAGTCAGTGAGGGTAAATATACGGTCATAAAGCTTAACACAGTTTATCAAACCTCCGAAGCTTAGATATTGCTATCATATGTACTTATCAACCTACCTTTAATATCTGCTGGACTTTAGCTTCCACGGAATGAGCTTGGAATTTTTTCAATGGCTCCATTCTATATGAATTAGCAAACTTTAATTTTGCCAGGGCACTCTTCCATTCTTTACCTAAATCAGCAATTGGATCATCAAATGGAGGCTCTACATACTGAACATCATGAAATGATTCTCTCAGTCTTTCTCTCAAAATTTGCGCATACTGAAAAGAGGGGGGGAGAAGAAGAGAGAAAGATTATTTCTTAAATTGTAAAATGAAATTTTAGATTTAAGAACCCTAGTGCAATGGGACAAAGCTGACACAGACTTTGGAAATCCATTCTGACTTCCGTGATTAAGAGGTTGTTGAATCGTACATTTACTAATTCACTCCTGGCTATCGATTTGGTAAAAGGGAGAGAGAAAAAAGAATCTAGCTAGCTAGCTGTCATCCCTCTATTTATCTATAAACACAAACACATACGAACACAAATTTGCATACATATATTTAAAATATCCATGGAAGATACAAAGACCTGGAAAGAAGACAGGCTGCAGAGAAGGCAACTGGGTGGCTAGGAGACAGTCATGTAAAGAAAACTCAAGTTTTCTACCCCGAAGTTATGAAAATATTATCCTTTATTGTCTCCTTATAATTTTAATTATTTTAATTTTATTTAGTCGTCTTTGACTAATTAATACTATTATTTCCATAAGTCATTTGCATATTTATATAACATAACATTACATAAATCTTAAGTTGAAAAGAATGTATTGATTTAGTACATATGTTATTCTATGCTTTTTCAACATTCATTCTGTGACATTCAACACTCCTTAAAGAAATATTTATTTGGTGCCTAATATGGTCCAGAGAAATGTCCTAGGCTCTGAAGTTACAGGGGTGAGCCTTATTGAAATAGCTAGGAATTAATTGTTCTGCTTGTGTTAATTCATAGTCAAGGCATCTGCATTTATGGAGTTATCCGTTTAGTGGAGAGGAGGGCTGATCGACAACTAAGAAGTATTTAGGAGGGGCGCCTGGGTGGCTCAGTCGGTTGAGCTTCCGACTTCAGCTCAGGTCAAGATCTCATGGTCTGTGAGTTCGAGCCCTGCGTCAGGCTCTGTGCTGACAGCTCAGAGCCCGGAGCCTGCTTCGGATTCTGTGTCTCCCTCTCTCTCTGATCCTCTGATCCCCCATTCATGCTCTGTCTCTCTCTGTCTCAAAAATAAATAAACATTAAAAAAAATAAATAATAATAAATAAAAAATAATAAAAAAAAGTATTTAGGAAAACAAGCTAACTTAAATAGTGGCAATTGCTATAAAATCACATGACTTGGTAGAAACTCCTGTGAAAGTCTATTTAGACTGAATGATCAGAGAAGGCCCCTCAGCCCCAAAAGAACAGGAAATAGAAAGGGCAGAGGCTTCAAGGCAAAAACTTAGTGTGCTCTAAGAGCGGGTTTGTGCTCGGTGTATCTCAAGTGTTCTGAACGAGGCAGAGTGGTGACACAATGAAGCTAGGAAGGCAACCAAGGAGTAAGTTGTGCAGCACTGAATAGAATGTGGTAAGGGCTTTGGATTTTATTCTCAGAACAGTGAGAAGCCGCTGGAAAAATTTAAGCCAGCAAGTGATATGTTCTAAATTACAGTTTTAAAAGGTCATTCTGGTGGTGTGGTGAGTGGATCACAGGGAGATCAGGGCCTGGATGAAGGTAATAACTTTACACTTTACAATGTTTTTAACAAATAATGTTAACTAAACAACTCCATAGATTTATAATCACTTTTCTAACCGGGCACATGGTTTGCTTTGACATTTATGTAAGAATTTGTATTTCCTGGGCACCCGCGGGGCTCAGTCGGTTAGGCTCCTGACTTGGTTTCTGCTCAAGTCATGATCTCACAGTTCGTGAGATTAAGCCCAACGTGGGGCTCTGTGCTGACAGCATGGAACCTGCCTGGGGTTCTCTCTTTCTCCCTCTCTTTCTGCCCCTCCCCTGATCTTGCTCTCTCTCTTCCTGTCTCTCAAAATAAATAAACTTTAAAGAAGAAAAAAAGAATTTTTACTTCCCGGAATTTTTTTATGTTAACACAAATCTTTCAATTTATTCTGAAGCATTTATTATTTTGGTGTTCTTTTGATGAGCCTTTAAGGTGACTTAAAAACACATTTTATGTTTTTAGGAATTGTTTCAATGTAGAACTACTGCTGCACCCAGCTGTTAACCTTTTATTTATTTTAATGTTTATTACTTCTAGATTTTTCTAAATATATAATACAGGTCTACATATTTCTATCCTCCCTCCTCCTTTTCATATCTTACTGCAGAGGCCAATAGTTTAAAATGTATATATTAAAAATCACAACCCTACGAGTATTGTGAGAGACTATTTATTCTCTACCACTGATGCTTCTATATGTGGCTGAAACTGGCACTGGAGCGACACTTCCCTTTCTGCGCCCCTCTGAGGGGGTTTATCTGCCTGGGCAGTTGGCGAGAGAAAGAACCTTTTCTTTTTTAGTTTAGTGTCGTCTTCCAGCTCTTCTCTTCACATCTGATTATAACAAGCACATATCATCTGTCTCACCACCGCATATATTTCATAGAAATAGGCCATCATCTTAGACATATGTCATTGTCCAGCTATGCCTACTATTGTCCAGCTATGTCCAGCTATGACTACTTGGGTAAGCTGATTTAATTTGAGTAGAAAGGTTACCATTTGCCGGCCTATTTTTCATCATTAATAGTTTGTTAATATGGTTATATGATTTTTGAATATTTAACCAACCTTGAATTCCTGGAAAAAACCTCGCTTAAACTTAATATACCATCATCATTATCATCATCATCATCATCATCATCATCATCATCATCATTTTCATAGGATGTTTGTAACTTTGACTCCCTTCACCCATTTTTATTTTTAGATTTCACATATAGTGAGATCATTCAGTATTTGTCCGACTTATTTCACTTAGCCTAATGCTCTCAAGGTCCACACGCATTATTGCAAATGGCAAGATCTCATTCTTTTTTTATGGCTGATATATATATTTAGGTTGTTTTTATATGTTGACTATTGTAAATAATGCTGCAATAAATATAGGAATGCATATATCTTTTAAAATTAGTGTTTTCATTTTCTTTGGACAAATACCCAGAAATGGAATTGCTGAATTGTATGGTAGTTCTACTTTTAATTTTTTGAGGAAACTCAACACTGTTTTGCATAGTGGCAGTACCAATTTACATTCTCACCAACAGTGCAAGAGAACCCTCTTCTTTTCTCCACATCCTTGCCAACCCTTGTTGGAACCCTTTTCTCCACATCCTTGCCAACACTTGTTATCTCTTTTCTTTTTGACAATAGTGCATCTAAGGGGTGAGGTAACATCTCACTGTGCTTTTGATGAGCATTTTCCTGATAATTAGGGATTTTGAGCATTGTTTCACGTACTTGTTGGCCATCTATATGTCTTCTTTGGACAATACCTATGCAGATCTTCTGGCCATTTTTTAATTCATTTGCTAGATTTATTTGCTGTTGAGTTTAATGAGTTCTTTATATATTTTGGATACTAAACCTTATCAGATATATGATTTGCAAACAATCTCTCCCATTCAGTAGGTTGCTTTTTCATTTTCTTGATTTCCTTTGCTGTGCATAAACTTTTTAGTTTGCTGTAGCCCCACCTTTTTATTTTTGCTTTGTTGCCTTTGCTTTCGGAGTTAGATCAAAAAATCATCACCAAGACCGATGTCAAGGAGTTTACTGCCTATGTTTTCTTTTTGTAGTTTTATGGTTTCAGGTCTTAATCTATTTTGAGTTTATTTTTGTGTACATGTAGGATAGTGGTCCAGTTTTCCCAACACCAACTATTGAAAAGACTGTCCTTTCCCCATCATATATTCTTGGCTCCTTTGTTATAATTATTATTTTTTTAATGTTTATTTATTTTTGAGAGACAGAGTGTGAATGGGGGAGGGGCAGAGAGAGAGGGAGACACAGAATCCGAAGCAGGCCTCTTAGCTGTCAGCACAGAGCTTGATGCGGGGCTCGAACCCACAAACTGTGAGATCATGGCCTGAGCCAAAGTCAGACACTTAACTGACTGAGCCACCCAGGTGCCCCTCCTTTGTTATAAATTAATTCACCATAAATGTGTGTGTTTATCTCTGGACTCTATTCTGTTCTATTGGCTTATGTGTCTGTTTACGCCAGTGCCATACTGTTTTGATTGTTATAACTTCATAACACAGTTTGAAATCAGAAAGTGAGACGCTTCCAGCTTTGTTCTTCTTTCTCCATATTGCTTTGGATATTTAAGGTCTTTTGTGATTCCATACAAAATTTGGGATTACTTATTCTATGAAAAATGCCATTGGAATTTTATTAGGGATTGCACTGAATCTGTAGATTGCTTTGGGTAGTATGTACAATTTAATATTAATTCTTTCAATTCATGAACATTGAATATCTTTCCATTTACTTGCGTCTTCTTCAATTCCTTTCATCAGTGTCCTATAGTTTTCACTGTAGAGGACTTTCACCTCCTTGGTTAAATTTAGCCCTAGATATTTTATTGTTTTTTATGCAGTTGTAAATGGGATTGTGTTCTTAATTTCTTTCTGATAGTTTGTGTATAGAAATGCAATAGATTTTTTGTACATTGATTTTGTATCCTGCAATTTTACTAAATTTGTTTATTAGTTCTAACAGTTGTTTGAGGGAGTCTTTAGGGTTTATAATATCATGTCATAAACAAATAGTGACAGTTTTACTTTTTCCTTTCCTAATTTGGTTGCCTTTTCCTTCTTTCTCCTAATTTCTCTGGCTAGGATTTCCAATACAATGTTGAAGAAAAGTGGTGAGAGTGGGTGTCCTTATTTTATTCCTGGACTTAGAGGAAAAGCTTTTAGGTTTTCACCATTGAGCATCATGTTCACTGTGAGCTTGTCAGATATGACCTTTGTTATGATGAGGTATGTTCCCTCCATAACCACTTTGTTGAGTGTTTTTATGATAAGTGGAGATTGAGTTTTACTCACTGCTTTTACTGTTATCTATTGAGATGATAAGATTTTTATCTTTCATTTTGCTAACACACTATCTTGTACTGTTGGGGGTTTTGAACCACCTTTGCATCTCTGGAACAAATCCCACTTGATCATGGTGTATGATCCTTTTAATATATTGTAAAATTTAGTTTGCTAATATTTTGTTGAGGATTTTTGCATCTAACATTCATCATGTTTATTGGCCTGTAGTCTTCTGTGGTATCCTTGTATAGTTTTGGTATCAGGGTAATGTGGTCTCATGAAATTAGTTTGGATGTATTCCTCCTCTTTTATTCTCTTGAAGAATTTGAGGATATTGCTATTCATTCTTCTTTGAATGTTTAGAATTCATTAGTGAAGCCATCTGGCCCTGGACTTTTGTTTGTTGGGAGGCTTTGGTTTACTGATTCAATCTCCTTACTAGTAATTGCTCTGTTTGGATTTTTCAATTTTAGGAATTTATCCATTTTTTCCTGGGTTGTCAAGTTGTTGGCATATCTGGTAGTAATACTGGTAGTAATCTCTTATGATCCTTTGTATTTCTGTTGTAACAGTTGAAATGTCTCCTCTTTCATTCTGATTTTATTTGAGCCCTCTCCCTTTATTTCTTGGTGAATCTAGATAAAGGTTTGTCAATTTTATCTTTTCAATGAACAACTTCTTAATTTCACTGATCTTTTCTGTTGTCCTTTTAGTCTCCATTTACTTCTGCTCAAATATTTCCTCATTTCTACTAACTTTGGGTCTTTTTCCAGTCCTTGAAGTATAAAGCTAGATTGCTTATTTGAGATCTTTGTTTTTTGATATAGGCGTTTGTTATGAAACTCCCTCTTGGAAATGCTTTTGTTGCAGTCTATAAATTTTGGTATGTTGTATTTCCATTTTCATTTGTCACATGGAATTTTTAAACTTCTTTTAAACTTCATCAAAACTTCTCTTGATTTTTACATTGACACATTCGTTGTTCCCTAGAATATTTTTAATCCTCACGTATTGTTTTTGTTTTCTTGTTATAATTGACTTGTAGTTCCATACCATTGTGGTTGGTAACAATGCTTCATATTTTAGTCTCCTTAAATTTATGAAGACTTATTTTGTGGCCTAACATGTGATAGGTCCTGGAGAATGTTCCATATGTACTTGAGAAGACTGTGTATTCTGCTTCTGGATGGAATGTTCTGTACATATCTGTTAAGTCCATCTGGTCTAATATGTCATTTAAGGCTGATGTTTTCTTACTTTTTGTCTGAATAATCTACCCATTGATGTAAGTGGGGTGCTAAGGTCTCCTAACGCTATTGTATTGCTAGTTCTCCGTTTATGTCTGTTAGTATTTGCTTTATGTACTTAGGGACTCCTGTGTTAGGTACAATATATATATTGTGTCTTTCTTATATGTTGTTGTATTTAATTTACCAGAGTTTTGTTAAGAATTTTTGCATCTATGTTCATGAGGAATATTGGTTTGTTTTCATTATTCTGGTTTTGACAGCAAGGTAAATGCTGGCCTCATAGGGTGAATTGGGAAGAATTCCCTTCTCTTCATTTTTCCAGAGCACTAGAATATTTGGCAAAAACTCACCATAAGAGCCATGTGGGCCTGGAGTTTTCTTTATGGAAAGGTTTTAAACAACATAGTCACTTTCTTTAACAGATATAGGGACTATTCAGGGTATCTATTATTTCTAGAGTGAGCTACAGTAGTTTGTCTATATATTAGTTTGCTAGACCTGCCATAACAAAATACCACAGACCAGGTAGCTTAAACAACAGAAATTTATTGGCGCACAATTCTGGAGGCTGGAAATGCAAGATCAAATTGCCAGCAGGATTGGTTTCTCCTATGGCCTCTCTCTTGCAGATGGCTGCTGTCTTGCTGCCTCCTCACAGTTATTCTGTTGTGCATGCTTTGCCCTATGTATCTGTGCCCTAATCTTTTCTCAAAAGGACACAAGTGAGACTGGATTAGGGCATACCCTAACAGTCTCAATTTAACTTAGTTAGCTCTTTAAAAGCCCCATCTCCATATACCCTCACATCCTGAGGTACTGGGGATTAGGGCTTTAACATATGAATCCTAGGGGAACACAGTTCAACTCATAATTGTGTCTTCTAAGGAATTTGTGCATTTTATCCAAGTTGTTGAAATTAGGATCATAGACGTTTTTAGTATTTATGATCTTTTTAAAATGTTTATCGGGTCTGTAGTGATTCTTCTTTTTCATTCCTGGTATTGAGAATTGGGTCTTTTTATTTTCTTTTCCTGATTAGTCTGGTTTAGCAAGGGTTGGCAAACTTTCTCTGTAAAGAGCCAGCTAGTAAATATTTATGCATTGTGGGCCAGCTGTGGTAGTTGCCACTGTTTCTCTTCTTCCAACTGTCCCCTTTCCTCCTCTGCATCCCCCATCTCCATCTATCCTTTTAAAATTACCTTTTAAAAATATACAAGCCATTCTTAGCTCATAGGCTGTACAAAAATAGGTAGCAAGCTAGATTTGACCTATAGGCTGTTGTTTGTCAACTTTTAGGCTGGAGGTTTATCAAGTTTATTGATCTTTCCAAAATATTTTTGGTTTCACTAATCTTCTTGTTTTCAGTTTGCTATTTCATCGACTTTCACTTTTTATTACCTCCTTACTTTTGTTTACTTTGAGTTTAGACTTGAAATTTTTCTAATATAGGTATTTGGGGCTACAAATTTCCCCAAGTACTGCTATAGGTACACCCTACAGTTTTTGAAATGTTGTATTTTCATTCGGTTGAAAATATTTTCTTTCATTTTCTTTTACCCTGGGTTATTCAGAAGTGTGTCATTTAATTTCCAGACAATTTACATTTTTCAATATACCTTTCTGTTAACGATTTCTGATTTATTCCATTATGGTCAAAGAACATACTTTGTATTACCTGAATCCTTTTAAAGTTATTGGGACTTGTTTCCTGTCCCAGGAGATATTCTTAGTGATGTTTCATGCACACTTTTTAAGTTTATTTATTTTGAGAGAAAGTTTGAGTGGAAAACGGGCAGAGAGAGGAGAGAGGAAGAACCCCAAGCAGACTCCACACTCCCGGTGTGGAGTCCCATGTGGGGCTCAAACTCAGGAACCATGAAGTCATGACCTGAGCTGAAGTCGGTTGCTGAGCTCACTGAGCTAACCAGGTGCCCCTCATGTGCACTTCTAAAGAACATTTATTCAGCTGAGGTTGCATGGCGTATGTGATAAAAGTGCACTAATACAAGTTATTATTGTTCCTTTATATTCTTTTATATCTTTATTAGTTTTTGTCTATGTGTTCCATCAATTATTGATAGAGATACTTATATTGAAATTTCCATCTGTAATTATGGATGTCAATTTCTGTAAGGATACATGAAATTCTTGTTTCCTGTATTTCAAAGCTTTGACTTTAGGTGCAAAAAAACCTTAAGATTGTTAGGCCTTTCTGATGAATTGACTTTTCAACATTATGAAATGATTCCCTTTATCTCTTATAATATTGTTAGAAATGTATTTTGTTTGATACTAATACATGTACTCCAGTATTCTATTAGTCTTCACATGGTATATCTCTTCCCATCCTTTCCTTAGTGTTTCTTGTAGACAATATATAGTTTCATCTTGCTTTCATAAGTAATCTGAATTTTAATTGGGGTATTTATAACATTTATACTTAATGTAATTATCATGGTTATGTTTAATCCTTGCTTTGCTTTTATTTTTGTAAACATTTTAAGTAATCTCTACACCCAAGATGGGGCTCAAACTTACAACCTCAAGATCAAGAGTCACGTGCTCTATCAACTGAGCTAGCCAGGTGCCCGTTTTTTAGGCTTTCCTTTAAGTATCTTTCATGATTCACCTGTTATCTGTTGGCCTAGTAACTTTATTGCTTCCCAGTGGTAGTTTTAGGCTTGATAGTATGTATCTTTATCAGTCTACTTTCAAGTCATATTATGCCACTTCACATACAGCAAGAGTCCTACAATGGAATATGCCCCCTCCTGCCAACTCTCTGGTCTTTGTGCTAGAATTGTCATGTATTTTACTTCTCTAAATAAAATGTTTTGGGGGTACAAGCCCCAAAATATGTTATTCTGGATTTAATCAGCCAATAATCTTTTTTAAAAAAATGTTTATTTTTGGAGAGAGAGAGAGTGCACGAGCACATGCAAGCAGGGGAGTGGCAGAGAGGAGGACAGAGGATCTGAAGTGGGCTCTGCGCTGACAGCAGAGTCTGACATGGGGCTCAGATTCATGAACTGTGAGATCACAGCCTGAGCCAAAGTCTGACTCTTGGCCAACTGAGCCACCCAGGCTCCCCACAGTAATACTGAAAAAAATATATTTACCTACATAGTTACCACTTTCAATGTTTTCTATTCTTTCATCTAGATATTTACATCTCTTATCATATTCCTTTTGCCTGAAGGATTTCCTTTCACATATCAGATAGCATAGGTCTGTTGGTGAATTTTTCATTTTCATATATCTGAAAAACCCATTATTTTGCCTCTGTTTTTGAAAAATATTTTCACTGGGTATAGAATTCAAGGTTGATGGTTCTTTCAACTTTAAAGATACTTTAAAGTAATGAAAGATGCTTCAATGTTCTGGCTTGCATTGTTTCTGGTGAAAAACCTATTTTCATTTCATCATTCTTCAGTACTTAGAGTTTTCTGATTTTCTCCATTGCTGCCTTTAAATTATTAAATCATTGATTTTAAGCAGTTTGACTACTACATGTCTCAGCATAATTTTCTTCCATGTTTCTTGTGCCTGAAGTTCACTGAGTTTCTTGGATTTGTGGGTTTATAGTTTTCATTAAGTTTGTCAATTTCTGATATTATATATATATTTTGTATCAGAAATTTCCCCACATCTCATTCTAATATATTTTCTTCAGGCCTTCTTTCTATTGCTGTCTTTAGGTTCACCAATCCTCTCTTCTGCAGTGTCCAATCTATTTCCATTCAGTGTATTCTACATCTCTGACATTGTTATTTTTCAACTGTAGGGTTTCATTTGGATTTCACATACTCAATTTTTTCTGTACATTTTTGCACATACAGAATGCATTACCTGTTTTATAACATGAATATTATATAACTGCTTTAATTTGACGAAAACTAATACAGTAATTTTTTCACAGTAACTACTTTAGAGATCTTTTATATTAATTCTGTCTTTGCCATTTGTCATTTCTGAGTGCTCTTACTGTTTCCTCTCACTTTAGGTTGTATTTTCCTGTTTCTTTGATAGTCTGCAAATATTTTATTGGACACAAGATTGTGTAAATTTCACCCTCATTTTTGGTGTGTACTTCTCCATTCCTTTGAGTTCTCTTGAGCTTTTTTCTAGCATGTAGTAACAGAAACAGTTTAATTCTCTGGAGGTTTGCTTTTGAGCTCTGATAGACCAGCCTAGAAAAATCTTGGGAGTCTAGTGCTATTTCTTCCCCCAGTACTGAGACAATACACTTCTCGGCACTCTAACCAACGCCCTATGGTTTTCCATGCTTACTGGGGGGAAACAAATGATTTTGTGGGAGTGCAAGGATTTTTTTTCTGCTCCCTTTGGTGGCTTTTTCTGGCCACAGGTGGCTTCCTTACCAGATGCACTGATGCACTAAGCTGAAGACTTGAGGAAAATCCTTTGCAGATCCTTGGGGCTATTTGTACAGCTCATTCCTCTTCAATACTCTGCTCTGCACTCATACCAGCTTTATCTACCCGGCTCCCAAATCCTTCTCAGCTAAGCAAGACCTCTCCACAGGTGTGGGCTGCAATCCCTCATCAAGCAGTCAGGGGTAATCTTGGGGTTCACTGTTCCCGTTTCTCCCCCCCCCCCAGAGATCAGGATCCTGTCTTGCTTTACATCCCATCAATGGTAAAACCACTGTTTCATACATCTTGTGCTATTATCAGTAGTTTCTGGTAGGAGTAATTCCATGTTGGCTGCAAGCAGAAGTCCTTCATCAGAAATCTGTTTTATTTGCAGCCTGTGTTACGTGTCAGTTGGAAAAAAGAGGTATTATTAGCTCCCTACACCTCCCCAAAACAAAATCTGCATTTTGTTCTTTTCTATTAAGAGAATGCTTCTCTAGAGTAACTGCCATCTTTCCCCCCACAATATACTCAAGGGGTACAACTACACTGTATCCTTCACAGTGGCTTCCAACTGCAACGATCCCCTTGGGGATACAGCATGCGTGTGTGGTTTGAAAATGACAGATTCTAACGTGCTGAAAACTCACACCTCTACCATTTCTTCCTTATATATAATATGGGTCTTCTGATTCGGTTTTCCTTCTATCATCTTATCCCTTCACTAAGGAAGAATCTTTGCAATCACGTCTCTCCTGCATCCTGTCCATTTCGGCTCCCACGAAGTAGAAGAAACCGTTAGACAAGTAGAC
This sequence comes from Panthera onca, assembly GCF_046562875.1. Taxonomy (NCBI): domain Eukaryota; kingdom Metazoa; phylum Chordata; class Mammalia; order Carnivora; family Felidae; genus Panthera; species Panthera onca. The sequence continues at coordinate 150,710,997 of NC_138343.1, forward strand.
CAGCAGTCCCAGGACACAGGTTCCAGTCTCGGCTCTGTCATTACAGTTTTGTACTGTAAATGTTCTTTTCACTTTAGGTCTCAATACAAGATGGGAGTCTCGATTACAGTGATGGTACTCGGACTACTGTCTTCCAGAAATCCCGGTGTTATTCCACCAATACACTTGAATGGCATCTTCCATTAATTCCAGACAAGAAATTAATGGGCAGAATATTTTCAATTTAACTTTTTTTCCTCCCGTATGTCCCTCAAATACCGAGCCTGCTGCTGTTTCTTAAAACTCAAAACATCTCGTCGTGTGCTTGGCACACGCGCCACGTTTCCTTCCTTCCAGGCAGCGCGCACACACACGTGCCCGGCCGGACAACGGCCCTGGTCTGAGCGTGGCACTAACCACCCCGGCATCAGGCATCCAGCGGAGCGTGGAGGGAGACCGCCGCTCCCGACACCCGCGCCGCGCCGCCGGCCACCGCACTCCGGGCCCCAGCGGGGGTCGGCGCAGCCCCGCCGTCCCCGCACTCACTGCCTCCTTCTCGAACATGCTGGGCCTCCTCTCCTTCCGAGGCTGCGGCGGCTGCAAGTGAGGGGCCGGGACGGCCGCCGACTTCCCGCCATGACCTCCCTTCTCCATGCCGCCCGCTCGCCGCCACGCCCAGCGACCCGCCTCCGCCCTTCCCAAGCGCCTAGGCCGCGTCCCGCGAGAGCTCAAGTCGCGCGCCTGCGTCGCGCCAGGCGGAAGTGCGGCCGGGAGGGAGGGGCGGGGAGAGGCCAGCGTCATCTGGCGGCGCCGGCCGACAGGAGCCGGAAGTCCTGGAGGAGGAGCGGGGCGGGGGGAGGTGCGGTGCAGGTGCGCCCCCGAGCGCGCTGTGGGCGTGCCTGGTGCCCGCCTCGGTGCGGGCAGGAGGAGGTACAGCGTCGGCGGGAGCCCTCTGGCTGAGTGGGCCGTGGCCCGGCGCGTCCTCGGCCGGCGTCCCCGGGGCTCCGGCGGGTCTGCGCGCGCGCCGCCGCGGAAGCAGGTCGGCCTTGCCCGCCCCTCGTCCGCGACCAGACAGAAGATGGGCACCCGACTCTGACCCCGAAGACGCACCCCTTGCCCTCGTTCTTCTGAGCGCCGCCTCGACCCCCAGTTGTTCCAGGGGCGCAGTTCCCCGCACCTTGCAGGTCCCAGGCTGAAATTCGCGAATAGATAGTGTAAGAAATAATGTAGTATTCTGCTCGCGCGCGGGGACTCACAGGCTCCGAGACAGCAACAGCCACGTCTTTATGGATGCCTGGAGCCAGGGTCGTGCAAGCAGCACACGCCCATAACTTGTGTGTGTTCAGACTGTGGTCTCCATGCCCTAAAGGAAGTTTGTGTAGTGCACGAAGTAATATGGGAAGCACTGTGTAGTAATTACCCTTGCAGTGGATACTTGAAATTGAAATTCCACGTTTTTAGGCCGTTTTGGTGACATTAAATATATCGCCAAGGTCTCAATGGCTGTAGCACGGATTGTATGGGGTTGCCCCACAGGGTTTTGTTTTCTGCCCTCCTGCAGTGAAATATAAAACATCTATCATCACTTTTAGCGATAGCTACTTTTTGAGTACAATGTGCTAGACGCTTTTCAAGTATTATCTCTAAGTACTGCAGCGCAGAAGATGATAATACCCTGCACCATTTACAGTTAGAACGGAGGCCCAGAATACTAACGTTTTCAAGGCAAGAGGGACAACCAGTAAGGAGGAATCCAAATTTAAGTCTTTGTAGCCCCTGAGCATAGGCCATTTGCGCTACCCCATACTTGCTCTGGACAAGACACTGACGTTTCCAAGAGTAATGGTATGGGTGCATGCACACGCACACATGCAGGGTTTCTGGCTTCTAATGGGAGGACAGGCTTGTTTGTAACTGTAATATACAGCAAAATGTATTTAATTGTCACAAGTGACAAAATATGGCAGTATGTAATATTTCTTGATTTGAAGTGGGATTTTTGTTTCTTAATTAACGTGAGGTCCTTAATTGTACGAGAGAGTATGTGCTTGAAAGTTAACATAAAAGCCAACTTCTATAATTGTGTCTTGGTAGGGGGTAGGATATTGTTATTCCCAAAAGCTGAAGGTTGTAGGAACTTGAAGATGAGCCCCGGTAGACTCCACGTAGGATGAGCCCTCGTTCAGTTAACTCTTTGTGTACGTTTGCGGTGCGCAGGGGCCATGCTGTGTCCTGGGGGTACGACTCGTAGAAGACCTGACCTTGGTGCTGTAGGATACGACAGTCTGGGGCAGGTACGTTGATCGGGTGACTACAGCCAGAAGAGAAGATATTTCTTAAGACTTCTGTTGCCATCCAGGGCCTGCAGCGGTGGCGTAGATGGGGTCTTGTGCAAAAATATTTGTCTGCTACTGGTCACTCCAGAACTATATAGCTCATTCCTTTAGATTTCAAATGCTTTTTTAAAAATGCAAGGAGTCCTTTTTCATACGACAGTAATCCTTTAGGGTTTTATTTCTGTATCATTTAGGTGACAAACCACACTAGTTTTTGAACTAAGAGTATTTAATAAAGAGTTAACAAGGTATAGAATTGTTATAAAAAGAATAAAGAGAGATCTCTAAAAGAATTGTGGAGGTGGTAACCACAGGAAGCAGTCACTACCTGTTGCACTCTGAGAACTAAGGGAAGTGTTGGAATTTTAAAACTTGGGAGCTGGGAGGAAGGTCCCACCTAGTGAAGCTTGGATCTCTAAGGAAGAGGGGGTGCCTCTCAGCTACTTGGAGGGTCTGGCAATTCTGGGAAGCGGACCTTTGACGAGCAGATACCGGACAGGTGGTGGTGGTCTGCTGGGGGCACGGTGATGCAGCTGGGCCCGCAGGTGCCGGGAGAACCTCAGACCGGATCCAGCTGCTGGAGCAGGAGGCGCTGCCACTGCCTCGGAGAAGCTCAAAGGAACAGAAAGTGGACAGGAAGGCCCAGGCTGTGGGAGCAGGTCCCCTCTTGGTCCTGTCTCGCGGCGCCTGTCATCCCTCATTGGCTGAATAGAGTGTGGTGTGTAGGGTCATGGCATCGCTGGTTATTTGGTGCGCGTTTCTTGGGCGATACCCGAATTGCTAGGGCCTGTGGAAGAGGGGTTGACAGGTGGGGCTGAGAGTGGGAGGTGAAACTGGGGAGCAGGAGGGGCGAACGGGCGACACTGGATAGGGGCCGGCGTCCAGTCTAGGGAGTGCCAGGGCTTAATCCCTGATGTTAGGACAGACACCCCTTAACTTGATGCATCAAATAAAGACCCCAGGATAATTTTAGCCGCAGAGTGTGACTCCTTTGCAGGTTTATAGAATGATGTTAGTGTAATGTGGGGATAATGCTGAGGATTTTGGTTTTACTTGATCCCTCATGGAAAACCAGTGTGGTTTGCTGCTTTTTACACCATATCAAGAGTCAGAGGCAAGCTTTTTACTTGTGATTTAGTTCGTTATGCTTGATTTTCTGCCTTTCCATTCCCCATTGAAAAAAATTGCTCATTTTGATAGCTGTGAGATAGTATAGGAAGGCAGATGTGCTGAGCTTTGTAAACTCATGTCTTAAATATTATTAATAATTTCAAACCTTCAACATTTATTTGAAAACATGTATGTAAGCTATCTTTAATTAATATTTAACCACATTTTGGGGTGCTTGGGTGGCTCAGTTGGTTAAGTGTCCGGCTTCAGCTTTGGCTTCGGCCCAGGTCATGATGGCGTGGTCTGTGACTTCGAACCACACGTCGGGCTCTGCGCTGACAGCTCCGAGCCTGGAGCCTGCTTCGGATTCTGTGTCTCCCTCTCTTTCTGCGCCTCCCCTGCTCACGTGCGTGTGCTCGCTCGCTCTCTCTCTGAAAGAATAAGTAAACATTAAAAAAATATTTAATCATGTTTAATGATACAGCTCTCACCATAGCCAGAAAGTATGTTAACAGTAGCTATACCTGGATACAGAATAGGATTTCCTCGTGACTTGAATATATAATATTATTCCATTTTTACTTGTTAAATAGTGTCTTCTTTGTATTTCAGATGCTATTAGAAGATCCTATTGCCACTTGTCTTTCTCCCTCAGTCTATGATATGATCTGTAAATTCGGGTTTGAAGTCAGAGAAACTTGTGATATCAATAGCATTGTAACTGAGAGGGGTGAAGTATGTTGGAAGACAATCACAGACTGCGTGATTTATACGGAATCAGGTCTGTATGTTCTCTGTGCCCCAGGCATCTGTCCGTACTGTTCCATTGAATGTGTCTTGCCTGTAAAATTTCCCTAAACCCTACTGGCAGTGTATTTTTCTTTTATTATCAGATAAGTGCTATGTAACTTATTTCCAGCAACAACTGAGTATCTTTATTGTGAATTTAATTATAAACTGGTTGTTGACTTTGTGGAAACTTCATAATAAAAACGTTTTTTCTTTGATGATTTAGACATTTTCTTTTTCAATTTTTTAAGGTTATTCATTTTGAGAGAGAAAAGAGTAGGGGCAGAGAGAGTGGGGAGAGAGAATCCCAAGTAGGTTCCACGCCATGAGCGTTGAGCCCGAGGTGGGGCTCGAACGCCTGTATTGTGAGATCATGGCCTGAGCTGAAATCAGGAGTCGGACACTTAACCAACGGAGCCACCCAGGCGCCCCGATGATTTAGGCATTTCCATCACAGAATGTGAAACTGTGATACTAACACTTGTTTCCTTCTCCTTGAAGCCCAGAGTCTGGATTACCCCGGAAGTGTGAGGCTGCTGGGCCCCGTGTGTGAGGCCGTCCACTCACATTTGTTATCTCTGACCAAGGAGCGGTTTGAAATCTGTTATACACCGTGGCTGCAGTGGACAGCTTTTCCAGAGGTTTGGCTTACAAACAGTCTTTAGAAATAGAAGACTTCACAGATTCTACTTAGAGGCCCTCATTACCTGCTAACTTTAAAGGGGTCCCCTCATCCTCTAGCCTCCACCTGTGAAAAGGGAAAACTTGGCCTGAGCTGAGAAGCACATCCTGTGAACAAAGGAAGTTTTTGGATGCATTATCCGTATTGGGGGCTGGGGAGGTAGTTAGGCACATGGGTGCTGGTCCTGGGACAGACAAGAATGGACCGCTCCAGAACAAAAGACCTTGCGGACAGACAGTAAGGTGTTGTTGAGACAGTGGGACAAGGAAATGGGGTGGGATGCTTGGTTTGCTGAGGGTGAATCAAAGGGGGGAGGGGTAGTTTGGGGCCACGCAGTTTGGGTTGGTTTCTTGGTTGGTTCAAACCAGCCATTCCAGCTGGCACGTTAAATGTCCACAACAGACCAGTGGCTCTACAAGGTCTAGATCTAAGATACTCAGAGTTTTCTGATGTGGAGTAGATGGGTCACTGCTTCTCCCCTTTTCTTGGCTCTTAAGGGACAGGTTTTGTTTTTGTTTTTTTTTTAAGAACTAATCAAAATAGGAAATAAGGTTTAGGTCAAGATATTTGACTTTTTATGACAGATTTATTGCTTTCGATAAACATTTAAGTGAAGAAAAAACTTTTGAAAAACTTCTAACGTATTAAACATTTTTTTGATCTTTTAGATATTATTGTAGTCGAGCCTTGAACAGCACAGGGGAGCCCCGTGGCGCCCCATGACACAGATTTTTAATATTTTTCTTTTTGAATGATTATAGAATCAAACATTGATGTCTTCATTGATGTAGGGGTGGTCACCCCCTGTCCAGTTGAAAATCTGCACGTAACTTTTGACTCCCTCAAAACTTAACCACTAACAGCCTACTCTTGACCAGAAGCCTTACTGGTAGCATAAGCAGTCGATTACCACATGTTTTGTATGTTTTATGATTTATATACCGTATTCTTACAACAAAGTAAGTTAGAGAAAAGTTACTAAGAAAATCATGAAGAAAAAAACACACTTACAATACTATATTTATGGAAAAAAAAATCCACATCTAAGTGGACCTGTGGAGTTCAAACCCCGTGTTCAGGGTTCAACTGTATGTTTATGTAGAAAATGTTTACCTATACCAAAAAAGTCATAAAAATATACTAGTTGAAACCTTTAGAAGTTTGAATTTCATTAATACTATTGTTACTTTGAGTAATATTTCTTGTTGAGCGCTAATTCTAATGTATGTCCTACTCTCAACAGTTATTTCCTGAAATACTTGATGCTTTGGAAAGCCTTCAATCTCCCGCTATTTCTCTTAGTTTAATGAAACTGACAGCATGTCTAGAACGGGCTTTGGGTGATGTAAGTATGAGAACTCTTTCTTTGTTGGTTTAGTAAAGTATCTGAATGAACATAAAACTTTTACAGCTGTATTTTAGATTTCTTGACCTTAATTACTGGTTTTCTATTAAATGTAATCATTTAACACAGATGTTTATTTATTTTGAGAGTGAGAGAGAGAGAGAGAGAGAGCGCACGAACATGACTGGGGGAGGGGCAGACAGAAGGAGACACAGAATCCAAAGCAGGCTCTAGGCTCCAGGCTGTCAACACAGAGCCCCACGCGGGGCTCAAACTCACAAACCTTGAGACCGTGACCTGAGCTGAAGTCGGATGCCTAACCGACTGAGCCCCAGGCGCCCCATGACAGATTTTTAATATTTTTCTTTTTGAATGATTATGGAATCAAACATTGATGTCTTCAGTGCTTTTCTCCCCTCATTTGCACAATCAGTGACTTTATGGGTGAGTTTTTTCTTCACATTTTTTGTCTCATAATGGGACTGTAATACAATTCTTGTTTGATTTTTAGGTATTTTTACTGAATGGGAAGGAATGTCCTTTTCTTTTAAGAGATCTGCTTGCATCTAAGGAGCTTGCTCAGGTCTTTGGGCAGTCTGTGGTAAGTTTGTTCGTCTAAAACTGGGAGAGTAGGCACAACACAAAACAGTTCGTGTTAGCTGTACTTTTGTGCCTTAAAAATTGATGCTGCGTTAGGAAAAAATTATGTCAATAATTAAATCATACGTTCCTTTCCCACCGCCCCTTTCAAAATTGCCACTTTTCCAGCCACTTTTCCACCTCTCTCTCAGCCTGAGTCTCAGTGCAGTAGAATAGCCTCTGGTTGATGAGCCAGAGTTGCTGAGCTGGGCGGTATTGTCCTCGGGCTGACAACCTGCAGTGTGGTGCCTCTGGTGTCATGAGCCGTGGGGCCACCAGGTGGACAGCTTGAACTCTATCGCTTTCATTAATTTTATATTAAGAATTACAGTAACTTGGGGCGCCTGGGTGGCGCAGTCGGTTAAGCGTCCGACTTCAGCCAGGTCTCGATCTCGCGGTCCGTGAGTACGAGCGCCGCGTCAGGCTCTGGGCTGATGGCCTGGAGCCTGGAGCCTGTTTCCGATTCTGTGTCTCCCTCTCTCTCTGCCCCTCCCCCATTCATGCTCTGTCTCTCTCTGTCCCAAAAATAAAAAAAAAATAAAAAAAAATAAAAAACGTTGAAAGAATTACAGTAACTTATTCTAGAATACAAGTTTAACCATTTAAAGAGTGATATACTTTTATCCTAAAATCTCAGTATTTTTAATGTGTGGGAATTTATACCCTTTGCAACTGCTCAGACTTTAGGGTGAAAAAACATTAGGTGCCAACTGAAAAACATGCAGAGCTATTTACTTTTTCAAAATCTTCTGCAGGCCGCGTGACCCAAGTTGTTTAAGACTAATGAGTAACCTTTAGGCAACTGTTGAAGCAGGGTCAGGGTGAAGGGGAGAGCCAGGGTAGCGTCCCGCAGAGAGTGGAGCCCGCCAAGCCCGGAAGGTGTTTCAAATGATCGTGTAACATGTTACGAGCTCTAATACGTTATTTGGGGGGTAAGAAATCTGTTTCCAGTAAAGCTCTCCCACTTTACAGTGGTTCCTTGTCGCTGAAAGATCGTTTTCTTTAGCGGAGAAGGTGAGGTAAAGAAAAGTACAAAATTCTCGTTGTTACACTGAGTCCTGAAACAGATCCCGTGGTCTGGGGCTGTGTCCTTGTCTGCCTGGTTGCCGGTGGCCTTCCCTGCCCGCAGCCACGCCCAGCGCCTCTCGGGTCCACCGGCTCGTTGGCTTGTGTGTTTCTGATGGCCCAGGTGGTGTGAACAACTCATTAAAGTTAGTATCAAGTTAACAACGAATGTAGTGGAATGAATATCATCGTGATTACCAATATTAGCTACGAATATTAAAGGCGTAAGGACTGATGTGAGCAGGAGGTGTCTGGAGTCGCACGGAAGAGCCAGTTTGCGGGCGACCCCTCTTTATACCTCCCCGGCTCACCCTGCCTTTGAGAGAACGTGACGGGGGTCTGTTTCCGCCTCCGCCAGGAGGCTTTCAGTCCTTTCCCGAGTCTTTTGGATGCTCACCCTTCTTTCTCGTGTGGCCCGCTTTTGAGTTGAGTGTCTGCGTATCTTCCCTTTCTCCTGACTCTGTTCCAAGCATGGCGTTCCAAGCCCAGAGGCAGCCCACAGACGTGTGTGGCTCTTGCATTCTGATGAGCAGGAACCCCGTCAGGGGCGTCTTGACCGTATGCGCGGAGGGACAGAGGCAGGTGAGGCTTCAGGTCAGACAGCGAGGTTGGGGAGGCCTGGGATGGGAGCCTCAGTGGTCCGGCCCCCTCACGGGGTCTGCTTCCTGGAGTTTACCGCGCGAGCACACGCTACTTTCTGTGAGGTTTCTGTTCACCGGGTGGTTTTATTTGGTCTAGATAGGAGGCAGGCTTGATGTCCAGTAGGAAAGCTGCGGAGCCTGGGACAGATCCCATCCCCCTTTGTAGTTCTGGGTTCCCCGAGGCCTTGGTTTCACCTCTCTATGCTGTACTTCTCATTTGCAGAGTGGGGATAATAGTCGTGCCTTCCCAGAGGTTGTTGGGAGCGTGAATGAGCAATAAATACGCACAAAATGTGTCTGATGTCTCACATGCCCAGTAAATGTTGTTTGCGTGTTACTACTGTTACTGCTACTCCTGTTTAGCCGAAGCCCTGGGTCTGTTCTCAAGAAGAAAGCAAACCTCTTCCCACTGTATGTTATATTGGTTTGTCCAGTAGTTATGCAACCGTTCAGTAATTTGCTGTTCCTAACCTGGTCAGATGGACGTACTGAAAGTCTTCCTTGGATCTCCACGCGGGCTCAATCTGCGTAACATCCTGTGGCATGGGTTTGCGTCCCCTCACGAAGTCCCTCCGAAGTACGTTGCTGATGAAGTCATTTTCTCGCTCCTTTAGTGCACTAAGAGTTTGTTTGTCTTGAATTTCCCGTGAGTGTATTTTGGAAAAGATGAGAGTTTTGAAGCGGGAATTTGAAGATAAAACGGGGCGGACGAACACCTGGGGTGGTGACGGGGTTGGGACTCCGCTGCCATCCGCCCCAAGGGCAGTTCTGAGGGCGGGCCTGACGGAAGCGGTGGGGTGCTCGGCCTCCTGGAGGGTGGCTCCTGAGTCTGCCAGACATTGGCTCCCCCCCACCCCGCCTCCCGCCATTGCATTAGCTTAATCCCTGCCGCGAGGGGTACCTCCCTGCGATTTAATGATAGTTTGCTTTCTTAATTTTAAGCTTGTTCTTTGACAGTAGAGCTCTTTATGTGGATGGCGGTTCATTTTCTAACATGCTATGGTGTTGCGCACTAGATACTGTTCGATGATGATGCTGTTGACAGCGGGCTTGGGTCAGCTGCTAAAGAGTTACTTGCGACAAACTAAATTCGCATTGGTGCACCGACCTTTCAGAGCTCTTCCAGACCTTGAGGATTTGGCCGTTTTCCCAGGCAAGTACTACGCTCCCCATTTGTCCTGGATGTGTCTTCGTACAGATACGTATAAAGTCATTAAGTAGCACGGGGACTTGAACCCTGTAGGTGGACTGTTATTCTCCAGAGGCGAGATGCCTTCAAAAGTTGCATGAAGAACCTCTTAAATTTGCTACGTAAAACCTTCCCTGGGTACCTGGGGACTCAGTCGGGATCCGACTCTTGATTTCAGCTCAGGTCATGAAATCACAGCGACGGAGCCCTGCATTAGCTCCGCGCTGACAGCGCGGAACCTGCTTGGGATTCTCTCCCTTCTCTCTCTGCCCCTCCCCTGCTCGTTCTCTGTCTCTCTCAAAATAAGTAAATGAATAAATAAACACTAAAAAAAAAAAAAAAAAAAAAGAAATGTGCCAGTGGAACCATGAAATGGATGTCTAATTCAAAAACAAGCAAGAAACCTTCCCTCTTTCCATGGGTTGTGGTGGGGAGGCTGTGAGAGTCGTGGCTGCGTGAGCCAATTATGAGCTTATCCTCCGGGCGTGTTGATGCACAGGTGGCTCAGGACCGTTTTGAAACGTACATTCCCTTCTCCTTTTAGCTCTTGTGCCTGTGTGCGCGTGCTCATTATGCCAAAAAGGCCAACAGCATAGGTGGCCTCCCCCGTCTTCTTTTTTCCATGGCAAAGCCGTTTACCAAATGAATGGGGGCGGGGGACACAAAACCTGGAAGGCGCAGTTAAACTTGTGTTTGCTCCAAGCCCGTTCCTCCCCGCTCCCTGGGGCTGTAGGGGTGTGGCAGCGGGGTCTCTGACGCGCGTCACGGGGCGCAGCCCAGATCTCTGCAGTCCCGGGCCCGGGGGTCCAGTCCACGCCTTTGGTGCCGCGGACTGCTGGGTCCTCTGCTGCCTGCCGATCGCGTATACTTCTTGAGACTTTAGTTGTGGAACAGTTTTGAGTTTAGAACAAAATAGATGGGGAGGTGCAGACAACCCCTCCCCCCCATCAGCATCCCACCAGAGGTTACATTTGTTCCCAAGGACGAGCCTACGTGTCCTCGTCATGCATAGTCCCCTCCTGTTCTTCTGTCTTCCGAAAACGTATCTCACTTTTCTCGGTCAAGCGTGGTCAGCGGGTCCACCCTGAACTCTTCTGCTCAAAAGTTGTCGTAGCCTGAAACACCAAGGGGACCCTTGTCCCTGTGCCATTGCCCCAGGGTGTCCGCGGCCACCCACAGCCCGGGCTCCAGTCTGCCGGTCTCACTCTTGGATGGCGTGTGCCGCTGCCCCAGGCCTGCTTCATCAGCCTGGACAGGTCGGTCATGGGCATCCCTCCGCGGTCTGGTTCTGTGTCTCTTCAGTTGATGAGTGTGATGGTACTTAGAAATACTTTTCTCTTAGGGCCTGGGTGGCTCAGTCAGTCAAGCAACTGGCTCTATCTTGGCTTAAGTCGGGATCTCACGGTCTTGGGATCAGGCCTCCTGTTGGGCTCTGTGCTGACAGTGTGGAGCCTGCTGGGGGTTCCCTCTCCCCCTCTCCCCCTCTCCTCCACTCCCCCTCTCTGCCTCTTTCCCTCTCTCCCTCCGTCTCTCCTTCTGCCCCTCCTGTGTGCATGTTCTCTTTCCAGGTCTCTCTAAATAAACATGTAAAAATACATGTTTGTTATTTTGCAGATATGACTTCTGAGGTACTTCCAGTGTTAGAAGAAGTGATGGAGAAATCCACTTTTATATTAAAAATCATGTTGCCGTACTGGGAAGAGGCGTTAATCAGGTTCAAGGCACACAGGTAACTAACTGAGGGTGCGGACTCAGAGGTTCTTGATAGTCAGGAGCCTGGTCCCTCTTAAAACCCTTTACTGTCCATGTTTTCTGCTGCTGGAATGGAAGAGAGGTGGGGCTTCCTCCAGGAGGGTCGAGCACAAGATATCCTCTCAGTGAGCGAAAAGGTAGCTGTAATTGGGTGTTAAACGCCTCGTGTTGTCCTTTTGGAACAGTCGACAAAGACGATTCTTGTTCAGAGTCAACGGAGTTCTCACTCTGGGAGGGCCTCTTGTGTGTCCCCTGCTGGAGACAAGGGAGGGGAGAAGCCAGGCTGTTTCCTGAAGGCGGGGCAGGAGCGCTCCGGAGGCATGACCTCTGCTTCCCTCCGGTTCTGTCACCGTCTGTTCATTTGTACCCTGAGAACCCCCCGAAATCCTGGTACTTGTACCCCGAGAACCCCTGAAATCCCGGTACTTGAGTGTTTCTTACCAGTGATGGGAAGAATCAGGCCGACCCGTGATGACATGTCATTCTCCTGAAGCTTCTAAACGTGTTTCCTCTGATACACGAAAACAGCGGAAATGAGTTTAAAATCACCAGGCAAATGAGACTGCGTTTCGGTTTTATTGCTCGCGTTAGCGTGTCCTCTGCCCTCCCTCGTGGCTTTGAGCACACGAGGGTGACCTCTGGAATAAAGCAGCGTCACTTGGGGTTGGCGCCGTGTTTGCTTTTAAAGCTCCGGGATTTGCTTGGTTACTTCTGTCTGCAGGTTTGCTGACTGTGCCGTGTTGTTACTGCCGCAGCTGGAGACGGGACTCAGGAGAGCGTTTGCCGTCGTTAACAAGTGTCCACAGAGACTTCTGACGGCTGAGGTACCCGTGCTTCGGTGATCCATGGGGGTGGTTGCTGCTGTATTGCCCGTTTTCTGGACCTGCTGACGTTTCGAATCTCTTCTTTTTGTTCACCGTGAAATGAATTTTTTAGCTAAGAATTCTCTTTGGAAGGCTTGAGTGCCATTTTTTGTGGTTTCCTGTTATAACGATTTTAGAGGACTTACGATTATCTGTGATCGTTTTTGATAGTAGCATTCCCAAGTATTTTAAACTCGGTGTCAGAGAAGTAGAAACCACTTATCTTGTCCCCATAGCCATTATTATTGGTGTACCATTGTAACCCCATGAGGTGGTCTGTGGCCTACAGCGTGGCTGTTCAAGGACACCGCTTCCTCTGGGCGGTGGCTTGAAGAGGTTTCTGGGTGGCCACATGCCCCGTTGACCGTCAGAGGATGCGGAGGCTAGAGGAAAGGAGGGGTCTGTATTGGGGGCCAGCGGCAGGGGCCGCTGGACCTGGCCTCCTTCTTTCTTTGACCAGCTCAGCTTCCTCCATTTTGCCCCTTTCTAGAAACATCTGTCAAAATTCTGTTCTCAGCGTAGTGCTCCCGCATTTGCCCCCTGGGAGATCTTACTGCCACGTCTTCAGCTGCCTTACCTCTGTGGGAAGAACGATTAGAGAATACTTTGGACCTAATGAAAATGAAAGCCGGCATACACAGCATTGTGGATGTAGCCAGAGCAGTGCCAGGACGGAAGTTGCTAGCATGGGCCGCAGTGCTCCCCAAGGAAGCGGTCTCCCCTACTTCCCGGGTCAGGTGTACACGTGTTCGCCGAACGCTTTCATAGGGGTTTTCCCCAGCGTCTCAAACTACCGTATTTCTGAAAAGCTTGTTTTCTCTCCCACAGATTTGTTCTCTGGTATTCCCTGTTGTCCTCCTTCGCTTGGTCACTTCACAGTGGCCTTCCGCACCACCCCGGCCACTCAGTTCCCGGCCCTGCCCGTCTGTCCTGCCCCTGATTCCTCCTGGGTCCCTCCTTGCCAGTGCTGAGGCCTCGTCTGGCTCCCCTCCCAGTGCTCTTTATGACTGTGATCCTTCTCTCACCCTACCGCAAGTTGTTTTACACACTGATGAATATTCTTCTGTCTTTTATGGTCTCATCTGCATAAAACTTGTTAGCGGCACCCCGGTGCCTGCAGCGAGAGTCGTCCTCCCGTGTGGCGTGCTGGGGCCTCCGTGCGGCCCAGCGTTCCCGTGGCTTGTCTCCTGTCCCGGTTCCTCTGGCTTAATCGAGGCCTCTCCCCGGTTCCGGAACATGGGTGTCTCTCCTAGGGCTGTGCCCACCGTCCCCTGCCTGACCACTTCAGGCCGCATCAGTGACCTCCCAGAGCCTCATCCACGCAGACTCTCCAGCTTCGCTCCTCTGCGTCCTGTTTCTGTTTTATCTCGAGGCTGTTCTGCTTTGCCTTCTGTGCATTTGTGTACAGTTTCTGGTGCAGGTTCCTCAGGAGCGGAAGGTTCACATTTGTGCCCCTGGTGCCCACGCCAGGTGCCTTTCATGTTGGCTCTGCCCAGGGCAGTGCCAGGCCCTGTTGTGGGGCATCTGTCTTCTGGAAGAAAGAGCTAGAACCCCCATTTGTCAGAGCTCTCACTCGAGCACCGCTGGGCTTTCTTCATGGCAGCGTGCTCACCGCTATGTGGTTTAAACACGTCCAGCTATTGTTATTTGACCACACAAATAAAAAGAAGACTGTTTCCATGGAGGAAGTAATGGATCAAAGAATATCTTAAATTGTCACCCAGGCTCTTGTTCAGAATAAACATAGCATCGGTTTGTTTATAAGGCAATGCACACGCGAAAATACTCGATAAAGCCATAAAGTGCTGGGCACACACTGTTATTTACTGAATACTTAACAGCATAAGGTCTCTGAGAGTGGTGGCAGATAGGAAGAAAATGAGTGAGATTTTGTGTCTTCTAAGAAGCTTATGTGTTTAGGGGTGACAGGTAAGCCATTTGTACCAATTCTGTAAAACAAGGTAGAAGTTAATGTGTGCAGTTTATGGGGATAAATGAGCAGTTCAGTTCCTTTTATGAGGAAGTGGTCGGGGGGGTCTTGAGTAGGCAGTCGGATGTTTAGAAGAACGCTTAGAGAAATTTTAGGGTCAGTGGTATAGGTTTGGGAGTGAAGGATACAGACTTCGCAATCTTCTATATCATAAACGTCGGAGGTAATTTCATAATGTTAGATTGGAAACACATTAATAAGCGTTAAGAGATGAGACACTTTTCTTGAGAGCTGGCTCCCACAAGATACCAATTGCATCACAGCGTGTGTAAAATCTTCCTGAATTCCCCAGCAGCCTTCTGAGACAGGAGTTGCTCATGTCCCGATTTGCAGAGAAGCCCACGTGTGGAGGTGCCCTGGGCTTCCCTTCCGGGGAGGGTGGAAGCTGGGCTTATGTGTTGGGGCAGCGGCTCCGGAGCCTGTGCGTGTAAACAGTAGTGGTTACACCAGGAAGCACACAAAACACGGCTGCTCGTTGGAGGGCACGTTGAGTTGTGCTCTCCTGCCCGTGAAGACAAGCCACCGGCCGAGATCGTGTGTGTGAGTCGTGCTTTGTGAGGCGACGGGAGGTTTCTGACCCAGAGTGCTGTGGGAGTGGTGTCTTCACGTGGCCCCGTGCCTCTCAAGCTGTTACGTCGTATAGGACAGCCTTTCATGCTGTTAGGTTGTATAGGACCTTCTACCCAAAGCGTTGCTAGATAATTTTTGGAAGAAGTTTTCGTGTTTGTGGCCATGTACTAGAATTTTTTTCCTGCTTTGAATAACGTCACTGTACTCACATTTTGCTTTAATTATTTCTTTTCTTTCCTTTTTTCAAGTCAACAGCTCTTTATACCACCTTCGATGAAGTAAGTAAACTTACAGGATATCTTGAAACAAACAAAACATTATTTTCTGTTACACAGGAAAGTGTTGGTAGTCATATATGCCAAAAAAAAAGCCACATCACCCTTATTACAGAGTTAAGTATAGTCTTCCAGACTGATTTTGAGATCCAGTATCATTAACCTTGTTTCTCAAGTTATAGAAAGACACATATTGGAAAATGTCAAGAGATATTAATATTATATTGTGTAATTATTTGGAGGTTTTATTTATTTACTTATTGATTGATTGATTTACTTATTTATTTATTATGTTTATTTTTGAAAGAAAGAACGTGAGCAGGGGAGGGGCAGAGAGAGAGATAGAGAGGGAGACCCAGAATGCAAAGCAGTCTTCAGGCTCCGAGCCGTTGTAAGCACAGAGCCCGACGTGGGGCTTGAACGCACAAACCACGAGATCATGACCTGAGCCAAGTCAGTCGCTCAACCGACTGAGCCACCCAGGTGCCCCTGGAGGTTACACTTTAGATTTAAGATTGACACTTGCTTATTTTGCAAATGAAATATAAGTGAACTACCTCTGTGTATGTACAATATACACTTAGGCATTTATTCTGTGACTTGGATGTGTGATTCTGAATGTGAAAATCTGGAATAGTAAGAATTACCATTGAAAATACCTTTTATCACTTTATAGTATAGAGGGTTTTGTGTGGGTAGCTAATGATTCTTATCTAGCTTGAAGTATGATTCAGAGTTAGCCTACAGGAGGAAGCAAAGGGAGAGTCTCTGTGGAGAGATTTGAGTGTTCAGATTACTTCGCCTTTAAGATAACTCTTAGATTCCTTAGTGAATGGGTGGGTGGGATTAAACTGTGTGCCTGTTTACCTGCAAACTTTATTCCATTAGGTAAATAATTTGCTGTGGTTTAAATATATGATGCATTTGATACTGTGAAGATTGAAATAGATAGTGTAGTCCCATCTGCATAAGATTAGGTCTGTAGGAGTGGGTTGGGTGGCTGGGTTCCAAAGTCTGGTGAATTAAGAAGTGGCCTTTGAAGTAACTCTGATGGATGCTTCTGTACACATCCACATGTACGCACACTTATGCATATGAACGCAACGTGAACACACACATAAATATACATAAACACACACACACACACACAGAAGTATGCACATACACACAGACACATTTATATACACAGGTACACATGTGCATATACATATGTACATAGATCTGTATAAACATATACAGATAAATGCAAACACATGCTCATATATACACAAATATATAAACACACATGTAGACATACGCGCATACATGTAAATACATATCAACATATGTACGTACAAAACACATACACACATACCCATACATACAAATACACATATAAATACACAAAGATGTACACACATGTGTATAAATACATGCATCACACATATATGTTATCACACATATGCATGTAAGTACACATAAACACGCATGTACTCCCACAGTTAAGATATATATACATTCATATCTATTTCTAAAGTCATTATACTGGTTAAGAAAAGCTTTCTTTAACGGGTGGCTGCCATGTTTTTAAGACTGTCCTTGTTACATTTAACTTGCTTTGTGCTTACGTAGCATGTCGTACCAAAGATACATCTCCTTGGACGCTGAAGGTACTGTGTGTGTGTGTGTGTGTGTGTGTGTGTGTGTGTGTGTGTGTGTGTGTACTAATTAATCCATATATTTATTTTTGGTCTTTTAGATATTGGCAAAGCACTTGAATGATGGTAAACTCAATCAACTTCCTCTTTTCCTTGGAGAGCCTGCAATGGTAAAATTCTAGGCCTTTTCTGATCCAATATTCTTATATCTATGGGTGTGATTAGCACTTCTCCAAAGTGAAGTTAATTTTGACCTGTGACGTGCTCCCCAAAGTGCTTCTGAGCCACTCCTGCGCCGTGTCAACTTGACATGTGTCACAGACACTTGCTAGGCTGTGACTGCAGCTCCGGGGCCTGGCTTCTGGCTGGTTATCTAAGACCCGCTTTCCAAAGTTATTCGGGTCTGTTGTGTGGTGTGGGCTGCTGGGGGAGCCAGGTTTGCCTTGTGAACAGCGGCAGAAGTCAGGTGTGACTAGTGAGTGTGCAAGTGTGCATGTTGGAAGAGGACAGAGAATTATGTAGAGCCATTTCCTGTTACCATTTTTTTTTTTTTTTTTACTTCATGAAGCTACTATAGTGGCTACTTTGGACTGTAAGTAGAATTTTTTATTCCTTTTTTTAACTTAAAAAATGTTTATTTATGTTAGAGAGAGTGCAAGCAAGGGAGAGGCAGAGAGAGCGGGAGACAGAGGACCCACTCTGCTGCTAGCAGAGAGCCCAGCGTGGGGCTCGAACCCACGAACTGTGAGATCCTGATCTGAGCTGAAGTCGGATGCTTCACTGATTGAGCCACCAGGCGCCCCTGTATTTGTTCCTTTAACTGAGAGTTTTGCAGCCTGGATTCTAGTCCCTGTGGGACATTAGTGAGACTCTGTGTGCTCTTGGGGCATCATTTCTGCCGTCAGGATGTTAGGATGATTGAGCTAGTTTATCCGCCATTTGTTTCCATCCTCAATCTTTGTGACTCTTCTGTCCACTGGCAGTTTTTTGTCTTTCTGTGTCCCGCCTGCCCCGGTGCTGTTGAGAAAGAAGCTGCTGTCTTCGTCAAGCTTCATGGAGGAGGAGGCCATGATGGGAGAGAGGGCTCTGGGAAGGAGCGGCCCCAGGCGGGGCCCGGGCGGGGGGGAAGTGGGGGCTGTATTCACGGGGGAACAGCGGTGCTTGCTCGGTGGAAGGCAAATTCGCTTCCAGGTGTGGACGCCTCAGCCCCTTGGCTCAGGGCCAACAGGAGTGGGGGGGGGGGGGCCTACGGTGCTGGAGCTGGCCTCTTGTCGCTGTGGCCAGGCAGACGGGCCACGGGCAGAGTTAGAGGCCCGGGGGCCCCCAGCCGGAGGCCCGCACGTACCTGGGCGCCACTAGCGAGGACTCCGGTCTGGAAGCTCGGTTTTCTCGTCTCTGCAAGCCAGCGCTGCTGCTCCGTGACCGTCAGGATGGTCCGTCCGGGGCCTCGGCGCTTTCCTTCCCTTGGTTGAGAAAGCCGACAAAGTCTCTTCTGTTCATTTTCCCAAAGGAGTTTCTTTGGGATTTCCTGAACCATCAGGAGGGTCCTCGTGTAAGAGACCATCTGAGCCACGGGGAGATCAACTTCCCCGAATTTCCAAAAGAAGCGGCGAACCAATTGCTTGCATTTTCCACCGTGCTTTTACTCCGATTCGTCGACGAAGGCCTGTTGTCAGTGCTTAAGGTAACGTACAGGGAGAAAACCGGGAGATTTGCGGTTACTCGGCTGTGAAAGAGTAGTTTGTTCTCACATGTCATTCGGCCTTAATCATCTTTTGTGGAAACGCATCTGAGGTACAGTATGCCTCCAGCAGAACCGACACTTGTGACCTACAGTTGCGCGTGCATTTGCCGCAACAAGTAGATGAGCATCATGTAATCTAAAGTAATTTAACCTAGTTCTTAAAAACGTATTTTCAACGGATAAATGTGGAGTGTGTATGTACAATGGAAAATTACTCAGCCATCAAAGAGAATGAAGTCTAGCCATTTGCAACTACGTGGATGGAACTGGAGGGTATTATGCAAAGCGAAATTAGTCAGAGAAAGACAAATATCATACGACTTCACTCATGAGGGCTTTAAGACACAGAACAGACGAACACGAGGAAAGGGAAACAAAAATAATATAAAAACAGGAAGGGGGACAAAACAGAAGAGACTCTTAAATATAGGGAACAAACTGAGGATTGCTGGGAGTGGGTGGGGGGGGATGGGCTAGATGGGGGATGGGCATTAAGGAGGGCACTTGGGATGAGCACGGGGTGTTACACATAGGGGAGGAATCACTGGGATTTACTCCCGAAATCATTATTGCACTGTATGCTAACTAACTTGGATGTACATTAAAAAAAAATGTATGCTTCACAGATACTACAAACCAGACAAGTGTAAATGGGATTAACTAAATCAGAAAATTTTACAAACGACTCAAATCGATGGGGCAGAATATTTGCATCTATCAATAAACTATAATTCTTATTTTAAAACAATTTGGGTTATTCTTATTTTAATCCTTTTTCAAATCATACATGTAACAGTTACTGTAAAAATTGTCTAAAAAGTTCCACCAAGATGGAAAGACTGACGTGAGAAGGCACTGAGGCAGGCCTTCTCCTGAGGGGACCACTGTTAGCACGTGCTGTCTGTGTCTTTCCACGAGCACAGCAGCGTGGCTCGCTGTGCAGACACGTTCTGTTCTGTAGCTAGCATTTTCACGAACAGCGTGTTACCTTATTTTTATCTGCGACTTGACATTCCATTTTTATCAGTATGCCCTTATTTACGTAAGTCGTCCTTCACTGACGGCTGAATTCTAATTTTCCCTCGTGGGGAACGCTCCTAATTATAATGTCTGAAGGAGACTGTTCATTTGGACACTTGTGTAAGTGACTTTATGAAAGTGAAGTTCTGAACCAGAAGGTACCGGCGAGACTTTGTTTTTATCTTCTTGTATTTTGGGGGTGACTTGACTATCTTTTCTTGTGGCTGTTGGAAGTGTGTAGTTCTTTTGTGAACTGTTAATGTTTTTTTCCATTTTGTGCTTCTCCCCACTGGTTTATTAGCCGTGTGCGCCTTCTCCAGTGTGCCTGTTGCTGCCTACTTCAGTTTTGAGGTTTTTTTCATTTTGGCTTATGCATTTGGAATTATTCTTAAAAAATCCTTTGCTTTCCAAAATTATAAACATATTTACGCATTTCCCTAGTAACTTTACAGCCCCCCCCCCCCCCATGTAGGTCTTTTGATCCAGCTGGAACTTACTTCATCTGGGAGTGAGAGAATCAAGATTTACTTGTTTTTGTTTTTTGTTTTCTTGGCCCTTTTTCTTTGACAAGTCACTTCCAAGGTGGCCCAGCAGCATTTAGGAGACAGCATCTCTGTGCTGTGTGCAGTGGCCTTGGTCTTCGGTGCTCGGGGTGTATCTGTACTGACCTTCGTGATGGAGCTGAGCACCTGTAGGGTTACTTTCCCATCTGTCTTACCTTGTAGAGTTTCCCTGCCTCCTCTCTACTTAGTATTGCAGCCAAACTTGTGTAATTACACAATAAACACAAAGCCTAAGACTAACTAGGCAACAAACAGGAATGAGATGATGGGTTAACGTAGGGATATTTGATGTTTTTTTATAATGAACGTTATTCCCCAACGCGGTGTCTCCACGTCCTCAGCCTCCCCTCCCCAAGCCTCCCCCGAGTGGCAGTGCCATCCCAAGGCCAGAGTCCTCTCTTTGCGCGACCGCACGCCGTGTTCCGTCCTCCACCCGAGCGTATGTCCTGACGCATTTCTCCCTGCACCGTGTGCACCTGCTGGGCTGAGCTGCTCCCCCGCCCCCCGCCTACCCTCCACCTGCCCTCCCCGCGATGGCCCCTCTGTTTTCTTGTCTGCACGGCTGCCAGAGCGACCCTCCACGCGCCCCCTCCTCGTGTCCACCGCCCTCCCGCTGCCGCGTCCCCTCTGAGAAGCCGTGTGCTCTGGTGACTGCCGGGCCCCAGGGCCTCTGTGGCTCATCACTGATCTTTCCACGTGGGAATCGTGGCTGTCCGTGGGTCTTGTGCACGTGGCCCAGAACTCCATCAGCTGTGTGTAGGACTTGGGTCTTCGAGCGAATGACAGGGTCAGCATATTTCTTCATGTAACTTACGTCTGGCTACTTG
Organism: Panthera onca; assembly: GCF_046562875.1. Taxonomy (NCBI): domain Eukaryota; kingdom Metazoa; phylum Chordata; class Mammalia; order Carnivora; family Felidae; genus Panthera; species Panthera onca. The sequence goes on from NC_138343.1 coordinate 150,732,013, forward strand.
GCGACTTGTTTTGTGGCGTTGAGAATTCTGGGCGGTTAGAGCTTTTGTGCGGGGAAGCTGTTCATTGATTATTGGTGTGTTAAATTAGTCAGCAGGCGACTCACTGACTTGTTTCTGATGGTTTTTGGTCAGCCAGCTTGGAGTTTCTGGTTACACGGTTACGTCAGCTGTAAATAATGTTATTTTACTATTTTCTTCAATGTTTGTGTGTTTAGTAATTAAGTACTCATAGTGATATAACTTTTGGTTGTACTGATTTTTAATGTCTAGACTCCCATTCTGGTTTCTTACGAGAAGTTCTTACGTTCCCAGTTGTTTGGAATCGTTTTCTTCTTTCTCACTTATTTCTAGCGTCCTTGATCGTGAACAAAGAGCAGACGTGGCCTTTGTTATTTATCATTGCTAATTGGCTTCATTTAAAAAAATCGTGTTGGTTATGGTTTGCTGCCTCGAACCTGTTTTAATGAAGAGTCTTGCTCTGTTACAGCTGAATGGGATTCTGTGAAGGAAGGTAATGGGAAATTGGGACTCCCGTGTGATTAGCATTCAGTAGAAGAAAAGTACAGGCCTGACCAGACGTCATCCTAACCGCGGTCTGTTTTCTCTGAACCAGGAAAAGGCGGCGATAAGGTCACTGGTCGGTCTCGCCGAAAGCTACCGTGCTCACGTCCACCCGGTGTCTCAGCTGAGAAAACAGGTGAGTCGCGCGCAGGCCTCCGGGAGGGGCGCACGCGCGGGCCCCTGCAGCAGAGCCTTTGTGGGCCCCAGGTGGCTCCGTCCTCTGAACCTCCTGTTCCGCTTCCGGCAGTTTAAGGCATTGGATTGTTTGTTTCTTCAGGCGTTTTTAGCACCTGATGCGTGGTGGTTGGATCATCGTGGGGCCCTGGTGGGCTCTTGTCGTTATTATTGCCATTGACTCAGGACCACTAACGCTTTTTGTCCGTCGGTGGCGAAGAATGGCCATGTTCCTTCACCACACAAGACCAGCTTTTGTCCGCTCCTAAATTAAAGCAAGCAAAGCACAAACCTGAGAGCGGCTCTGCCAGGAAGTTCCAGTGTGGAAACTGGCTTCGGCACTTTACCTCAGGCACACGTAGGGGGATAGCAGTGTGGCACAGGGGCAAGAACGGGGTCGCCTCCGAGAACATCATGATCGTGACAGTTGTGCACTTAGAAATTCATCGGTGAGATTGGCCTCTCAACGGAAGCTATAAAATCCGCACGTAAGGGGTTTAGAGAGAGATTTGCAGTGGCAGCTGGAGGGAACTCTGTCCACCAATCTGTGACGTCCCAAGAAAAACAGTGTCACTTCCGAGGGGTTGTCGGCAGTCGACGTGAGGGGTGTGCTACCGTGCTGGGGCCACGTGAGAGAATTCAGCCCGAATAGCTGGGTCCGGTGGGTTCTAGTTTGGCAGCGAGACGTCGGGCTGACAAAGCCGCACCGCCCACTTAGCCTGCCTGTCGTGGCTCTGAGCTTCCCAACAACAAGAGTCGCTGGCAGGGAGGCCACCGGAAGCTGCCCGCAGGACTCCACACGCAGAGACAGGAGGGAGGGAGGTCCCGGAAGGAGGAGAGGCCTCAGGAAGGCAGGCTTTGTCCGTGGACCTCCGCGGCTGAATCTCCAGCCCCACGAGGCCCCCTTGCTCCTTGGCTGCTGCTTCCGTGGCCCCTCCGTGCCCCACAGTGGGCGTTTCAGACGATCACCCTTTCCTGCAGCCTCTTATTCCTGCTGTCCATTGTTTATCCGTTTTTCATTAGGCAGTCTTGTATCCTGTCCCTTGTAGGGTCATTGCTTGCTTATTATTGCCGCATAAATTACCCGCATTCAGTGGCGTCAACAGCAGTGTGTAACATGCTCCCACTTTCATGCATCGGAAGTCTGGGCTCCGCTGGCTCGGTGCTCCGTGTGAGGGGATGAGAAGTTGGTGCAGGGCTTCCCGATTGCTGGCTTCCCCAGGAGAGGCCCAGCCCTCTGTGACCTGTCGTCCAGAGTCACACAGCCTAACTTCTGCTGTGTTGTCTGGGTGAAGGCCACTCACTGCAGCGAGTCCTGACTCCGCGATGGAGGAGAATTGTCGACCTCGGCTCTCAAATGAGAGGCCGCAAAAGAGTTGGGGGTAAGTTTTACAACTGGTCCAGGTGATAGCTACCTTCCAATCCCCTGTTGACTTCACCGGCCTTCCCTTGTCTGATTCTGTGGAATAGCCGAGCCCTGCCATGTAGTTTTAAAATGTAAGATCCGTAACAATTTTACCAACATGCATCTTCCGGAACGCTGTTGGTTGCTACGTCTGTAGCAGTTTGCAAACGTGTTTTCCAGGCCGTTCTATAAAAGCTTTAAGGGCAACAGGGTATTTTCCTTGCAGGTGCTGAGCTGTGAGAAGAGCCTCGGGGCCTGGCCCCTCCTGTCTTTGCCCACAGAAGCCGAGGAGGCTGCCAGGTGAGTTCCATCCTGGGGCCCCTGCGAACGCCAGCCTCGCCAGCCTCGAGAGGTGTGCTGGCCGAGTGCGGGGCGGGGGTGGGGAGGTGGGGTGTGTGTGCTCGGGGGGATCACCGATTGCGGGGGCGGGGGGTGGGTGGGACGATGACCGAGTGCTGGGGGGGTGACGTGGGGGGAGGGGGAACAACTGAGTGCAGGGCGGGTCAGAGTGAGCCTCGGTCTCTGCAGGGGGGGGGGGGGGTGCGTGGAGAGGTCGCTTGGAGTCAGGATGTAGCAGGTCCCAGGTTCTCCTGGAGAACGCACGGGTGACCTGTCCCTTTTGTGAGCAGTTGTACTGTGCTCATACCACTGCCTCCACGGAGCCTGTTTTCTTTGATGTCTGGGGAAACTAGTCGCAGATGAAGTGCTTTGCTCAGTGAACCACTGAAATAATCATCGCGCACGGGCATGATTGGCATTTAACCGTCGTCCTGTATCTTTAAATATTCTGTCTTTCAGATTAGAAGGTCATTCTGAGACCGATGCCTGCAACTCTTTACTTACAGAAATCATGTCTGAGCTGTGTCACCACCTGCCTGAGGATCACCGTGTCGCTAGGGACTTGGACAGCCTTCCTGCTGAGAAGTAAGCGTCTGGGAGTTGTTGAATCGTGGTCCCAGGCTCCGCCGTTGTGTGTGTCTCCAACTGGGCGAGCTTGTGGCGGCATCAGATCCCACGGTGGTTGTGCCGCCAGGGGAGCGGGGAGATGAGCCTCGACGGGCTTGTGTGCGTGCGCTGTGCCTGACGAGCCGGCCCTGTGCCCCGTCCCCCTCAGTCCAGCATGTGTGTCGCCTGCCGTGTGTCATGTTGGCCTAGGCACAGTGCACGACTGGCCACGCTCTCCGGAAGCTGACCTTCCAGGGAGCCCGGGCGGCGCACGTGCCCCGTGAGAACTCGCGCTCTAATCCCCAGGTGGCCCCAGGTGATCCGTGAACTCTGCGGCACCCCCGTGCCAACTCTGTTCTGTCCCAGAACCGTTCTGGAAGTGCTCACTGTCCTCCGAAACATCACCGCACACTGTGCCCGCGTGTCCAGCCAGGTCGCCGCCTCCGCGGAGCTGAGACAGCGGCAGTGGGTGGAACGGAGGCTGCGCTCCCGGCAGAGACAGACGTATCTGCACATGCTGAGTAGGTGTGTGGCTCGCCGTCCCGGGTCCCTGTTGGGCAGGAGTTCTCTCGGGATGCGGTTCTGATGCTTTTTCAGAAAGTTCTGGCACATGTGATTTTAAACACTATTGCAATTTGGGCATATGAGAATATGGGTGTTACCAACCCGAAAGAATATTCGGATTTTAAATATTAACAGCAGGTCAACCTGGGTGCGTCTGCCTTCTGGTGTCTTCACCTGTGTGTATTTCAGGACGTGTTCCATCCTTAGGAAATTACAGTTTTGGACAGATTACTAGGGCTTTGGGTTGAGTGGCATCTGTGTCTCGAACACTTTTAACAGGTGTTCCCTGGCTGCTTCTGAAAGGTAACACGCAGTTTCACTCTTAGCAGCAGTCCGTAAGGTGGCTGTTATATGTACGTCCTTCCCCAAATGGTGTATTCGAGAAAGTGCTTTTCCAGCCTCATGGGCGAGATAGTATCTTACTTTGATTGTAGTATCTTTGAGTCCTGGAGACGTTGCCCACGTCTTCACGTTACAGCCATAGGCGTATTTCTTCTTGTGAGAGTCCTTTGCCAAACATCAGACTAGAAGTAAGATGCTGGCCGGTGGCACAGAGACCTGGGGCCGGTGGAAGCACGGGGTGTGGAGCCTGCCAGCAAGTCCTGCTCCTGGGCAGCTGGGCACCGTCCTGCTGAGGACCAGCCTCCTGAGAGGCTGCTCCTGAGGGGGGGCGGGGCGGGCAGGTGGCAGCAGCAAAGGGGTGGGGGGGGCACACGGGGAAACCGCCGCAGAGGCAGCCTCCTCTTGAGAAGTTTGCATTTCAGTTCCCTTGAAAAGAAAAAAGTATTGAAAAAGGGTTTGCATTCATGAAAGTGAAAAATACTTTCGTTTGTCAAATTTTAACTGTTTGTTGTCTGTTTTTAGTATTAAGCTTCTGTCTCCTGTGCTTTACCTGATTTTACTGCTGATTGCACTGGAATTGGTCAACATTCATGTGGTTCATGGAAAAAATACTTGCGAATATCAACAGTATCTAAAGTAAGTATGTCCTGCCTATGAGAAATGAAACTATGTCTTGGTAACTCTCAGCAATTTTCACTTCTATTGGTTATTTGCCTTGATACATTTTTTTTAAAACCCCACAGTCTTGGTTGGCTCTTCGCCGTTTTTCTCTGTGGACTTTGGTGCAAGTTTGTGAACCTTTCAAACTAACACCGTGTAGGCTCACTTCAGAAAATTTATGTGACGCACTTGTGAGTGCTTTCAGAATTCCTCACTCTGTGTAGCGACACCACCCAGGGACGGGTATTGCTGATAGTTTGGAGGTAACACGTACCTCGTGTTTACGACGGATATGAGGGGTGCCTGGGTGGCTCGGTTGAGCGTGTGACCGCGGCCCAGGTCATGATCTCACGGTTCGTGAGTTCGAGCCCCACATCGGGCGCTCTGCTGTCAGTGTGGAGCCTGCTTCGGATCCTCTGTTCTCCTCTCTGTCTGCCTCTCCTCTGCTTGTTCTGCCTCTCTGTCTTTTTCAGAATAAATAAATAAACTTAAAAAATTAAAAAAAAAATGATCATGAAAACATGACTGACGTTTTCTTAAAGAATCATGGAACCCAAGTGGGAACAAGGGCAGCAGACTTGCAGAATGTTAATGACTGGTGGCTTTAGCACTGCTGATGCTCTGGGCTGGGGGGTCCTCTGCGGTGGCTGTGTGGATACGCAGGGCGGGAGCGGCGCCCCGGGATAGCCATAAGTGGTGTAGACATCCCCAGATACAGTGTCCTCCCCAACTGAGAACCACTCTCTAGACGAAGCATCTGTGGATTTTTATTGCATTATTCTTTTAACTTCTAAGTTTGAAAATACTTGGAGTTAGACTCTGGAGAACATCTTAGACTACTTGGCAGACTGGAGAGAACTTGGAAAATACAAGCGTGACTGATTCCTCTCAGTCGGGAGGAGGGATGTGGACAGTTTGGTAAAAACGCATGTCAGCAGTGCTGCCAGAGCGGAAGGTGTGCAGCTATAGGGCTCGTCGCGAGGGCAGGCGCCGGGTGCACAGGAGCCCAGGACTGAGAGCAGCCCGCACGCGGGGCCCTGGGGCTCGCCTGTTCCCCGTTACGTGCATGTGTGTTTATCATGTGGCATTTAATCCATGTGGACTCTAACACCCTTTCTGGAACTCAGTTCTGTCTCCTAAAACCATTTCGCCGGAGCTGAGAGTAAGTTTGAAAAGGCCCCCGGGTGTGTAAAACTCGCGGGAGTCCAGCCCCCTCTCCAATCGGGAGGCGTCTCGGCATCTCCCTCTGACTCCTGTGCTCCCGTTTCCGTTCTGCATGTACTTCTCTCTCTCGAGTTTGCAGACAGAAATTAAGTCCAATAGTTTGAATCCCAAAAGGAAGAGAGTGCGTTTAAATCATTGGTGCATTTTATGATAGAATAAAGGAGTTCATTTCTTTTTATTAAAACAGGTTCTTAAAGTCGATCTTGCAGTACACGGAGAACCTGGTGGTTTACACCAGCCAAGAGAGGAACAAGTGGAATGAAGCGATCATTCTTACGCGTACAGCTCTGTTGAAAATTTGGACTTTCAGTGAGAAGAAACAGATGTTAATACATTTAGCCAGGAAATCCACAAGTAAAGGGGTTCTGTGAAAGCACTTACAGGTCAAGATGCTTTGGGCTACATCCAGAAACCCGGTCCACACAGGCTTTATTTACCTGCATGGAAATTGAAAATCCAAAGGTAGGGTGGTTTCCAGGGTCTGTTTGATCAGGGATCCAGTTCCGTTTCTCTGCGGTTTTCTGACTTGCTGTTCCTGAGTCGGTGTGAACCTCAGGCTGGGTCCCATCCCGAAACCAAGTGGCCATGGCAGTTTGGTGCCCCTCCCCCCCCGCCATGACACAGTGTCCAGGGGCAGGGGGTGCTTTTCACCCCATGTCACCCAGAGAACTCTTGAAAACTGTCACTGTGGCCAGGACCCTGCCACCGTCTGTACTCACTGGCCAAGCTGTGTAGGTGTCCAGTCCTGAGCAACCACCGGGACACAGAGAGCGAGCTTGGGCCAGTCTGGCCTCATCCCCGGAGCTGGGAGTGAGGTTGGACGATCCAGGTCCCATGGGAAGGGTCAGGAGGAACAGCTCCTGGGAGGTACGCCAGGCAGACGTGGGCGCCGGGCAGCACGTGGCTGGGAGAGCAGGAGCCCAGGCACGTGTCAGGGTAAGGAGAGTCCCGTGCAAGAGCGGGCAGAGCCGGAGGGGTGAGGGACAGGGTGCAGCCACCTCAGTCCAGCCCAGAGAGCCAAGGTCTGCGCTTCTCCAGGGCTCCCTGTGCCGCTGCAGCTGTCTGACCGTCTGTCTCAGGTGGCAGCCGCAAAGCCAGCAGCCGTCAGGGCCCCCGTGAGGCTGTCCGGACCCCAGGTCTGCATGTGCGCTAGGCCACGTACAGTGAACTGTGGCCTCCTCTCTGCTTTGCAAACCTGGCCGGCAGGTTCTAACCCACAGCCCTCCAAGGAAGGACATCCAGCACGTGCGTTTCTGGCTTCTTTGCTGTCGGAGAACAGTGTCGAGGGATGATGCTGTGGGACGACAGACATTCTGGCACATTCCGTCCATCCCTTTGCCAACTCAGTACCCGCCACACCTTTTTTAAACTAAACTCCTGGGTGAAGGCAGAGCACCGAGCTTCTGCCCCTGTGAAGCATCCTTGCTGTTTGCAAGTGTAGACCCCGAATCCCACAAGTCCCCGTTTCTGCTCCTGTGACGTGTTCTTTGGCAGGTGGTCACAACCTCCCTTGGCCAGATTCTAAGTGACGATTTGTAGGAGTAACCACTCTTAACCCTGCTGATGTTGGAGCTGGACCGGAAAAGGGCAGACAAGAGAACCCATATACTTACCAAACCTGCGAAGGAATAGGTGGGGCCTGTGCACCTGGTGATCTGCAGAAGTTGGTATTAAAAATCCCCTTTTCTCCAGCACATTCCGTGTTCCTCTGCCCTTAGCCACTTACCTGGTAGGGCGGCCCAGGCTGCTTTCCCGAAGGGTTTCTCTCAAGTCTTTCTGGTTTTGCCAACTAGTTTCCCACCGGCTCTGATCCCTGGACGTGGGAATACTCGGAGGTTCCCCAGATGACCCCTCGATTCCAGACACACTCGTCCCTGCTCCCCTGTCTGGCAGCACGCCTGTCCCTAAGCGAGTGAGGAGCAGTCGCCCACACCGTCACGGTCAACCCCTCTTGGCCTTTTTGTTTATTGACACGAGGCATCCGGGGGAGACGGGTGGCCTCTCAGCCTGCAGGCCAGTGGGGCACCCGTGTCCCTCTGTGGAAGCTTCTCAGGAACCTTCCAGCCAGCACAGTCCAGAATTACGAGACAGGCTAGTGGCTCAGGTACTGTAACGAGAGGAACCGTTCCCATCGCTCGTGCTTCCACCACCTGTGTGCTGGCAGTGAGACGCGCTGTAAGCTGAGTGGCAGTTCGGGGCGTGAGGCCCATCTGGGGGGACAGCAGCCCCACGAGGCACGGCTGCCAGCCAGTGTAGATGCGTCTATCCCCCGCCACGTCCTCCAGCTGGCCGCTTCGCAGTGCGCGGCAGGTGTGGTCCACGGGCCTCCTTGCTGGGCTTCTCGGAAGCAGTGCTGTCAGAACGACGGCAGTGAGGGAGGCTTTGTGAGCCCGCTGACCGAGAGCAGTCACGTCCAGGGACAGGCCATTGCGTCCCCGGGTGCCGGTGGTGGGCTCCCGTGTGGGGTACGGCCTCTGCCCACAGCTCTTCTCAGGAGGCCTAAGCACTTCCCTCTTCCGCGGTCCTTGTCCAGAGCTTAGACACCACTTGCCACCAATTTTCCAGTCTTACTCCGTCACGGACCGTCTAGCCAAGTGCTTTCTCGTTGCCTGTGTTCCTGTAGCTCCGTTCTCCTGGCTCCGCTGTGTCCAGGTAACTTGGACAACTGTGTGTGGTGCCTGTCCTGGTAGGGCCCCCTCCCAGGCACGCGCCCCTAGCGTTCTGGGACAGAACCGTGGTAGTTGTTCTGCAGATAACGCCTAAGGCCGCGCTTTGCCACGGGACACGTGGCGATCCTCCCTTAGGGTCACCCTTGAGGCTGTGATGCTACAACTTTCATCTTTAGTTGGTGTCGGTCGTCTTGTACAGAGATCAAGTAGGACCTTCTCGCATCGGGCGTCTGATCAGTGGAAACTCCGGGAGACCGTGGGTACCCGACGAAGGGCCGGTGTAGCAGGGTAGGTGCTCTGGGATCTGAACCATTTGCGTGTACAGCCTGTGCCCTCGGGACACGCTCAAGCCTGTGTGTGTGTGTGTGCGTGTGTGTGTGTGAGACTTCTGTCTAGTGGTGAAGTGCCCCAGCAGCTGCCCGGCCTAATGATACAAAGGGTCAGATACGCTCTGACCGGCTCCATGGCAAAGTGCAGTCTTAGTCTGTCTTGGGCTCCAGAAGAACTGCAGAATGATCACCGTGGTCCGTCCTGCTGTGGGATCCTGTCGGCACCACGGTCTGAGGGGGACAGCAGCTTTCACATCAACCTGTTGGGGAGCATTTTCTTATTCTGGACCTCCTGCGAAGCTGGCGGTTTTATAGGTTCATTTAATGTCAGAACAGCAAGGCCAAGTGTTACTCCCAGAACCCAAAAGAGGCTCCCTGCTAACTTGCTTCATTCCAGTGGCAGTGGGCATAAGACACAGAAACAGCTCTTCCCCTTGCAGGATATACTGGAACATTCCCTGATCCCTGGGTCCCTGGAACCTTCTGGACTGCGACCCCCTGCGTTCTTGTGGGTTTGTGCCCCACCCTTTGGCCTTCACGTCTTTCATCCAGACATCTGGGGTATCTCTCATTTCCTGGGTGCACACATCGTCCACGGGTGGACTGGCCCGCGGGACGGCCTCGGGCTCCAGCATGTGCTGAAGAACCGGGGAGGTGGCCCAGCCCGCACACGAGCCTGTGGAGGTGCGCTGTCTGGCCTGCTGCCGGTAGGTTTGGTAGCAGGCGGACAGGGAGGGGCCACGGCAGGCTGCAGGCCAGAGGCCGGGCCATATTGATCTGAAGAAGCCACATCCGGGGCAGCGTCTGCAGCTGAGCTGGCCGCTCAACCCGTGGCCGCTCACCGACATCTGGCTGCCTTCTCGTAGGCCAGACAGGCACAGGTCACATGGGGACTCACCTCAGAAATTCCCATCAAAGCAATATGGCTTTTGGTTTCACCATCTTGGAGGTAAGAGGCCATGCTGTAAGTTCCCTTTTCCACTAGACCTTGAGGGCCAGGGGACCCAGCCATCCCTCTGAGAAAGAGGTTCTGGGCCTGCGAACTGGCTCAGTCCTGGGAATTTGCTGGGTGTGTGTGTGGGGTTCTCTGTTGCATGACCGTAGTGGCATCTCCGTCCACCAGACCGAGGGTGACGTCAGGAACTGCCCACGTGTTCCTGCCCGTGGAGCCCCATGGTGAGCCGGCTGCCACCACAGGTCTCTGCGGGTCTGACCACCAGCTTAGTGCTGGGACCCCGCGGCCATGGCCGGAACCGCCGTGGCCAGAACCGCGCCCATGCACACTCTTATTTTTCAGTCCTTCCGGGACCTGGTGCTCTAGGTCCTTCCCGATAAAACTGAGTAATGCAGATTGTGGCAGTTCTTCTGTCGTCCTCGCCTGAAGGGGACAGCGCTGCGGACCTGCCCGGGGTGCCAGGGTCCCCTTGCCAGTGTGTTTTCTCAGTGTCTGGACGCTGCTTGTAGATGCTCTTGGCAATGTATTCCCCTCATTAACAACCAACAAAACTCAAATATTCCTGCCTCCCTGAGCTTTGGGGCCTCTTCCTCTGAAGTGTGTCAGGGAAGCTAGGTCAAGTGCGTGTGTTTGGTGCGGCCGTCGTGAAGTCTAGAACTCGGGGCCTTGTGCCTGGGTCAGTATTGTCTCTTTATCTCCCAGCACCTAGGTGTTACTGATCCCCGCGTGTGCTCCCCAGTACTCTGCCGATACAATCTGGAAAAATTCAACAGTTTTTTTTTTTGGGTGGAACTTGGTACTTTTCACTGTGCCTGCTGGGGTCGACGCACTTACCTGTGTGGGAGCAGGAAGAGGCAGAGGTGACGATCTGTGAGGGTTCCTGGCAGCAGCCTCAGGGGCGGCCAGCCTCAGGCACTGTGGGAGGACGTTCCTGCGGCCGGGGGCTCTCTGGAACTTGGGGTTGGAGGCCACCAGACCCTACCTTGTGCACCCACTACAACGGCTCTGTGTGTGATCCGTCCGGGCGCCTGCTCCCACGGCCCTGCGAGCTTCCCCAGCCTTGTGCTCTGCACACACGTGCGGGGGAACCCCCCTCTCCAACTGGAAGTGTCCTGGACGCCCACACGACCTCTCTTCCTCCCAGACTGGTACCTAGACCCTGGCCGTGTGTCTGTCCACTGCTCAGGTGTGAGGACCTGGGCAGACCACTCGGAGGACACGTTCCTGGGTGTTTTCTGGAAAGCAGGAGGAAGAGGTCAGTTTCTTAGCAGCAGAATGAGCCCCTGGACATCAGGTTCGTCCCCGCTCTTTGGGTTTGGCCAAGCGTATGGCCTTTGTTGTGCAGGCACAGAAATTTGGTTGTTGTCAGCACACCCAAGGCAGAGTCATCCTTCCCGTTAACCAAGTTCAAGTTCACAACACTAATACCAACAATGCCGATTTGTGGGTTTGCAGTTAGAAATGTTCACAAAACCAGATGGCTCAAGTTTGCACGAACACAGATTGTGTCCCTGTTGTGAGGGGCTAGTGGCACCAAAGTCTGTAAAATGAGCACGTTCCTCTCCGGGTGAGTCAGTGGCAGAAGTGATGTCAGAGCGAGAGCAAGTGGAGTGAGCGTTTGTTGAAATAGATGCTGTGCGTGGATGAAACGCGCATTCCCCCCGGGGCGGACTTGGGGTGCTCCACGAGGTGGCACTTGGGTTGGTTTGGGAAAACTGAGGCTTTCAGCAGATTCATGCGGACTGGAAATAAAAAGTGTGAAGGAAAGAAGACGCTGACACTGGGTCAAGGAGGGGTCGTGTGTGCTGGTGGCTGCCCCAGGTCTGCCCCCCCCCCTCCCCGTGCCCACCAAGCACCCCAGCACAGGGCTGGCTGTGGGGCCACCTTCTGTGGAAGCCCCCGCGGTCATACAGAGAAGGAAGCCGCTTCCACTTGAGTATCAGTCCTCAGTCTCCCCCAAAACAGCCCGTCATTGGGGTTCCTCATTGGCCGTGTCTGTCTGTCCTGGGGACCCCGACCCCCTGTTTCCCTAGTGCTCCTTACATCCCCATTTTCTCCCACTTGTTTGGGTTCTCACCTCCTCTATCTAGAGCTGTCCAAGGGGACTCAGTCTCTCTCACTTCATATTACCAAGAAATTAATTTTTCTCTGTTCTTACCTCCCATTAAGCTATTCCAAGGGGGAGTCTTACTTTTCTCAAACAAGATGTCCAACCAGATTGCTTTCCTAAACCCAAGAGTTCTCTACCCAGATGAATGGCCCAGCACTCAGGAGGCACAAAAAGGTGTGATAGGATTTTGCTCTAAATTGCAAGTTATTTTCCCCACTTTTATACCGATGACTCCCAACTATCTCAAGCCCTGACCTTAAGGCAACCTTCTGCCTCCTGGACCGCTTAGCACCAGCACCCACGACCGCGTTCCTTCATGTAGCCTCCTCCTCCCTGAGTCCTCCTTGAGTGTGCTCCGTCTTGACCAAAGACACCAGCAGGATCCCAGACATCAGTGCTAGAAACTTCAGGAGCATGTGCCTGCATTCACCTCACAATTTCCCCTCCATCCCACCACCTCTGGTACTGCCCATGCCTGTCCTTATCATCTGACGGCTTGCTCGAGACCCTGGCTTCTCTCACTTCTCCAGCCCATTCTCTGGGCCAGAGAACTATGTTCCTCAGCCACTGGTCAGGTCACGTTCTTCCTCTAAATAAACACCTTCTATGCAAAATATCTTGGTTCCTTTGCATGGTGTCCCAGGCTCTCCACGTTGCCACCACGTGTGGGAACGTATCTCCCAGATCACTTCCTTGTGCACGGGCATTTCCGCGAGTGAGAACAGGAGTTGGCACCATGGAAAGTAAGGAACAACTTCTTGTTCCTTCTTCTAATGTTCCATCACTGAGCCATGTGTCCCTTAGTGATTTCTTGTAGATATATTCTGTTAGTTAAGGAAGTTTTCTTTGGATATCTGCTTCTGGCAATGAGGGAAAGGAACTATTTTGGAAAACAGTTCCAGCTGAAAACCCCTGGGCACATACTCTGCATGGCAAAGCTGAGGGGCCAAAGAGTCCGTGTGGGACAAAATGGAGAGAGCGAGAATCCAGAGCCCTAAGAGAGTGTTGCTGATCTCGCTAAGAGGCTTGTGTGTGGAAGGCTGGGGGATCGGAGAGGAGGCTTCAGGCCACCCTGGTGGGGAGACGGGACCTCTGGGGAGCTGTGTCCTTAGCTCCTTCGTGGGTGACCTCTGACAAGGCTGTGTGACAAAGGACACACGGGGCTGGCCTCATGGCAGTGAGACCACGTGGTCACATGGGAGGGACCCTGTGCTCAAGAGGACTGACTGGGCTTGCTGCTCTGTGGTGTCATCTGACACTTCTTTATCTTTGAACTTGAATTTTGTAAGTGAAGTCTGGCAGACCGTGGGCTCAGTGTGAACAGAGGAGGTACCTGTCTGCCACCCCTTGCTGCCTCGTCCACGTAACAGTCTTCGTGATGCCGCGTGAACAAAATATGCCAGTGGACCCGTGATGTGCGGGGGTTCGGCGAGACTCAAAGTGGGCACAAGGTGGGTGTGTCACTGCTCCTCTGTGTCCCTGGAGGCAGGCCCACTGAGCTCCGTCGGACTGTGGAGCCTGAAGCCCCTCTCAGCTGTGGTCTGGGAGTGGACCCACCTGCCCAGGGACCCAACAGGAAGCATACCTGTGTGTGCCCCTAGAGGCGATCCCGCAGACCTCAGTCCTGGCCGTGGGCCCGGATTAGCCCTGCCGCTTGGCTCCAGCCCGTCTCAGCTGCTATCTGGGGCCAGTCCTGCCGGCCCAGGGACTGCGTGGAAACCACACTGGTCTGCACACCTGGTAACAGGCCGCCATCAGCAGACCCGACTGCAGATTCCGAAGTAGGTCCTTGTCCCAAAGTGCTGAAAGTAAAAACCGTGAACCAAGAATGCTCTGCTTGGAAATGAAGAATAAGTAAGGATCTACCCAGACAGACGAAAGCTGAAGGGGTCCATTATCACTGGCCCTACCTTACAAGAAATACTGAAGGGAGTTCTTCGACTGGAAACTGTGGTAAAGCCACAACTTCCAAAACTCAGTGGTAGCGGTAAATACGTAGTGAATTCAGATTCCTGTAATAGGTAACATTGGGGCATAAATCACGTAGCTTTGGTATAAAAGTTAAAAGGCAAAATAATAAAAATAGCTACAATAATTTGTTAATGGACACACGATTTACAAGATGTCAAATGTGACATCAGTAGCATCAGATGGGGATGAAAGTGTAGAGCTTGTGTATGATTGAATGAGGTTATTATCAGCTTGAAAGACTTATAACTATCAGCCACTTTAGGTAAGTCTTAGGGTTACCACAAAGAAATCCTCTCTAGTAGACACACAAAAGTTACAGAAAAAGGAATCAAAATAGGCTACCACAAAAAAGCCCAACAAGTCACAAAGGAAGACTGTGAGGAAGGAAGAAAGGAGTGAAAGTAGTGCAGAACCATCAGAAAACAATGAACAAAATGGCAATAGTGAGTCCTCACCTACCATTAGTTACTTTTAACGGAAGTGGGTTAAATTTTCTAACCAAAAGACACAGAATGGCCGACTGGATAAAAAAAGCAGACACCAAGATCCAACAATCTGTTGCCTACAAGAGACTCGCATTAGCTTTAAGGACACACACAGGCTGAAATGAGGGAATGGAGTGAGGTTTTCCTGCACGTGGAACCAGAGCAGGGCCGGGGTGGCTGGACTCATCAGACAAGATAGACTTTCAGATAAAATCTGTCACAAGGGTCAGAGAAGGTCATCACATAGTGATAAAGGGGGCGATTCATCAAGAGGGTTTGATCATTGTGAATACATACGCACCCAACGCTGGAACGTCTAAATACATAAAGCAAATATTAAGAGAACGAAAGGAAGAAAATCAATACAATGGTGTCAGGAGACTTTAGTGCCACTTCAACAGTGGGTACATCATCCAGACAGAAAATCAATAAGGAAACTGAGTAACAGACCAAATCGACCTAACGGAACATTTCGTCCAACAACAGCAGAACGCACATCCTTGTCGAGTGTCCATGTGGCGCTCTCCAGCAGAGCACATACGGGCATCAGAGCAAGTGTCAACACATTTAAGAAGAGTGAGATCACATCAAGTACCTTTTCCAATCGGAATGTTGTGAAACTAAAAATCAACAACAGGAGGGAAACTGGAAAACTAAAAATATCTGTGGAAATTGATACACTCCTGAACCATCGATAAAGAAGACCTCAAAAAGGGAATCAAAAAGTTGTCTCAAAATCTTGAGACAAACTAAGACAGAAACACATCATACCCCAACTTGCAAAAGCAGTTCCAAAGGGAAGTTTATAGTGATAAATGCCTACATTCTGAAACAAGGTCTCCCAGAAACAACCTCACTTTACATCCCAAGGAACAAGATAAGAACAAGTACAGACTAAATCTAAACTTAGCAGAATGAAGGATAAATCAGATAAATGGAGACTGAGATGACATAGAAACAATGAAATTAAAAGTGGGTTTGTTTTTTTTTTTTGAAAATCTAAACAAAATTGACAAAACTTTAGCTAGACTTACCAAGGAAGGAGGGAGGACCCAAATAAATCCTGAATGGAAGAGGAGACATTACAGCTGCTACCACTGAACTGCAGGGGGTCGTAGGAGACTGCTGTGAACAAATTGGATGACCTTGAAGAAACGGAAGGGCTCCTGGAAAGGCACAGCCTGCATAAGCGGATCAAGGCAGGCACGTTTCCTGTGACGGGCTGGGCAGGGGAGGGCGCTGACGGCTCTGGGAGCCACGCTTGCAGTCTGAACCAGCATTTGCTTCAAATACGAAGAGAGAGAAAGGAAAAAAAACTAGTGTTTGTAGAGACACAAACGAGGAAGCTAGAATAGCCTTCTTCATTCCTGCGGCTCCAGGAGGCCGGGGGCCGCCACCACCCTCACCAAGACCTCCGTGTCTTCATCCCCAGAGCCCGCAAGCAGGGCACCTTCTGCGGTGAGAGGGAGCGTGTGGACGTGATTGAGTCCCAGGCCTTGGCACGGGGAGCATCAGGCAGGGTTCTCCAGAGAAACGGGACCAACAGAACCCTGTGTGGGTCTGGCCTCTGGTGAGAAATTGGAGATGGACTCACTGGGTTCGGAGGCTGGCAAGGCTGGAGTCTGCAGGGCAGGCTGGACGCCGGGGCAAGACCTCGTGTTCCAGCCACGGGGAGAAGGCTCTCCCCTGTGCGGAAGCTCTGTCGCAGCTGTTCAGGCCTTTAGCTGGTGGCCGGGGCGCCCACACACTGTGGAGGGCCATCTGCTTACCGAGAGCCACTGGCTGTAGGTGTCGATCGCGTCTTCGACACGAAGACCTCGTCTTAACCTAATCACCTTGTTAAAAGCCCTACTTCCGCATGCAGGCACGTTCCGAGGTCTGGGAGTTCAGACTTCCACATACGCATTTTGGGGACGCGACCCAGCCCCTGACGGAAACCGCGGAGGAAAGAACAGCTTTCCGGCGGAGCACCTGGAGTTTCATTTTATGCCGGGCCTCAAGAGTGACGCAGCCAGCCCCGGACACTCAGCTCGCGTGGTCTGAGCTCGGTGGTGGGACAAGTGTCTCCCCTTGGGAATATGCAGCGAAAAGCCAGCCTCCGTGAGGATGTCCTCCACGAGGTCCCGGGAGCCCTGAGACCCAGTGCGTGCCTCCTGTATGGAGTAGTGTGGGGACTTTGGGGGCAGGTGATGGGCGGGGTGGCCGGGGCTGTCTCCCTGCCTCCGGGAGGCCCTGCTGACCCTCTGGTGCACACTCACCTACACCGAGGCGCCACTGCCTTCCTGCAGACTCAGCCGCGGGATGTCACCTGTCTCTGTGCTGGTCCCATCCCGGCCGAAGTCACGCAGAGCTCACCAGCAATGGGCAGACGCCCTCTCGCTTTGACTTGCTGAAGGATGCCGCCACGCGGCCAGCTTGCCAGCCGGAGTCCCCGTCCTCACGTGGACTTCTGCCCTGCAGCGGGGGACTTGACCCACGGAACGTACCCAATACCCTAGGCGTGGCTCGCCTTCCCCAGCTGCTGTGTCAGGTCAACGGGTCCTCTGCCTCAGGTCAGAGGTGAGCAGTGACTTGGGGTCGGCCCGAGGAATACCCTTTGGGCTGTGACTTGGAGTGGCTCGTGGCCTGTGCACAGAGAGGCCTGTCTGTCCCTTGGGCTGACTGCAGGCCCCCCCCCCCCCCCCCCCCCCCCCCGCCGCCACGTGGTAACCGCAGGGGCATCCTCTCCTTCCCCACCTTGGCTCACGGCAGAAACGTCCTCTCTCCTCCCTCCTCCCCCCCCTCACGGGGTGCCCCCACCTCGGCTCATCGTCTCCCCCCCGCCGCATGGGGATGTCCCCGCCGTTCAAGACAGCCCCCCTGGCTCAGGGCAGAGGCACCCCATCCCCCCCGTATCACGGCAGGGGCGTCTCCCCACCACTGCTCACGGGATGCCTGCACAGTTCAGGACAGGGCAGCCCCCCCCCCCCCCCCCCGCCCCCAACCGGCCCCGCCACTGCTTCAGGGCAGGGGCATCCCCTCCCCCCTCCCGCCCCAGCTCAGAGCAGGCGGCCCCCTCCCCCGACTGCTCACAGTGTGCTCCCCGCTCCAGGCTCAGGGCAGGGGCCCTGGTGCCCAAGATCCTATCCAGAGGGAGCTGTCTGCGCAAACATGGTTGGTCACGTCTTGGTGACATTTGTTTTGCGTTTTAGAGATTTGATTGGGAAGCCACTCCTAGGAACAAACTTGGGGTTTCCCAGAGCAGCGTGCGGACGCCATAGTGACACAGGGCGTGTGCATTTTCTCCAGGACACGCGTGGTGGCGCCGTTTAGCAAAGGAACTTCGCACTGACACCTCCTTGCTGTAGCTGATGGTGGCCACCCTGGAGGTGAGCCTCTGTGACCTTGGGTCAGGTGACACGTGTCCCCTCGCCCCCAGGACTGCTCACACATGGGGGGGCAGGGGGATGTGTGCCTCTGTCACTGCTCACACACGGGGGGACGTGTCCCCCTGTCACTGCTCACACATCGGATGTGTCCCTCTGTCACTGCTCACACACGGGGGACGTGTCCGTCACTGCTCACACATGGGGGTAACGTGTGCCTCTGTTACTGCTCACACCCAGGGGGATGTGTCCCCCTGTCACTGCTCACACATGGGGGAACGTGTCCCTCTGTCACTGCTCACACACAGGGGGACGTGTGCCTCTGTCACTGCTCACACACGGGGGGGACACATCCCCCCATCACTGCTCACACATCGGATGTGTCCGTCTGTCACTGCTCACACACGGGGGGACGTGTGCCTCTGTTACTGCTCACACCCGGGGGGATGTGTCCCCCGTCACTGCTCACACATGGGGGAACGTGTCCCTCTGTCACTGCTCACACACAGGGGGACGTGTGCCTCTGTCACTGCTCACACACGGGGGGACGTGTCCCCCCGTCACTGCTCACACATCGGATGTGTCCCTCTGTCACTGCTCACACACGGGGGTGTGTGTCCCCTGTCACTGCTCACACACGGGGGGACGTGTGCCTCTGTCACTGCTCACACCCAGGGGGACGTGTCCCCCCGTCACTGCTCACACATCGGATGTGTCTGTCCCTCTGTCACTGCTCACACACAGGGGACACGTCCCTCTGTCACTGCTCACACACGGGGGGACGTGTGCCTCTGTCCCCAGCACTGCTCACACACGGGGGGAAGGGGTCATGCCAGCCACCAGGCCGGAATGGGGGACAGGGCCCGCAGGACCCACGCCTGGTCAGTGCGGGGCTCACCATGGGTTCACTGACTGACTCGTCCACTTACGAGGGGCGAGGACGGGAGCGCGGCCCTTCCCGCGTGGGAGAGCAGGGCGGTGGTCCAGAGGGACTGCGGGCGCCGTCTGGGGCAGGGGGAGCTCTTTGTTTGAGGGCGGGCTGGATTTCCCGCGGGGGAGGGCGTGCGGGTGTGGGTGTGCCGTGGGGAGTGTCTTCCGACAACTGGTTATTGTCAGTGTAGACACCAGTTCCCACCTGGCTGTTACCGCAAGCTGCCCACGCGGCTGCCACGGCTCCGGCCGTCTGAGCGGCTGTGGCCTGCGGGCTGCTTTCTAGAAGACCCGGACCAGCCTCCTCCCGCCGGGTGCCCTGGGGTCGTGGGAAGGGGCAACACGAACGACTTCGGGAGGATTTACGGAGGATCTAAGATCAGATCTTAAGTTCATCCACGCAAGTCCCTGCGTGAAGGCAGGAAGCTCTTCTGACACATCATTTAGTTGCCTTAAAGGAAGAGCGTTTAACGTTAGCTTCAACATCCAGTCATAAACTCAGTTTGTGAAGCCCACAGGCACAGCCCATCATCGTAGATATTAACTACCGCCCAGCCGAGCGAGCCCGATCGCTTCCACACACAGTGCGTGGCCATCATTAACGGCTCACGTCTGTGCGGAGCCCCGAGCCAGATGGTGTTATTAACTCCAGTTCAGAGCGAGGCAACTAAGGCTCAGAGAGCGTGTGAGGGAAAGGAGAACGGTAGCTGGCCCTTTCCAGGTGGCCCCTCCTGTCAGGGAGGCCGCCCTGGGCCACGTCCCCCCCCCCCCCCGCCCACAGCACATCCAAGCGGGTGGCTGTGTGCCCCTCCTGTGGCTCCCTGCAAACGGCCTCTGGATCCCTCCATGGGACCTTTGCAGATGGTCATCCTGATGCACATCGTCCAGAAACATCCCCACAGCAACCCTGAGGGGGTGAGGACGGGAGGGTCTGAGAGGTGAGAGCAGGGTCTGAGAGGTGAGGAGGGGAGGGTCTGAGAGGGAGGAAGGTCTGAGGGGTGAGGAGGGGAGGGTCTGAGAGGGAGGAGGGTCTGAGAGGTGAGGAGGGGAGAGTCTCAGAGGTGAGGAGGGGAGGGTCTGAGAGGTGAGGAGGGTCTGACAGGTGAGGAGGGGAGGGTCTGAGAGGTGAGGAGGGTCTGAGAGGTGAGGAGGGGAGGGTCTGAGAGGTGGAGGGTCAGAGGTGAGGAGGGGAGGGTCTGAGAGGGAGGAAGTTCTGAGGGGTGAGGAGGGGAGGGTCTGAGAGGTAAGGATGGTCAGAGGTGAGGAGGGGAGGGTCTGAGAGGGAGGAGAGTCTGAGAGGTGAGGAGGGGAGCGTCTGAGAGGGAAGAGGGTCTCAGAGGGGAGGAGGGGAGGGTCTGAGAGGGAGGAGGGTCTCAGGGGAGGAGGGGAGGGTCTGAGAGGGAGGAGGGTCTCAGAGGGGAGGAGGGGAGGGTCTGAGAGGGAGGAGGGTCTCAGAGGGGAGGAGGGGAGGGTCTGAGAGGGAAGAGGGTCTCAGAGGGGAGGAGGGGAGGGTCTGAGAGGTGAGGAGGGGAGGGTCTCAGAGGGAGGAGGGTCTCAGAGGTGAGGACGGGAGGGTCTGAGAGGTGAGGCCCTACAGGCAGAAGGCCGACTCTGCTCCAGCCCGCCAGCCCCAGGCCCGGAGCTGTCCTCCCGCCCTCACTGACCCCCTTGGGAGACCTAAGGTGGCTGAGAAATCTCGGCCTCCCCTTGGTGTGGGCGTGTCCTGGGGTCGGTGGCCTCGAGGACCTGGGTTCCTGCTTCTCGGTTCTTTCTGGGGACTGGGTTGGATTGGATTCCGGGTTCTTTCTTTCCCTTCCCTTTGGCAGCCGATTATTCAGATTCTGTGGCTTGGATGCAAGTTACATAAAAATAGACGCAGTCGGTCACTGTGGGCGAGACGTGCTGCGGGGAGGCTCAAGGACCCTCCGGCATTTGAGATGTGACCCCCGGCCTAGCGCAGAGGGGGGCCGAGGGCAGCGGGAGAGAGGTCGCGGTGGTGGAGGGCCGGGGACGGAGAGCGGTGCCGTGCTGTGGGCGCCCGGAGGCCCAGCTCGTCGTCCTCAGTCTGTCCGGGCAGCAGGGAGGCGCGGGCGGAGATCGGGGCCACCAGGGCCATCTTGGCTTCCTCTTCTCTGTTCGTGGAGCCAACTGTGAGTGGGTCTCGGGGTCGTAGCCTCGTCTGCTTGGACGTGGGGTCTGTGGTGTGAGGAGGGAGAGGAGGACAGGACGCTGGCGAGAACCAGAAAAGCGGACCGAAAGCAGGAGAAGGACCTAGCTGGGGCGGGAGGGAGTCGGGGGAAGAGAGCGATGCCCCGGAGATGTGACCGGGGGTGAGGCCCGGGAAGCCTCGTGGCTTTGGCGCCTGGGTGGCCGTGTGAGCAGCCTGGGGGACCCGGCGGTGGCGGAGGGTGAGCGGAGGGAGCACGCGTGGCCCCGTGGGGCTCGGCCAGGAGGCCGGGTGCTGAGGAGGGCGGGTCGGGGCCAGGAGAGCGGGGGGCGGCCCTGGGCCTCGGGAAAGTGTCAGCCTGCCCTGAGCGGGCACGGGCGGGCACAGCGGAGGACAGCAGTGGGGAGGATGTGGCTGAGCCCGGCAGGAAGCAGGGATTTGAGGATCGGTCCGTGAGACCGTTAAATTACAGAACCGGAGAGTGGCTTCCGAGGCGGAGAAGGGGTCTGAGTGGGGCTGGCAGCTGGGGTGAGGGGAGGCGTGCGGTTAGGGAGGCACACCAGGTCCGGCCCAGCCCTGCGTTCACACCTCTGGGAGGAGGGAGGAGCGGGCAGCTCCAGGCTCCTGTTCTCTCCCAGGGAGGCGGGTAGCGGGTCAGCCCCGAGTACCTTGTAACGCCCGCCGAGTGTGGCCTGGGAACGGGCAGGCACCTGATGAGTCAGCAGGGGGCCCATTTGCCTTGTGTTTGCACAGATCAGGAACACACAACAAGAAGGTGTGATGGCTGCAGACGCCCCACAGGGACCCAGGAGGTGCGACATCCAGCCGGCAGACAAATGGTGGGGACGCGTCCAGATGGCGTCGGAACGTCCAGCCGCGCCCCTGCGTCCCTCCCCGCCCGTGGTTCTGCACACACGTCTTGCTGCCGAGGGCCCCCGTGTGCCAGGTTCTGCTTGGCACGAATCCCGATGGCGTTCCCCCTGCCTTCTGCCTGTGCCTAATGAGCAATCCCGAGACACCCCGCGGCTGAGAGCCCCAGACCGCGAGCCCAGCACCTCGGAGAAATGCTGTCCTCCAGCGGCTCAGCTAGTCCTGGGGCGCTCCTGCCCGATCTCATGGTTTCTGCCACGTCGCCCAGATCTCCCCCCACCATCACCTCTTCCAGAACATGCGGTGGCTCGGCCACGGGACTCCTTTGCTGTGGCCTCCAGAACCTCACGTGGCAGAGCCAGCGGGCGCAGGAGCAGAGACAGGGCCGGTGGCCGTCAGCCCAGGGCCCGGCCGAGCACACCTCACAAGAAAGGACAGGGGTCCGCGGGGCCTGCCCAGGGTAGAGGTGACTGAGACAGAAACAGAGCCCAAGGGGTGTGACTGTGGGGACACTGACCCCTCTAGACGCCACCTGCCTTTATATCCACGGTCGTCATCAACCTCGAGATCACCCAGCGAGGCGGCGGCCGCTCTTCACGGGGATCGGTACCTACCCAAGTCACAGAGCGACCGAGCGGGCCAGGGGCCGAGCCCGGGCCAAGAGACAAGGTGGGCAGGCTGGGTGGTCAGCAGGGCCCCTGAACTGGGCCGAGGCCTGCAGGTCAACAAGAGGGTAGAGGAACTCGAATGCCAGGGGGCACAGGCTGTGCGTGGGCAGGCCACTGGGCTGTGGCCTTGTCAGCAACGTGGGATTTGGAGCCTCAGGCTCCACGGGAACGTCACAAATTTCCAGACTCCCCTGCATCTGATCGATGGTTCCCATCTTTTCCCTGGCCGGCCACTGACTAGTTCCAGGAAAGGACTGGCAGTCTGCAGATGTCTGGGGTGAAACAGTGCCGCTGGGACACAGGACAGAGAGGAACAGTGGCAGGAGAGAGACGGTGACCCCCCACTGAAGTCTGCAGAGTCCCAACCCTTCCCGGGGCTGGAGGGTCGATTTCCTCAGACGCCGGGTTTCGACACGCCCAGGGGTCTTCTCTCTGACTATACATCCCAGTGAACCACGTGGCTGTGATTCCAGTAATCGGAAATGCCTGACTCCACCTGTCCCACGCAGAAGCTGGCCTGTGGTGCTGTGGGGACTGGTGACAGAGTTGTTCTAGTTCTGCAGGATGTGACCAAACACAGTTCCAGGGAGCTAGCTGATCAAGGGGTTTTGCAGAGTCCATATTTCGTAGAGACAAAAAGAGAAAACAGAAAATCATATTGTAAGAAAAGATATTAGTGTTGACTGAACTTGTGAGTAAACACAAACCATATAATATTTAAGTTAAATTTTTTGTTGTCTATCATGCTAAAATAATTGGTCCGTGAGGTCAGTGGCAGTCTGTCCAGTTGGGAAATAGTAATATACATTATGTGAAGCTCAAACATAAAAGTGTTCTTTAAATAAAAAAGATAAGTTTACCCCCTAAAATCTATTTGTTAAATTTAAATTTTTGAATGGGTAATAATTCACATGGTTTAGAAATAAAAAACATGAAAACGTATTCAGTGTAATGTCTGCTTTTCATCTCTGTCCCCCTCTGCCCAGTTTCTCTACATTCTTCTGTGTAAAACATTCTTTCTTATTGGGGCGCCTGGGTCGCTCAGTCGGTTAAGTGTCCGTCTTGATTTCCCCCCAGGTCACGGTCTCTCAGTTTGTTAGATTGAGCCCTGCGTTGGGCTCTGCACTGACTGCTCAGAGCTTGCTTGGGAATCTCTTTCTCCCTCTCTCTCTGCGCCTCCCCTGCTCTCTCTGTCTCAACATAAACAAAAACTTAAAAAAGTCTTTCTTATTGATTTCTTGGACTGGAGCTCTTTATATGTTGAGGATATGAGTTGTGATTATTATGTACACCTAGTTTCCTAATGCATGTGCAAACAAGGATGAATATGTGTGCTCACTTCCACTCTCCCTGTGCTTTTTTATACAAGCAGTAGCATACTTACTGTTCTACACTTTGCTTCTTTGCTTAACAGTATATGTTGGAGCATCTGCCATATTAGTACATGGAGAACTTCTCCATTTTTAAAAGCCGCATGGTATTCCATTGTGTGGATGTTTCCTGTTGGTGTATACTTAAGTTGTTGCAAATCTTTTGTTAAATAATGCTGGACTAAAAGCCTTGGATATATGTCATTTTGCACAGATCGTTAGAATCAATTCCTACTAGAAAAATAACTCAAAGGATATATGACTTCTTTGAAATTTTATAGCTGTTTCCAAACTATTGTCCATATGGTTTATAAAATTTACCCTCTTAATGTATGAAAGCACCCTACTTCCACAGTCTAAGTAACTGAGTATTTTGCCAACTGAATAGGTTTTCTATTATTCATAAGGTTGAGCATCTTCCTGTGTTTTCACTGGACTGTTTAGTTAAAGTAATTTCCCATTTATCTGTTGGGTTGCTAATCTTTGTCTTTCATATTGGTTTCTAGGAGCTCTTTATATATTAAGGATATAGATTGTGATAGGAGATGACATATATATTTTTTTGTCCATCTTGACTTCCAATGGCAAGTTTTTCATGCAGAAGTTTTGTTTTTATGTGGTTGAATTTATAAATCCTTCTTTTACTGCATTTGGCTTTTTGGCTTAAATTAGCAGAGTCTTCCCTTGACTGCAAAGTGATAAAGATAGTTGTCATAATTTCTATTATTACTTTTATGATTTTATTTTTAACATTTAAGTATTTGATGTTTTTGGAATTTGATGTGTAATATGAGATATGGGGGTGGCTTTTATCTTTTATTTATTTGCTGGATAGCGACTCAGTTGTCCCTAATGCCATTTATCAGTCATGTTTTTCAACACTAATCTGAAATGTCATGTGTGCTTTATGCTAATTTCTCACGTAGTTTTGTATTTACCTATACTTCCTATGGTTTTATGTTGTTCTGTATGTCTGTTGTGAGCCAGCACAGCAATGTTTTAATTATTAAGACTATTATATGATTTAAGAGCTAGTAGGGCTATGTATTTTTCTTAACGCTTTCTTTTAGGATTTTCCTGCTTATTCTTGTTGGTTTTTTTTTTTTTCTATTTAAACATTAGGATAAGATTGTCCACTCTTCTCTCTGCAAAAAAACAAACCAAAACCAAAAAAAAAAAAAACCAAAAACCCCACAAAGATCCAGAAAAACCTTGTTCCATCTTTATTTTTTCATTAATTGCATGTTTATTAATACACTGATTTATAAAATTAGTGGGGGGAGAGTGACATTCTGTGTATCGAGTCTTCCTCTCCGCTTGTTCAAATAAAATGTTTCTCATGTAGATCTTAACTTTGTTAAATTTATTCCTGATACTTTATCTTCGTTGGCTTATTAAATAGGGGTATTTTTTCCATTGTATCTTATAAAGTTGTTGGTTTCTTGATATTAATTTTATACTCTGATATCTTACTAAATTTTCTTATTACTTGGTTTTCACTTGCTATTGTCTTTTGGGTTTAGATAGATGTATCTTAACATGTTAAGAAAACATCTAATTCTATTTTACTAAAGTTTTTACTGCTGAATTTTATTAAATACTTTTTCAGCTTCAATGAAGATGATCCCATTTTTAAAATACCTTGGATCTATTGCAAGATAAAGTTCCCATAAGCAGCTTTTGAAACCAAGTGTTTGAATCTTATTTTGACATGTAATTATGTACGGCTGCAGCCTGTGGCACGTATCATCCAAACCCAATTCTCCATAAAGACATGCCGTTTTCTTGCACACCTGGAGTTCATCAGCGTCTTGGGTTAATTTAAGAAAATACTGTAGCAGAAAAAACTCAGAGCTAGTGCAATTGTGCCAGTATTGAAAGTTTACATTTTTCCTCTGAGTTTGAAACAGAATATATGCATATAACATATACATATTTATCTAGATGAATAAAGTGATGTTCAGTATGGCATCTTACATTCTTTCTCGAACAAAGCAGGCATGTATGGGTGGATAGGCAGAGGTTGGTATGTAGGTAAGTAGGTGACGTAAAAATCAAGTCGGTAATTTTAAGTTGACGTGATGCACACTTTTTAAGCCCTTTTTAAAAATCAAATAAAAAATAAGCAAGAAAACAAGGAGATTTGAGTCCACAGATGCCTGCTGGTAAGATGGACGGGCCTGAGCCCTGGTCTCCTTGGCAACCGTGGAGGGAGGGGCGGGGGGCCAAGGGGATGCCGCAGTCTCTGAAACACCTTTGTCTCCTGACCTTGTTTGTCAACCTCTCAATTCTGCAGGATCACATTATGGCTTTGTGCTGACTGGGAATCAAGAGTGGAAAAACATTTCTGCCTCCAACGTAGAGTGGGCACGTGCCATTAAAAGGAAGCAACCTTCAGGCTTTTAAATGATATGTCGATCTCCTGGGAATTGAGTAAGGACACGGGGAGACCGAGCACTGTGTCCGGACTCATAAATCTCTAGCATCACACCCAGTATCCAGTGTTTGATGGTATGTGTGTCACGGAGGTGTCTTTAAATGGTCTGCAACACAGACACGTGGGTTATTTATTTGTCTCCTCTGCAGTGAAGCTGGAAATAAGTATATCGCCTCGAAGCTGGGGGAGGCGATCAAGAACTGTGGAATCGAGAGCTATTAACTTGGGGCGTGCTTTCTTTCCCCTGAGCCGCCTGCCATAGGGATTGCCTCCCTGGTCAGTGGTGACTCCGGGTGGGTGAGGGGTTCCGCAGGGTGACTGCATAACGCGGGGGCTTCCAGCATGGGGTCTGCTCACACTCCAAATTCGTGGTTGTTTAAACTAATGCGTGGTTTTCTTTTTTAGATTTTTTTTGTTTAATGTTTACTTATTTTCAAAAGACAGAGAGAGACAGAGCGTGAGCAGGGGAGGGGCAGAGAACGAGGGAGACACAGAATCGGAAGCAGGCTCCAGGCTCCGAGCCGTCAGCACAGAGCCCTACGCGGGACTTGAACTCACCGACCGCGAGATCGTGACCTGAGCCGAAGTCGGACTGAGCCACGCAGGTGCCTCTAGAAGCATATTTCAGCGTGGGGTATGGCTCTCTCTGTTGTCTTCCAAAGGAAATTTAAACAATATTCTAGAATTTTGTTAATGTTTATTTATTTATTTTTGAGAGAGAGAGAAAGAGAGACAC
The DNA here is from genome assembly GCF_046562875.1 of Panthera onca. NCBI lineage: Eukaryota > Metazoa > Chordata > Mammalia > Carnivora > Felidae > Panthera > Panthera onca. The sequence goes on from NC_138343.1 coordinate 150,758,950, forward strand.
CGTGTGAGCAGGGGAGGGGCAGAGAGTGAGGGAGACAGAATCCGGAGCAGGCTCCGGGCTCTGAGCTGTCAGCACAGAAGCCAACGCGGGGCTCGAGCTCACGGACCATGAGATCATGACCTGAGCCGAAGTCAGACGCTCAACCCACAGAGCCACCCAGGCGCCCCGTCAGTGATTTCTTATGATGCATGAGTTTTAAAGCTTTACGCGGCCATGTCCCAAAAAGCACAAGCCATCACTAACAACAGTAACAAAACTCGTCAGTCCAGCAACAATGTGGAATCAAACCCTGTTTTCTGGTCTTCCAGGGCTTGTCTGAAGGCTAATTCTCCACGGCTGTCACTCCTGGATGCATCTTAAAAGGGCTTCACGTATGCATGGGGCCGAGTGCCGTGCAGCGGGAGGACAGAAAGCAGGGTACCACGAGTGGATGGGGAGGCCACAGTGGCCGCAAGCCGCAGACCCAGTTTGGAGGCCGTCCAGAGGAAGCTTGGGGAGTGAGTAAACCAGGCAAGAACCGCTCAAGCCCGGTTCCAGCACGTATGTTCCAGGGGTGAGGATGGCTGGGCACAGGAGCAGGGCGGCGAAGGAGAGAGCTTCTTTGATGGTTTAAAGGTTGCTTGCTAAAGAAGCAGCTGTAGAGTCAGGGACGGGCCTGAGCTCACCGGAGAAGCGTGGCCACGCTCAGCTGTGTCCCAGAGCGAATCTGGGAAGCGTGGCGGTGTCCCCAGCTCTCGAAAGTCTCCCATTCTGTCGGGAAGGCGTGCGGCACACACGTGAAACCCGAGGTGCCCTGCCACGCACGCAGCCCGTGTGCTTGGTGGGTAGGACTTGCGGGCTCTTGTCCCTTTATTCTGTGCCCTCTGGAAGGACAGGTTTTGATGGGATTTACTTTTTATAAAGTGACAAAGCGTTGGTCCAAGCCTGTCCTGTGAGCCCAGCTTCTGTGAATGTAATATAAAATTTCAGTCAAAACATTAGGTCTTTGCTTCGGCCTGGATTTCTTGAAGGACGATTCAGACTAGAACGCACACACCGCAGCCAGGAGGACCCGTGTGCACCAGGGGATCTCCCTGCAAGGAACCAGCTCGCTGGCATGGGCCAAGGGATTATGTAAAGTGAGTGTTATTTATTTATCTTCCCAGAAAACAGAAAACTCACTCTTACACACTTGCCATTCAACTTGGCAGAGGCTGAGATGAGGTGGTGACACTTTCATGTATAAGGAAGGAGTTTGAAAACATTCATGGCAAATTGAAACTAATCTTCTTGACAGATATGTGCCCAACACAGGGACGCAGCCAGGCTCCTGCGGGAGGTGCCAGAGGGCCGTGTGCGGAGCCCCGCTCCTCACGCGGGGGGACGGGAGGCCCCCACGCTGGGACGGTGGGCACCCGCCCCTCCCTGTGGCCCGGCCGCCGCAGGGCGTCTGATCCACAGACCGGCTCCCCGTCGGCCCAGCGAAAGCCCCACGCGGGGGGCGGGCGGGCCTGCCTGACGGTGAACTGTGCCCGAAGCCAGGACGCAAGGGACCCACTCCTGCGACTTCGGGAACGCTTCTGTCCTTGGCCCCCGCACACGGCGCCCTCGGCCGGGCGGCAGGGAGCACGTGCCCGCGCGTCCCCTCTCTCACCTGGTGTCCCAGCCAAGCGCCTGCAACCATCACACATCATTAGTCTGTGCTGCCACGCGCACACCTCCCTTCCTGCCAGCCGTTCCCTCAGCTGCCAAAACACAATCTGTCCCCGCGTCCCGCAGCCAGGCGCCCGCCCTGCCCCCACGGCTCCCGCCCGGTCTCAGGCTCGGGCTTTGGCAGCCCCGACGGAGCCCTTAATCCGCTTTTCCCTCCAAGGGGAAGCTCCTGCCAGCAGCCTGCTTTGTCCTCCAGCTGGTGGCGGCTCCGGGCATGGCCTGGGCTGCCGTGACCGCAGGACGCGGTTCATCTACACTGGCTGCTCCGTCCACGTCGCCGGCTGCTCGGGCCCTGCAGGGTGTGCCAGCGGGCAGGGCCCCTGGAGTGGGTCGGGGCAGGGGAGCGGGGGGAGGTCAGCGTTTCCTGAGCCCCCACCAGCCCCTCCTGAGCCTGTTCTGGTCACGGGCATCTCTGCCAGACAGAAAGGCGGAGGCCGGCCCGTGGAGGGTCTCTCTGGGCAGCGGGCATGGCAGGCGAACCGTGTGGATGGAAGGCACACACTGGGCAGTGGGGAGCGGAGCTGGGGTGGCCGGGGGCGGGAGGTTGTCCTGGGACGGGCACGTTCATTTCCACAAAGAGCACGGGGTCCGGCTGTCCATCTGCAAGGAGCTGAGGCCGCTCCATGTGTCCCAGCTTTCCCGGGACCGAGTGGACCGGCTTCCCATGGAAAGGCCATTACCCTAGCCCGAAGGGAGGGGACCCGGGCGCTGATTTGGGAACCCTCAGGATGGATTTCAGCACTTCAGGGACTCCCATGGGCCCTCAGCCTGTCCGCTCACACCCCAGACAGATCGTGTGTGGCTGTATTCTCAGAGGCCGGGAAGGGGCTCTCCCCTTTCTGACAGCATCCCAGCAACCCTGCTGCAGACCAGGGTCACCGTCCCCACTCAAGACACCAGCTTCCAGAAGCCGGCTGCCCAGCCAGAAGGAGGCCCATGAGACACGAGCCCCCGACCCCTTGGCCCAACCGACCCCAGGGCCTGGGCACATGGGATTGAGACGTGTCCCCAGAAACACACGCCAGGAGGCAGGAGGTCGAAGACGTGCTCTGAGGCCAACCTTTCCATCAACAGAATGGTCACTCCAGTCGTCTCTAGGTTACCACCTTTGTTCACGCTCCATCCCATCTCCGAGGACGAGAGCATGCCCCCCCTCCCCCCGTCAGCTGGCACTGCCGTCCAATGCTCCCGGACATCATCCTGGGGCACCCGGGTCCCTCCTCCCTGATGTCCTGCTGCTTACGTCTCCCCCCTGCCGCAAGTTTTCTCAGATGAGCACGGCCGAGGCCACCTGTATGCTCCTGCCCCCACCGCCCCGGGCAGCTGGAGCTGACAGGTGCGTTTGAGTGAACGTTGCATGGGCCCCTGAGACCAGTGCCCGTCACTGCACCCGTCACCTCCGACACACCGTCACAGGCACCCTCCCAAGGGGCCCGTGAAGGATGCGGCTCAGAGGCAGGAACAGGGACGAGGCAGGGGCTGTACCAGCCGGTGTCATGCCCCGCGGTGGGCATTTATGCTTCGGAGAGCAGTCGGCCCCAGAGGAAGGCCCTGCGTGGGAGCAGCCATCCCCATGCAAAAGAAAACCAGCAGGTGCCTGGCGGGAACGTGGATGGGGTGCCCACCTATCCTCTGGGCCCCCCTGAGGACACCCCAACACTGGCTGCAGAGAGCTGCCCTTGACTTCGTGCCGTGAGGCGGGGCAGTGGAACCAGGGACCTGGGGGGGTCCTCTGGCCCCAGGGACGAGCTGTGTGCCCGGACAAGCTCCCTGGTCCCCAAGCTGCAGGTTCCTTACCTATGAAATGGGACGAAAATGGTATATGGCCCTTTATGTCATTCTTGTCCTCAAAACACAACAATGACTGCGCAGTCCGTGGTCTGAGCCCAGACTCTCCAGCTGGCGTTCTATCTGCCCGTCTGTCCCCATCCAGACGCCCAGCTGCCCCATGGGTCCCGCCTCCTCCTTTGCCTGTGTGTGTCCTCTCCTGGCCTGCAAACCTTGCCCTCCTGTACCAGATACCAGCCCCTGCAACCAACCACAGTGTGGGACCTGGGTGGTGCCTGAGCAGCCATCAGCCTGGTGGTCTCCATGGCGGGGCCCAGAAATGACTCGGGCCAATGGAGCGTGTGGCCTGGGAATCTGGACGTGTAACCACCAGCAGGTGAGGTGCAGTGGGGGCAGGAGCGGCGCCAGGGGGGCCTGGGAGCTGGAGGTGCAAGGTGTCTGTGGCCACGGCCAGAGAGAGGGGCCTGCAGGTTGTGGGACGAAGCAGGGTGGTCAGGCAGCTCACGACAACCACCTGGGGCTTTCATCCCGTGGCCCAAGCGCCCAGGGCCAGCTGAGGACCTTCCTTCAAGGCTGCAATGGACCTCACCCAGCCTGCGACAGGGCCAGGGGTCTGGGCGTTTAGCGGCCACGCGAGGGCCGGTTGTGCAAGCTCTGCTCCCGAGTGGCGGAGAAAGAGGCGGCCGATGGGAAATGTCGTGAAAAGTTCGAAAACAAAAAAGTTCGATTGTGAGCCTCCCCGGGGCTGGCGGTTACCCGTCCGCACAGGTATGGGGCCTCACGGTGGGCGCCGGCCTGTTTGCTCGGAGCCTGTTACTTACTGGTCCTTGACTGTTTTGAAAAATCACCTCTGGGTTTATTTAGTTGGTGTGTGTGCTCTAATCTACTCATCTCAGTTTCCACGTGGCATCCACGTGGCATCTAGGATCCACAGTTCACTGAGCTGTCGATCTGTGCAGGCTGTTCAGGCGCTTCCGTTGACCTTCTGGATCATTCAGGCAGGTGCTCTTGTGGGAGCTCTGCGTCCCGGGGCGCGTCCACATTCAGCGTGAGGCTGACACGCCGAATCGGACCCCCATCGAGCACACCACCGTGTTCCATGCTGTACAGTTTTGCGTTCCTAAAGGATGTGGAATGATACCTGTTTCCTTTTTACACTTGCGCTTCCTGGTCAATAGTGAAGCCGAGACGTGTGACACATAAGCGTCTATGTTTCTGTGCCTGCCTGCTCGCCGTAGCCCTTTTTCCTATCGAGCTCAGTTTTTAAACCGCTTTGTAGGAATGCTTTCAAATTATGCAAATTAATATTCGCTGGGTGTGTGTGTTTTAAGTATCTTTTCCTATTCTGATTCACAGAAATGATTATTTTTAACGAGCTGTTGACCCCTCACGGGCTTCCCCGTCTTCATCTTGTGTCGCCCTCTTACGTTGGTCAAAACTAAGACACCAACACGGGCACAGAAACTGTTCATTTTAAGGGAGTCAGATTTATTCACCTTTTTTGGGAGGCGTCATGTTTGTATGTATTTTAAAATAAGTTCCCCTCTGGTGATCATAAAGATATTTTCCTGTATTTACTTCCAAAACCTTAATGTTTTGCTTCTTACTGTGATGGCTTTAGTCCACCAGGAACTTTATGTATGAGTAAAGTTTGAGGGAGGAATATTATTTTATCATAAACAACTTTGCAGGTTATTTTTCAATGTAAAACAGACACAGTACATCTGTCATGGAAGTATTTGCGTAAGTGTGCCTTGCAGAGACCTTAAATACATTGACGACATTGTGTGACCGTCACCGCTCTCTTTACCCAAAACTGTGTCCCTGGTGATCACTGACCCCCACCTCTCATCTACCTTTTGTCCCTGTGACTTTGCTGTCCTGGCGCCTCGTATACATGGCAGGCACGCAGCACCTGTCCTTTGTCTGTTTATTTTGGTGAGCGTCACGCTTTCCATGTCCACCTACGTGTCCAGTTTTCATTCCCTTTTGCAGCTGGAGAGTATTCCCAGTACACAGTGGCCATGTTTTGTTCACCTGTTGATGTGAATAATGCTGATGGGAACACGGTTGGACAATCATCTCTGTGAGTTCTTGCCTTCAGTTATTCTGGGCATGAATTGAGCAGTGGCCACGCAGAAATTCTATGTTTAACTTTTTGAGACACAATAGGCTGTTTTCCATAGCAGCTGCACCGTTGTATGTTCCCGCCCATGATGCACAAGGGTGCCATTCTGGCAGGTGCGGAGCAGTATCTCATTGTGGTTTTGATTTGCGTTTCCCTGATGACTAATGGTGGTGAGCATTTCTCATGTGTTTATTGTGTGTGTCTTCTTCGGAGAAACGCCTATTCAAGTCCTCTACCCATTTAAAAATTTGCTTGTTTTTTGTTGAGTTGTAAGAGTTCTTTATATATTCTGGATATTAATCCCTCATCAGATATGTGATTTGTAAATATTTTCTCCCATCGTGTAGGCCCTTTGCTTTCTTGGTAGTGTCCTTTGGTGCACAGAAGTGATTACTTTGATGGGATTTTTTTGTTTTTCCTTTTATTGTCTGTGCTTTTGATGTCATATCAACGTTACTTTTTATTTTTTTAATGTTTATTTATTTTTGAAAGAGCACAAGTGGGGGAGGGGAAGAGACAAAGGAGGACGGAAAATCCAAAGAGGGCTCCGAGCTGACAGCGCAGAGCCTGATGCAGGGGCTCGAACTCACAGACCGCGAGATCATGACCGGAGCCGAAATCGGACGCTCAACCGACTGAGCCACCCAGGCGCCCCTCAACGTTACTTTTTAGCAGTGCTTTCTTTCTTCACTCATTTGCAGGCCTCTGCCACAGGTCAACATTCTGGAAATCTGTGTGCCTGTTTCTGGACCCTCTGTTCTGTCCGTGTCCCCGCCCGTCACGACACCACCGTCGTCCCATCCCCTCTGCATTTCAGCTATTGTCTGCTATTCCTAAGTTTTGCTCTAACGACATTTAGGGTCAGGTGGTCAAATTCCAGAATAAATCTTTCAGGAATTCTGATTTTGGAACAGCATTTAACTCATAGGCCCGTAAGGGGGAGAACTGCTGTATTTGCAAAACCAGTCCTTGCGTCCATGAGTTCCACGTGACCCGCATACGTTCCATTTGTGCAGATGTCTTCGTGCTCTCAGTGTCTGAATGTCACCTCCCCAAAGACCCCACACATCTCCCCTCTTTTTTGTTTTTAATTTCTCTTCTTTTAAAATCTACCCTAACATCTTAACATGCATATCTTACTATAATTTTATTTTTAACAATTCAGAGTCTGCTTGGTATTACTATCCTTCCAAACAGGAAAAATACTTTAATGTTTTTAACTACCTACATTTCAACATGATATTACTTATTGATTTAAAATTTTTTTTTAATGTTTATGTATTTTTGAGAGAGAGACAGAGTGAGACAGACAGAGCATGAGCGGGGGAGGAGCAGAGAGAGAGGGAGACACAGAATCTGAAGCAGGCTCCAGGCTCTGAGCTGTCAGCACAGGGCCCGACACGGGGCTCAAACTCACAAACTGCGAGATCATGACCTGGGTCAAAGTCACCGCTTAGCTAACTGAGCCACCCAGGCGCCCCTAGTTATCCATTTTATTTACATTTAATATTTAATTAAAGTTACGGACACACCGTGTCCGTGCTCACCATTGCCCTCATATCACCTGCATCTATTAGCTTTTGCTTTTCTTCTCGCCAAAATACTCATTTAACAATCCTTTTTGGGAGGTTTGGAAGTAGAAAACACCCTTAGCTATTTGTGGAAATCTTTGTTTTCTCTCATTCTTAAATGACACTGGGCGAGCACACACCATGGCTCACGTCACTCCCCTTGCCACCGTGGGGACGTCACTCCTGTGTCCCCGGAACCCCCGTGGCAGGTGGGGCGTGAGCCAAGGCTCTAAGCCCAACTTCCCTCCCTCCGGCCGCGGCGATCTCCCCTCCGCGGGGCCGTTCTGCAGCCTTGCTTCCTTCTGGACATGAATGTCCCACCGGCCTGAAGTTGCCTCTCTAATTCGTGAAAGTCCTCAGCTCTCTGTTTTTCAGAGGACACTTTATCACCATTAAGACGCGCATCGGAGCTCTCGCTTGTTCCTCTTGGCCTGTGAGCCGTGCCTCTAATGGTTTGAGGCTGGGACGAAAGCTGTCCCGGAGCCCAGAGCCCAGAGCCCTGTCTTTCGAGCCACGGAAGCTCTCTTGTGTCCCGGCTGACGCTTGTTTCCCCCTGTTGAGTTTTTAAAAATGTCAGTGGCTACAGTTTTAGTTCTGAGATTTCTAACTGCTTCTTCATAGCCACCTGCTTTTTAAAAATTCCATCTGTTTTCATTCAATAATGCTGTGTTTTAAAAATGGATGCTTTTTCTTCATTTCTGTCTTTAAAAGGATGTTTACTTTTATTTTAGAGAGAGAGAGAGAAAGAGACAAAGCATGAGCGGGGGAGGGGCAGAGAGAGCGGGAGACACAGAATCCGAAGCAGGCTCCAGGCTCCGAGCCGTCAGCACAGAGCCCGATGCGAGGCTCGAACTCACAAACCATGAGATCATGCATGACCTGAGCCGGAGTCAGATGCTTAACCGACTGAGCCACCCAGGTGTGCCTATATCTTTTTTTAATGTTTGTTTGTTTGTTTGTTTATTTATTTATTTATTTATTTATTTTTGAGAGAGAAAGAGAGAGAGAGACAGAGAGACAGAGAGACAGAGGGAGAATCCCAAGCAGGTTCCATGCTGTCAGGGCAGAGCCAGACTTGGGGCTGGAACTCACAGACGGTGAGACCATGACCTGAGCCTAAACCGAGAGTGGGACCTTAACAGAGTGAGCCCCCCAGGAGACCCCAACATTATGGTCTCTGTCAGACCTGCCCTATGATGAACTCACCTGAGGGAACCCGTGTTGGCTGCCCACCCCCCCCCCCCCACCCCCCCAGCTGTCTTCCTGAGGTTAGGTTTCTCCGCTTCCCGGGGAACTTTGAGGGAAAGGTTACTGGAAATGGAATTTCTCCTTTCCTGACTGAGCCCTGGCGGCCGCGGTTCCGGGGCCATGGCTGCCCCTTCCCGAAGATTCGGCTGGGCCCAGGCATTGTTCACCATAGCTGTTTCAGTTCCGTGGCCTCACAGCCACTCCGTGCGCGTGTGTCCTCGATTGCTGAACTAAGGACGTTTGTCACCCGTGCCCCGGGACCCAGAGAGGTTTTTTGTGGCTAAGCCAACCCGGGGCAAACGTCTTCCGCTCCCAAGGGCCTCAGCAGCAGGTCTGGAGCCCATCACTGCCTCCCGTCCCCAGGGAGATCTCATTCCCTCTGTTGTCTCTCAAAGGTGGAAGTTTCTGGAAGGAGGGATTTCCTGACCTGTCCCTGTCCACTTGCGTCTCTCCTTGGTGGATCCTTAGTCTTCTCAGCTCATTGCATTTGTTCTCGAGAAGCGATTCCATAGTGTCAGGTTGTGGTTTAAAATGAGTATGTATTTGGTCTCAGCCAAGAGAGTGACCAAGGTGTCCTTTGTTGTGTTAACGAGGTGACCTTTGGAAAGCCCTTAGGGTGGGGGCAGCCGGCCAGGGAAACACTCACAGGATTACAGGTTGAAATTTTCCCTCCCACCCCCTGACCTCCATCAGGGGAGGGGGGGGCCGGAGGTTGGGTTCAACCACCAGTGGCCGAGGGTTTCGTCAATCACGCAGGTGGAAAGGAGCCGCCACCGCCACCCCCATGGACGGTTTGCAGGGCTTCTGGGTCGGTGGACACGTGGGGATTTGGGGGGAGTGACGCACGTGGAGAGGGCGTGGAAGGTCGCCACCCCGTCCCCACACCTGCCCTGCGCCTGCCTCTCCCATCTGGCCGTTCCTGAGTCCCGTTCTTTCATAATAAACCGCAGCTCCTCTGAGTTCCGTGAGCCGCTCGAGCAAATTAATTGAACCCAAGAAGGTCTTGGGCACTTCTGATCTACAGCTGGTGGGGTCAGGAGCACAGGTGACAGTCTGGACCGGAGACTGGCATCCGAAGTGGGGGACGGTCTTCCGGGACTGAGCCCCTGACCTGTGGGGTCTGAGTCTATCTCCAGGGACATGGTGTCGGAACTGAGTTGACTAGACGGACACCCCCACCCGGCTGGTGTCTGGGAACGTCCCCCGCATTGGAATGGCGGGCTGAACCTAAATACATGCCATCCTGTGAAGGCAGCCACGTGGCGGGTTACAGGGATTCTGAAAATCACTCCCTTTCCTTCTGATATCCTCATCCACTGACAACATTCTACCATTACACATTCATTCCTGTGACTTGCACATTACGTATCTGAGGTCACTCTTCAAATGCCTGTAAGCTCTGAAAGATTGCTCTTTGCGGTGTGAGTGCCCGTCTCGCACACATGGGTCCTGTGAGCGCTGGGCTGTGGTCAGGAGCCCAGCCACGGTGCCGGAGAGCACCAGGCTCGCCGATTCGGTGGCCACTGCCACGCAAGGCTCCTCTGAACCGAGATGTGCTGTATGCATAAAACGCACCCCAGATTCTGAAGACATATGTGAAAAGAGACCATTGCCGTGGCTCTCGCTGTGTCTCTGTTGGGGGTGCTGGTCTAGGGCGTGAAGCCCTGTGAAGACACACGGCTGGAACGGGTGCGGAGACACCCCTGGACACAAGGTGTCGCCGAGTCAGGGGCTCCCGGGAAAACGCGGCACCTGAGCGGGGGTTTGTCAGGAGCGGAGCGGCCGGTCAGGCACGCCGGGCCATCTCCCTCTTCCTGTCGCTGACGCCCGTCTACATCAGCTGCGTGAACACTGCACGTGGTTAAACCCTCTGATTCTGCCCTTCTCGTTCATGGCACACTGGCCACGAGGTGCGGGATCTCTCCCGTTTCCAAGGGAAGGGAGAAGCCCCTTCTGTCCCGGAGAGGCCGTGCTCATTAGGGACCCAGGAGAGCATTTCCCGCAGGGAATTAATCCCGGGGCCTCCGGTCCTGTTATGATTTACTCGCTGGATAGTTGAAAGGCCTGGACTGAAAGGCGCGCTCGAACCTTTGCCCCCTGGGAACAAAGGCGAGAGATTAGCTCCGTGTTATCAATCAGCATCGTCAGGGAGGGAACAGAAAGGCTTCACCTGTGGAAGCCTTCGTTAGCGCCTCCAAGGCAATCAAAGGTCACTCTTGCCCAAGGTTTTGTCTCAAGTCCCCAGATGGTAGCACTGAATTACCTTTAAAAACGGCCTCAAAGGACCGGAGATGAAGTGTGGATTAGTGTCTTAATCTAGCAGCAGAGGCCTGCGGTTGGGGTCTGGGGACGGTGGGTAGCATTGTCTTGGGCTGCCCCTGGCATGCGGCTGGGGGCTGAGGGTGGGCTTTGTGCCTCTGGACCCGGGTCCTTTGACGGCCTTGGGGGCGTTCTCCCAGGGCTTTGCCAGCTGATTTAGCTGGACAATGGGGTTTGTCAAGAGGGAAATAAGTGAAAACTCGGGCTCAGCCCGGGTGGGCACCCGGTTCTGGCATCCCCGTGGGAGCGAGGGGGGTTGAGCACAAAGACCCTCGCAGCCTAGATGCCGTCTGGTGTCCCCGCTGGCCTCCCGCGTCCACAGCCACCCTGCTCTCTGCTTAGCCGGGTGGTGGGAAGGAAGGGAAGCCCACTGCGGGGACTGGAGCTGGTTTCCCAAGCCCACGCGACCTGTGGCAGATCGCTCTGCCCCCGGGGCCTCCACCCCCTTCTCTGTGCAGTGGGGCCTCCGGGGCTGCTCCCGAGGCCGCTGAGGGTGGCCGGCTTGCCGTCGGAGAGGCGGCGTTCCAGGTGGGACGGGTCTGAGGGACCAGGCGTGGCTGCGTCCAGCACTCTCTCCGAAGCAGCCCGCCTCGCCCCGCGTCCTGCCCGCACCGTCTGCGGAGCCCTCTCCAGGCGATGGTCCCCGTGGACGCAGGAGGCCACGGCGGTCCCCACAGCCTTCCTTCACCTCCAAGCCTAGGTTTGAGGGGCACGCCTCCTGCCCCGGGTGCCAGCGTCACGGGTGAGCTTCCTGTCCCACGTGCCGCCCGCGTCTCCCCTCACCACTGCCGGCGGACCCCGCACCCTACCGGCCTGCCTCCCCTGCCTTCTCCCCCTCCTCCTGCCCGCCAACCTCACCCCTGCACAGGTGCGCCCTGAGGCGCTGGGGAGGCCAGTGCTCTGCCTGCCGGCCTGGAGGCAACTCCCTGATTACAGAGCTCGGCCTCCATTCTGGGCGTCCCAGCTCTGGGGCTTGGACACCACATTCTGAATCCGGGCCCCGTGGCTCATCCCCGCCGGTGCTCCCCAGGCTTCGGTCCTGGGCCTCTGTCTCCTCCCCGTGAGCCGAGCCTGCTCAGGCCCTTCCCCGGAGCCAGCCTGGGCGTGCGGTGGTGCGGGACACGGGCGGACGAAGGCTCACAGATACCGTCTGCTGACCGTCTGGTGATGATGTCACTGACCACAATTATGGCTAAACATGAGGATTGGGCGTGAATTTTAATTTTTGTCGCTAATTGGGAAGAGCGTGCATCTCTCCAATTAAGTGATTTCCCTCAGACAGACTTGTCCCCAGGGACGTGCATTTGTAAGGCGATTATCCGGGACAGAATTACAGATTGCACCTGCAGAACAGAGCAAGGCTGTGACTTTGACTTTGTCGGCATCATGCGTGAATTAAACACGGAGTCCTGTTCTCCAACATGAGCTTTATTTGGGGATTTAGGTCTTGAAAATGGTCGTTAGGGGCTCCGTGTCCTGGCAGGCTCCACAGGCAGCTCCGGGCCTGTCAGGAATGTGGGGTGGTTTCCAGAACCTGGCTGTGCCAGCCGCAGAGCACCCCTCCCCCCACCGAGCTGGAGAATGCGAGCGTGTGTGCACACACGTGTCCCTCACCCTCTTCCTCAGCGGCTGGCACACTACGCACTACAAACGTGTGGGCGTTTTTAGACTTTGTTTCTCCAGGGGAGGGACTTTAAACGCTGAGTTTCCTCCTTGGAGGAATCTGAATTGTGCATCAGCAGAAACTACTGAGATCAAATAAGCTGTTGTGAGTTCTGCAAGACCTAGAACTGTGGGAGCCGCTGGCCGCTGTGTGTCGGGTTGGAAGTACGTTCACGCACGGGCAGCCAAGCAGATCTACCACAGGCTGCAGAGCCTTTTCTGCACCTGCTGCTGGAAGTTGCTACCTCAAGTGGGCCATTTGTGTGACTCCTCGTAAGGAACATGAGTCACATGAAAGGGCACATTGCCTTCGGGGACATAATCAAATGGTAAGATCCTATAGCTTTTTCTTTTTTTTAATGTTTACTTATTTTTGAGAGTGTGAGCGGGAGAGGGCCAGAGAGAGAAGGAGACACAGCATCCGAAGCAGGCTCTGGGCTCTGGGCTGTCAGCACAGAGCCCGACGCGGGGCTCGAACTCACAAGCCGCCAGATCATGACCTGAGCCGCAGTCGGACGCTCAACCAACTGAGCCCTCCGGGCACCCCCCCCCCCTTTTTTTAACGTTTATTTATTTTTGAGACAGAGCATGAATGGGGGAGGGTCAGAGAGAGGGAGACACAGAATCTGAAACAGGCTCCAGGCTCCGAGCTGTCAGCACAGAGCCCGAAGTGGGGCTCGAACTCATCGATCGCGAGATCATGAGCCGAAGTCGGATGCTTAACCGACTGAGCCCCCCAGGCATCCCAGTAAGATCCTAGCAACTGAAGAATGTCTGAGGGTGTGGGGCAAGTGTTTTGTACAAAAGCATCAGTGAGAGGTTTGGACACGCTGTAAATCACAGCCAGTTTTCCACGGAGAATCCACGAACTAATTTTCCGCTGGCCTCTCAGTGCCCAGACATCATGTGTTGTTTATTCACTGGGTGAGCGGGCTGGCACGCAGGTTCTTAGTTGAAGATGCAGGCTTTTCCTTGAACCTGCACCTGTTTGAGAGGACGTGGCTGCCTCTGTTCGGCCCTGTTTCTGCTGCAAGAATTAAATGGTGAGGGCAGGTCCGCCGTGGAGCCCAGGAAAGGGAGCATCAACGGGAAAGATCCCATTTACTGGAATTTCTGTCCTCACCTCAGTGGGAAGTGGGTGGTTCGAGCTGTGGTCCGAGCCACGGTCTGAGCCGTGGTTTGAGCCGTGGCCGCGTGCTCTTCCCTCACCACAGAGCTTCCGTTTTCACCCGGAAGGAGACAAAAGTTACCTCTTGGTTTGTCCATTATGACCACAGAGTTAACAGGCTTAAAATGTTTTAAGCTTTTTGGAAGAAAGGTGTTTTGCAAATCCCCAAATAACTACTCTTAGGCTGAAATTATTATAACTTGTTTCTCCTTGAATTTATTGATTATCACTAAATTGAAAACTTACTTTCTCAGAAACTTGATCCGATATCTTGGGTTCAAAGCTGGTCTCAGAAGCCAGCAACCTACATTTTGTATCAACAACAGCTCTGTGTAAACACCTAAGGAAAATGGAAAGTTTTTGGAATGAAACAAATTTATCATTGTTGTTTTGCCAGAAACATGAGAAAACAAGGTAGGGTTTGCTCAGAAGCAGGGTGAACGGCTCTGCTTCCCTCTGCCCTGTCCTGGCCGGCTGGCCAGGGCCCTAGGGTTGGGCCGTGGGGCTCCGAGGCCCTCCCACGCTGCGTTCCCGTGTGACCGGGGAGGTGCTGGGGACAAGGACTTATATCCAGCCACGAGGCTCCGGGGGCTTCGGGTCAGAGCCTCTAAGGACACAGACGCTCACTTGTCTTGATGGGTCCGTGGTAGAAGGAGGGACACTGGTCCTGGCGTCTTTAGTGCCCGATCTGTGATGTTCCTGTTCCCGTCGCCTACTGATGTCACTTGTGGCCGTCGAAGCAGGAGCGGCCGGCCCCTCGTGAGCGACGCCCCCGTCACGAGAAGGTGGCGGCGCCGCGGCATTGAGTTCAGGCCCTGCTCCCGGCCGCTCCCACTGCCTCCTGCCTCCCTCCGGCCACGGCCCCTGCAGCCGCTGTGTGTCGCAGAGGTGTCTCCTGGATCCTGTGTGAACGCACCTTCTTTGAGACGTTGCCGCCTTCTGAGTTGTCTTTTTCCTGTATTTATCTTTGCCTAATGCAGCCTGAATGACAAGTATGAAGAGTGTCACCCTCAATGACACCTTGGAATCCTGAAACCGTTTTTCGTGGAGCCCGGCAGCAGGTGGATGGTGGCCGGTAACACACAGGGAGAGCGGCAGAGGGGGCAGACGACGCGGCGTTTCCCCTGGTTTCTGCCCGTGAGTTCTGTGAAAGCCGTGTGCCCAGGCCGAGCTCCAGGACCGGCGCCTGCCGATGGGGAGAGGGGCCGTCTCTCCCAGCTGGGGTGCGGGCACTCTGCCCATTGGATCTGGGGTCTTGTAGCCACCGGGGGTCCCCTTTGGTAAAAAATCTACTGCTTTTTCCAGTAGGCATCAGCATGCGTAAGGGCCAGCCCGTAACCCCCAAGTGACGGGTGCCCCCCAAGAAGGACCCTCAACCGTGTCTCACCAGGAACTGAGGTGAGAGCTGTTGGTCCGGTCTGAATTCAAACGGGTTCCCCTTGGGAGAAGACTGCTCACCTGGGGCTGCTCGGCAAGGCCCCCCGTCTGCAGACCAGTCCCCTCACATGCGACTTCAAAACGCAGGAAAGACTTGCCCTGAGAGGAAGCGTCTCGAGGGAGCACATCGGGGTCTGCGCCGGACAGGAGGGGCTGGTCAGTGGGGGGAGCGGGGGGTGGGGGGCGCTGGAGGCCATGTGGGCTGAGGGCTCAGCGTGTGTGCCTGGGGGCCGCTGCGGGGCGCCTGGAGCGTGGCCCTGGATCCTGGCACTTGCCAGGCTGTACCCACCCGGTCCCAGGAGCCGCCCAGGTCAGCCTCCAAGGTTCAGTTAACACACACAGTCAGGTGAATCGTCCACCTGCTTGTGGGACGTGTGTGTGTGTGGGGGGGGGGGGGGGTGGCCCCCGATGGGGGCCCTGCGCTGGGGCCCAGGTGGAAAGTACGCAGCTGGAGAAAGTTTCAGATCCAGGCTGAGACCCAGGCTCCGTCTCCACCCCGTCTGAACAGTGCAGGGGAAGGTGCGTGCCCGGCCGTGAGGCTCTGGAAGCAGGGCTGAGGTCCAGCGAGGGCAGAGAGCGGCCTGAGCCGGGCAGACAGGTGCCCAGCGTTTCCTCAGGGCCTTCGCTCTTAGAAAAGATGGGGGGGCGGCCTCTACCGGTTCCGTCGGGCCTCCCGTGGCCTCCGCACATCCCATCCCACATCAGACGTGGGCAGGGACTTGCGTGGGCAGGAGAGGGCCACCCAGAGCGGTGCAGGGAGCTACCGCCAGGCTGGGGGAGCAGGCCAGGCCGCCAGCAGACTTTCCTCAAGGATCTGGAAATCTGGGTTTCAGTGTGAAATCTCCTGATTTTAACATAAACATGTTTTTTTCTTTTTTTTTTTTTTAAGAGAAACGGAGACCAAATAAAACACATCTACAGGCCGGATTAGGGTCATTGGCCCAAATTTGCAACTGCCCTTACCTGCCTCCCTCTGTCCTCTTTATGAATTCAGCATTCACTGTGCACCAGACACTGTTGGTGGCTCTTGGAATAAGTCTGGGGACAGGTGGCAAGGGGCTCTGCTCCCTCGGGCCTCCCAGACGGTAAAGGGCAACCTCAGCCCCTGTAAGTGCTGTGAGCACAAGGGGAGGGGAGCCTGAGGTGGGGGCGGGTGGCCCTCAGAGAGAGGAGACAGGAAGGGAGGCAATGCCGGCAGGGCCTGCTGCAGGTGGGTGGGGGCAGGGAGGCTGCCTTCGGGGGACCAGGTGCCCCTGGGAGTGGCCCAGTTAGTCCCGCCTTCCAGGCCCTGGGGGGCTCGGCAAGGGGGGTGGGGGTGGGGTGCAGTGCAGGGGGGCGAAAGGGGGGACAAGGCTCTGCTAACAAAGGTGGGCGTGCTTGATCGATGGATTGATTGACCCTGTGGCCCAGGCAGATCCCGGGTGCACCCTGGAGCTGGTGGAATCTGCCTGGGGATCGGGGAGACTAGGACCAAGGGTTAAACCCTGTTGGTGGGGCTGGTTACACAGGAGCACGGGGTGGGGGTGGGGGGCAGGCAGCAGGCGGTGGGACTCCCTGGCCGCTGGCTGAAGCCTCCCTGCCAGAACCGGCCAAGATGCCTGGTGGGGGCAACGACCTCGACCTCGAGGAAGCCCCTCGCAGGGAGAGAATCCAGTGGGACAGGAGGGGAGCCTGTCTCGAAGGGGCCCGCACAAGGGGCGCAGGTCAGTGACCTCGCCTGCAGGCCTCGCCTGCAGGGGGGCGGGGGTGAGCAGTTAGGTCCCCCATTCACAGCCCCCATGGTTCTCTCCCACATGTAATTCAAGTGCAAACTGTTTTGGAACAAGACATACCTTTAACTATGAAAAAAGTTAAAAAAAATCCTCCTAGGTCTTCTGATGACAAAATTCTTGGTAAGTTTGTCCAAGCCGAACTTTTCTTCATCTTTTTATGATATTGGTTTTTTGATATACCTGCTCTGCTGGTGTCTGAGCACACACTGGTATGCTTGCTGGGCTGCTGGGCTCAGCTGGTTTCAGCACTGCTAGGGGTCTCCCCCCTCCCCTCACCCCCTCCCCCCCCCCACCTCCCCTGCTGGGCTGAGCCTCCCCAGGGGCCCACAGCACTACCGGAAAGGCCGGTTAGAACAGGTATAACCCCCTCCCTCCACCCCCCCACTCTGCCCCTCCCCCAAACAACTCAGGGAACCTACCAGCTGCTACCATCAAGGTCATGAAGTCCCAGGGATCCCTCCGCCACCCCAGCTCAGAGGGCCAGTCGACTCCAGCCAGGACAGTGCTTCCCCCTCCGGTATAGAAGCACCTTCCTTCATCCCGGCCAAGCTGTGATCTCTGCCTCCTTGTGTGCCTGTGGGCATCTGTGCTCTATATGGGTATGGTCTTGTGGGATCTTTTTAAAAAGAAATATACCTATTTATTAACTATGCATCTTTTTAAAAAGTTTTATTTATTTATTTTGAGAGAGAGAGAGAGCGCTAGCAGGGGAGGGGCAGAGGGAGAGAATGAGAGAGAGAGAGAGAGAGAGAGAGAGAGAGAGAGAGAGAGAGAGAAGGAATCCCAAGCAGGCTGTCAGCACGGAGCCCAACAGGGGACTTGATCCCATGACCCTGAGATCATGACCTGAGCTGAAATCAAGAGTCGGATGCTCCACTGACTGAGCCCCCGGATGCTCCTGGCCATGCATCTTTCATGTTTGTTAAGGATGTGCTGAGAGACTCTAGCCCACCCCAGTCTCGTGTCTCTGGGACTTGCTCGGAGGCACTGTCTGCCCCCGCCTTCGATTGCGCCCAGAGTTAGTGCTCTGACTGAGCATGGCTAACCTATGCCTATTTATTTATAAATCACATCCATAAGCAATGTTCTAATATATCTACATTATATAGAAAAATGTAGAATTTTACGTGGGATAAGATACAAAGTAAATACACATAAAAACGTCAACATTTTCTTTTATGTGCTGTGGGTTTTCTTGCAAGATCCCTGGAGTTTAAACACATTTGGTGGAAATGCCAGGAGGCCACAGGGTGGGTCACAGGTCCTGACCTTGATCTCGCTGGTGACACCAAACCTGACTATGCAAAATCTAGACATTTCCAGGGTCTCCTAAGTCCCAGGACAGCACCCCGTAAATACTGTGATTTGTGCACGTCAGTTTTCCTCCATGGCCTGCACTCGTTTCCTCTTTAGACTGTTTTTCTTATTAGCCTGTGTGCTCCTCAAAGGCAAGGCTGTGTGTCGTCCACTTAAGGGGACAGGGAGCTACACAAGCCTTGGCTTCTGAGGGCAGATCGAGGGCAGGACCCCAAGGGTCAGAAACAAATATACGGAGCAGCATGTGTTTACAGCAAACCAGTCCCAGACGCGTTGTTTCTTTTTGCCCCTAGATTAACTTAATAGACAGCGTGTTATATTAAAAACTACGTACTGGGGCACCGAGATGGCCCAGTGGGTTGAGGTCTGACTCTTGACTTTGGCTCAGGTCATGATCTCACGGTTCAAGCCCCTAGTTGCCCTCTGCGGTGACAGTGTGGAGCCTGCTTGGGATTCTCTCTCTCCCTTTTTCTCTCTGCCCCTCCCCACTCCCTCTCTCTCAAAATAAATAAATAAATAAACTTAAAAAAAAAAAAGACTTAAAAAAACCCATCACCCCTCAACTCGAAAACTACGTATTACATGTTTTATGTAGATCTGTAAGAAGAGAACCAAAATGTCTGGACCTCTCATCACACTCCGTACTGGTTACACTAACTGTGGGACACAGAGCAAGATGAAAAGGTGAGGCCCCCGTCCACAGTCGTGAACGATTTCAAGACAGTAATCGAAGAGCATGATCCACGCATGAGGCCTCCCAGATTGTGGCCCCTTGAGCATAGACCCCCTGAGCCCAGCCTCTTGGTTCTGCAGAAGAACTTCAACTCTACGTCGACAGTGAAAAGTTGAACTTCGAAATTGATTTATTAACTCCAGCAACTACGTAGTCACACAGCTGTACAGAGTGATGTAGACCAGACCCAACAGAGACGTTAACATGGAATAGCAAAAAATATTCTAAGAATTCTAAGAAAGACAGAAAGGGAGAAAGAAAACAATGAAAAATATAGGGGACAAACAAAACAATAAAATAGTAAGCTTATATCCAAACATGTTAGTAACTGAATTAAATACAAATGGCTTAAACATATTAATTAAAAAAGAGAGATTATCTGGGGCGCCTGGGTGGCTCAGTTGGTTGAGCGTTGACTTCGGCTCAGGTCATGATCTCATGGTTCGCGGGTTCGACCCCGCGTCCGGCTCTGTGCTGACAGCTCGGAGCCTGGGGCTGCTTCGGATTCTGTGTCTCCCTCTCTCTCTGCCCCTCCCCCACTCACACTCCGTCTCTCTCTCTCTCTCTCTCTCTCTGTGTCAAAAATAAACAAACATTAAAAAAGAGAGATTATCAGATTGGATTTTGAAAAAAAAGCCAGCTGTGCTGTTTACAGGAGCCTCCTGTACCACGCAAACGACCATAAAGAAACGTTGCAGGCACTACATCGATATCAGACAAGGAGACTTCAGAGCGAGGAGGAGGGAGACGACGTAACGATAAATGGTCAATTTACCAATTTACAATCCTAAGTGAGCACCCACTTAATAGAAGAACTTCAAAATACACGAAATACAAACTGATATATCTGAAAAAAGCAATAAGGAATCAATGACTGTAGTCGCAGACTTCAATACCCCTTTATCGGTAATCGGCGGCACCAGCGGGTGGAAGACCCACCAGGGCGAGGGCCGAGACTAGCACAGCACCCCCCGCAGCCTCTGTGACAGGGACACACATGTATTCTCGGCTGGACACGAAATCCACCCAATAAACCCTCCTGGGCTACAAAAAGCTATGATAAAGTTAAAGGAACTGAAATCATACAAAACATGTTTTCTGACCACAATAAAATTGATGTGGAAATTGATAGCAAAAAGATATTCAGAGACCCTCCAACTACTTGAAAATTATGTGACACACTTAAATAAGCCATAAGGCAAAGAAGACATGCGAGGAACTTAGGATATATTTTGAACTATGTGAAAATCGGAAACAGGCAAACAATAGAGGAAAGGAATGAATTCAAAGGGCGCCTGAGTAGCTCAGTTGGTTAAGCATCGGACTGTTGGTTTCACTTCAGGTCATGATCCCAGGGTTGTGGGATCGAGCCCTGAGCTGGGCTCTGCTCTGACAGCGTGAAACCTGCTTGGGATTCTCTCTCTTCTCTCTCTCTGCCCCTCCCCCACTCGTGTGTGCACATACTCTCTCTCAATAAATAAATAAACTTAAAAATTTTTTTGAAAGCCACAAACTATTAAAACACACTCAAGAAGAAATAAACGGAATAGTCTGCATTTATTAAAGAAACTAGTTTTTTCAGTTAAAAATCTTCCAAAGCATGGACTCCAGTCCAGGTGGCTTCCTTGGCAAATTCTACTTCCCAGCACAGTGGACCTATGTGGATCACGTACTACGACGGGAGAGGCACAGATTTCTCGGACCAGCCGGAGAGAGAAATTCCATCGTTCTTGCCAGGCGCTGATAGAGTTTTTCCTTTGCAATTTTAAAAGCTTCCACCTTAAAATTTTCTTAGGGTGTGTGGTGGGAGAAGACGTGCTCCCCAGAGATGTTCATGTTTTGATCCCCAATCCTGCAGATACGTTAGTTTACATAACAGAGGAGAATTGAGGCAGATGGAATTCATGTTGCCAAGCAGCTGGCCTTAAAACAGGGAGATTATCCTGGAACAGCCGGCTGGGTCCGATGCCATCGCCAGGGTCCTCACAGGTGGATGTGGGGGCAGAAGGGGTGGTCCGAGGGGTGGGGCGTGGGAAGGGCTTCGCCGGCTTTGGAGGTGGGGAAGGGCCCAAGCCAAGGGCCACGGGCAGCCTCCAGAAGCCGGAAGATGAACTGAGAGAGGTCCTGTCCTGAGTTTCCCGAGGGGCCCGGAGCTGCTGGCACCTGAGGTCAGCCCAGTGAGGCCGGATGGGAGGGGCTGCGGGACAGTCGTTCGTCCCAACAGCAAGGGGATGCTGACTCGAGTCTCCCTGGCTCATGGCCCCTCCAGGCCAGGCCCTGGAGCCCCTCCTTGGCGTCGCTGTGCTGAGAAACCGCCGCCCCCCCCCCCCCCCCCCGCACACTTGCTGGGTCATCTCGAAGCCCAGGACCCAGAGATGCAGGGGGGCAGTGCGGCTCCCCCCAGCTTTCCACCCCACCCAGGAGGAGGGGCGCTGCCCTGGGACCCCGGCAAAACCGGGGGGCTTTCCGGGCCAGCGGATCTGGGACCCACAACCCAAGGCAGTTTTTGTTTGCTGCGAGATTAGGAACCGGTCTCGGGCTGGGGCCCGACTCTCCACCCCTCAGCGGCCTGCAGGCTTGCTCTTGGGCGGGAGAGACAGCGTAGCCAGGTCACAGGAGCTTGTCTGCCCCACCCCGCAGTCACAGCCTGGGTGGGTCCCCTGTGGCCGCTCACGCGACTGAGTGCCAGCCACGTCCCAGACGCCCCCCTGCCCTCCCTCTTGTGCGCCCCAGACGCAGCGTGCGCGACCGACGGTTCAGAGCCACTCGGCAGATGGGGGGACCAATTATCACTGCATCCCCTCGGGGAGAGCCTATCAGATGTATTCTGGGCTCATAATAAATGCATTGGAAGGAAAAAATTGCACTCTGAACACCATGTTCTGGGGACTCATGTGAGCAGGTTGTAATTAGTTAATTAAATGCCTGGGCTGACAGAATGGCCCCGGGGGGGGGCGGGTGGCGGTGGGGAGGCAAGGCAGGCAGCTCCTGAAACCTGAGCAGGGAACCTCCTGGAATCCGGGCAGGGAAGCAGTTAAGGCTTCCCACTGAAGGGGCCACTTTTTTCTGGAAAGGTCACTGGAGGCCTGGGGGGAGTTCCTGGGGGGGCACTTAGTGTCTCAATTCACTGAAATGAAAAGGGAGGCAGGTGTGGTAGCCAGACATCTGCAGACACGGCCGTGACAGGTGTGGGCAGGGACGGGGCAGATAAGAACCAGGCTGGGGTCACGTGGCAAGAACGGGATGAGCGGGGGAGGGCCGGGGGGCCAGGAAGCTGACTTTGTGCCCCGAGAGCGAGTACCGGGCTTTGCGGCCCATTCAGGGACTCGAGGTTGCTGGTACGCTGAGCGGGCTCCCTGCAGGACAGGGCCGGGGGTCGACCCACAGCAGCCCCAGAGCAGGAAGCGGGGTCGGAGGCCCGTGCGCCCCCCCCACCCCGACCTCCACGGTTACCCCATCCTGCCCGCACCTCCCCGGCCCGGTTCCACACAGCAGGTGTCCCCTCTGTGCAAAGTTTACACACTGCGTCTCACTGTCTCACAAAGGAGCTTGAGAATCAGATCCAGTGCGGACGCCTTTCTGTCTTCGGGATCTGTGAAATAGCTGTCAGCTCACGCTGCGCTCCTGCTTAAGCCGTCTACAAGGGCCCAGCGCCCCTCTTCCTGCCGCCCGGACCTCTCTGGTCTCGCTGCTCACCGGCACCTGCTGGGCGCCCGCCCACGGGGCTCCCATCACTGGCTCCGGAAGACCCGGGGCCCCTCACGGGCCTGGCAGGCCCGCATGTGCTCCTTCGCGTGGAGCCCCTTTCCTGCATCTTCCGCTAGAACAGGGTTTCAGACCAATCTCGTCCCGTCATCTGCAAACAACCTTCCTCGCTTCTTTCTAGTTTTTATATATCATTTCTTTCTCTTGTCTGTGCGGATGCCTGACTTCTTTTAGGCTATTTATTCTGTCTTAACCAGGGCTTGATCTGATTCTGTTTCATTCACCTGGCGTGGCCCCCGTGTCGACCAGGCATGAGGTTTCCTGGGTGGTTCCTGCTTCTGAGGAAAGGCAGTCAGCCCGTTTCATCATCCCAGTCTCTGGTGTTTTCATCATGATGTGCCTCTCCTGCCATGCACCTGCCGCCTGGTCCTCTCATACCTCTGACGTTTACCGCCAGCACGTGGTGGCCTCAGCGTGAAGTGCGACATAGTCGGCTAGGCAGCCACTGCCCTGCCTCCTTCTGGAATATTGTTTTCTCATGACTCAAACACTAGGGGCACTCTGGAACTCATTTTAGGGCTACAGGCTCTGAGGATCTGTGCTGTGGTTGGGCATGATTTTGAAGCTGCAGAAAATATAACAGTCTCCTTAAAAATATACCTGCCACTAATCTTGCCTGGGTATTTTACCTTATTCTTTAATTTTTTTTTTAATATTTATTTATTCTTGAGAGAGAGAGCATGAGAGGGAGATGGGCAGAAAGAGAGGGAGACGCAGAATCTGAAGCAGGCTCCTGGGTCTGAGCCGTCAACACAGGGACCAACACGGGGTTCGAACTCACAAACCGTGAGATCATGACCTGAGCCGAAGTCGGACACTTAACCGACTGAGCCACCCGGGTGGTCCCTTATTTTTCTTTTTGGACAAAATAACACCAGTCCGCGCACAGGGCCCCCGGCTGCCTGCCCGGCATGCCTTCCTGTCCTCTCCTCCCTAACCACACGAGGACTCCCCTTTGGGACGTGCCCATCTTCACTGCTACCCACGTGGCACAGGTGGGACTGACCTGCCTCAGTGGAAGCAGTCCACTGACCGCAGACCTCGGCTCGGGAATGTTTCCTGATTATGGTGAACGTGGCTGCGTGAGAAGCCTGCCATGGAATGAGACCCTACCTCCTCACGCTGGGTCAAGAGCCCCCGTCACCCACGTGCGGGAAATGATAAATGGGCACCGTGGCCTGGGAGCACTGGCCAGCCCAGCCCCCTTGTGGGATATTCTGCCTGCCTGTGACCCCTGGGGGCAGCCCCCTCTCCGAGGCAGGACACCTGTTCTTTCTTCGGTTTGGTGCAGGTGATGCCGTCTCAGCCTGGGAGGCCCGATGCAGCTCACGGCCTCCTTGCTGGAGTGATGGTGTTGTGCTCGAGCCCGGAGTCGGCCCGTGAGTCATTTTGGGATATTTAATTTTGCTGAAGGATCTCTTATTTATTTATTTATTAAAAAATTTTTTTAAATGTTTATTTATTTTTGAGAGAGAGACAGAGCATGAATGGGGGAGGGGCAGAGAGAGAGGGAGACACAGAATCCGAAGCAGCTCCAGGCTCTGAGCTGTCAACACAGAGCCCGATATGGGGCTCAAACCCGTGAACCGTGAGATCATGACCTGAGCTGAAGTCGGACGCTTAACTGACTGAGCCCCCCAGGAACCCCATTCTACCTTTTTAATTTATCTGCGTCTGCTACTTTCTGACCCTTCCTCATGAGATTTTGAGACGCTAATGGGGAATTGCCAGGGAAGGGTGGAGGAATCTTACACTGTGCTGGTGTTTAATCACCACAGTTCTAACTATACCCGCATCCTGGGGCTTGGCCTGCCCAACGTCAGGTAGCTTGACCAGGAGGCTCTTTCCAGAGCAGCAGGGGTGGCTTCAACCGCCACCCTGCAATTGCACATCCCTCCCACCAGAGGGCACCGCACCCACAGCTGTGTTTGTGCCCCTGGGGAACAGAAAGGGCGCACGGGTCCATGTGAAATGCCAAGGGCCATTTTGAAGCTTCCACGGCTCAGTCCTTGGGCAAACCAGGAACGTGAGACATCTGGGATCTTCCCATCTCCTTCCTGGAAAATGGGAGCATCCCAACCAGGGTGCCATTTTGGTTTGGGTTGCATGTATTTGGGCAGTTTGTCCGTGGGATGGAGAGCTGCCCAGTAACAACTACCTAGTTTCTGACTTCTGAGAATGTTTTTTCCAAGTCAAGAAGACTGATGTGGACGACGTCTAGCTTTTAGCCCAGTGAATTGTCTCACCTGTAGCAGATGATCAACAGCTATGAAAATAGAAATTATGTCCTTGAGCCCGTTGTATGTGGTTTCAATTTCTGGATGGAGAGCTGGCATTTAGCAAAAGGTTTAATTCCAGAGGAATGATCGTGAGACCATAGCAATGCTTTTGGCCATTAATATTGTCTTGACTTTGTATGTTAATGAGAGGTTCGAGTTGTGTGACTGGATCATTGGGGACGCCCAAGTATACTGATTCTTTTCCTCCGAGAAGCCAGTATATACTTTCTCAGATGCCTCTCATTTTACTCAGTGCATGTGCATTCTTAAAAATTCGAATTACTTGGAGCACCTGGGTGGCTCAGTCGGTTGGGCGTCTGGCTCTTGATTTCAGCTCAGCCGAAACCAGGATTTCAGCTCTCAGTTCACAGGACGGACCCCGCATCGGGATCTGTGCCGACAGCTGGGAGCCTGCTTGGGATTCTCTCCGCCCACCAGCCTCCCCCCCTTTCAAAGTAAATAAATAAATAAATAAATAAATAAATACTTTAAAAGAAAAGTCTAATTGCTTAAAATATGGAGGGAAGCGTACTCTTGGAAGCGACGTTTGGTCGGTGGGAGGAATTCCGACTCGGGTCGCACCCGCATCACGCTCACCTTCCCCGCACAAGACCGCTTGCAGTGACCGTCATTCAGCTGCAGCTGTGGCCGTCGTGCAAGGGAAATATGTGGTGGTTTGGCTTTCCCTTTGGGCTGGTGTTTGCCACCAGGAGGAGTGACCATTTTGTTCTTTGAGGATGATATCAAGCAGGATTAAAATGGCCTCTGTATTTGGCTGCTGTGGAGCCAGCAGGAGAAGACACATGTGCACGGAATCACGTTTTGTGGACCAGTTAGCAAGAGGCAACGAGCTATATCACATTGTGCAGTTATGAATTTGGGACCTTATGGAGACACAGTGTAAAGAAATTTTAACTTGCACATAAAAATGAGTTTTATAGAAAACATTTGCACATATATGCAAAAGCCCACACCCTTAGGGTGCGGTAAGGGACCCAATAAACTTGGTCGTGTCCCACAGACCCTCACCTACTAGTGGGTTTCCCGCAGCTAAATAGCTGAACGGGGGGGGGGGTGGGCAGTCCCCTGGCACGTTTACTATCACTTAGGACTCTCTCTGTATGGCTCTTCCTTTGTTCAGCGGCACTAAGACATCGTGGCAGATGCGAGCCCTCGAGAGACCAGCTGTGCCGACAGACAGAGGCTCACTCCCTAGGGCAGCGGACTTCCCCGGGGGGCAGTCGGTGTCGGGTCCCCTCGGGGTGTGGCAGGCTCCTGTTTCCCTTGAGTGAACACCCTTTTCTGGCCACTGATCTGGCGGGGCTCTGGAGCTGCAGAGTCGCTCCTGCCCATCCAGGAGGGGACACCACTCTGGGGCCAAGCTGCGTCTCTCTCTCTCTCTCTCTCTCTCTCTCTCGTCTCCCATAGGACCTTCTCCCTGAGAAACAGTCTGTCTACTTAGGGCCCCGCTGTCACTATGCTGACCATTCTTTTCTTCACCAAGTAGGCAGAGAGCTGAACCACTTCCCCTGGGGTAACTCAGCGCAGAAGGGATCCAGAGCGCCCAGACTGGCTTTGCAAGGTCACATACGTCGAATTTTCTGCAGAGGACGAAAGCCTGTTTGAAACACCTCCTCCCTTTCTCTGTCTCTTCGGCCCTCCCGAGCCTCACCTTTGCTGGGACGTGAAGTCGCACCCATTGCTGTGGCCCTAGCACGCCCCCCGCCCCAATCGTTCCCGGGGGCTGGAAGGGTCTGGGAGGACATGAGCGGAGAGAGGTCAGATGGTCAGGCCTGACACTGGAGATGGTGCCTTAGGGGTAGGTCCCCAGAGGTCCCAACGAGTCAGACAGGTGCAGGTATTAAGGGGGGGGGGGGTCACCTAGCCACGTGGACAGAGCCTCCTGTAAACCACGGCAGCCACAGCTGTGACGTGATCACCAGACGGCAGTTCACGACATGTCAGGTTCAGACAAAAACCCGGGTTTGAGTCCGCGTCGTCCCACCGACTCGCTGAGTGGACTGGCGCAAACCACTCTGCTTACTTCTAAAGCCTCAGTTTTTCTCTTCCATCGGTGCGGACAGCAGACCTCCACAGTCACAACGTCCTTCCGAGGCTTTAGTAGAGCTCAGTTAAGACGGTGACCGTGTGAGAGTCCATCGTAACTGGGGCTCACTTGTTCCCCCGGTGTTCTGTGGGGGCACAGACACCAATCGTCTTTGCACTAGCGTGTGCGATCTGTCCCCTGGCCCAGCACTTCTCAAACCTGGGTGGGGATCTCACTAAATAGAGACGGCTGCAGTGTGTCTGGAGTGAGGCCCGACTGTCTGTAGTTACCCCCAGTTCCCGGGCGGTGCCCGTGATGGACACGGTAGGACCCACGGGTCGTTCTCAGGTGTGTGTTCGAAGGTGGTTTGCATACTATCTGGAGGTAGTGGACACACGTGGAAATGAATGAATGAATAGCCGGGAAGCTGTATCGCCAGAAGAGAGCAGCGTTAACACCAAGATACGGCTGCAGACACGATGGCGTGGGAACGGTGCACGATTTGGTACTAACGTAGATTTAGGAATTTGTGGCCACAGAAGATGGCAGGTGTTTATGATGCCTCCGGGATGTTCAGAGAGCCCCATGGTAACTTTTAAGGCCTGTGCAAAGAGCGGCTCACTCTGTTGTCCCTCACACCTTCCCGGCTCCACCGTCCAAGACCGGGTACGGACTTGGGTGGAATAATTGCTCTGAGCAGTCAACGCGGTGCAACGTGTCTCTGCCCAGCCGCTGGGCCTACACGACGCCGTCTGCTCCCTCCTGCGCAGCTGCAGGGACCACCCCCTCGCCCCTGTGTGTGCACAGCACGTAGTATGGGCCCAGCAGGTATAATCTGGGTGAAAACAACGGATAAACTCAGAGGGAAATAAAGCAGGAGCTGAGTGGTCTGTGTGGAATCCGATCTGAGCCGGGCGCCGTGAGCCCGGACAGGAAAGAGGACGGGGCTCAGGCAGGCTTGGGGGCCGCGCAGCTGCCCGCCAGTCCTTCTTAACGAGCACGGATGCCACATAGGTTTGCCTCACGCGATTTGTAGCGCTTTCTTCTCCTTTTCTGGCCAAATAACACGAACCAACGAACAGTCCTTCTGTTCATTCTTCTGGCCGGACGAACAACACGGCTCCCGTCCCTTCCGGGTGGCTTTGCCCGCTTTCCTTCTGAGGCGTCACAGGCTGAGGGAGGGTCCGGCCGGGCCGACAAGGCCATCCTGATTCGCTGGACCCCAGGCTTGTCAAAAGCGGCCCCAGTCCCTCCGGAGGTCAGTGTGGTGGCTGGCGTGGCCCCGACACCGTGTGGTGATGTAATTTGAAGGCCGGTCCCGAGGGCACACGTGTCATGTTTCCTCTTCTCTCGGGACAGCGTCTCCTGCCTCGTCTGGGCCGCGTCCCCGCACTCCTTCGGGAGCAGCGTGAGCAGTGACTTTCTTGGAACCCCAGGACCCCGGGACAGGTCCAGGCGGGAGGGACAGCTCCCTGTGGCCACGCACGGATGCACAGACACGGTGACCGGTGGCGGGGGTGCCCAAGTCCCAGGCAGGAGAAGCCGCTGCTCCCGGGGTCCTGGGCCCACGTCCCCCTCGGGCCCCTGCGTGCCGTCCCCTGGGCGTGTGTCAGGAGAGGCCAGTGTGGTCTGTCGTTCCTCCGTCCGCCCGCGCCCCGTCCTCGTGGTTGTGGCCATGGTGCCGGGTCAGGGGCTCCACGGGGACATGGGGACCGTCTCAGGGACGCCGGCCCCGAGACCCACCGAGGGCACATGCCAGCTTCAGGTGAAAAGAAAAATAATAAAGGGTGTGTGTTTTATCGGAGAGCGTGCACACCGAGGTCACAGAGAATCCTTGGATTTTACAGACGGTTCCTCCCTGGACGCGGGAGGCTCCCTTCTCCTGCAACTGCCCCTCCTGGGCCGCCCCGGCCGCGAGAGCGGAGCTCCCGACGCTCCGGTGGGTCGGTGCCGGGAGCCCCTCGGCTGCTCTGAGGACAGGCGGCCACTGCCGGCAGGACGGCCTGTCCCGCGCCCCCGACGGGGCTGCGATGCCGCTCCGCCAAGTGTAACAAATCAGTGAGCAGCCGCGAGCCGCACCCCAAACCCGCAGGCCGGCTTGCGCACCGCATTCAACAGCTGTGACCTCTGCTCATCAATGGCCATTCACACGCTGCCTATTGATCCCGGGCACAAAAAGGCACAGCTGAACTCATTAAAATATATTTGTCACGGAGCCGAGGTTTCCATCTTGACCCTCCTCCTCTTGTCCCCGCCCTCCGTTCCCTCGAGCCCTCTCACTTGCCGGGTTCTGTGGGCCGGCACGTCCGGGGGGCCGTTGGGCTGGCGGGCGCCCGGCCGACGCACGGTCCCGTCCTCGATCTGGGTGTCGGCGGTGCCCCCACGTTGGCAGCCTTGAGGTCCTGTCGCCGCGCATTGGGGTGCAGGGGGGGGGAGGGCTGTGAGGAGGGGCCGATGTCTGCCGGGCCGATGTCCTTCCTTCCTGGTGTCTGGCCGCCAGGGGACCCCGGGGTGTCGTGTGCGTGGACAGGGAGCTCAGAACACGTGGACACCGGGTGGCAAAAATGCACGGAGGTCAGTGGAAGTGGCAACAATAAGCCCGTTTCTTTCTGAACCCGTTACGCGAAAGCTTTTCCAACGTGTCCCAAAGCAAAGACAGAAGCGTAGCGAACTCTGTCAGCAGAGTCAGGAATTGGCCGCGTCCTGGTCCTCGTGCTCAGCTGTGTCCCCACAAGGATTTGAGGGGCACGTTTTACGACTGGTCCCTACATATAATTTCATCCGCTTGTCCCATGCCTCTGACGACACCACGATACCGTTACCTCAGCGACCACACTTAAGAATAATTTCCCGATTTCATCCAAGGCCTGCTTTCCCCTGGTGTTCGGCAAGGGTCCTCGTGCTGGATGTGTTCTGGATGACTCTGAACTCACCCCACACAGAGCGTGTGGGCGACGTGTCTCTTCGTCTGGGATGCTTCCTACCCCTTTCAGAAATAACATTTCTGTTGAAGAAACTTGGTTATTTTTCCTGGTTATTTTTCTCCATTCTGGACGTCGCTGATGCATCTTTGTGGTGTTTCCTTGTCTTCTCTGCTTCCTCTGTAGATTGGCGTTTAGATGCACGCTCAGGTGGCAAGATCGGGGCTCTCTATCTGTTTGGCAGGAGCCCTTCCAGGGGGAGCCCTCCCCTCCCTCTTGCTCTAGGCCAGGACGTTAGGCTGGGGGTCCTCGACTTCCAAGCTCAGGAAAATCCACAAGGGGGGGGGGGGTTTCCTGAAGAAGGCACAAGTTCGACACAACTACCACGCTAGGCCGACGTTTTCTGATGTGGGAGGCCCATCAGCCGTGGCCCGAGATCCACAAACATCCTCCCTGTTTCCATCTCCGAAAGATTTCCCTCTTTGTACACGACCCCTTCCCCGCGGCCCGGCCGCTGGCTTTTCTTTCCGCTGTAGAGAGAGGCGGGAATCTCTCTCTGTCTTAGTTTATCATTCTAAAGACACAGTTATTTGTTTATTTGTACCTATTTTCACTGGGTACGGCTGACGTGCAGTATTGTGTTCTCTTCAGGGCACAACACGGTGTTTGAAGCCTCCTCTGTGTTGAGCAGTCATGTCGATGTGTCCTGTTCTCCCACCCTCTCTCTGTCTGGCTCTCATCCCCGTGGCTGCCACCACCAGGGCCACGAGGAGCCGTAGTGGCCAAATCCAACAGGGTCTCGGCTGCCATTGGTTTTGATCCATTTTCTCTCTTTTGAAACTCTCCTTTCTTGGAGAGTTTCCGTGACATCCTCTCTGTGATTGTTCTAAATGCTCTTTCTCTGAATGGGTCTTAATGTTGGCGTTTCCCCAATTCCGTCCTTGATCGCCTCCCCTTATAGCTACACATTCGTCCTGGGCTGTCCCGTTCAGTCCTGAGCTGCTAACTGAGAAGTATATGCTGGTGGTTCCTGACTTCATATTTCTGCCCCCGGTCTCCCTCTCCAGGTGTGGGTGTCTTCAAGAGTGCTGGGTATTGAGGCACCTGGGTGGCTCAGTCGATTAGGCGTCCGACTTCGGCTCGGGTCATGATCTCACACTCTGTGAGTTCGAGCCCCGTGTCGGGCTCTGTGCTGACAGCTCCGAGCCTGGAGCCTGCTTCAGATTCTGTGTCTCCCCTTCTCTCTGCCCCTCCCCTGCTCACTCACTGTCTCTCTATCTCTCTCAAAAATAAATAAACATTTAAAAAAAAAAGAGTGCTGGGTATTGCTGCTCAGATAACACAAGATGTCTCGAACTTAAAATGCCCTTTTCTGGACTCACCGACTTCCCCGCCAGGCCCTGCTCACCTTGAATGAGCGTGCATCAGTATTTCGGTCATGGCTAGCCTTGCAACCCTTGCAAATGAGCAAACACAGAGCTGCCCGGTAGCAGAAAGCCTGGCCCCTGGGCCTATCCTCCAGGACGTGTGCCCAGGGGAGACCATGTACAGGCTGGCCAGGGTGTGCAGATCACCTGGGCTCGGGGACACCCCAGCTCCACCCCCGGCCGGGGCGCAGCATAGAGGAGGAAATGTCAGAAGAGGACAGTGTGCGGCACGCCCAAGCGCTCTCCCCGTGTGCAAAGGGGGGCACGCCGTGGACCGAGACCGGGAGGTGTGTGCAAAACTCCTCCAGGGGCTTTGGGACCGGACTTTGGGACTCTGTTTTGCCCGTGTCTCACCTGGAGTTTGGCCTAGCAATGCTGCTAAAGCTTTGCCCAATACTGTCTCCTTTTTGTGATGAAAACCTGAGACCCTGTGAAAATAGAGATTTGATGAAATACTAGAGACTGAAAGATGCTCGGTGAACTAACACTTTCCTGAGACTACGAGCCACGTTTCCGTAAACCTTCATCACAGGAAAATCTGTAGTTGAAAATCATAAAATCTTACGGAGAAAATAGAGTTAGGGTCTAAGGTTAAATGTGGCCTATGGAAGTCCTTATATATATATTTTTTAATCTTTTTGCCCTTACAGTTCAGTGAAATAAATCACAGCGGTGTCTGTATCAGTATCTCATTGATGCTGCAAAAAATAACCACTGGGATAGAAGAGCACAGATTTATTCTTACACTTCTGGAGGCTGGAAGTCCACACTCGGTCTCAGAGGGTCAGCATCAGGGTGTTTCCTGGGCTCGTTCCTTCCGGAAGCCCGAGGGGAGATCTGCTTCCTTGCCTTTCCAGCTGCCAGAGGAGCCTGCGACTTGAGACCACGGCCCCCTCTGCGGTACACGCACAGTCATGTGTGTACCCGTGGACATGCATGCACGTGTGTGCTCGTGGACGTGTGTACATGCTTGTGCATGCACACGTACATGCACGCACACAAGTCTGCGTGTGTTCACATGTATGTGTGTATATGGTGCACACACATGTCCAGGCACATGTGTACGTGTGCACATATAGGAACCTGTGTGCATGTGCACACGAGAGTCTGCATGCATACACATACACACGTGTGTGCTCCTGCGTGCGCACACGTGCTGCTCTGGGGTGTGCCTGTCTCACAGGGATAGGCTTGGGACAGTCATATGATGCCCCAGACCTCCTGACGCCCCCCGTCTGACCCCGCAGGCAGCGTCCTTTCTGCCTCCAGATTCCTTCATCCCATTTTGAATTCTGTTCTCATCCTTCTCCCGGATCGCATGTCTGTACGCTAACTATGGACGGCAGGCAGCGTCCCCGGGGAGCCCCTCTGTTCCCATGGAAATCAGGGTCTGTAAGCAGATAACCGGAGGGGCGTCGGGGGAGTCCTCACGTAAACCCGTCCAAGTGCACGTTCCCTGCAGCCCCAGGACCATTTGTCAGTGTGATCCGTGCTGGGGTGACCCCACATGCTGTTCTGGGCCCTCCTAATTACAAAATCAGGTCAGCCTCACACCTGCTCTGGTGAGCTAAAGCAAGTGAACAAACGCCCTGAACGAAAACCGAATCACTCAATGACACTGCTTTTATTTATGTATTTATGTATTTATTTGCTTGTTAATGTTTACTTATTTTTGAGAGACACAGAGAGACAGAGCGTGAGTGGGGCAGGGGCAGAGAGAGAGGGAGACACAGAATCTGAAGCGGGCTCCAGGCTCTGAGCTCTCAGCACAGAGCCCGACACGGGGCTCGAACCCACGAACCATGAGATCACGTCCTGAGCCGAAGTCGGATGCTCAACTGACTGAGCCCTGCCGGTGCCCCTGCTGTAACTTCTGAGCCCCCAGGTGCCCCCCCCCACCCCCCAACAACACTGCTTTTAGAATAGATGTGTCTGTTCTCTCTCCTTACCATAGGGATGGGAGGTGAGGCTGGAAATACTTGTTAATTTAGGACCTGGTGTGGCCCACATGGCCCGCGCGGCCTGCGTGGAGTCCAGGCTGGCGGCCCGCAGGGCCGTCCGGTCTCTTCTGTCCGTGGCACACGTCACTGTCAGGGCATCGTCTCCAGAAGTGGTTTCCTTGGTCTCTGCTGGGAAAACAGCACAACACATCGTAACAAAACCGGAATCAGCGCCTTTGGAAGCGGGTAGTTGTTCGGTGCTCAGCGGTGACAGGAGGTCAGCGTGTCTGGCCGTCCAGGGTGTGTCTGTCAGGGCGGGGAATCGGGGTCTGGAACCCGCTCTGGGGGTCGTGCAGGCAAGAACGGGACGAGCTGTGCCTTCTCCCCGTCCCCTCCCTCAGGGTCTTGGGCCGCGTGGCCTTTTGGAAGCCCCACATCAGTCAGAGAAACAGACCAACGGGCCACGTGGTGCAGGGGGTCCCGTGAGGAACGGAAGAGCCTGACGGGCTGGCGGGTGTGCAGATTCCACAGCTGGCCGGAGGCTCCGGGAGGGTCTCCGTGGGACACATTCGTGACAGGATTCCTTGTTCCCAGGAAACCTCCGGTTTGACTCCTAAAGCCTGCAGCTGTTGGATGGGACCCCCAGCCACCGAGGACCGTCGGCTGTGCTCAGTCACCACATCCGTGGACACCTTTGCAGCAACACCTGGGCCGGTGTTGGCCAGACAACTGGGCGCCATGACCCGGCCAGGCGGACACACGAGTCTAACCGTGATGCTCACTCAGGGAGTCTCTTTTAACGGCTAGCACGAGGAGCATGGGGTCTGACGAGCGCCACGCGTGGAGGCTGGCCGGGGTGGCCGACTTTATGTGCCCACTTGGTGGGGCCGCAGCACCGAGATATGTGGTTAAATGTAACTGTGGATGTCGCTTAGAAGGTGATTTTAGGATGAGACTACCACGTAAACCAGCAGAAGGGGTCACACAGATCATCCTCTGCACGCGGTGGGCCTCGTCGAATCAGCCGAAGGCCACGGGGAGGGAAGTCTGAGGCGCCCGGGGACGGGGATTCTCCCAGCGGCGGCTCGCCTAGACCTCTCTGCCTCTCTCCCTAAAGACACACACACGTGTGCACGCGCGCACACACACACAGCACACACACCCTTGCTGTGTCTTTCTGGAAGGCCCTGAGAGCGGGGCGCATGTTCACCCCCAACCCACCCGCCCCCGTGAGGGTGGAGCTGCCCTCACGCTGCTCGCAGGCTCCTCACTCGTCCCTCCCAGCACCTGGCAGGCAGGCACTGGTGCCGTCATGTTACAGGTGAGACAGCAGAGGTAAGGCGGTAATGTGTCCCCAGGCGGCCAGCAGCTCCCCTGGGTGACATCTGTGTGCAGAGTGCCCGCCAAGCATGGTCTAGGTCTGGCGGCCTGGGGCACAAACCATTTGTCTCTCTCTGTCCAGGGCTGGAGACGGGGCCTGCCTGTGGCAAGCGGTGTCTGGACCTAAGGTGGGGCCTCTGCTTCCCCCCCCCCTCCCCCCCCCCCCCCCCCCCCCCCCCCCCCGTCCCTAGGCCCAGGGCAGCGGGAGAAGGCGGGCGACACGTGCTTCCGGAGGCCCGGAGCCCGCTCCTCACTGCCCTGAGCACAGGTGCACACGCTCCCGGGACGCGACTTCGGTTCACCTGTCCGCCTGCTGTGTGTGTTTATCGTGCGTGCCCCCTGGTCTAAGGGGACACTTTCCATGACCCGCAGTCTTGAGGTGCCGCCTTCCCCGGCGCCCCTGTGGCCGATGGGTTCTTCCCACCTCCCCGTGCAGGCCCAGGGGTCACAGGCTTCCTGTCCCGAGCCCACGGTGTCCCCAGGGCACAGGCCGCACCTCTTGGGCCAGCGTGGGGTGGCTGCCGCAGGGTGGACCCGCTGGCCGTGCGCACCCAGACTTGGGCTCCGGAAGCCCTGTCCCTGGTTCCCTGGTTCCCTGGTTCCCTGCCCCCACCGCACGTCTCGCACAGGCTGCGCTGCAGGGGAGAGCCCATGGTCCCCACCTGCCCCCCGGTCCCGTGGCCCCAGGTCCAGCCACGGCCCACTCCCTTCTGGCCACGAAGGGCCTGGAACCCCCGTGGCCGTGGTGCTTGTCCCCTGCTTCCTCGACCTGCACGGTGTCGTTTTCTTCACGTCTCACGCTCGAATCCCAGCAGACTGAGTTCCCGATTCGGTTCTGGAACTCCGAGGTGGAGTGACCGGGCCCCTCCACGGGCAGAGAGAAACGGTGGCCGTGTGGAGCGAGCTGTGCGGCCCGGGCGAGGCCTGCGTGGACGAACGTGGCGGATGTAGCCAGGTGCGTGCGTGAGCACAGGACCCGGCGGGGCCAGTGACGGTCACGGTGATCGTCTGTGCTGACAGATGCTATCTGGCTGTCACCACGTTGGCCACACCCCTCCAGGGCAGGCGGCAAGGCCACGTGACGGCCCACTGATGGATTGTCACCAAAAGCAGCGGAGCCACATCAAGAGCCCGCGTCGGGAAGCTAGCGTGTCTGCCCCGCTCGCTCCTGCTGTGGTGGCCTGGAGCGCAGGAGGCACAGATGGGAGAACCCACGGAGCCCGATGCAGGGCAGGTGCGTGGCCCTCGCTTCACCGATAATACCCGGAGGCCACGTGCCAGCCACCGGACCCCTCTGCGGTCGTTTCCACGTGGTCGCCGGTGTTCCTCTCCTCAGCATCGGGCACCAAACGCACGGGAGCCTGGTGGCCACGCCGGCGTGTGTGCTCGTCCCCTCTGAGACCCGGTGCCGTGAGCTCTGGGTCCTTGTCGGCCCTCCGTCCCTGAGGTGCAGACCCGACTCTTCCAAAACGAAGTTGCCGCTCCCTGGACGTCGCCTGCCCCTGCCACGGCGTGCACCCTCGGCCCCGTCAGGGCTCCCGCGCGTGGAGCCCGCCACCCCGGGGGCCTTGCTCTGGGCGTGAACAGGCACCTTGCGTGCGGCTCGCCCATCCGGTGCTCCCGCTGCTCCGAGCGGGTCCACGGGAAGGACGGAGGGGAGCCTCCGGCTGCTTTTGAACCCCAGCCCTCACCCCCTGCCCCCTCCTCACCCATGTTCTCCCCACACTTGGAAACGGGTTGTTTCACAGGTGCAGGGCTTCCCGATAGTATTAGAAGCCTGTCATCCAATTTGCTAGCTCTGCTCCTAAACCGTTCGAGAAGACAACACAGATTTACTCTTCTGGTAGGATCCGAGCTAGTTGGGGGTCAGAGAGCAACTTTTGAGACGGTCTTGCCTTTTCGAGCTTGAGAAACAGACGATGAACGGTAGTGTGTTAACCAAATCCTGCAGAGCCACGCCGAGCCCGGAACAGGACAACGTACTGGGATGAGACGGACGAAGCGCCGGGGCTGTTGTCTGCTGGTCACCGGGGAGCACGCGCAGGAGAGTGTGCGGAATCTTGCCGTTTCATACGTCGTATGGAGCACCTTGGAACGGGTGGGCTGCGTGCAGCGGTGAGAGACCGCTGTGCTCACGGCGGGCAGGACCGAGGAGGAGACACTCCGTTCTGGTCTAGAGCCGAGCCGTGGGCTTCAGGAAGTACTTCCTGTGAAGGGAGGTGGGGATCCTGCCCAGCTGTGGCCGGTCCCCCTGCAGGGGACCCCCGGGGTCCTGCATTTGGTAACTTGTCTGTTTCTCCTTTTTCCTCAGAGAACAAGAGAGAGACAACAAGACCATGAAACCGTTCAGATGATGACGTTCACCAAGAGTTGGCATCACTGGCCGGAGAAGGTCTCAGGAACTCACCTGCCCCCCGAGGCCACTGTCCCCCCTACCACCCCAGCCACTCCGTGAGAGGCCCCGAGCGGCCCCGCAACCCTGCCCCCGACGTGATTCCTGACCAGGCATCTTATTTCCCAGTAGCCGGCAGGAAAAGCCGGCTGACCCTCTCCGCTCCCCCTATAGTGACCGTGCCGCCGCCGCCGCATCCGAGCTGGGCTCGCGACATCTCCTGTCCACTTCCGCGTCGCCAGTAGAGGTCCGCCAGGCAGAAATGGGCAACGATACTACCTTTCTGCGAACTTCCCACGTGGTCCCGGCGATCCGCGGCGTCCCGGGAGAGGACCTGCCGGAGGCCGCAGCGGGGCCTCCACTTTGGACACCGTCTCCTTCCCTGTGTGTCACGTTTCCCGCAAGCGCGCGCTAGCGAACGCGTGAAGGAGGGATCCTGTACAGAGCGAGGACCCAAGGCGGAGAAACAGCTTCCCGAAGATGCGTGTTGTGCTGAGTTCCGACGCCAGACCCTCGGCCCACCGGCATCCTGGCTGCTTTCTGTTCTAGAAAAGTCCATGACTGTGAGTTGGCTCAGGTAAGAATTTGGCATCCTCTGGATTATTGGGACATAAAGATGAGGAAGCCCGGAGGACTGACTTTAGGACTGGTCGCTCTGTAGACAGAACTCACTCTTCACAGCGGCAGCTCGGGGTTCTCAGGGGGCCTGAGGACTGGATGCTTCGTCACCGGCCTCTTCCCACACGTCAGCGCTTCCCCTCCCTCCAAGGTTTGATGTTTCCAAGGTGCCAGCCGGACCTTATACATTCCTCCAGTTGGCCGACCGCAGGGGCAGCAGGCAGCAACCCAACACACAACAACACACCGCACCTTACCACACCTCACCGCATCTCATACAACGTGCTCCGCTCCACCTCACCGCGGCTCAACACGACACCTCACAACACCACACGGCGCCTCGCCACGCAGCGCCTTACCACGCCTCACCACACCTCAACACACACACCTTACCGCATCTCACGGCATTTCACCACACCTCACCATACGTCACCACGCCTCACCACACGACACCTCGCCACATAGCACCTCACCCACCTCACCACACCTCACGCAACATACTCCAGCACATCTCAACACCACACCTCACGACACCATGCGACACCTTACCACACCTCACAATACCACAGCTCAACACACAACATCCGGCCACACCTCAGACGACGTAGTGTACCTCACCACACCTTACCGCACGACGCCTCACAACGCCACCCACCTCACCACACCTCACCGCACCTCAAACAATTTACTACGCTTCACCACATCTCGACACACAATACCGCACAACACCTCACCACGCATCACCACGTAATACCTCACCACACCTGAAACAACAGACTACACTTCACCACACCTCAACACAACACCTCACCACACAACACCTCACCACACGTCACCACGCAACGCCTTATTACCGCGCGGTGCCTCACCACACGACACATCACCGTACAGCATCTCACCACATCTCAAGACACGATACCTCGCCCACCTCACCACAGCCCGTCACCCAACAGCACACAACACCTCAGAACGCATGACCTTACAACACCTCACTGCACGACACCTCACCAAACCTCCAACGACACACCGCACCTCACAACACACCGCACACCACACTACATCTCGCGGCGCATCGTACCACACCCGTGAGATGACGCCATACGAGACCTCGCTACGCTCACGACGGCACGGCACAGCACGCCGCACAGCACGTCGTCAGCCCCCGCCCCGTACCTCTCCCGACCCCAGCCCAGCGGTGCCCCGCCTGAGTGTACAAGCTGGGACCGCCGGGGTTCCCCCGGAGGAGTGATGGCAACCTGCCCAGCTGGAGGGAGAAACAAATGTTTGTTTGGACAATTTGCATCCGCTCCTTCATTCTCCTTCTTCAAACCGGATAGAAGAGAGCTCTGTATAATATACACAGAAACCCCTGTTACTGGTGAGATCTTAAATATTTATACCGCGTACAAACAATGCCAAGGAATTCCCTCCACGCCATATATTGACTCGATAAACATGGGGCCATTAGGTAGCGTTTGTCTTATTTATACGTGACAAGTTATTGATTACAGTGGAGTGAAATCTGAAGGCCAAGATCGCAAGATCAAGATTTTTATATACAACATGCAGTTGGGTTTGGCGACCACGATAAGCTGGGAGGTTGACGTGCCGCACTGCTAATCTCCGAGGCCACAGATGTGCAGACCCGGGGAGCCTGGGCCTCCTTGTGTGGCTGGAGGTGGAGCAGCCCAGCCTCGCTCGAGTGGGGGCGGGGGGAGCATCCTGTTCCGCTAACACGGCGGCGGGACCCACCCCCAGCACCCGGGACGCCCGGGGTCCTGAAGCACCTCCCGCGTGTCCCCCGTCGGTGACTTTCTGGATTCGTCACAGAAAGGCGAATCGGGAGGGATGGTTGTTACCCCTCTTTTCTGCTCCGCACCCCGCCCCGGCCAGCTCTGGGCCCTCAGCGCCGTTTCCCTTCCGAATGCTGCTGTCGTTGAGAATAATAGGAAAGCAAACACAGCGTGGCTTTTTTTCACAAAAGAGTGTAGACATTTCAGAAGAACATGTTTCATTTTATTATTATTTATCTCTGGGAATGAAGAATACCTCCAATAAGCCAAGAGAAAACACAAAGACCAAATTCCCTCCCACTCTCTAGTCCAGCTTCTAAGACGGTCTTCCTCAGGCCTCCTCCAGCTTCTTAGATTCTGGGTGACCGAGTTTTCAGGCCGTTTGGGTTCAGTTTCCAAGGAAGGTCAGACAGAGCCCTTGTACAGTAGGTTCTGGAGAAACGTGAACCGACGGGGGTAAAACGTCTCAGTGAACAGCAGAGGGGCAGGAGGGAATCAGCACACGTGGACACAGGAGCCCGGTCAGAACCGTCGGCGACAGCCGGCCCCTCTCTGACCTTGCTCACTGAACACGCCGACTTTGACATTCCGGCTGGGACAGAAGTATGTGCGGGGGACATCGTTCATGACCGCACCTCTGCATCCACGGTGCCCTTCGGTCCCGCCCGGCGGGGTTCGGTGAGGCCCAAAGGGTGAGGGGCTGGCCCACGCCTCGCCGGCCACCATCTGACCCGCGCGCTCTGCCGCTGGCCCACGCCTCCCTGGCCACCCTGTGCGCGTGTCTCCCAGCTCCACGCCGAGCGTGGCCTTAAACGGTCTGCGAGGCATCATTTCCACCTGGGAAACGGGGCGCTGGTCTGAATCAGGGCCCTGTCTTCTTTCCAGACAGCGGACTGTGAACATTTACTAGCTCGTCACCGCATCTGACCGTCTATCTTCCCGACCATGGAGCCACTTTCTCCGCCAACTCTCCATTTAATCCAGCCCCGACGGTGAGATGGAGCCACTCGAAAATGATCAGGAGAGGCGGGGAATTAGGCCGAGCAAGAACCGACTGACGGGGACGCGGGCAGAGGGCTCCGAGAGCAGAATCTGACTGGATTTTGGTGACTTTTCCTTCTCCATTTATTCACAGCCGTCTCATCCACACCTAGGTCTTTTTCTGTGACTTTTCCCTGCACTCTTTTCAAAGCACTCGGCTTAGATTTTGTGGACACGATGACTCTATCTTCATGCACGGATTGGATCGGGATGAGGCTCACCTAATTAAATCATGCAGTTAACACTAGCGAGTCTGACGAACAAGTGTCTGTGCTCTCGTGTGCGCAGAGCTGGGCCAGTGGGGGCAGAGCGCGTGTCCCCTCAGGAGCGGAAGGCCTGCCGGACTCCGGGACACGGGCGAGAAAGCCTCTGTTGCGTTCAGTGACTGCCACCTGCCTCCGGGCTCTCCGCCGCCTCCCTGGGGTCTCTTGGAACCTTTTCTTAGGTTGGGGAGAAGCCCACTCCCCTGAGCCTCAGCCTACCAAGCCTCACGCTTTTCTCCAAAGCTCGCAGGTTGATGGGAGGGAGGTGTGTGAGTGTGAGGCCGAGGCCGCAGCCCCGGAGCGGCCGAGAGCGCCTGCCTGCACGCCCCAATTTCAGAAAGAGTTTCCGTTGACTGAGGAGCCCCGTTTGCCCCTTGGGCAGGGACAAGGGACCCGCGTTGGGCCGGTTGGAAAGGCTCTTCTGGCCTTGGACTCTAAGGCTGAATGATACCAGGAAAGAAGAATAAAGTCTCGAGTGGATTTATTCTAATGTCAAGGCCCCCTCAGTGTGGGCTCAGAGCAAGTACAGGGGGGGCCCGGGCCACAATGCTGAAATCCTGGAAACTTACAAACTGAGTTAACAAGCTGGTAAATAAAATATTTCTGCCTTTCTACATTGAAAACTAGAGATTTGCAAGGAAAATTTAAAAAATGTATAAAATTATGTTTATTTGATAAAAATTGTAAAAATAACAGAGACAGCTTAATTCAATTATTATTGTGCCTGTTTGGGTATCCTCTTGGTGGGTTGTTAACGTTTACATTATATGAAACTAGAGGTGTACAGAATTCATAAAGTTTTACATAGTCTGCAAAAGCTATGTTGTTAAAAAATCACGATTTTCCTGTTATTTATGTTCTATTGCCCTTAAAGGTCTAATTTACATCACAAAATAAATTAAATATAAAGAAACAATAAATTAAAAAAATTTGTCTTAAAATATGTATTTCTTTGAAATATTCAGGATTCTATTGTAAGAATAGAAAAATGCAAATTAATCATATTTAATTAATATCAAAATTTTGATTCAAATTTAACTAAAGCCAAATCTAAATTTAATTTTTAAAAATTTCAATTAGATCTTACCAAACATTTTGTAAAATCAAACTTCATACTTAGCCACCTAGAACTGTCCATCTAGTGGCCAAAGAGTTGGTATCACGCTTCAGCCGTGTGTTGACCGAGAACTTCCAATTTACCGAATTGTTTATACTGTATCCCGTTCCTTGCTGCCCGGGCCATTGTAGCCAACACTGAACCAATTCCCGAGTTCCAGGCGCAGAATCCAAAAGAACGAGGAGCTGGATTCTTGGTGCTGTAGACAAATAACACTGTGCCCTGCGAGGCTCTCCTGTATTTGGGAGACGGAGAGAACAGACCTAACATGTTAATTTTTCTTCTTTCTTACCCGAGTTTTTCTGCTGCTTCAATTAGTACTTCCCCAACTACCTGCCATGAAAACCAGAGTTTTCAAAATTTTATTTTCTATTTGTTATCCCCTTTTGAAAAGTGCAATAAAAATGAGTTCCTCCAAAAATGAAATGAAAAAAGACAGAAAACACAAGCTCCTGTCTTTTGTCGGCTTCGACAGACATGAAATTGCCTTTTCAAACGTCCTTAGCTATTCCCAAGGGCCTGCCCTCAGTTTCTCTGCTTCTCTGTCATGGTCCAGTGGGCAGTGTCCACCCTGTGGCAGGACACAGCTGCCTTCGTGCTGGCCGTGGGGCCTCAAGCTTGTTTGTGAGGGGAGCAGGTATCTAGGGCCTAGGTTGGGCGGGGCTTGACCCTCGGTGGCACAGGTGGCCACGTTTATTCCACACAGGTACGCGTCATCCTGGGTTCCTGACATGCCGGCACCCCGGATATCTGTGGGGTCTCCCTTCCCTTTTCTAGTCCTTGGCCACCGGCTTTCCTGTGTTCTCAGAAGCTCACTTTCTGTTGAAGAGCTCTTCTCTGGCACACGGAATCACACCCAAAATGGGCCCAATACTGGGTGTGGGGGACATACTGCTTGTTCTCGGCGGGGCAGCCCTGTGCGGGGCTGGCCTCATGGAGAGATCCCGTGGTCTTTCTGTGCTGCCTGTTGGTGCTTCTCAAGGCAAGAGGGATGTCCTCTCTGAGCTGACTTCTCTGGTTGTCTGTCCCCTTCCTGGGAAGTGAGGCCTGTGTCCCTTCCCAGGGCAGATCATTCCAAGCTGATGGTTTCATGTCATTTCCGTTGACGAATCTCCTTGAGAAAGGCGGTTTGTTGCCTGCACAATAGTTCAAAGTGAAAAAGCCAATATTTGTGGTTACTTTTTGTAAAACACCTTTTTCATCTAAAAGAGTGGGGCGCCTGGGTGGCTCAGCTGGTTAAGCGTCCGACTTCAGCTCAGGTCACGATCTCGAGGTTTGTGGGTTTGAGCCCCGCGTCGGGCTGTGTGCTGACAGCTCGGAGCCTGGAGCTGCTTCGGATTCTGTGCCTGCCTCTCTCTCTGCCCCTTCCCCGCTCATGCTCTCTCTGTCACTCTCAGAAAGAGATAAACATTAAAAAAAAAAAAAAAAGAGTGTATACAAATTTACCTGTGCCTTTTGGGGAGTGGGCACTCTTGTTTTCAGGACATGGGCTGCGCAGGCTGCGTTTGCACGAAAATATCGGGAGTGGCCCGTGCCGTTGATGGGTTTGGAGAGTAGGACATCCACGGCCCTGCATGGCAAACGCAGGCTTCCTCTTTGCTTGGCGTGGTGTCTGGAGTCCCACTTGCTTACCTCCCAGCGGAGGTGACGGTTTCCACGTGGTGTGGAACTGAAGACGGCGTGCTGTGCACTCAGCAGCTGGCTGGGGCCGTGAGAACCCCGGCGGCAGGGTGCTGGCCAGGAAGGGTTTCTGCACGTGCATTCGTCTCCTCTGGCTGGGCAGCAGGGGCAGAGGCGGTGAGGAGGGGACCTACGATTCCAGCACGCGGTCCCTCCATCTCTGAGTACGAGGCCACCTGAGCACCAGCCACGGGCTTCCTTCTGCACACGGTGCTCCAGTCCCCCCTCAGGCCCTTGCGGCAGCCAGCCAGGGTGTGACGGGGCGTTCCTGCCCCTCAGCCCTACAAGAGGTGGCCGTAAAGAACAGAGAGATGGTGTCTCTGCTTCTTCCTCTTTTCGTATTTACTAGTAGAAAAATGGAGATTTACGTAAAATAAAAGAAGCATTTCTTCTCAGAACTGGGAAAAAAAATCCCCAAATGACATTGCCCAGACGCGCAAGCACCCATCACA
Source organism: Panthera onca (assembly GCF_046562875.1). Lineage (NCBI taxonomy): Eukaryota > Metazoa > Chordata > Mammalia > Carnivora > Felidae > Panthera > Panthera onca. The sequence continues at coordinate 150,802,900 of NC_138343.1, forward strand.
TGCTTTAAGCCTGCTACCTGGTATATTTCCTGGAAATAAAGCTTGAGATTTGGTGTCAGGCAGACCTGGCTGGAACCCTGCAGCTTTTCAGAGCCGGTGCCGTGTTCTTAGGGGACCGCTCGTCTCGAGTCCTTGGCCCAGGCCGCCGCGCAGCGGTTGGGGCGGTGGGTCTCGGCCCCGCGGGTGAGCTAAGTGACCGTAGGCGGGCCACTTCCTGCGGGTTTGCCTCTGCGGCGTGGGGTGGTCCTACCACAGAGTGTTTGGGAGGGTTCTATACAGAGACGTGTGTGGAATGTGACCCCAACCCATCATCAGGGGCCATTAGTCCCTTTGTGGTGATGGGGAAGCAACAAGCACACAGCATTCACTCAATAAATTCTTTTCCTTTCTCTCCAACTTGGTTAAACACCTGGTTTACAGGCCCTGATGCTCTCAAAAGTGACCTCTGATATTTATAACCTACAGATACCTCTTGGTTTTCCCGCATTCAAGTTTATGTGGAAAGTCATTTTTTTTTAATGTTTATTTATTTTTGAGACAGAGAGAGACAGAGCATGAGCATGGGAGGGGTAGAGAGATGGGGAGACACAGAATCCGAAGCAGCCTCCAGGCTCCGAGCGGTCAGCACAGAACCCGACACGGGGCTCGAGCTCACAGACCAGGAGATCATGACCTGAGCCGAAGTCGGACGCTCAACTGACTGAGCCACTCAGGCGCCCCAGAAAGTCATTCTTAAATTATTTTAATAAACGATTATTGCACACCAGGTCACTCCGCCCCTGGCGTCCCTCCTGCGGGACCTGGCCTCTCGCAGGGACCTGCCGAGTGGCTGTGCTGCCAGGAGCACGGGAACCGTGAGCGGTGAGATCAGGGGTAACAGCCAAGGGGTGAGGCCAGAAGCTGCCTCCTTACGGGAACTCTAGCGGCTGAAACACGAACGGTTCTGGAAGCTTTATGCTCCCTGATGTTTTTATGGGTTAATAAAGTAAATATCTCCTTTCAAAAAAGGATGTGTTTAGGAAGCTAAACTGTTCTCTTTTTTGAAATGAGTGATCTATTTTACAGAGCTTAAAAGTATGTCCAGCCCGCCTGCCGTAAATCCTTCCCTGGCTGTAATGGATAATGTAAGCAACGTGGCCGCCGGTTAAACAGTTCCCGGGGTGGCAGAGCCTGGCTGTTTGAAACGCCTCTGCATTCTAAACAGAAACAGATGTGTGAGCCCCAGAGCTGCGCAGAAGTCATTCTTCAAACAGTAGATTAAAACATCTGTCAGGGGAGCCTGGAGGGGCCCACGGCAGCCGCTGCAGCTGGACCTGCCAATCACTGGCTTCCAGGGGGCGGTGGGAGCACAGAGGAGGCCAGGTGGGAGCACAGGAGAGCTGGGAGGGAGCACAGAGGGGGCCAGGTGGGAACACAGAGGGGCCGGTAGGGAGCAGAGAGGGGCCAGGAGGGAGCAGAGAGGGGGCTGGGAGGGAGCAGAGAAGGGGCCAGGTGGGAGCTCAGAGGAGCTGGGAGGGAGCACAGAGGGGGCCAGGTGGGAGAACAGGGGAGCTGGGAGGGAGCACAGAGGGGGCCAAGTGGGAACACAGAGGGGCTGGTAGGGAGCAGAGAGGGGCCAGGAGGGAGCATAGAGGGGCCTGGAGGGAGCAGAGAGGGGATGGGAGGGAACACAGAGGGGGTCAGGAGGGAGAACAGAGGGGGCCAGGTGAGAGCACAAAGGGCTGGGAGGGAGCACAGAGGGGGCCAGGTGGGAGCACAGGAGAGCTGGGAGAGAGCACAGAGGGGGCCAGGTGGGAACACAGAGGGGCCGGTAGGGAGCAGAGAGGGGCCAGGAGGGAGCAGAGAGGGGGCTGGGAGGGAGCAGAGAGGGGGCCAGGTGGGAGCTCAGAGGAGCTGGGAGGGAGCACAGAGGGGGCCAGGTGGGAGAACAGGGGAGCTGGGAGGGAGCACAGAGGGGGCCAAGTGGGAACACAGAGGGGCTGGTAGGGAGCAGAGAGGGGCCAGGAGGGAGCATAGAGGGGCCTGGAGGGAGCAGAGAGGGGATGGGAGGGAACACAGAGGGGGTCAGGAGGGAGAACAGAGGGGGCCAGGTGAGAGCACAAAGGGCTGGGAGGGAGCACAGAGGGGGCCAGGTGGGAGCACAGGGGAGCTGGGAGGGAGCACAGAGGGGGCCAGGTGGGAACACAGAGGGGCCGGTAGGGAGCAGAGAGGGGCCAGGAGGGAGCAGAGAGGGGGCCAGGAGGGAGCAGAGAGGGGGCCAGGAGGGAGCATAGAGGAGCTGGGAGGGAGCACAGAGGGGGCCAGGTGGGAGCACAGGGGAGCTGGGAGGGAGCATAGAGGGGGCCAGGTGGGAACACAGAGGGGCCGGTAGGGAGCAGAGAGGGGCCAGGAGGGAGCAGAGAGGGGCCCGGAGGGAGCAGAGAGGGGTCGGGAAGGAACACAGAGGGGGTCAGGAGGGAGAACAGAGAGGGCCAGGTGGGAGCACAAAGGGGCAGGGAGGGAGCACAGAGGGGGCCAAGTGGAGCACAGAGGCGCTGGGAGGGAGCAGAGAGGGGGCCAGGTGGGAGCACAAAGGGGCAGGGAGGGAGCACAGAGGGGGCCAAGTGGAGCACAGAGGCGCTGGGAGGGAGCAGAGAGGGGGCCAGGTGGGAGCACAAAGGGGCCGGAAGGGAGCACAGAGGGGGTCAGGTGGAGCACAGAGGGGGCCAGGTGGGAGCAGAGAGGGGCCGGTAGGAAGCAGAGAGGGGCCGGGAGGGAGCACAGAGGGGGCAGGGAGGGAACACAGAGGGGGTCAAGAGGGAGCACAGAGGAGCTGGGAGGGAGCAGAGAGGGGTCGGGAGGGAACACAGAGGGGGTCAAGAGGGAGAACAGAGGGGGCCAGGTGAGAGCACAAAGGGCTGGGAGGGAGCACAGAGGGGGCCAGGTGGGAGCACAGAAGGGGCCAGGTGGGAGCATAGGGGAGCTGGGAGGGAGCAGAGAGGGGGCCAGGTGGAGCACAGAGGGGGCCAGGAGGGAGCACAGAGGGGGCCAGGTGGGAGCAGAGAGGGGGCCAGGTGGGAGCATAGAGGGGCTGGGAGGGAGCACAGAGGCGGCCAGGTGGAGCACAGAGGGGGCCAGGTAGGAGCAGAGAGAGGCCGGTAGGGAGCAGAGAAGGCCCAGGAGGGAGCACAGAGGGGACCGGGAGGGAGCAGAGAGGGGGTCAGGTGGGAGCACAGAGGAGCTGGGAGGGAGCACAGAGGGGTCAGGAGAGAGCAGAGGAGCTGGGAGGGAGCACAGGGGGCTTCACAGGGGAACTGGCTTCATCACATAAGGTGCTAATGTCTTAGAACCAAAGGAAAAGAGGGCAGGTCCCTGCCTGTGGCCCAGCACGAAGGCCAAGATTGAGGGGGTCGGGACAGGGGTCAGAACAGAAGAGTGTGGGGGATGCTTGGAGCTGGAGAGTCCCTCCTTTCCTTGTCTCCTGCCCCTCCTCGAACACGGCCCTGTGCTGGCCAGCGTGTCCTTGTGCTGTGGCAGGAGCTGGGCGCGGAGGGGCCCTCTGGCCTGACATGGACCCTCCAGTCGCCCTGCGGGAGGGTGTGGGCGGGAGGGATGCCCCTTGGCGGGTGGCCTCCCTGCTCGCCGTGGGTCGCCTCCGGCAGCCTGAGCCGGCGCTGCCCTTGTGGGTTTGTGGGAAGTGGTTTCATGATGTCTCACGGCAACTGGTTCTACTTTTTTGTCATATCATGAAATTATATTTGGGTAGAAAAAGATACAGGGTTTCTTTTCAGTGTGTGATTTCTTGTTATTTAAATGATCAGCTGCTGAGACACCTTCATGCTGCCGTACTTTGAAGTCACACGCGTATGGACGGGAGAACACGCTGCCTAGAATACGTGAGGCGCTGCGTTCAGGGACGAGCCATCGAGTGGTGAGTGGCCCTGCAGGGGCTGGCGGTCTCTTCCCCAACGCAGTCCCCGGTGCCCCGGCTGTGGCTGTTTTATCCTCTGGTCTTGGAGCCCGCGCTCCCCTGGCCCCTTCCCGCATGCCACAGGATTAACTTGACTCTGATTTACGCGGACTTGTTGGGCCAGCTCTCCTCAGACAACCCCACGGTCCCCCTCCTGCTGGGTCTCCCCAGGCTTCTAGCACTATCTTCAGAAGGAGCAGCGCAGTCACTCCAGACGGTCGCTTCCCTCCAGACCCTCACGGGGTGAAAATTGTGCCGTGATGGACGAAGAGGCCAAAATGCTTGCCAGACAGAGAATCAGATACATAGTGCCGTGGGGAGAACGTGGTCAGGGACTTAAGAGGCCTGCTCAGCCCTGCCATCGTTCCTTCCCCATGTCCTTCCCCAGTGCACCCTGCTCCCTCTACCACTCCCTTCCCTGGGTGCGGCTGGAAATGAAACCTAGAGGAGCAGTAGGTTCAGTCTACAACAGCTTCCAACCCTGGGGAATATTTAGGCCATATTAACAAATGCATAGGGTCCTGAAGAAAGGAGGTGATAGACCCATTTTACTCCGCACTCAGGCAACTGCTAGAGCATTGTGCTCAGCTGTGGTCCACACGTAAGGAGGCACTGTCAGTTTCCTGGAGACCGTACTATGTTGTTCGTGTGCATCAAAGTGTCTTGCATACCCAGTGTAGAGTTGGCAAAGGGGTACTCATTAACTCACTGTTCTCTATTCTTCTATCCAAAATATTCATCTATTGATGAAAATATGTTTTTGATCACTGGCTATGTGTGGGGCAATGTCATAGGTCCTGAGATACAATCGTAGATAAAAGATTTACAAAGATTTGCTGAATGAACATTAATTGCATGTTCAGAAAGAGACAGAGAGACAAGGACATCTATTTTAAGGGATTGGCTCATAAAATTGTGGATTCTGGCAAGTCTGAGATTTACAGGGTGGGCCAGGAAGAGTACGGCCCTCTGGAGGGGGTTCCTCCTTCCTCCACAGACCTCAGTTTCTCCCAGTGTCCCGGGGTCTCCCCCTGCTTGGATGCGGCCCCGCTGTGGGGATCATCCGCTTTACTCAAAGTTGGCTGACTTAAGTGTTGATCTCACCTGAAAATACGCTCCCAGTGACATCTGGACGGGTATTTGGCCAAACGCTGGTGCTGTGGCCCAGCCAGGCGGACACGTGAGCCAACCATCCAGGGGTGTGATGGCTGTTGGTGAGTTTACAATAGTCAGCTTACATGGGAAGAGAATGGGGCATCCCACGCAATCCCAGGGGGAGCCAGGGGTGTCCCACAGCCTCCCATGGGATCCCAGGGGTGAGGGAACCGGGGCACCCCACTGGATCCCAGAAGTTAAACTGGGACCAGGAGTGGAAACCGTGTGGGTTGACTGAGAGCAGCTGAGGCAGGACCTGCAGGGTCCGGGGTCTTTTCGTATCATTTGTGAAAAGCTCCAACGGGCTTTCAGGCAAGGGCCGCACAGGCACACGGTCACCCCCAGAGGCCTCTCGGTGAGTGACAACCAAGGTGGACGGAACTTGGCACGGCCCGGGCCCAGAGGAAGAGGAGGGAGGGGTGGGCCGTGGGTGCCCTCCTCTGCGGTAGGGGTGGGGGCCCCTACTTTCCCTCCCAAATACCCTGTCTCACGTGATGACCCTGCAGGTCCAGACACACGCCCCCGAGACGCCTCGATTTCCTGCGGAACTCTCCGGCCTTATCTTCTGCAGGTGACTCAGCAGGAAAGGCCCCCAGGGAAACGTGGGGCGGCATCAGCCACAGGGCCGCGGGCCCCACCTCCACCATCTCCCGCCTGCCCGCCCTCTCCCTGCGCGGCACGTCCAGATGTCGCCGTGGGCCGCGGACCGCTTTCAACACCGCTCAGCAGGCTGTGCTGACACAGGGCTGCGCTGATCCTGCGGTCCTTCACTCCGAGGTGGGGGCAGCGTTGCCCGAGCAGGGGTCTGGACCCGTCAGAGGCTCTCAGCCTCCTCTCCGAGGAGCCCGTGGAGGGAAGGGAGCCTGCGGTGGGTGGGCCCTCCAAGAGCAGGGCCGTTTAGCCTGAACATCCGCCGCGGCCCCCCAGGCTGTGGGGCCCTGACTGGGCAGGCTGGGCTCTGGGAGCCTCCCGGCGCGAGCTGGAGCCTGGGGGCCCGTGAAGCAACTTCACCCCGAGCATCAGGGCTCTGGGGCCACAGCTCCTCCAGCAGGGCCCGGGGTGTGGCCACACCTCCTATGCTGGGCCACCCAAGCCCAGACGCCCGTCCAGCTCTGAACTCCGCTCCTGCCTGGAGCCTGGGGTCACTCTGTCACCCGCAGGGGCACCAGGGTCACTCGGTCACCTGCAGGGGCGCCACGTGGACGAGAAGGGAGAGATGAAAGACCCCACGGCCGGCCAGCGGCGCCCCCTGCCAGCAATGTGTGTGGTGCCCGGAGTAGTCAGTGCGGTGACCTCAACCCCAGGCCCCTTGCCGCGGCCCCACTCCGTCCTGTGACCCCCACACCCGTGTTGCTGGGCACCTTCCCGGCCCCTTCCTCCTGTGCACACCCAGCCGCCCCCGCCCCCCGCCCCCGCCCCCAGCAGACCCTCCCCCAGCGGTCCCACCTCTGCCCACCCCTGTGCCCCGCCTGCTACCTGTGCCCAGGGCCAAACAGAGGTGTCCCACCTCTTTCTTCTCCACAGAAAACACAATAGTATGTCCGAGCAGTGGCCTCTGCTTCCCCGGGCCTCTTCTCCACACCAGTCTGCGGTGTGCTTCTGTGCCGGCTGCCAAAACCGCCCTGGTTATACCACCCACAGCTTCTTGTTGCCACCCTCCTGGCCCCTTTCTCACCGCCCTCCCCCCCCCCCCCCCCCCATTAATGCTGTTCTCACACAGTTCTCTGTGTGGCCCTCAGGACAGCAGAAGCCACATTGGATATTTGGAGATTCCTTCCATAGGGAATTACTTAGAGAATCTTAGTAGAGCTGGGAGCCAGTGCAGAAGGCACTAGGCCCAGGGACCGGACACACTGGGGAACGCTGTTGTCCTTGGTGGGTCTCCCGGGGCCAGGTACCCACCCCTGGGGTCCATCCTTGGGAGCCCGCCCCCCCGGGAACCCACTCCCAGGGACCCATCTTTGGGGACCCACCCCCTGGGGCCCATCCTTAGGAGCCCACCTTCCCAGGAACCCACTCTTAGGGACCCGTCTTTGGGGACACAGCCCCCGGGAACCCACTCCCAAGGACCCGTCTTTGGCGACTCACCCCCTGGGGCCCATCCTTGGGGGCCTACCCCCCAGGAACCCACTCCCCGGGACCCATCTTTGGGGACCCACCTCCCGGGAACCCACTCCCAGGGACCCATGTTTGGGGACCCACCCCCTGGGGCCCATTCTTGGGAGCCCACCACCCTAGGAACCCACTCTTAGGGACCCATCTTTGGGGACCCACCCCCCAGGAACCCACTCCCAGGGACCCATCTTTGGGGACCCACCCCCTGGGAACCATCCTTGGGGGCCTACCCCTCGGGAACCCACTCCCAGGGACCCATCTTTGGGGACCCACCCCCCCGGGAACCCACTCCCAGGGACCCATCTTTGGGGACTCACCCCCTGGGGCCCATCCTCAGGGGCCTACCCCCTGGGAACCCACTCCCCGGGACCCATCTTTGGGGACCCACCCCCCGGGAACCCACTCCCAAGGACCCATCTTTGGAGACCCACCCCCTGGGGCCCATCCTTGGGAGCCCATCCACCCAGGAACCCACTCCCAGGGACCCACCTTCATTGATGCCACCGAAATGGGTTTGCATGCTGTCCACTTTCTGACCTTGTGTGGTGTCTACACTGGCAGAGTTGCCCTGGCATGCTGCCTGGAGGGGGCCTAAGGAAAGTCACTTTCAGGTTGGCAATGCTGTGATCTGCTCCTGGAGCAGAGGGTGTGTGAACGTGGCAACAACAGACAAGGCCCGACACTGAGGTTTGGGTGGCCTCTTTCCTCCACTTCCCCGTTCCCCTGTGCAGTCCATCCTGCGCGAGCAAACCTGCCGACAGGGGTCCTGTGGTCCTAGAGCCCCTTCCGTGACAGGCACATGTTTACAGCTTTGCGTCCGATTCCCCGGCCAGGTCCCCACAGCTGTCAGGTCGATGGAGTCCAAGGATCGTCACATGCGATGTGTCGGGAACAGACCTGTCCTCCAGGAATGTGCCTTCTCTGAGCGTCCTGGGCCCTGCTGCCTGTCGGAACTGGGGCCCCACCCCTGCGTCTTGCTTCCCGGCTCGCCTCCCTACCTGCACCCCCACCTGGCCAGGCCTCTCTCCCCACCTGGGTTACTTTGGGGGCTGGCTCCCACCCTCCTGGCCATGCCCCCAATGCCATCATGTCACTCCTCCGCTCGGAAGGCCTCCTTGGGTCACGTCACAGTCCTCAGGGTAAATACGGTGGTCCTGCTGCCTCTGCAATGTCCCCGTGCCTGAGGGCCCCCTACACCTACACTCCAGCCATACCCGGGGTCCCTGGTCCTGCTAACTGATCCTCGTCATCTGTCCATGCCCAGAAAGCACTTCCTGCAAGAACCTTCTCGGCCCCCAGCTCTGGGCGCACCTTCCGTGAACGCACAGCCCTGAGCGACCCAATTCGCTGAGCTGCTGTGCCCCGTGTACCCCGCCAGGCCCACGGCACCGCGGGCGGCCTCTGGGCGTCTCTCAGGCCCTGCACCTGCACCCAGCGCTTGCGAATGGCAGATGAAACTGATAGATGAATGTGAAAAGGAAAAAGACCAGGACCTCGAGGAGAATTTAGTCCATGTTACTCGGAGGAATAAAAGCGTCTTGTCTTGTGAGACCATGCCCGCCTGCGCCCGCCCCAGGCTCTGCCTCCTCATCGGGTTTTCCTGAACTCCTGGACCGAGCTCCTCCCTCAGGCTTCATAGGGCACCTTGCTCAAGCCCACCGTGATGTGTCCCAAGTCGTCTCGAAAACAAGTCTGTCATCTATCCGTGTCTGTCTGTCTGTCTACCATTTATTTGTCTATCATCTCTTACTAATCTGCATCTACCTATCCATCTCTGTCCATCTGTCCATCATCATTATTCTTGTTACCGCTGTTACAATCCGTCATCTGTTTAAAGCCTGTGTTCTTCTCTGAGAGTCCTAGCAAAAAAGCGATGGTGCTTTGCTCATTCTGAACCCACAGTGTCTCACAAAAGCAGATAATCACTGTTTGTTTGCCGGGTGCCGCTCGACAAACACACTCCTGCTCCTCACATCGTTTAGGGGCTGCCGTGGCGGAGAGGACTTGTATGTGACGCGCATCCTCTGAAGGGGTGTGGCCAAGACCTGCAGGTGAAATCCAGGAACTGTGTGGCTGTCAGCGGTCTCCAGAACCGGAACGTTCCTCAGGGAGAGCGTCCCACCAGGACCATGGCGCCTGCTGGAAACAGTCCAGAATGTGACGGAAGGATGACCCAGGTGACCTTGAAAATGTCCTCCAAAACTGAGGAGGAGCCCCTCGCTGGCGGGAGAAGGGGTGTCTCCTGCCACGCCGGGGCTGGCCACGGCCACGTCCGCTCCTGCCAGTCCTCCTGGCCTCGCACCCCTAGGCCCGCCGGGTGAGCCGCTCTCAGGACACCGCCCTGCCGGGGGCGGGGCGCGGGGCCAGAGGAGCGCCCACTGACACCGCGGTAGCTGACACAGCACTTTACAGTTTGTCTGGCCCTCTCTGTTGGCCTGTGAGGGAGGGCACACGGGACACTTGGCTGGATTTCCCGCTGAGGCAACAAGCTCAGGAAGGCGTGAGTCGCCGGTGGGGCCCCGGCCTCGGGGGGCCCCCGGACGGCTCTCCGGCAGCACTTGGGGCAGCACCTGTGCCCTCCTCCCCAGCCTCGCACCCGGGCCTGACCTTTCCGGAATGGGAGGATCCGACATCCGTCAGGTCAGGTGTTCACAGGTTCTGGCCGTGTTCGGTGCCCTCGCCGAGAGGCCGGCTTCTGGGAGCCCGGGCTTCCTGTGTTCAGACCGCCGGGCTTGGCCCTGGGGGGCAGCTGTGGTTGTTCAGCCGGCGATAAAAAGGGGAAACAATGGGGGGAAGTGCCCAGTGACCTGCTTTCTTTCTTAGTTATCACTGAGAAAATACTCTCCGACACCGCGGGGAATGCCCGGGGAGGCCGCCGCAGGGAGGCGGGCCGGGGACGCCCGCTCCGCCCCGGGCCAGGTCACCGGCCGGCCTCACGCACCGAGCCTGCGCTGCGTTGGGAGCCGTCCAGACGGGCCCGGACGGGAGGCGGTTGTGCGGGAGAGTTGGGCTCGAAGTCAGTGGAGCACGCGGGTTTCATCCCCGGGACCGTGCAAACGCTTTGCTCATCTCCGGGAAGGCCACGTTTCTGTTCTCCCATCCAGACAGCTTCCTAGAGCCCCACTCAATGTGCCCACAGACCCTGGGGACTTGGTGGCCCTGCCCTTTCTCAGGCACCTGATGGACACCCGGCCCCCCTCCCTCCGGCCACCGCGTGTTGTCCCACGAGGCTCCGCAGGTGCAGCACTCCCTGGGCCCGGGGCAGTTCACGTGGCACAGCCAGAGCCTGGCGTCCAGCTCCGGGCCGACCAGCCGGTCGCTCTCCCTGGTGCTGCCTGGGCGCTGGCATGCCACCCAGCCCGGGGCCCGGGTCTGCCTGGCGCCGGGCTTCCAGGGGCTTGCGCTCACCGTGTGCCAATGTGGACGCGCAGGGAGGGCCTGGAGGGTCCTCCAGTGTGTGTGCAGGTGACGGTGATGAGGCGAGGGGGCCAGAGGGGCCGTGCCAGCCGCTTGCTTCACTGGCCCGGCTCAGGGGTTTCTCCGTCTCCCGGGCAACATGGGCGGCTCGGTTTCACCGTGTTCAGGGTAAAATCGGGCTCCTCCCAGGCCCGCAAAGTCCCAAGGGCAGCCCCGTTCCCTTCCAGCTGAGGCGACGGCCCTCAGCCTTGTCTGCGGCCGGGACACCGGAGCTCGTCCCATCCCGGGTCTTGGCGGGAGCCGCCCTGCGCGGCTGCTCTGCACGGCGCCAGCGGCTCTATGCTCACTGGGTCCTGGCCCTCGCGCCACCTCATTGGCCTCAGGAGGCCCCGCTGTCCGTGGCAAGTCTGGTGTGTCCTGTATTTATTTCCCCCAACAACCACTTCCTGTGATCTGAGCGACCTCGTTTGCTTCTCGCCTGTCTGCTCGACCAGAGCCAGGCTCCTCGAGAAGGAGGAGTCCTTGAGGTCCCGTGCCTTGCTCTGTCCCCGCCCCCGGACCCCAGGCACAGAGTGAATGGCACAGGAGGTATTCGGAAGTGAGCCGGCGATTCGGGAGTACTCGCGGGTCTGGAGTTTGGGGGCCGGTGTGGGGGGAGGGGGAGGGTGGAGAGGAGGACCCCTGACCTCCCTCTGCAGCGGGAAGACCTAGTTCTGCACCGTCACTGTGCAGTCTGGGTGCAGCAGCCGCTGGGTCAGGGCACAGAGCACTTGGGCCCCGGAGCTGGGAGCACGCTGGCCGTGCCTCGATGGCTCTGGGCTCCTCAGCTCCTGTCACGGCACACTCCTCGAGTCCCCAGTGAATGCCAGGGCCGTGTGACCTCCTCCAGGACAAGGAGAGCTCCCATGCAGCTCTGGGTGACCCGGGAGCAGTTGCTGAGTGAAGAGCAACCAGACAGACCCACAAAGCATCTCACACCACAGCAGACGTCACAGTGGCGCTGGCAGGACAAGCGTGTCCCAGCCACATCCAGCTCATTCTTCCTCCTTCCAGTCTGGCTCTGGGAAGGGGGGATTCCTGCATCCCAGAAGGTCACAAAAGTGCTCCTCGAGGGGCGTGAGGACAGAGCTCTGGTGCCCGGCGGTCCCAGCCCCTTCCTGTCACCCCGTGCATGTGCAGCCGGAAGGGTGCGTGTGCTTAGGGCCCCAGCTGCTGACCTGCAACAGGGAGGTGCCCGGGCAGCCTGGCCCTCTGGCAGCAACGTCTTCCCCGGCCCGTGGCTGCAGGACACGCTGTAATCTTCCCACAAATGCCACGCTGTGGACGGCCCGGCAAGGAGCCGTGAGTCGCGGCCCCTGGGAGCTGAGGGCCGTCCCCATGGAGACGGGGGACAGAGGAGGGAGCCCCAGTTCCATGACCCAGGGAGGGGAACCTGCAGGGAGCAGTGTGGCTTCAGCCCGGGGAGATCCTGGTGGGAATCCCGCCCCACGGGTCCCGGCTTCCGCTGTGGGAAGCTGGGGCAGGGGGCAGGGCCTCCTCTGTGTCGCCCCCACCCCCCGCTTCCAGGGGTGAGAGGGCAATTTTGCCACTGCCCAGGGCATGCCGGGGGCCAGCAGGTAGCAGGGGCGCCGGGCGGCCCACACACGTGCCCTTTGCTGTGTTCCATCAGCGACTTGCTGAATAAGGACAGGACGGGGTGCTGGGCCACACACCCTGAGCACACGGTGCTCTCCTCACCAGGCACGGCTGAAAACGTGCGTGTTTGTTAGCAGCTTGAGCCAGTTTGCAATTTATCTTGGTTTGAACCCAAACAGGCTGCAGACCAAGACAAACAGTCTTTGATGTAATCAACGTATGACTCAGGCCCTTTGCAGGACGGTTCCTGTGCTGAGGAAACAAAAAAAAAGGCCTTGAAAAGTTGCCAGTGGAAAAGCGTGTGTCACAACCGAAGGTCTCCACACCCTGCCCCGGGCAGCCCACGGTGTGGACGTCCGTGTCCCCCCGGGCAGCCCGCGGTGTGGACGTCCGTGTCCCCCCGGGCAGCCCGTGGTGTGGAGGTCCGTGTCCCCCCGGGCAGCCCGCGGTGTGGAGGTCTGTGTCCCCCCGGGCAGCCCGCGGTGTGGACGTCCGTGTCCCCCCGGGCAGCCCGTGGTGTGGAGGTCCGTGTCCCCCCGGGCAGCCCGCGGTGTGGAGGTCTGTGTCCCCCTGGGCAGCCCGCGGTGTGGACGTCCGTGTCCCCCCGGGGCAGCCCGTGGTGTGGACGTCCGTGTCCCCCCGGGCAGCCCGCGGTGTGGAGGTCCGTGTCCCCCCGGGCAGCCCGCGGTGTGGACGTCCGTGTCCCCCCGGGGCAGCCCGCGGTGTGGACGTCCGTGTCCCCCCGGGGCAGCCCGCGGTGTGGACGTCCGTGTCCCCCCGGGGCAGCCCGCGGTGTGGATGTCCGTGTCCCCCCGGGCAGCCCGTGGTGTGGAGGTCCGTGTCCCCCTGGGCAGCCCGCGGTGTGGAGGTCCGTGTCCCCCCTGGGCAGCCCGCGGTGTGGAGGTCTGTGTCGCCCTGGGCAGCCCGCGGTGTGGAGGTCCGTGTCCCCCCGGGACAGCCCGCGGTGTGGAGGTCCGTGTCCCCCCGGGGCAGCCCGCGGTGTGGACGTCCGTGCTCATCCTGGGCATCTCTGGTGTGGACGTCTGTCTACATGCCTCGGGCTGCAGGAAGCATGTCTTTGTCAGTCACTGTTGTCAGGAGGTGGTCTGCACCCACGTGTCGCCTGGAGCTCACGCATTCAGGGCAACATGAGGCAGGTTGGAACCGGGTTAGAGCCCCTTCATATGTGAGGCCAGAGCCTCCCAGGTGTCCTGCCCTCACACACAGCAGCGTCCCCGTGGCTCAGGTTCCTCCGTCCCCAAGCACACCCTGAAACCATTCTGATGGGCTCTTTTCTTCTAGTGACAGGACATTTCTTTCTTTCCTGCACAGGCCGAGCAATTTGAAACCCCCAAAGATGTGCGGTGCCCTGAGTCTGTGGGGAGCAGAGCCCCGGGCTCGGCCTGGGTCGTGGCTCCTCCAGCGAGGGCCCTGCGGCTCGAGGCACTGAGACCTTGGGAGGACTTCTCCTGGAGCTGCGTGTGTGCGGGCTGCCCTCCGGGTCGTTGTGCTGCAGGGCTGACGGGTCCCTTGTGTGTGGGGAGAGGATGTGCTCCCAGCACACCCCGTCCAGCCCAGCTCAGAGCCACCGGAAGGAAGGCCAGCCTTGGGAAGACGCTGGCGTGACAGTCCTGGGGCCACCACCAGCCGCTGCTTGATTCTCCCCTCGGCTGTGGATTCAGGCCTGCCTTCCAGCCCTTTCCGAGTGCCGGCAACTTTCCCAGGTGTTAGACACGTCCTGGTTGATGAGCAGCCCCTTTCTCCCGAGCAAAGGGTCCAGTTGGAGAGACAGATGTGAAGCCAGGGGACGTGCAGGGTCGTCTAAGTGTCGGCCAGGACAGGTGCAGGTGGGTGGCTTGGACCCTGGATTGGTGCTTGTCTCTGTAACAAAGAGGGAAATTTGCTGCAGAAAACGCACCTCGCCTGCACCTTGGCGGCCTGGGAGGCCGCGAGGAGTGGAATCCCTGAAAGCATGTGCCGCAGGCTCGGACTCCAGGGCCGAAAGTCCTTCTTCTCAGCAGAGAAGACACCCCACAAGGCTGTGTGCTGCTCGTAAGCATCTGACAGGCAAAGTGAGGTTTCCAGACAGAAGAACTGGCCTGAGCTTGAACCGTTGGAAGAATCTAGGTCAACTACTTCACGGAAAGTTTTGTGCCTAAAAAATGGGTTTGCCCACCCCCTGTACAAAGAGTACTGTCATCCTGCCCCGACCTGACAGCGACGACCCTGAGTGCTGGGCATCCACCACCACACCGGTCCCCACTGTGGCCGGGAGGAAGGCAGGGGACGCTCCGTCCGTGGCCTGTGTTATGAGACGCCTTTCTTGGTGGAAACTGCACCCAGGGAGATAGTGTCCCTGCCCACAACCGGGACCTGACGTTCTTGGGAATCTGCCAGGACCCGATGTGGGGCCCGGTCTATTGGGGCCCTGTCACAGCGAGGCCCCACTGGCTCCCACAAGCCCTGCTCCGACATGAGTCTCTGAGGCCCCTGCAAATGCAGAGCCCTGGGCCTCACCAGAAGGAACAGGGCCACCTCCGTGTGGACTCAGACACTATCCTGCCCTGCAGGGTCAGCAGAAGGTGGAAGGCAATGGAGAGGCTCTGGGGGCCTGGGTGGGAACCGGCCCAACGCTTCTTCGGACGCCGGAGCCCTCAGCCTGCCCACCACGAAGTGCCAGGTGAGCAGCGAGCAGGGGAGGCCCGGGGTTCACGGACGGGCCCGCGTTGTGTGGAGAGGGTGAGCGGCCCCCACGTCCACTGTGCGAGAGGAAGGAAGGCTTGGCACCACCTAGAGGAAGCGAAGACTGTCTCCCTCAGGAATGACTGTGCCTTGCCTTCCAGAAATTACAGTAAGAACAGGCCTCCTGAGACCCACAGCTTGGACCCATAGCCCCTGAGCAGCGGGTGGCTGCAGGCCACGTGCCTCAGCGGACACTGGCAGCCTCGTTTGCCCCGGGACAGCCTCCCCAGCACTGCAGACGCCAGGTGGTGCACAGACCCTCCGGTGATCCAGGCTGTGACCCGCCCCTGCCCCCCGCCCCCCACACGCCCTCCCATCTGCACCCGGGAGCGCTAGCCCGTGGGAAGTCACCTGGCGAGGGGGATCCCAAATGCGGTCCCCCGGCTGGCTGGAGTTTGTGGGTCAGCGGTCCGGGGTGGGCCTGGACACCACAGCGTGCACACTCGCGGTCTGATGCTGGCTCCGGGGGCTCCTTGGAGCGGCCGCCTGCAGGACAGGCTCTTTCCAACTCCCAGAACCTCGAGCCAGCAAGGCAGCGACGCGTGAACTGCTGTCCCCAGGCCCTGGGCCGCAGGAGGCACTGCCATCCCCCGAGGCCACCTCACTCGGACTCCGGGACCTGGGCCCGGGACGGAGCCCTCGCCCTTGTCCTCGGGGTTTGCCCAGCTGCTGGACTCCCCAGTGCCCCTGGCCGGGCACCTGCAGAGCAGAACGTGTTCCCACCACGCTGCTGCTGGGGACCCCACGACCAGGTTTCTGCCGCAGAATGAGGCCGGTGACTGTGAGCCCTTAAGCCCTTGGTCCGAGGAGCAAGTTCAGGCTTTGACAAGAGTGTCACCATGTCCTCAGGAAAGTGCTGTTCACGTGGGGCCAAGGACCATCTTGCAAGGTGAGCAGATGTGATGGCCAGAGCAAGGACCCTGTGGCTTGCCAGCTGTGTGAACTCAGTGCGTTTGCCTCCCCTGGAAAGTCCCCTTCTCCCACCCAGGGAGGACAGGTGAACCTGGGGAGGTGGTCATGGATCAGTTCTTAAGAGAAACAGACCCACGTGTACACACACACGCACACACGTGCTCACACACACATGCTCACACACATGCGCGCATACACGCTCACATGTGCTCACACACGCACACGCACATGTACACACACACACGTACACACATGCTCGCACACGTACACACATGTGCACACGCGTTCACACACATGCTCACACACGCTCACCTGTGCTCACACATGCACACGCACGCACACACATGTATGCACACACATGCTCGCACACATGTGCGCACACGCACACATATGATCACACATGCACAGATGTGTTCACACATGTGCACATGTGCTCACACATGCACACACACACTCACATGTGCACACACACATGCTCGCACACATGCGTGCACGTGTACACACATGATCACACACAGGCGCACACGTGCTCACACATGCACACACAAGCTCACATGTGCCCACACATGCACACATGATCACACATATACACACATGCATGCACACATGCGTGCTAACACACATGGCACACACAGCACAGGTCACACATACACACCTGTGTACCACATATATCACACATGCACACACGCACATACCACATGCACACACACACTCACACCTGGGCACACACACGCACACACACACCCTGCAACGCACATATACATCACACATGCACAGACACACAGGGCACGTGCACACACACCGTCAAACCGAAGGAGACTTTTCCTACTTCGTCCTCAACGATGCCCGTGTGCTCTGGCGCATTTGGAGGCCGCGTGGAAGGGAGATGTGGGGCAGGCGTCTGTTTGGAGGCAGTGAGCCCCATGTGGGGGTGGGCTGGGTGGCCCCCCGGGGGCTCTGGGAGGCTAAGTTAAGCCGAACGGACCCTGCCCTGGGCTGAGGGGGCCTTCGGGTCTGCCGGGCGCAGTGGGGATAAAGCTGGTGTCAGGAGGGGGCCTGGTGTCTGGATTCTGGGCTGAGTCCCCGGCTGGTCCCTGGGAGGAAGGGCTCGCCTGGCTGTGAGGACAGTGACTGCCTTGACGGAGTGTCCAGCAAAGCCAGTCCCAGGGTGACCTTGTCTCCTCCTGGAAGGGGCAGTGAGGAGACAGGGGGGCCTTTCGTACCCGGGTCAGGGGGAGGGGGGCAGGGGCGGGAAGCCCCGGATGGGGCTTGGAGGCACGAGCGCAGAGATCAGCTGACTGTGTTTCACTAAAACTTGGTTTTCTTCTCCGAAAATGTGGGCAGTTAAACTCCACACGTACTTGCCCGTTATAAGCATTTGTTAGTCTGTGTGAGCTCGGTGCGCCTGCCTGTCGAGGGTCTTGTGGGCATGAAGTTGGACTCGCGAAAAGCTTCTCTGTGGAATTCAGAACCATCTTGCCGACATGGTGGCTCCTAAGCCATACGGCTCCCGTTCCACGGAGGCTTCTGTCGGGCATCTGACAAACCAGCCAGGGAGAAGGCCCCGGAAGAGCAGGGGGTCGTCCGCTCCCCAACCGCACCCTTGAGGCTGCAGCGAGGTGTACCAGTCACGTGCTCTAGTGGCAGCAACGGAAAACCGCGTGCGACTCTGTGGCCCCGACGGGGCAGTCTTCTGAGACCCACCAGGCCTTGGGCGCCTGAGAGAAGGTTCTGTGTCCCCGGCGGGGTGCCCGGAGCCACTCGGGCCTCTGGGGTGGCTGACCGACAAGGAGGACATCAGCACGCTCACCCAGCACCACGTTTCAGCCAGACCAGTTTGTGGGAGCGCATCTGCCCTCAGCCGCTCCCACATTTCCCAAACACCTTGACTCGAACTCTTCGGAACACGGTTCACCCCGGGGACGTGGACACCTTTCCACGACAGCTGCACTTTTCCCTTCGTTTCCACAGGAGGACTAGAATGTCTTCTGTTTTTTGCCTTTTATTTTCTTTTATTTTTTCTAATTTAAATCCAAGTTAGTTGACATACAGTGCGGTATCGGCTTCAGGAGCAAAGCCCAGTGACTCGTCACTTACATACGGCACTCAGTGTTCATCCCAACAGGTGCCCTCCTTAATGCCCCTCACCCATCGAATCCCTCCCCCACCCACCTCCCCTCCAGCAGCCCTCAGTATGTTCTCTGTATTTAAGAGTCTCTTATGGTTTGCCTCCTTCTCTCTTTTTATCTTATCTTTCCTTCCCTTCCCTTATGTTCATCTGTTTTGTATCTGAAAGTCCTCATATGAGTGAAGTCACATGATTTTTGTCTTTCTCTGACGACTAGTTTCACTTAGCATAATACCCTCCAGTTCCATCCACGTAGTTGCAAATGGCAAGATTTCATTCTTTCTCATCGCCGAGTAATTGTATATACAGACCACATCTTCTTTATCCATTCATCCATCGATGGACATTTAGGCTCTTTCCGTACTTTGGGTGTTGATAGTGCTGCTATAAACATGGGGGTGCATGTGTCCCTTCGAAACAGCACACCCGTACCCCGTGGATAAATGCCTAGTAGTGCCATTGCTGGGTCGTAGGGTAGTTCTATTTTTAGTTTTTTTGAGGAACCTCCATACTGTTTTCCAGAATGGCTGCACCAGCTTGCATTCCCACCAGCAGTGCAAGAGATCCTCTTTCTCCGCATCCTCGCCAACATTTGTTGGTGCCTGAGTTGTTAATGTTTGCCATTCTGACAGGGGTAAGGCGGTATCTCATTGTGGTTTTGATTTGTATTTCCCTGATGATGAGTGATGTGGAGCATGTTTTCATGTGTCGGTTGGCCATCTGGATGTCTTCTTTGGAGAAGTGTCTATTCATGTCTTCTGCCTATTTCTTCACTGGATTATTTTATTTATTTATTGAGAGAGAGCGAGAGAGAGACAGAGAGAGAACACACGCACAAGAGCAGGGAAGGGGCAGAGAGAGAGAGAGGGACAGAGAAAATCCCCAGCAGGCTGCACACCCAGCTTGGAGTCCAATGTGGGGCTCCAACCCGCAACCCTGGGACCATGACCTGAGCTGAAATCAAGAGTCAGACACTCAACTGGTTGACCACCCAGGTGCCCTGAGGTAGAATGTTTTACCAAGAGCTGTACATATTTCTCTGCAGAATGATGAGTGGATTACGGCTCCCGTGACACCACCCCCCGGCCAGGGGAGCAAATGTCCCTGACACCTCCCAGGGACTTTTGTGTCACTTCCGTTGCTTATTTTTGTTTATTTATTTTTTTGTGGTAAAAACTGTTGACGTGAGATCCACCCTGTGAAGAAATGCACAATACCATGTTGTTAGCATAGGCACTTTGTTGGGCAACAGATCTCTGGAACTTATTCACAAACGTAATTAATTGATCTGTTTTTAAGAAATTTCTACCTGGTTTAAATTTAAGGAAGATTCTAGGATTTTATGCATTATCAAACGTTATTTTTTCTGATTATTAAAAAATAACATGTTTGACACAATGGAACGTACCCTTGTGGTCGACCATCATGATGACAACAGTGAACCTGATGGCCTTGCTGCCCTGAGCCGGAATGTAACCACCCCCGGGTGGTTCCGCCTCGTCCCTCTTACTAGGGACCCCTCCCTGAGCCTGGTGCCATGCTCTCATCGCTCTAAAATGTCTCATCCCCTGCGCGTGTACGTCTGAACGTCGTGCAGCCGCTGAAAGCTGGCATCACACTACATGGTCCCGTCCAGCGATCAGTGAGACAAAGCGAAGGTCTCGGAAAGAGCCCAGATGGGTGGAAATTTCGTCCATGACAAACTTCAACACGGCAGTGAGAGAATGGTTTGCCTAATAGATGCCCTGCGGCGGTGGTGAGCGTGAGCATACAGCCAACGTCCTAGGAGAGCCCATGAGGGGGTCTGCACACCCAGGGATGGGGGGGGGGGGTTTGGTGCAGACAGCAAGCCAGGGGCTGGAAAACAGAGTTGTTAGGTGACAAAATATCTCCCAGTAAAAAGGAGCCATAACTGAAGTCAACTGATAGATATA
This sequence comes from Panthera onca, assembly GCF_046562875.1. Taxonomy (NCBI): domain Eukaryota; kingdom Metazoa; phylum Chordata; class Mammalia; order Carnivora; family Felidae; genus Panthera; species Panthera onca. Next base: position 150,822,887 of record NC_138343.1, read on the forward strand.
TTCGCAAGTTGTGAGAGGAAGGTTGGTATCCACCATCTATGAAGAGATTTAACAAACTGGCTAAAGACAAACCACCCGGCAGGAACGAAGGATGCAGGATGGAACGGCGATTGATGGCAAAGGCGGATCCAGACGATACTGCTAAGACTCAGGACGCACTAATTAAAGCAACGTGAGATGTCAGCCCACATATATCAGTTAGAACCCCTCCCAGCGGCCCTCACAGACCCCAGAGGGCCTCGGTGGCGAGTGCGAAAGGGTGCGGCAGACTGACGAGAGGAGGACGCGTCTCTCTTCGGGGTGCGTCTGCCTCGATGACGCGGAAGGCAGGCTTGCCGGTTGAAGGGTGTGGTTTCTGGGGCTACGTGCCCACCGCAGAAATGCCCGATGACTCGGGAACACCAAGATGCCGCAAGATTCCACAGTGTGGTTCTCTCTTCTAGACAATGATGCACCCTATACATGCCATTGCCTACACACACGTGTGCATGTGCACGTATGCGTGGAATTGTTTGTGACTCACGGGAACAAGCAAAAGCCTGGCAGATACAGGCCAGGCTGTGCTGACGATCTGGGGTGCAGGTGAGGTTCGGGGAGAGGCACCGGAAGTCAAACACAGGCTTTCTGAGAAAGGACTGTGGCCATGATAAAGCCTCCACATGTGATACTATCCCGTTTCCATAAACGTGTGTGTGTGTGTGTGTGTGTGTGTGTACAGATGCATAAGTGATGGTCGTCAGTGTAGTAATTGTACTTGCCATAGGATTATAGGCTTCTGGTGATTTTCCTTCTTTTTTGTGCCTTAAAACTCCGTTAGAATTTTTACATAAAAAATTGTTTGAGATTATTTACCCAGGAAAAGAGCAATATGGCCATTTTACTGTCAGGAAAAACAGACACACACAGGTGATGTTTGTAAGGTGCTGGCTCGCGCCCGCAGTGGGAAGGCAGTGACCTGTGTGTGACCATGGGCCCAGCCGTGTGGACAGTCACGGAAGGTGCTGTCCGCGGCGGGGCTCACCGTCAGCAGGGGCGAGACCACGTCTCAGGAGGCTTATCCTGTCACTCCAGAACAACATGTGACAAGCCCAGGACCGTGTTCCTACGTGTGACGCCTCTGATCTGATGGCATGTTTAGGACAGGCAGGGGACCCTGGTTTAGGACAGGCAGGGGACCCTGAGGCTTTCCCGCCCTCCTGGGCCTTGAGAAAACCTGCTCTTTTTTTTTTTTTAATGTTTTTATTTATTTTTGAGACAGAGAGAGACAGAGCATGAATGGGGGAGGGTCAGAGAGAGAAGGGGACACAGAATCTGAAACAGGCTCCAGGCTCTGAGCAGTCAGTAAGGAGCCCGACACAGGGCTCGAACTCATATACCTCGAGATTGTGACCTGAGCCGAAGTCGGACGCTCAACCGACTGAGCCACCCAGGCGCCCCGAGAAAACCTGCTCTTAATGGGAGAGTGTTTCCCTTGGTGTGACCGCGGGCCGGCAGACTTTCAGATGACTGCTGCACTTTACCAGGAACTCTTACATCACAAAACAGGGGAGAGGCTGCTACATTTTATTGGGACTTTCTGGGTGTTGTTGTCAATTTTCAAAATCCCGTTTTCTATATATTATTAACTTATTAATTACCAGTGGGCTCAGCGGAACAAGGAAATGCATCCATCTTCTGGAGGCCACACTGCGGGATACTCCTTTGTAGGTCTGAGGCACATCGCTGCCACCATCAAGGGCACGCAGCCTCTGGTCCTGATCGATGTTCCAGGCACACGTGGCAAAGGGTCTCCTGGCTGAGCAGCGGGCTTCTGCCTTGCTGGCAAGCGGGTGGTGTGTGTCTGCCTGTGCATGAGTGAACTGGCTCAGAGAGGCCAGAGGGCACGTCTAAAGATGCACAGCTCAGGCGGGTAGGAGCAGGGACCAGGCTGCAACTCTTCTGAGCAAATAAATATCTAAGCAGGAATAGACTGCTTTTCGGTGAAATTAACCAAAAAGCTCTGGTCTGAGCTCATGTGCACCTGTGGCTGCACCTGTGGCTGCGGATGGTATAGACAACGTGTATTTTGGACCCAGAGCTCTCCCTTCCTTCCTGGCCCCTCCATTCTTTCCTTCTGTGGTCAGATGTTAACAGCAACTAACTCTTGTTTCCCCGCTGCCCGCTGCAGACAGCCCTGTCTCGTGAACACAGCCTCGCAGCCACGGCTCCAGCCACGTGGCAGCGCTGTGAGACGTGGTCATGAGCTTTCCGCAGCCTGGCGCTGGGCGCGTAGGCCGACAAAGTCGCGCCCGTCCTGAAACCCCCGCACTGCCGCATTCTCCTCCCGCCGCGCATGTGAGCATTTATGCCGAGTTTGGAGCGCGGCCACGGTCTGTTCCCCAGGAGTCAGCAAGGTCAGCCCCTGTGAAGTCAAGATAAAGCCGCGTGCCCCCTACAAAGCGGGGACCGCAGATAAAAAGCAAAAGCTGAAAGATAATGGGTTTGCCTGACATTGTTGGGCCTGTGAGTCATAACAAGACTTTACAAGATGCAGGAAGGCCAGGAATTGGCAACTTCCCCCTTGTCCATTATCCCTTTCAGAAGCTCAGGGTGTAGCCTTCTTGAAATTATAATAGGGACCAGTGCTTAACTCATGACAGCCACCTCCTCTCGACTACTTTTCAGAATGAACAGGCAAGAAAAATTTTCAAAAAACACGAAACGAAAAGGCATAAAACCTTGGAGTTAAAGCCCATCTCCCTCGACAGATGGCAGTGAATGACATGAACGGTGTCCGCTCCCCCTGAGATGGCTCGCGCTTCGCGGGCTGGTCACATGGGGTCATCGCCACTCTGCCCCACGTAACACACGCTGCTTGTCTCAACAAGCCGGGTCATGTCCTTGAGGCTCCAGATCTAGAAAGCTGTGGTCAAGATCAGTCTTTGAAACAAGATAAAAAGGGAAAGATCGACTGCCGATACTGAGCAAGAGGGGATGGAGGGGGGCTGTAGGTGTGCGCATCTGTGTGAGTGAGCGTGTGTGCACACATGTGTGCACGTATGTGTACACATGTGCGTGTGCGCACACATACATGTATGCAAGTGTGTGCATGCACAGTATGTGTGTGCATGTGTGCACCCATGCTCATGTGTGTGAGTGTGCACGTGCACATGCGTGTGCATGTGTGTAAACGAGTGCATATGTGTGCAGGTGCGCACGTGCATATGTGTGTGCATGTGTGTGTACACGTGTGCGTGTGTGCGCATGTGTGTTTGCGTGTGTGCATATGTATGCGTGTGCGTGTGTGCATGTGAGCGCATGTGAACGTGTGTGCACGTGTGCATGTATGTGTGCGCACACATGCACGCACATGCACGTATGGGTACACATGGACATGTACGCATGTGTGTGCTCGTGTGCATGCATGTGCACACACGTGCGTACATGTGCGCGTGCATGTGCACACATGTTCACGTGTGCGCGCGCGTGTATGTGCACACGTGTGTTCAGTGTGCATGTGTGTGCACATGTGTATGTGTGTGCGTGCATGTGTGCGGGTGTGTATGCGCGCATGTGTGCTTGTGTGTGCACTGTGTACGTATGCATGCGTATGTGCATGTACACATGTGCGTACTTGTGCACGTGTGCGCATGTGTGAGTGCACGTGTGTGCATGCGTGTGCACTCCTGAGATGTGGATGACATGCAAACCTCTCCTTCCTGAGCCAGCAGGTGATCCTGGCGTGTGGACCAGGGCAGGACCGACAGGTGTCAGTGGCTGGCAGGCCTGAGCGCACCCTGCCACGCGCTCCCACAGGTAAAATCCTGAGGTCACATTGCCGTGTGGGGCTCAGACTCAGGTTGATACGAGGCGCTGCGGAGCTGCGAGCCTGAACACATTTTTGCAGAATAGGCGTCCGGTGCCCGGTGATAACTGCTCACAATCTGCCGTGTGTGAGGTGGTTCCGCACACGTCTCCTGCATCCCCTCCAGCGTGCGAGGCAGGAGGGCAGGAGGCCCGGCTGTTTGGCAGGAGGGCAGGACTGTCACAGTGCAAATGCCGTGGGCTTCTGCGGGAAACCCACTGCGGTGTGCCCTCTGTGTGACTAAACCCGCTGGTCCCGTGGGGCGGCGTCTACTTGGCCAGGCTGTTGGGAGGGTTCTGGAAGATTCTGTGGTCAGAGTCTGACCCTTGATGATCGCTAGCTCCTGTCACCCTGCCAGCAGGTGTCAGAGTGATGGCCCAGACACTCATGCCTGTGTTTCCTGGACATTCCACCGGAACAAGCGCTGAGAAAGGAGCCGTGGGCTCAGTGGACATAGACATGTCCTTTACAGGTGGCCCAGAGGGAGGGACAGGGAGGCAGACGCAGTTACAGCTGTGAGTCATGGTGATGACGCACTGTACCAGGAGCCGTCGGAGGCAGAAGGGGGTCTAGCAACACGTCGGCGTCTCAGAGATCACACTCACTCTGAGACCTGGAGAGAAGGTGGCCTCGACAGCTGGAGAAACGTCGAGGGCTGGAGAAGGTTCTGGATGCCAGCGGTGTGTGGGTGAAGCCTGGAGAGCGAGAGGTCAGTGCAGGTGTGTGTGGGTGTGCGGGCATGTGTGTGCACGTGCAGGTGTATGTGCGTGTGCATGTGTGTGCAGACGTGTGTGCACACGTAGGCATGTGTGCACGTGTAGGTGGATACGCAGGTGCAAGTGTGTGCACGTGTGTGTGCGTGAGCGTAGGCATGTGTGCACGTGCAAGTGTATGTTGTCTGCGCGTGTGTGTGCAGGTGCACGTGTGTGCAGGCATATGTGCACGTGAAGGTGTGTGCGCGTGTGTGTGCCTGCACAGCCAAGTGCACGTGTGTGCATGTATGTGCACATGTGCACGCGTGCGTGTGGGGTGCTGTGATCTGTAACTAGCGTCCTCCGTGGCTGGAGCACCCCTCCACCTCGGGAAAAAACCTCCAAGGGACACAGGCTATTTGCGTTTCTTCTGTGTAACGCTTGGCGCATCACAGGTGTAGAATGCGTATTTCCGGGGTACGATGTACGGACGTGTTCAGGGATTGTGTATCTAGGTGTAATCTGGAGTCCCGAGCGGTATGTTGCTAAAAGCACTAGATGTTTTCCTCGACACCTGTTGGCCAACTGGCTCTGCCTTTGGAAGGGCACAAAGGGCGCAGAGGTCCGTGGACACAGAACCGTGGCTGCAGTTTCTCCACACGACCCCACGTGGCTGCTTCCTCGGCCGTCACAGCCTGCCAGGGTGGGGGTGTGTCTGTGGGCGTGCACCCCCTTTCTCTCCTCCTGCTAAACTCTGGGCTTGTCGTCTCGAGACCTCCGTTCTCACCCTCTTCCTCCTGTAGCAACGGCTTCTGGAAGGCAGGCAAGCCCAGTGTTGGCTGTTTTGAACTGAATTGCATCATTTCAGGGTTAGGAAGAGAATGAACTTGGGATTTTTTCAATGTAAGTTTGGCTTTGGGAATTAAACACTGAATACAAGGCCAACATTCTTGTTCTTGCCGTTGGAATTCCCCAGTTATGAAGATCAGATTAAGTGCCAGCAAAATACTTCGAAACATCATTTGTATCTTTACTGGTGCATAAGATGCAGAAAAGGAACCTTTTTGACATAAGGTCAAAGAAGAATGTCACAACATGTGGGCAGACCTGGAAGTGGATCCTTCCGGTAAGAGCTTAGCCCAGCATGGATTGAAGGAAACTTCTTTACTCATTTCCTATCAGTTACTCTGTTTCCAGCTTTTGTTACCAAAACTTTCATCAAAAACCCTCGTTCTGGCCCACGGGAGGCCACCTGTGCGGACGGACACAGAAGACCTCCACCAATCACCCGAGCGTTCCTCATGACCCCTGACGGTGAATGCCACGTGCGAGGGTTTGCCGCCACGTACTTGTGACTTTGAGCCAGCCGGCCTCCGTGCGGTGTTTGGGAGTGTGCACCTGTGCTCAGGTGTGTCCAGCAGTGAACGTTGTGAACCAGACTTGTGGCGAGTGGCGGCTGGCTGGTTGCAGGTTACGTGGTCTTTGCGTCCCAAGCAGGTGCCAGGCAGGACCTTCTCTTCCTCATCCCCAAAGGCCCAGCTCCGTGCCTCACACGCGGGAGGTGTACTCATTAACACAGGGGCTCCTGGTGTGGGAGGACCTGCTCTCATCATGGGAGCACCGTGTGTCACATGCATTTGGGCATTTAGTGAACGTGCGTTCAGGGCATGAGTGTGCAAAGAAAGGCACTCTGGGCCTGCACTTGCACACGTGCTCTACAGACAGAACACGACGTGGGGCGCGATCTCCGTGGTCTTGCGAGTTTCAAGTAGGGGAACTGTCAGGTGGGAAACCGAAGGGACAAGTTGGCCCCAACGGCCTGCACTTCCTCCGGACCCCGGGAAGAGGCTCCCACCGCAAGGTCGGGGCAGAGCTCTCGGAGGAGAGCATCCGATTTCCTGGATCCTGGGTCCTCCAGCCAGGACTTCCTCCTGCAGGGTCGAATGTACGAAACCGTGAAAGACTCCCTCTCCCGGGAATGCTCCCTCGGAACCAAAGGGAAGGGGGAACACCTGGAAGGCCGGGAGGCCCGCTCGTTGCTGACGGATGCCGACGTGCCGTCGGACTGCAAGTCTGCAGACCCGGGCCTGTGAGTCTGGGCAGCTAAGACCAGAGGGGAACTCATCACGGCTTAAAGGCGGGCGTCCGTGCCAACTAGACTGGGTGCCGTGGCCGTTTCTCAGTAGGCACTAGTGTTGACTCATACACTGTGCCCCTGAAATTAACCTGTTATATGTCAGTTATACCTCAAATGAAAATGAGCCAATAAAAGCACGAATAAATCCAAAAGACGGGACTTTTGTAAATCCCTGTTTCATGGTGACAGATGTGACTGAAGCTGGGCAGATCCCACGTTTACATTTCCTGGCCTTGCTTGGGCCACGGTAAAACAAGGCACACGTTTCCCTGTGAGGCCCAGAATGGGAATCCAGCTGGGACATCTGCGTGAAGTACTTAGCAGGGTCCCTGGCGGCCCTTGAGCACAGGGGCGGGAAGCAACACCACGGGCTTCCCAGCTGGGCACCCAAAAGCCTCCGTGGGAGCTGCCGAAAGGGACTCCGAAGCACAACCCTGCACGGTGGCTGGCAGTGACAGCTGGCACCCGGCCCCGCAGTCGCATGCCAGCACTGCTGGGACACGCCCCAGCATCTCTCAGACGAGCCCTGCAAGGGAGGGGGCGAGGGTCCGGCCCGCGAGGTCAGACACGCGGGTCTGGGGAGGTGATGGAACCCCAGGGCCCCCACGGGCCTCCACACTGCTGCCGGAAAGTGCTCTCAGCCCAGTGGCCGTGGCAGGGAAGCGGTGGCCGGGCCGGCTGAGTGGGCCCATCGTGGGCAGCCATGGTGGTGGGGGTGCGGCGGGGGGGAGGGAGGGAGAGGCGAAGGAGGGGAGGTTCAGCCCGAGCCCAGGAAGTTTGTTTTACGGCTAGTTTTTACACAGTTGTTTAATCTGTTACCAAGGGTCATCGGTCAGGCGGCCGCCCCTCTCCTGCAGTGCCCGTTCCCAGCAAAGGCTGCCTGGGAAGGAGGAAGAGAGCACTTTCCAGAGACTCAGCAAAGAGGAAGTGCCCTGGACACGCGGCCTAAGAGCGCTCCCAGGACGCAGGCGTTCACCCAGCAAGGTGTTGGGGTCAGGAGATTGCTCTTGCCCTTGGGTCCGCATCACTGGCTGAAGCCCCAGAGAGACCCCGGAGTGGCCTCTAGTAAGGGCCGGTCACCCGCAGTGGCTGGGATTCCATTCTGATCAGTCAACACGGGGAGGGTGGGGAGCCGCTTCTCTGCAGGGGCGGGGGTGTGAGGAGGGAAGGGGGGGAAAGCTGCTTCTCCAACACGATGAGGGGGTCTCCAGGTGGTCTTCGGCTTAACGGGTCAGTTTAAGTTTTAAGGAAACTCCACACACATCGTCTAGCCGTTTCTCTGAAAACATAAAAGCTTATTGCAAAGCTTTTCAGACAGGGTCAGTACTTTTTCTGTTGTTATTGGAGCCTCACATGGTTTTCCACGCACAGACCACTTCAGCAACGCCTCGGCTAGGGCTCCAGCTTCTGTGTTATTAAAGTGGACTGAGGACACAGGATGCTTGTGGAACAGCCTGGGCCCAGAATCCCACTGCTTATGGATGCCCCTCTACGCCTGATCTGACAGGTTTTTACACACTCGCTTTTATTAAAAAATTAAAAATTTTTTAAATGTTTATTTACTTTTGAGAGAGAGAGAGAGAGACAGAGTGTGAGTGGGAGAGGGGCAGAGAGAGAGGGAGACACAGAATATGAAGCAGGCTCCAGGCTCTGAGCTGTCAGCACAGAATCTGATATGGGGCTCAAACCTAAGAGCCATGAAATCGTGACCTGAGCCAAAGTCAGACACTCAACTGACTAAGCCACCCAGGTGCCCCTACACACTTTTTTTTTTAAAGTTTTTTTAATGTTTTTTTTGAGACAGAGAGAGACAGAGCGTGAATGGGGGAGGGTCAGAGAGAGAGGGAGACACAGAATCTGAAGCAGGCTCCAGGCTCCGAGCTGTCAGCACAGAGCCCGATGTGGGGCTCGAACTTATAGACTGTGAAATCATGACCTGAGCCGAAGTTGGAGGCTCAGCCGACTGAGCCACCCAGGCGCCCCGCCCCTACACACTTTTAAAAGGTATTCTAAATGCATCCATATTAGCTCTCATAGGAACATTTCTTTTTTCTTTTTATGGTCATATAGCAATGTTTTGTGAAAATTGCTAATTAAAAAATATTTAGTACCTCCTGTGCGTCACACATAATAAGAAACTTACATAGTTACAACAGGCATAGAATGGTTTGGGACAAACAAACACACATGACTTTACTTGGGGGGCAGGCACACAGGGGCACTAGAGGATTGCCCATAAGATGTAAGAGTATCACCAGCTCTTGGTACTGGGCATAACAGAGGAAGGATTTAAGAAAGGAGTTGGCAAGGGAGACCAACGAAAAGAGGTTAAGTTGAAAAAATAACAACAAAAAAGAAGAGTTTATGTGTCATCATCACCATCATCATCACCATCACCATCATCATCACCATCACCACCATCATCACCATCATCACCATCATCACCATCATCACCATCACCATCATCATCACCATCACCATCATCACCATCACCATCATCATCACCACCACCATCATCATCATCACCACCATTATCACCATCATCATGACCATCAACACCATCACCACCATCACCACTATCATCACCATCACCATCACCATCACCATCATCATCACCACCATTCTCACCATCATCATCACCATCATCATCACCATCATCACCATCACCCCCATCATCACCATCACCATCATCATCACCATCACCACCATCACCATCACCATCACCATCACCATCACCACCACCATCATCATCATCACCACCATCATCACCATCATCACCATCACCAACATCATCACCATCATCATCACCACCATTCTCACCATCATCATCACCATCAACACCATCATCATCACACCATCATCACCATCATCACCATCACCCCCATCATCACTATCACCATGACCATGACCATGACCATGAATCACTGCCATCATCATCTTCATCATCACTACCATCATCATCACCATCATCACCATCACCACCACCATCATCACATTATCATCATAAAGGCTAAGAGTTTTGAGCATGTAAATTAAGTTCTTTGGGGAGCGCCTGGGTGTCTCAGTCAGTTGAGCGTCTGACTCTTGACTTCAGCTCAGGTCATGATTTCACAGTTCATGAGTTCAAGCCCCACGTTGGGCTCTGCACTTACAGTGCATAGCCTGCTTTGGATTCTGTCTCTTCCTTTCTGTCTCTGCCCCTCCCCCACTTGTGTGTGCTCTCCCTCTCTCTCTCTCTCTCTCTCAGGATAAATAAATAAACTTAAAAAAACTACTTTATAGGTCAGGTTCTGTGTTAAGAACATCACATGCACAATGTCATCCAATCCTCCCACAACTCTATGGCAAAGATTTTGTATGTTGCTTCCATTTTAGACGCTGGCACTTGAGTTCAGATAGGCCACGTGACTTACCCACGAGTGTATCAGTAGTAGGTGGGGAGTGGGATTGATGCCACACTGTCCTATGTGATACTGTCTTTCTCAAAGTGCTATTGTCACAATCTCACCGTTTGAGGACTGAATCCCAGGTAAGTTAGGCACCTTGCTGGCTGGTTGCACAGCTGTGAGGTGACGCAGCTGGGATGAAGGGCAGCTTGGTCTGACCACAGCACCCACAGGCTTTCTCCCTGACCTCCTGTCTCATGCAGCTCTCATGAACTCCCTGAAGCACCCGTCTTGCCTCTTAGAGCTCTCATGAGCTCTACTCCTCTCTGGCTCACACCAGCCCAAAGAGGAACAAAGCCTGGGCCGGCCTGATGTGGAGATGCCTGGGGTGGTACCAGGGCTCTGGGAAGGGGCTATAGGGACCATGCTAGTGACAGCTGCCGTCCGAGCTAACTGTGAGTCTGGCCCTGCATAAGGGTAGTTATGCGTATGTCTCACCAAACCATCCATTCCTTTGAGGTAGATTTTTAATTTTATATATGAGAAAGTGAAAGAAAAGCCATCCTATAGCAAGGCTGGGATGCAAACCCAGATCTCTCTGATTTCAATGCCTGTGCTCTTAGCTTCCGGTTCTGCATTTTTAACCCGCTGGTAAGTACCACCACTGGGTCCTCTAGAGGCCAGGCCTCCTGCTTGGAAACATCCTCATGGAAGGGGGGGAAGCAGGACTGCATCTTGCCGTTAATTTCCCAGTGAGGTGTCTGGGGTAAACCTCGTGTTGCCCTGTGACGTCTGAATTGGGCATTTCCTATATCCGGCATATTGTCTCAGTCAGCAGGAGGGCCCTTTGGGTCCTATTCGTCCATCCAAGAATCTGAGATGTGAAGTGAAGACTGAGTCCAGCCCAGATTTTGGGATCCTCATCTGGGAACTGATACCCCGTTCCCTGATCCTTATAGCTGCTGCTGTCTGGCATTTGGCAAGGAGACAACAGGTCACTCAGAGCTTTGCTGTCACTGCCCTCCAGACACACACTATTTCCCACTAATCGCCTCTCCCATTGCCTGCCCGTGGTCTCCACAAAACTCTCCCTGCAGCCTGACAGAACCATGCCTGACCTGGCGACAGCGAGCCACTTAACACACACCCCTCAGAGCCAATCCCGCCCTGTCCTGGCTTCCTCCTCCCCCACACGCCCACGTACTTTCACGTGCATGTATCACCTCTCACACACGGCCACTCACACGTCCACACAACGGCACTCATTCACACACATGCAATCGTATCATACCCACTCACCACATACGCTCACGCACACAAATACACAGATGCCCACGCACATATACGCACACGCGTACGCACGCTTCTCTAGAGCACACACCCCTAGAGGGAAAGCAGTGCATCTTAGCCGTATCCCCCAGTGGTAGACTCAATCCCAGGCATATCACAGGTGCTTAGGAAGTCATTGTTTAGCCAAAATGGCTAAAGTCCTGAGATTGTATTAAACATTTATAAAGTTAGATGTTCCCACGAGTATCTTTCAAAATACTGTCTTTGTGAAGTGTCAGTTGTTTGGCCCAGTGATGGACAAAACGCTTTTGGAATTCAGGAAGGGCGTGATTGCTATACGTGCTGGGCTAGCTATCGATGGCTGCCTCACCAAGTCACAAACGTAGGCTGAAAAAGCCGTGTCATTGTCTTATAGGGTCTGTGGGTCAGGAATCTGGTCCCAGCTCAGCTGGGCCATCTGCGGGGCTGCCGTCGAGGGCTGGGCTCTCCTCTGGCAGCTCCTCGGGCTCTTGGCAGGATTCAGATGCTTGAGAGGTAGCAGATAAGGGCCTCACGCTCTCGCGGTTGTCGGCCACGGGCTGCCTTCAGCGCTTGGCCATCTGGACCTCCCCTCTCGGCTGCTGTGGTTAAAATCAACAGAGAAGAGAATATCTTAGCAGGAAGGACATTACAGGTGTCACAGGGGACTGTCACATTCAAGGAGATTGTGTCCAAGAGAGCCAGGGCAGTTGACCTTTGATTCCCCACCCTACATAGCCTGGTACCAGGAAGGAATTCAGGAATGATGCCAGATGTGCTTCTGTGAGCTGGTTGCTTCCCACTGGCTGGACGACTTTAGATGAGGTCAGTGGCCTTACTGCCCTTAACCCTGAAATCAGGACAGTGACACCTGGTTTGGGGTTGAAGCCACGTCTAGGCTGGAGTCCCCGTCTTCAGTGGGGTGGGTGGTCCCAGGATATCTTCCTGGCGCCTCTGGGCCTGTCACTGTCCCAGCCTCTGTAGGGGCTGCTGCCCCCTCAGGCACCCTACAGGGACTGAGAGTCAAGGGGTGACCTCCATCGGTCACCTGCTGTATGCTCAGCGGTGATAGCTGTCACAGGCTCTGCGAGGGCTTTGGTGACCTGAAGCCGCCTCCTTGGTTCTCTCACAGGGCATCTTGTTTATTTAGCAGACGCTTAACTCATCAAAGGTGTGACTTCTATTTTTTAATTAATTTATTTTTGTGTCCATTTTTTTTTTTAAGGTTTTATTTATTGAAGTCACCTCCAGGCCCAACGTGGGGCTTGAACTCGCAACCCTGAGATCAAGAGTCCCGCGCTGTCCTCACTGAGCCGGTCAGGCGCCCCAAGAGTGTGACTTTTAAAACAATTTTCTTAAACTTGTAAGTGTGACTTACACATTTTATTTATCAATATAGTAATTTCACATCAGGATTAAAAGTGCTCTTTTTCTCTGGTTAATACTTAGCTCTACATTTTGAAGATAGAGTTCGAATAAGTGTTCTATCGCAGTTGACTGAGTACATTTCTTCAGATGCTACATTCCAGACCATCACAAGTTTGACATCTCTGATTTTCTTGGGTACTTCAAACACCTTATAAGGAAAACTTAGAAATCTCACAAAATATTCCTAATTAAACCATATTTGTAATCTGCTTGGTTTAGTAAAGCTGATTCCTTAAACTGGAGGTTTTCAAGCACAGTACTATTGTTTTGGGTGGGTGACAGTCTGCAGGGGGGGCCGTCTGTCCATCGGGGGCCATTTGTCTGTCACGGGATGTTCAGCAGCATCCCCAGCCTCCACCCTTAGATGCCAGTAACACTCCGGGTTGTAACAATAGGAAATGTCTCCAGACATCACCAAAAGTTCTGCCTTAAACATTTAAACACGATTAAAATCTATTAGCTAACCCCAAGTATTTTCTTAAAATCACAAGTTTACTACTTCAAATGCTTTTAACAATCAAAATATCAGCCCCCTATGATTGCAAAGTTTTGCTGCCGCTCATCCAGGCGGGGAGACTGAGGTCGTGATGCTCTGTATCTGGGCTCCATCCGGCTGGGGTCCTGCTGACCAGCGGCGGCTGGTGGCGTCCCCTGTAACCGAGGACCTTCGCGGGCTTCTGGTCAGTCTCGGGTCTGATGGGAATTCGGGGTAGAGGTGACAGATCAAGCCGAGACAGGACGGCCCTGGGCTCCTGTGGGGACGACCACGCCCCCGACGCCCCCAGGGCTGTGTGTGCCTATCGCCTGGGCCGACCCCACCCTGAGTCCTGTTTTCTCTTTAGTCCTCTCACCGCCCATTTGACCTGACAGGTTTGCAACCTTCTGAGCCACATTTGTGCTGCCGGGTCCACAACATCCCAGGAGAACGTCCCCGAAACCCCTCGTCATGACCCTTAGCTCCTTCTGGTGCCACTGGGGGTGCGTGACTCTGCATGGCTCCATGTGGCCCGGCTGTTTTCCCTGTAGTGTCACGCTGGCCACCTGCTGGAGGCGGCCTTCTCCAGCTGGACGCCTGCTCTCCACCCCAGTCCCCTGGAGGCCTCTTCCCTTCTGGGACAACATGCTATTCTAGGCACACTCTCGGGAGCCTGGTGGCTTTAGGGGACGCCAGAGGAGAGGCTCACGTCTGAGATCCGGGCCCACGTGGCTTGTCTTGAGTGAGGACTCATGCAAGGAATCTCCGGTATAAACCAAATTGGATACCTTACTTCTTCTCAGATCATGTGTTTATTCTGATATTTTACTTTGACCCCAACTGTACCACCTTTCTTCATAAAATACTGTTCCAGTGCAAAATACTTTATGCCAATTCCCTCCCTTGTGAAGTACGAGCTTCCCGGCAACGTTCTTTTTACTCCAGTTGGCATCGAGTGTAGATTACGCTGTCGCCTGGCTTCTCTGTCATAGTTAGACCGTCACCGACCATCACTCCAGAGCCGCCTTGTCCCAGGCCCCTCGTGACGGCGGCCTCTCTCCCCTCTGCTGCAGGTCTGGGATTCACAGAGCACGGGCGCACGTGCTTGCTGGAATCAAGCCTGGTGTGCGGGGCTCCAGGCAGGGAGGGGGTGGGGGAGGAGCCACGGAATCCAGGGTCGCTCCTCGCCCGTTGCCGGGGTCCACGTCCAGCAGCAACAGCCTGGTCCTGTTCCAGCAGCCTGAGCTTAGCTCCTCAAGTCCTGATCTTCTACCGTGACCAAAACCAGGGTCCCTGCCCCCAGACCCTGCATTTCCCGTGTGAATCTGCAGAAGCCAGCAAGACAGGAGGAAGCAAGTGCCCAGCTCTGTAGCAATGCAGACCCACTGGTCTTGGGGAATTTTACACTGACGACCGTGGCTGTCCGTGGGACATGCGCCCCATCGGGGCCACGGCAACGGCCAGAAGAGCCTGGTGTGAGCAGAGAAGATGTCAAAAGGAAGTCTCTGTTCACGGCTGCTACAGACTGAATTGGGCCCCCCTCCCCGTCCCCAGAATTCATGGGCAGTAGCTCTTGGCCCTGGCGGGACAGTGTCTGGAGCTCCGGGGAGGCGATCAGGTGTATGTCCCAGTCCTTCTGCGATAACACGGTACAGAACACACTGGTGACTTCTCTTCTCAGTTCCGGGGACTGGACGTCCCAGATGGAGGTGGTGGCCGGGCCGGGGCCTGCCGAGACCCCCTTCCGCTGTCATACTTGGCCATCTTCCCGCTGGGGCCTCACACGGTGGAGGGGCGGAGGTTGTCTCTCTGGGGCTCCTTTGCAGGGACACCAGACTCGGTCCTGAGGGATTCTCCTCATGGCCTAATGGCCTCCCCGTGCCCCGCCTCAATCACCTCGGGGTTAGGGCCTCCACATGAGAACGTGGGGGGCACTGGCCTTCAGTCTGCGGCAGTTCAGATGAGGCCATAAGGCTCGGCCCCTGATGGGACCCAGGTCCCTGTTAGATTTTCCGGAGAGCTTACATCTGTCCCTCTGCCCTGGAGGACCAGCAAGAAAGCAGGGTCTGCGAGCCAGAAGCAGGTTCTCCCCAGAACCCACCATGCCAGCCCCTGACCTTGCACTTCCAGCTTCCAAACTGTGAGAAACAGGTGCCTGGCTTCTTTTAAGTTTGTTTGTTTGTTTGTTTGTTTGTTTGTTTGTTTTTGAGAGAGACAATGCGAGAGTGGGAGGGGGACGGGGTGGGGGGGTGCGTGCAGGGGAGGGGGCAGGAAGAGGGGGAGAGAGAACCACAAGCAGGCTCCGCGCACAGTGAGGGTCCCACCGTGTGGCTGGATGCCACGTCTGTGAGATCATGAGCTGGGCCGAAGTCAAGAGTCAAACGTTTAACTGACTGAGCCCCCCAGGCGCCCCCACGAATGCCTGTTGTTTAAGCAGCCAGCCCGTGCTATTCTGTTACGGCAGCTGAGCTCATGGAGACCACGGTTCTCATCAGCCTGGAGAAAAGCCAGAAAGCCAAGAACCCACCGAGCCCACGATGCCCTAACGCGCGTGGTTCTGCTCGGAGCGTGTGACCTCTTCCCCGGTCAACAGAGACCTTGCTTCAGGACAGCTGAGAAACCCGTGCAGACATTCAAGAATAAAGATAAGGGTGAGCTCTCTGTGCTGAGGGGAAGGGCATGACCAGGGCTGGGGGGAAGGGTTGACTTCCTCCCGTACCTGGCTGGGAGTCAGGCTCCGCCCCCCAGCAAAAAGCCCGGTAATCCTGACAGGGTCAGACTTGGGAAGCACTTCCATAGCTGCTGCTGTGGTCCACAGTCCCCGTAAATCCCATTCACACGGCACAGAGCCGCCCATAGCCTCACGGCGTCTTTGTGGTGCGCAGACACACGGCGGTCGCGGGGTGTGCGGGAATCTCCTTTCCTTCTAGGAAGAAGTCCGTTGTCCGTGCGCCCCGGCTCCCAGGAGTGGCCCCCAGAGACGGTCACGGCCGCCATCATCGCGAATGCCAACTGGGAGGGAGGCCCTGCTCTCGTGCCGCACATGAGAACAGCACGGAGTGAAGTGTTAAGTAAATTCTGATATATTATGTGTGAGCCAACAACCCCTGAAAACATAAAAACCATGACAATGAATTTCTGAAGTGTCTGAACACCAAAAGCCATACTGTAAACACAGTTTTTTTCTTGGTTTTTTAAATTTTTTTAAAATGTTTACTTATTTATTTTTGAGAGAGAGACAGAGCGCAAGCAGGGGAGGAGCAGAGAGAGAGGGAGACACAGAATCCGAAGCAGACTCCAGGCTCTGAGCTGTCAGCACAGAGCCCGACTCAGGGCTTGAACCCACGAACCGCGAGATCATGACCTGAACTGAAGTCAAGAGTCAGAGGCTTAACTGACTGAGCCCCCCGGGCGCCCCAGGTTTTTCTTCGTGTCTGAAACACAGTGGGTCTGAGCGAAAACGTACCCACTGCTAGCTGTACGCATCCCTGCCCACAGCCAACAAGGGCGTCGAGGTGGCACGGCCAGAACCACGCAGGAGGGATCACCCGGATGCAGTTGTTCTCCTGAGGACAGCACAGCGTGAGGGCGGAGGGTGCTCAGCATCACTGTGGCAGCTCCAAGCTGTGGACGCCACCCATCGAGCTTCCCAGCCCGCCTTCCTTGGCTGAGGTGGGTGTTTGGGTGCCGACAGTAAAGCTCTGCGGCGTCCGCGAGGCTGAGACGCAGGCCGTGGTCTGGGCCCAGCAGGGCTGTCTGACCCTGAGCGAGCGGGAAAGGGGGAGGTGCACCGCGGCTTGGATGCCGAGAGCCCCCGGCCTCTGGGTCCCACCCTCCGCACCGCCTCCCCGCCGGGCTGGGAGGCCCCGCTGGCACCTCCACGGACTGGCCCCCCCGAGCAGATGTGTTTCCAGGGCGGGGAGGGAGGGCAGGATGCGAGACTTCCCGCCGGCCAGTGACCGGCCAGGCCCAGGCTCCAGGAAGCTGGGACTGAGCAGACCTGCGACTGGGGGGCTCGGGCACAGGCTGGAGCCCGGCCCACACCGGCTGACCCTGACTCTGGTCTGCTGGCCTGCTTTCCGTGTGAGCACTGGTCTAACGAGTTAGTGGAGGAGCGGGGGAAGCGTCTGGCAGGAGCTGTCAACACTGTGCACCGTGTCCCCTTGGACTAGATCGTGACTTTGGGGAGCATCTACAGAGAGTGCAGCGTGTTTCTCGGGCCGCCCCTCGACCCCAAGCCTGGGTCCTGGCCCTGTTCATTCTGCCCCTTCCCTGACCTCGCGGCCGGTGGATGTGTGACGACTACCTAGTGGTGAGGAAAGTGGGCGGGACTGGGGCGGAACCGGGCGCAGGGCCCGGGCAGGTTGAGCGTGGCCGCATCGCAGGAACACCGCAACGTCCCCCGGAAGTCCAGGGACGTGTGTCCAGCAGCTGGGCTGCGTAGCACACGTGAGGACAGGTGCAGGAGGGTCGTGGGCAGACAATCCACAGCCGAAAAACGCAAGTAAATGGGGCGTTCCGAGCCCAGGAAGCTGGAGGTGTCCGCCTGCACGGCAAGCGGGCGCTGACCAGCGAGGCCGGTGCACAGAGGGCAGGGAGCAGAGACAAGGAAGGGAGCTGGGCCTCCGGCGTGAGGGAACAGGAGAGGCGCCAGGCGGTGAGGCCGTGCCGGGTTTGGAGGCCTGGGCCCCGGGGCAGGTGCCGTGGCTCTGGGCACAGATTTGTTTCCTCCTCTGCAACTGTCCTCACTCGTGCCCCGCTCACCAAACGCCGGCGCGGACCCCACTCTTCCTGGCAGGGGCTCCGGGCTGTGGGCTCCGCTGGGGGCGGGGAGGGGGGCTGCCAGCCCGCCGAGGAGGCCGAGCTCTGCGCAGCACAGACCCTGCTTCCTTCTGGGGGCGCCGGGAGCCGAGGCCTCTCCTCCAGGGTCTCCGGGTGCAAGTTCGCGGCACATGGAGCTGGGCACTTTCCTCAGCGCCAACCCCATCCCCAGGCTCCGAGGGGCAGCGAGCGGTGGAAAGGGGGCCTCCAGAGGAGGGCCGAGCTGCTGAGGAGCAGCCGAAGGAGGCAGGGTGGCCCCCCTGCCCCCCACGGTCACATGGAAGTGAAAACCTTCCCAAACCGCACCGGGCCGACCCTGACAGGGCTTTTGGGCGTCACACACGGGGTCTCTTCCAGCACCTCTGGCCCTTCCTTCCCGTATCTTCTCTGGGTCCCATCCGGGGTGCAGGGTTACTCAGGGGCACGCGGGTGACATCCAGGGGCATCAGACACATTTCTTTTTATCTGGTCACTTGCTCGTCCACGGTCCGGGCAAGCGCCCTGGCTGACACAGCCCCACCCCGGCCGGGTCTCTGGTATGGGGAGGTGGTGGCCGAGCCGGCCGCCCCAGCCACATGCTCTTGGTGCTCGAGGCCAGAGCGGACAGCAGAGATGTGCTCTGGGCTGGCCTCAGCTCCCCGCTTCTGGCGTGATGGGCAAGTGCCCTGCCTTCTCTGAGCGCAGGGTCTCCTCTGCAAAGGGAGGAGGGCGGTGGGGCCATCTTCAGCGGTTCTGGGACTGAGTGGGTGAGCGCTGGGGCCTGGCCCCGTGAGGCCTGACGCACGTGTGTCTCTCCACGAAGGCAGGACGTGTGCCTGGTCCAACGGAGTCCGTGGGGTCCGACCCCACTTGTGAGGGGGGCGCCGTGCGCTCTGGGCCTGGCCGGCCCCCAGCAGCCCCTCTTCTGGGCTCCAAGCGCTCTCCCCTGGGAGCTTCTGCTCTGGGTCCCGGCTCCTCCCCTGGGCGTCTGGGGAGCAGGCTTACCTCAAGAAAGCAGGAAATGAGGCTGTAATGAGGAAGGTACAGCCTCTTCCCTTGCCGGCCACGGTCCCGGGGCCGTTTTCCGAGTGTTCTTCGGGGTCAGCAAGAGTGGGCCTTCCTCCCTCTACTGTGTCACCATCACCTCCAGAACCAAAGGCTTTGCCAAGGAAGCCCCTTCCCTGCTCTGGCCCCATCACCAGCCCCGGGTCTTAAGTGGGTCTGGGTTCTTGGGGAGAACCTGCTCTGGCCTCCCTTGGCCTCCCCGACCCCATCTCCTGACGGCTCCTCTGACGATGTGTGTGCTGTGGAGACGTAGGCCTCCAGCCTTCCGGTGAGTGAATTCTCATTATCCCGCTCTTGCCAAGTGCTGGGCCCCAGAGTGGGGGGGGAGGGGCAGTTAGGAAGCGCCCAGCTCTGTCTCACAAACACTGCCCTCCGGGGAGACACCGGTGCAGGCATCTGGGAGGCTGAGGGCTCTGGGTGGGTGCCCAGAGAGGAGGGGACAGCAGGGTCATGGGGTCAATTCTGTCTGGCTTTTTGATCTCATGGCACTGTGTCCCTACCACTGTAGGGGATCTGGGGATGTTTGTCACATCTGTAGGGTGTGGAAGAGCCTCCCAGGACCAGAGAACATCATGTCACAAGTGCAGGTGCAGAAAATAGGGAAATGTGGTGAACAAGTGGGAACCTGGCAGAAGTGAGGCTCTTGGGGAGAGACAGGGAGACAGGCCGGACCTGCCCCCGTGGACGGTTCCCTGTGGGCGGCTCCCCCGAGGGCAGCTCCCCATGGACAGTTCCCTCGTGGGCAGTTCCCATGGGCGGTTCCCTGGGCGTGGCTGGGGCAGGTGCTTGCTGGTGTTTCTAGTCCGTGCCCTGGGGGGGTGGATGTCCACCCGGCCTCATGGGCGACACAGAGAGACGTCTCCCTCAGGCTTGCTGCAGCGCCCAGTGCGCGTGCCTCTCCCTGCACAGGGGTGCGTGGTGGCTGTGCTGCTGGGTGCACCCACCCTGCAGGCGGGGCCCCGGGTCCTGGAAGCCCGTGTGGAAGCGGGCTGCTCTCGGAGCTTGGGGGGGGGCCACGAGGAAAGAAAGGCGAGCCCCGAGAAGTGTGCACTGTGGGGCAGAAGGGGTGGGCGGGGATCGGCAAGCAGGCCTGGGGCCACGGACACAAGCATGACACGGACCCAGGGCACAGACACATGTGCAAAGAGCCCAGAGCTTCACGGAACGACACCGGCCCCCACCAGGGGGGCACGTTCTGGCATGTTCTCCCCTGTTTTATTTCATAAAAACACAGAATAAAACCAAATGTCCCCTGGTCCCAACTGCTCAATTCATTGCACGACTTACTAGTGGGTGGCAGCCACTGTTGGAGTCGGTGGCCTAGATGTCCTCTCGGAGGACGCGACGTGGGTGCTGATGGCTGGGGCGTCGCGGGAGCCCTGCCCCTGCGGACGCGTGTACAAGAGCAGGCAGGTGTGTCTGAGGTTCGGGCGGCTGGTGCAGGCAGGCAAAGCGGCTGGGGGGTGCTGGGCAGGGGTCTTTAGCACGTGGGGGGCAGCCTGGTCCGCGTTCAGTGCTCCGGCCACACTGACTGCGGCTGTTCTTCGGCCTCCCCGGGGAAGGGGTCACCTTCCTTTCAGTCCCCACAGGTTACCGAGTGCTTTCTCATGGTAGGTGCAGCTCCAGGGACTCGGGCAGTGGGCCGGTCAGCCGGCCCCCTGGGAAGCGGACAACCTCATGGGGGACAGAAACATTGCAGAAACAACGTAAGGAGGATGTCAGGCCCGGTACATGGGGATGAAAGAACGGAGCAGGGGGGGAGGGCACGCACACACTGGGGGGACTGCCGAGGGGGCCCGGAGGGTCTGGCGGAGGGCATGGCATTGTCGTCCCCCGCACGGTGACCGTCCCCACCATGGAAATCGGGAAGGTGCAGGCTTCGCTGCCCTCAACTTCACTTGCTCTCTGGGTGACTGACCTGCTAACCCGGTGGAGCCCTGCCTGGGAGCCTCCTGATTCTCCCCATCCTGTGGGCTGGGACCCTCCCGTGGCTGTTGGGTGGCTCCCCTGCTCGTGCCCCACAAGCCGCTTAGGGCCGTCCCGGTGGTTGTGGCTCTTTGCTCCGAGCCCCGGTGGCTACGGCACCTATCGTGGTCCGGCGGGTGGCCCAGATTCGGCGGGACCCGCAGCGGCCTGTCTGCATCACCACTACGGATGCCCTCCTGGGCTGGGCACGCGTCTCTGCGGGGCGCCCCCACCCCCCCTCTCTGGGGGACGACCTGGGGGTCTGAGGAGGGAACCTCCCCTGGATGCCCGCTGTCCCCGTAGCGCTCCCAGCACAGAGGAAGGAATCTGGGGTCCTTGGTCGTGGCCGCTGTGAGCCTGGGAGTGAGGATGCCCCACCACAATGGGCTCTGCCCTCCTGGCCTCCCCAGGATGTGAGTTGCTGGGGGCACTTGCTGATTCTTGGGCTGCTGGCATTTATGTCTCCCTCCAGGGTCTCCCATAGCAAGTGTGGGTAGAAGGAACACAGGAGTCATGAGCGAGACCCGTTCGAGGGTTTTCTTGTGGCCTTGCTTCTCACACATGAGACTGACGGTGCTGGGCTTATCCTGGCATCTCGGTGAAGGTGGCCAAACGGCCCATCCCCGGGATGGCGGTCCTCTGGAGCAAGGGTGAGATCGCCTTCATGACACATCTTTAAATTATTCATGCGCAGCTGCACAGAGAGCCCTGTATGTTTTCTCTCTTGTGTAGTTTCCAGGAAATGGGAGTCCCTTTGTTCTTCCCCATAATAAAGACGTACACAGATGTCTGTCAGTGGCTTCTAAGACACCAGTGCGATCCCTTTGCCGAGGCCCTGGAAGTCTCCGGATGCCGAGGCAGCCGGACTGCATTTGGCGGTAGCGTGAGGTCACGTGGAAGGTCATGCGCAGTGGTCCTGAGTGGCGCACGGAAGTCTGGGCCAGGCTGGCTTGCGGTCACTCCCCCCAGCGCTGCCCCCCCCCGTGGGGTCCACTCACTGTCGTGTGGAGTTTGGCCGTGGTTACCTCCACTCACGGCAGCTTTCAGGGTGGTGGCCACAGGGCGTGAGGTGGCTCCGGGGGAAAGTCTGCCGCAAGACGCCCAGCTGGGGATGTCTTCTCCAGACCCGTCTACCTGATTTGTTTTCCCAAAAGAAAGCCAAAGGGAAAAAAAGAGCGGGGGAGGCAGGGCCGAGACCACAGAAGATGCAGGCACTGGGTAGAGGCCATCGGGTGCGACCTTGTCAGCCACCCTCCTGTAAGGCGATCGCACCAGGAAAAGAAAGCCGGTGAGTCTGCAAATCACGGTGTGTGATGACAAGAAGGGCCTCATAAAGGTCGGCGCCCTGTGCCCCTAGAGGGCAGAGCAGGGGCTGGGACGGGGCGGGGGGAAGGTGAGTTATGACTGGGGTGCACACGGCAAAGCTTTCTCTGGAATGGCCTCGGTTTGCCGACAGCACAGGGAGGGACGCTGCGGGGACAGAGCAGCGGGGGACACTGTGGGGACAGCACAGAGGAGGGACACTCAAGGCAGGAAGTCTGGGCTTCCTGGTTGCTACCATGTTGGAGACAAACGCTCAGCTAAGCAGGGGTCCTGAGCTGTGTTGGGGAGTGTTTCTGTTATAACCTCACAACTGCAGTCTCTAGAAAGTGCCTCCCAAGTGCTGATCCATGGGACCCCGGTGCCCTGGCTGGACTACTGAGGGTCCCCAAAATAGGTGTCAGAGGTCAGGAACTGCTGTGCTCTGAATGCATTAAGACATTTAACTGGGAGAAGAAAGTAGCTGGAGTCCAGGTGCAGTAAAACCTCAGCTTGCGAGTGACACTTGCGCGAGCGTTCCACGAGACAAGCAAACGTTCCTGATCAATCTAACCTGATAAACGAGCGATGTCTTGCAATATGAGTCGTACCTGACGCCAAACATCACATGATCACAGCTGAGCCGATGGTGCTTCTGTCTCTTCTCTCGCTGCGGGACGGTGGGTGATCGTCTCCCACACTCGGATGCTCGGTCTCGGGCCACCGGGTCTGGCAGAAATCGGTGATTTTTCGGAACGTGGGAAGGTGCCCGCGACCGGCACTGGTGTATTTTTTGTCACTTCGAGGCACCTGTGAAGAGTCCTTTGCTTTTCCGGACAAGAGTGAGCTTAGGAGCACTTTGCCTCATTCTGCGTCAGGCTTCCCGCAGACACAGACCCTTTCCTCTGCTGCCTTACTGCCGCTTACGTTAAATACCGTAGATGACAAGAGTTTATTCATACTGTACCGAGTCAACATCCGTGTGAGTGTATACAGCGGCCCCCATGCAGAAAAAGGTGGAAAAGAAAGGCGGCAGGAAGGAGATGCTTACTGTGGAAGTTGAGACGGAAATCACCGAGAAGTACGAACGACGTATGCGAGCGGCCGACATTGCAAGAGTTTACAAGACGTCTACGTCTGCGTCTCGTCTGCAGAGGAGGAGGAGAGAAGGGCGGGGGAATCCCTCACTTCAAATGAGGTTAGGGAGATGTGTAAAATGTGGGAAACGGTGCAAAATATTGTAGAAAAGCACCACCCGAATACGGCCGTAGCAGTGAGAGTGATGGATCTGTTTAACGACGATGCAATGTCACATTTCTGCGAAATCCTCAAAAGGAGGCAAAAGCAAACGTCACCCGATAGGCTCCTTGTTAAAGTTGTGGGAAAAGAAAAAGATTCCGTTGAGCCAACAGACGGCAGTGATTCCGTGAGTGATGGTGAGAGTCGTCCTACACAGTAACCCTCCTCTCTCTTGTCTCCCTCGCACCAGCCACAAAGGTTTTCAAAGGGAAGTGCAGGTTAATTTGTTTTTCTTTATATTTTGTATTTTCTTATTCTTTTGTATTATATTACAGTATAATCATTTTTATCCAAATATTTTTGGGTTGTGGAACAAATCATCTGAGTTTCCCTTATTTCTTATGGGGAAATTCACTTTGATAGGCAAAAGTGCTTTGGGTCACAAGCATGTTTTCAGAACGAGTGATGTTTGCAAGCCAAGGTTTTACTGTACTTTACTGTCTGGTGATCTAACGGGTTTGGTCTAGAATTTGCTCAACTGTCCTGACCCTCCACTTTTCTCAAAAGATAGTCACAAACGTCCTACACATCAATTTAGGACCATCAACCCTAGTGCAAACATACTATCCTGCTACTTAAAATGCTACATAATTTTTAAAACTCTTTTTCAGTTTGAAAGTAAAACTTAAATTACTCAATATACATTTTTGAGATGGAATTAGCATATAGAATTATATTAGTTTCAGGTGTACAATGTGATTTACTTTACACTTTAAATTTAAACTTTTAATTAAATTTAAAATTAGTTCAATATTAACTCAACTTTAAGGAATGAAAAAGTAGGAAGGACCTAAATTGCACCCTGTGGTCAGAGAAGGAGGGGTGTGTGTAAAGACGAAGAGAGACAGAGAATTTGAAGAAATAATGCCGTAAATTTCCCAAATACAATGCAAACAAAAACTTACAGATCCAAATCATTCAACAAACTCCAGGTAGACTCTGAGAGAAGAAGACCACAGCAAAGCACATCACCATCGGATCGCTGGGAATGGTGGCTGAAGAGCAGCACGGGCACGTCTTGAAGAATGAGGGCAGGGCAGGCAGAGGCTGTTTCACTATAAATCTTTATCCAAAAACAAAAAGCAAAAAGCCTTCCGAAGAATAAGTGAAATAAAGAATTTTTTTCAGACAAATGAAAGCTGAGAAAACTCCACAGACCTGCGCCCCCCCTGAGTGTTAATGGAAGTGCTTTGGTCAGAAGGAGCATGATGCCAGCTGGGGTTTTGGGTCTTTGCAAAGGATTCCAGAAATAGTAGACATGTGGGTAGATAGGAAAGGTATCCCGCTCAGTGTTATCTTTTTAAAAAGGTCATTGGTATTAATATGATTGCGGTGGTTCTACCTTTAAGAGTCAACGAAAATAAGTTATAGATAAGATTTAAAAGATAATTGACTGCTTAAAGCAATGATAACTGTAT
This sequence comes from Panthera onca, assembly GCF_046562875.1. NCBI lineage: Eukaryota > Metazoa > Chordata > Mammalia > Carnivora > Felidae > Panthera > Panthera onca. The sequence goes on from NC_138343.1 coordinate 150,848,003, forward strand.
TGTGGCATTTACAGAATTTATGGAGATATAGCGTAAGAAAACAGTAGCACGAAGGGCAGGAGGTGTGAGAGGGAAGAACGCTCTTGTGAGTTTCTAACTCCTGACATGAAGAGTTTTGTTCTCTTTGGAAAGCAGACTGGGATACATTAAAGATTCGTGTCATAAGCCTTAGAGCCACCACCAAAAAGTAAAACGGAAATGTATACCTAATAAGAAAACAGTGGATAAAAAAGGAATGATTGTTTTTAATAAAGTCTCAGCTAAAGAAGAGGCAGAAAGAGAAAAGGGCAAAAAACAGTTGGAACACGCGGCAGATTTACACCTCACCGTAGTGATAGTTATGTTAAGGGTGAGCGACACAGGCACGTCAGACAAAAGTCAAACCTTTTCAGATTGCATAGAAAAAGAAGACCCAAAACAAGACGCCAAAATGTATATGGAAGCCTAGGATAGTAGAATGATGGTTGAAAAAGGGTTTACACTACCTGGTTTCGAAATGTTCTGTAAAGCTATTGAAATAAGACAGCATGGTGCTGGCATGGTACTTACTGGCATAAGCCAACGGAGCAGAATACAAAGTCCACAAATGACCCTTACGTCTATGGTTCATTGAATTCAGACAAAGATGCCAACCCAATCCAATGAGGAAGGATAGTGTTTGGGACAAACGGATCTGGGGTAACTGGGTGGCCACATGCACACAAACAAACTGAGACCTTTACCTCACACTGTATAGAAAAGTCAATTCAAAATACGTGAAGAACTTAAATGCAGGAACTAAATGTACAAAACTTCTAGAAGAAAACAGAAAACAATCGTTGTGACCTAGGCTTAGACCCAGATTTCTCATATACGCCAGCAAAAGCATGATCCGTAAAAGAAAAGATGGATAAATTCGGGTTCATCAAAATGAAAAACTACTGCTCTCTGAAAGACAACGTCAAGAAAATAAGAGAAAAAGAAGCTGTGAGTTGGTAGAAAACATTTGAAAGATACGTATCTCAAAAAATAAGAATTTTATCCATAACACGTAAAGAGCTCTTACTACTTACTAATAAGATAAACAGCCTTTTTACTGATTTTATAAAAATGAGTGAAAGATTTTAAGAGAAACTTCACCTAAGTAGATCAATAGACATGAGCATATGAAAACATGCTTAACATCATTAGTGGTTAGGAAAATTCAAATTCGAGCCATGAGATTCCACGTTCACTAGGAAAAGGCAATTTAAAAAGATATATGACAACAGAATTTTCATATATGCTGATGAAAATGCAAAAGGTGCATCTATACCAAGACGCAGACACTTTGGAAAACACTAGCAGTTTTTTGTAACGTTAGGCACGTAGCTAATGCCTGACCCAGCAATCTCACTCCCACATATTTACAGGAAGCAAGTGAAGACGCATGTTCACACGTGTCTTGTACTCACATGTTCACAGTGAATGGATCATCACATGCGGTATATTCAGTGAAGGGAGTACTACTCAGCAAAACACAGAACAAAACAGGAAAGAAATGGGGGCCCCTGGATGGCTCACTCAGTTAAGCGTCTGACTTTGGCTCAGGTCATAATCTCAAGATTTGTGAGTTCGAGCCCCGCGTCGGGCTCTGTGCTGACAGCTCGGAGCCTGGAGCCTGCTTCGGATTCTCTGTCTCTCTCTCTGCTCTTCCCCCCGCTGACACTCTGTGTTTCTCTCTCTCAAAAATAAACATTAAAAAATTTTAAAAAACACAAGAAAGAAATGAAGGAATGAACTGATACATGCAACACTATTAACACATCCTGAAAACATTATTCTAGACACAAAGGACCCCTTCCTGTTTGACTCCATTTGTGTCACATTTACTGGAGAAGCAGGTGCCCTCGGTCGGGGAGGGAATTAACTGGAGAGGGCGGAAGGAGACGAGGTGACAGAAATGTTCCGTGTATTGGTTGTGGAGCTGATTCCTTTGCTGTGTGGTTGCATGTCCTGAAACTCTTCTAATGCTTCAGTGAAACTTCTGAATCTCCTTGTACGTGAGTTACACTCAGTAAAGTGGGTTGTTTAAGCAGTGAGTCATTTGTGTGAGTTTAGCTTAGTTCTGGGTTCTGCATCAGCTCTTTTACTACTCACTTCCTTCAGGACCTGCCACAATTTCTGAGAAAACCCACAGATAGTCATCAGGCCTGAGCTCCAGTGGGATCTCGGCCCTCCCATCCAGAGACCTGGCAGAAGGGCCGAGAGGTGGCACCCAGCAGTTAGCAGCGACATGACATGATAGAGTACATATATAAACGTCTTCCTGTGTCTCCACGTATATGTCTGTGTGCATGCATGCATGCATGTTATGTGGGTGTGTGTACATATGTGTGCTTGCACATGCATATGCATGTGCATGTGTGTGAGTGTATACGTGTGTATATCAGTGTGCATGTATGTGCTTGTACATGCACGTGTATGTGTATGCATGTGTGTAGGTGTTGTATGTGCACACGTGTATACATGTGGATGGACATGTGGGTGTGCACACGTGTGTACATCCACGTATGCATATATGTGTGTAAATGCATGCACATTCATATATGTATGTGTGCATGCATGTGTGTATGTATACACACAAGTATACATGTGTATACATGTGTGTATGTGTATATGTGGATATATGGGGATAGACACATGTGTGCACATGCATGTGTGAATGTGTGCATACATGTGAATATGCGTGGATACATGCGTATACATGTGTGCATATACACATATGTGTACATGTGTGCTTGTATGCATATGCACAAATGTATACGTGTATACATACGTGTATGTGTCGCATGTGTGTGGATATATGTGGATAGACACGTGCATATACATATATGTATGTGTATGTGTGCACGTATGTGTGTATATGCACTAGTATATGTGTGTGTGTTGCATGTGTATGTGCACATGTATACGTGTATGTATATGCACAAGTATACACTGGTGTATGTGTTTTATGTGTATGTGTGGATATATGGGGATAGACACATGCGCGCACATGTGTGCATGCATGTGCATACACGTGTGTATGTATGGACACAGGTGTATACATGTGTGCATATACACACATATGTACATGTATGCTTGCGTGTATATGCACAAATGCACACATGTATACATGTGTATGTGTTGTGTATATGTGTGGATATATGTGGATAGACACGTGTGTATATATATGTATGTGTATGCGTGCATGTATGTGTGTATATGCACTAGAATACATGTGTGTATGTGTTGCATGTGTATGTGTGGATATATGTGGATAGACACGTGTGCATATACATTTATATGTGTGTCTCTACATTGCACATATTCCATAGAACTGCTGAATAAATACTGAATGCCTAGAGCAAGTTACTCATCGAACCTCTCCTTGCAGGCTGCCCAGTGCACTGAGGCCCGCCCACCTTCAGTCACCAGAGAGTCACTTTGTGTGTGGACCTGTTCCTGTAACCCATCGAGTACTGTGTAGTGACTGGCCATTACCCCTGTAGCCTCAAGGTCAAGGAAATGCCAGATGGACTGAATCAGCTTCACCAGCAGGAACTGCCAACGTGAAGTGACGGACAGAGATGGGGTGACTTAAAGGACTTCTTGGAGCTCTGGGTGAGGCCATTCGGCTGTGAGCACACACTCTTCTTTAAGACGGGGGAGAGAGGCTCCGAGGGTGCATTCCAGATCACAGGGCTCCCTCCCTGTTTCAGTGGGTGGGGCGTTGTCTCCATCCGGTTAGGCAGTGGCTGCTTGCAGCCCTGGGGGCTCAACCCCTCAGACGAGCCGCGGGGGCAGCGCTGGAGCCACAGAGGCTCACTCACAGGCTTTTGGATCTAACAGAGTTTTCCTTCCCAGGTTTGCACTTGCTTGGGACCCAGCGGCCCTTTTCCCCTTCTGGAATGGCAGCGTGTACCCCGTGTGTGTCCCGCCACTGTATTTTGGACACATGTAACATGCTGGCTTCACAGGGTCACTGCTGGAGAGGAGTTGGCCTCAGGACGAACCTGCCCCCAGCGTTACCCATGGCTGACGTGGATGGTGTTCAGACAAGACTTTGGAGTTGGATGCTAGAAGGAGCTGAGGCTTTGGACTGCTGGGCTGGAGTGAACATGTTTGGAAAAAGGCTGTGAATCTGGGGGGCAGCGGTGGAATGCTGTGAACTGGGTATTTACGTCCCCCTGGATTCAGACGCTGAAGCCTCAGCTCCCAGCGTGACTGTGTTTGGAGGCAGGGTCTTTGGGATGTGATGGGGTGAACCTGAGGCCCTGACGGCAAGACCTCGTGAGGACATCGGTGCCTGTAAGAGGAGGAGAGAGGTCTCCTTCTCTCTCCACATGCCCAGGAAGAGAAGGCCTCTGCCTGCCGGACAGTAAGAGAGCCACCAACAGCCAATTCTGCCAGGACCTCCACCACAGACAGCCTCCACACCGTGAGAAACGAATGTGTGTTGTTTGAACCATTTGTGATGGCAGCCGGAGATGTTGGAGACACAACCCAAGGGCTCGCCACGATGGGCGGATGAGAGAAATGTGGCTCGTCCACACGAGGCAGCACTACTCGTCCACACGGGGGGGCAGAGCACTGTCACACATGACGACAGAGACCAACCGTGAAAACATGATGCTCAGGGAGGGAAGCCAGCCACAAAAGACCACATGGGGTGTGATTCCATTTACAAGAAATGTCCAGGCAACTCCTCAGAAAGATAGATTAGTGGTTTCTGGGGCTGGGGGAGTTGACCGGGAGAAAAGTCATGGGGTTTCCTCCAAGATGATGGGAATGTTCTGGAATCAGACAGAGGTGGTGGTTTACACAGCATTGTGGATGTATGCTTATGAATTTCATCTCAAAAAAATTATTAAAAAATTTTTAATACGTGGGTCCGTAAATCCCGCAAATCCCGGATTTCCTGTCTGCTGAGCGTGATCTTTGGCCATTACGACGCCTGACTGTGCTGGTCCCTCTGCAGCTGGATGGTCTGGACACTAGAGCAGAGTGTGAACATACCTGTGCATAAAAGACATTCAAGAATGTTCCCTCTGTTCCCGGTTTCACCCCTGGCTTGGCTATTTCCTACAGAAAGAAGACGCTATGCACACCTACGGCCCGACAAGCAGGTCAACCAACAGCAAAGGCAGTCTCTCAAGTCAGACCTAGAGGGAGAAATACGCCTTTGTAAATCCAAGGTGTCTGGGAGCACTGACTCCTTGCGGAGAGATCATCTTGCAGCCATTAGTGGGTTTTAGTGCAAACCTCACCTACACGTGGTCAATCTCTTCCTGCCTCCCTGCACCCCTGCTTGAGCTCCTCCTCCACTGCTGCCCCTGCCCTACCTCCCTGTACCTCTGCCTGAGCTCCCCCACCAATATTGCCCTTGTCCCACCTCTCTGCACCCCACACCCCTGCCTGAGCTCCCCCTCCACTGCTGCCCCTGCCCGCCTCCTTGCACCCCTCCTGAGCCCCCCCACCACTGCTGCCCCTGCCCCGCCTCCTTGCAACCCTGCCTGAGCCCCCCCCATCACTGCTGCCCCTGCCCCGCCTCCCTGCACCCCTGCCTGAGCACCCCCCCACCACTGCTGCCCCTGCCCTGTCTCCTTGCAACCCTGCCTGAGCTCCCCCATCACTGCTGCCCCTGCCCCGCCTCCCTGCACCCCTGCCTGAGCCCCCCCACCACTGCTGCCCCTGCCCTGCCTCCTTGCAACCCTGCCTGAGCTCCCCCATCACTGCTGCCCCTGCTCCACCTCCCTGAACCCCTTCCTGAGCTCTCCCACCACTGCCCTGCCTCCCTGCAGCCCTCCTCCCCTTCAGAGCCTGCTCCATACTGGTGAGCAGTTGGAGGTTAATGCCGGATCGAGTGGACTATTTGGCAATGTCCGATGATCCTGTGTTCGTGGTAACCCTCGGGTATCCTCCAAGCTGCAAAGCCCCTTGGATCCACAGAGCTATTTAGGGAGGTCTGGGAGAGAAGGGAAAACAGCTGTGCCCAATCTCAGAAAAGACATTTCTATGAAAATCGAGTACAAAGGCAAGGCTGGGCAAGTCAGGCTGGCGAGAGGCAGAAAGGGGAGGAGCTGGCTTGGGGCCTCCTTGTAGCCTCATGAGGTGGCCCAGACACTGTGAACCCAGACGACCTCGGGGTCTGGGGAGTCCAGGCCGCATCTCCATCCAGCACTGAAGGTGGCTCAAATGTCACGTGAGTCGGTCACTTGGAGGGAGGGACACACAGTCAATCTTCAAGCCCAATCATTGACTAACCTCTGTGACCTCGAGGGAGAATTCAAGATGCAGGCTCCGGATGTGAATCTTTAGGCCATTCTGAGCTCATCACCCGGGGCTGGTGGAGTCACTAGCCTGAGGGACAAAGCTCTGTGCTGGATTCTGTGAGGAGCGTCACCAAACACAGAAGAAGGGGACTGGCCTCAGAAATGGAGGGTCGGGATGAAGGCTGCCCGATGGCGGGCCCGGGCGAGCCTGTGTCCTGCTCAGGAGACTTTCCGGGAGCGTCTGAGAACATCTGCTAAATGGAGGGATGTCTCAGAGCACTTTAATTGCACACGTCTTGTGTGTGTCCTAAAACACTATTAGCTGAGTGCAATTAAAGGGAAGTCAATTTAAATCAATTTGGCAAAACTTTGCCGAGTGCCCACTCCAAATGAGGTTCTGAAAAGGCCGCGATTGGTTTGGTATTAGGAACAACGGAAATTCTGTTATCACTCATCCAAATAATCAGAACTAATGTAGGGTTTGATGGTAAATAGTCAATTGGTAAGCAGGAAACAGGGAGAAATAATTAACCATGACAAGAAATGCAGTTACATTTAACTTGTGCTTTTTTTTTTGAAGTAAGCTTTATCTGGAAGGCTCGGTAATTCTAAATTGTCAGTCAAAAACGGTGCCTTCCCGTGGTCCTGAAGAGCCTTCCTGCTACTCCCCACCCGCATGGTCGTGCCCGAGCCCCTTTCCCAGAGGGAAGCCAGGCGGCGCCCGAGAGGGGAGCAGAGGGCGTCCCGGTGACTGATGGGGGACAAAGGGGCCACGACCCGCCTCTGGAGGAAGGCCACGTGGAAGCGGGACGGAGCACGTCATCCACAGCTGCTCTCGCCCATGCTCGTCTGGGATTCATTTTTAAAAATAAGCTCGAGTAAAAACCCTTTCTTTGTCCATTCAGTTTTAAATACCAGGCATTTTTCCTCCTAGAGGTGGTGAAGGTGGCGAAACTTCAAGGTTTACCTGCTGTGTCGACCGGTGAAGGGGAGGCCAGACGGGCAGTGACGAGGTCGCCGTAGGAGCAGGGGGCCGGTGGGCACAGACGTGCGGTCTTCGGTGGCGGCCTCCGTGACCATTTTCCCAGCAGCACCTGGGCTCCCACCTTGGACGGTCCAGCCAGGGCTCAGGCACCGCCTCACCGCCGGCCGGCCGATGGTGCCATCCCAGGACTCGAGCATGGACTCGGGGCGCCCCAGGCTCCTGTCTCGGGGCTCCCGGGCCTTCCTGGAGGAGCCCACCCACGCGATCCCCTCGTCTCCTCGGTGTCCCTAGTGCACGGTGGAGTCTGTCACATCTCGGAGCCACGTTCTGCTTCCACGCTCACCCCTCCACCCACCCGCGCCCCAAATACGCACTCCATGGTTTCTGCAGCAGCAGCATTTTCCTCCGGGAGGCCCCGTTTCTCGCCTCAGTTCTGCAAACTGTCTGACATTTGTGCTCAGCCGCCATCTCCAAGATGGCTACCCTGTGTGTGCCTGTGTGGGTGCCCATAAACGTGTGCACACACGTGCCCAAGTGTGCGTGAGCATGTGCGTACGTGTAGGATTCCCAGCCAGGTGAGGCATCGGGCCGAGCAGGAAGCTGACGGAGCAGCCGTGTGACCAGAGGCTGGTGGCTCTGCGGGCGTTGCCTTGTGCCACCAGGGCACACGTGGAGCCCGGTCCTCTGGGTGCCTGTCCTGCCCAGACTCCAGCTGCCCTCCGTCCGTTCTCCCCGGGGCCCATTTGCTGCCTTGCACCAGTGCTCTTTCTATGACGCCTCGGCCTGTCCACGGCCTCCTGTGTGGCCTCCGTGTGCGCTGGGCTCGGTGCGTGTCTGAGGGGCCCCGAGGGGAGGGTGGGACACAGCCTGGGCCCCGACCCCACTGACGGTTGTGGCGGGGGAGGGGGGGGGTCCGCGGCTCCCCTACGGCTCTCTGCCCCAGCTCATTTTCCCTGATTGTTTCTGAAAGGCATTTTGTGGACTTTATTTCGGGAATTATAAAACAATAAGCTAATCTAGCACAGAAAAGCTAAACCCTCAGGGTGGAAGAAATTGGCCCACTTCAAGGTGCAGAAACACAGACACCTCAACATACAAGCAGGTCAGTGAGACGGGGGTGCCCTTCTGGGCCAGCCTCCCTCCCTCTGAATGAAGGCAGGCACTGGGAACATGTGCCCGGAGCGTCAGCGGGGGCAGAAGACCCCACAGGTGGCAGGACCTGGCGGGGGGCGGGGGGGTGGCGGGGAAGCCAGGCAGGGTGCGGCCCCGCAGGGCTGTGGTGGTGTCTGTGTCCTGGGCCCTGCCGCTCTCTGGGGAGGCCTTGGCTCACTGCCCACAGAGCGTGGAGGCCAGAGGCTCCACCAAAGCCCAAGCCCTGGACACAAGCCTGTCGTAGGAGGAGAAACGTAACTGCTTCTCCCTACACGGACGCACGAGCTTGAGCAGAGCCGGCTGCACGGCGGTCAGACACCCACTCACTTGCCCGATGGAGGTCGCCGCAGGCACAGGGCCAGGGGCACAGCCCGGCCCGCCGGGGGCCTGCAGGCAGGGCAGGCTGGTGAGCCAGCCTAAGAATGGGGCGTCTGCACAGGAGTCAGAGTCGAGGCGAGGCACCAGAACTCAAAGGCCCTCTCTCCCCGACGGCTGTGAGACCTCCCAACTTGGAAGACACCACGTCTTCTCAGACCACGTCCACCTCCCCTCCCCTCTCACCAACTTTTCCAGGACTGGGCAGGGAAACGCAGGGACCAAGGGGTGTGGAAGGAGCCTGGCCGGCTGGAGGCCGGGGCTTAGGAGGAATCCCCCAGGCCTGGAAAATAAGGCCCTTCCGGACACGCGGGGCCCGGGGGAGGAGTCTCGTCTCAGGGCTCAAAGTCCGCACAGGGTGTTCCTGGTCCTCAGACACAAGGGGAGATGGGGGCTGGGGCTGGGTGTGCAGAGGGCTGGCCCCCAAGGGCCCTGGTGGGGTGTTTCCTCCGCGTGTGGTGGTGTTTCTGCTCAGCCTGAGCCGTCAGGATGTCCTGTCATCAGGTCCCCAGCTGCCACGTCACAAGGACACAGGGGTGGCCTTAGACAGGCCCTCGTGGTGAGGACCTAGGGCCACTGGAGCCACGTGAGTGAGCCCAGAAGTGGATTTCCTGCCCCGTGTGAACCTTGAGGGGCGGAAGAGACTCTTGGGTGATGGCTCCTCGAGCCGGTCCATCGCTTCACTTGGGCTCACGGGTCAGTTACCCCCAAGGGGGCTGTCGGCCCGGGGTGGTGGGATCAAGGGGGAGAAGATCACCTCCCCCACCCCCACCGCAGGGACTCCACGGGCGGGGTCCAGGTGATGCGACACACAGGAGCTAAACTCCGCAGGGCGCACACGGTGGTCCTCTCCCCCGCGGGACTCAGGGTGGGGCCGGGGGACCCCGCTTGCGGACGCGGCCTGCACGCAGAGTCAGAGGCTGGACTGGAGCAGCGAGGTTTGCCTTTTGGAGGATGGAAAGGAGCCAGATTCCCAGATGGGACACTTGGCTGTGAGTGGCGAGAAGAGAGAGGCAGAGGGCAGAGATCATGCTGGTGGCAGCGTATGGGGCCCCGGGCTGAGAGCTCACGGACGGGGTGGGCGGGGTCACGGCCGGAGACCCAGCAGGGGAACGCGGGTCGCACCCTGCACCTGCCTGTCTGTCCTCGGGCTTGGCCAGCGAGCCTCACCAGGGACAGCAGCCTCCCGGAGAGGGGGCCGCCGTGCAGCCGAAAGCAGACCCACCTGTCTGTCTTCTGCACGGATCCCCGTGCACGAGGGCTCTGTCCCCAAGTCTTTCGTGTAGCCGGGCCTGTGGTCTCTGGTCACTTTCGCCTTCCTGCTGGTCTGTGACCCCTTGGGACCCGTATCAAATCACCCCCAGAGGACCCAGCACAGGAGCGCGTAGGAGCCATTGGTACCAATACTGAGGATGTCTGTGGGGGCGAATAATCTCTTCGCCTGGAAATCTGTTCCGCTACCGTTCAGGTCGTGGAATATTGCGTTTGTCGTCACTACGATTTCTCACTTACACACAGTTGAAGGTTTGAACTCTGTTGCACCAGAACACAAGCGTGAAAAATGTAGAGAACTGTCGCGGCTCCTGAAATAAAGCCAAAGTCACCACTCGCTTCGGAAAAAGTTTAGTCACGGTTAAAAGCCCGTTTTTGAAAATCCTTGGCTTCTCAGGTTGTTTGAAAGGAAGCTGGTCTCCGGGAGACACTTTACTTGCCTGTTGGGAGGGGAACGTTGTGGAGGAGAAGGAGGTTCGGGCCTGACTCCCGCTCTCTGGGTCCAGCTCACCATCCAGTCCAGCCTCCCGCTGAGGCCTCCTGCCCTCTGGGGCCTCCGGGCCCACGTCCCCCTGGCCCGGCCGTTCATTCCATAACCTCTGACCTCCCACCTGCACACGCGTGCCTTTTCTCTTGCTGTGCACGCCCATGGGGCTGTAAGCCGTAGGGGAGAGGGTCAGTGGTGCCGACAGGCAGCTGCTGGCTTTGGGAGGCCCGAGGAGGCGTGAGGCTGCGTGGAAGTCTCTGGACAAGCGAGAGGCAGTGAGCGGAAGGGACGCGGGGAACCCGTGAGCCTCAGAACCTGGTCACTGGAGGCGCTTGCTGGGGAGGGAGGGCTGGGTGCACCCTGGCGCCAACGCCGCCTGGAGCCCCTGACTTTGCTCTGTCTTTGCTGAGACTGGAGAAGAGGCGTTCGTTGGGCCCGTGAGATGGGCTCAGTGTCAGTGAGACGCTTGTCTGAGCTCCCGACACGTCAACAGATGCTTTATTCTCGACACCCGGGAGATTCTCTCCACGAATCTGTCATCCTGCTAACAAAACGAGACGCCGTGGCCGCGTTGCTGGGGGCCCCTGGCATAGGACACGCTCCCAGACGGGGGTCCTCGAGCCGCGGAGGTGGGCCGGCCGCCCTCACTCGTGCACAGTGCACCCATCCTGCCTTGACAGGCCTTCCTGAGCTTGTGTCCCCATCCCTCCTCCTTCAGCCCCCGGTTTGTGCCACGCGCCCTGAAGGAGGCTGTGTGGGGCTGGTGGTGTCCACGTGCTGGGTGCTGAGGCCCCCAGGAAGGCAGGCAGGGGTCGAACGGGTGTCTCTGTCCAGGACGCAGGAGACCCTCAGGCACAGCCATCCCAGCACGGCCCCCACCTTTGGGGAGGGCATCTGGAAAGGACCCTCAGGGGTGCCCTTTGGGAGAGGCTGATGGCCGCAAGTCGCCCGCTTTCCACAGGGGAAGGCGAGCACAGCAGGGGCATGACCGTGGCCACCCTGGGCCACCGGTCACTTTGCTGTGCAGGCTGGTTGTTGTGTGTGTGTCGTTACACGGCCCCCAAGGAGCCACTGCGCTCGAACCTCAGCCGGCCAAGTTAGGGCGAGGCTGGCTTCGCAGCCTGGACGGCAGGCCAGGGCTGATCTGTGAGCGGCTGTTCGGTGGGGCAGTGACGGTGTGTCTGCGGGAAGAAGGGTCTCACCGGGAGCTGGACCCTCTCCACCCCCCCCACCCCCCCCAGACTCCAGCGGTGTTTCGGGACATTTCTGTCGGGCTGTCTGCAAACAGGTGGAAACCTGCTGCCCGCACACCTGACGGGGCTGTGCTGGGGTCCCCGACAGCCCACTTTCTGCTGCTGTGGCTGGCGTCGGCCGCCGCACACACGCCCGTGGCCCTGACACACTGGTGTGAACCCCTGTCCTGGGGGGACACGGCGCAGCCACCTTCTCCGGGGGCTGGGCGCGACGGGGGTGGGGCTGTGGACCCCGGAACGGCCTCTACTGATGCCACCACAGGCCTGCTGTTCTCCTGTTGTTCTTCTTTCAAGTTTATTTGCTTATTTTGAGAGAGAAAGAGGGCACAGGAGGGGCAGAGAGAGCGAGAATCCCAAGCAGGCTCTGCACTGTCAGCTCAGAGCCCGACTTGGGGCTCGGACTCATGGCCACAAGTTCACGACCCGAGCTGAAACCGAGTCTGACGCTTAACCGACCGGGCCACCCAGGCGCCCCCTGGTTTTCTCTTGTTCTTGACGCTTTCGTCCTGTGTCCAAGTCTGAGGACAAATCTTGAGATTCCAGAGGACTACGATTTCTGTGCTTTATCTCCGAACTTCCGACTCGTCCTGCTTCGCCGAGCACCCTGCCCCCGTCCGTGCTGAGGCTGCCACTCCCTGTCTGTCGCGGCAGAGGCCCTGCCCCCTGGGGGGCAACGAGGGCGCATCGTTGTTCGGCAGCTCGGGCCCGGGACCCACGTCCACGCCGCACCTGCCGGAGCCCCCATGACCCTCAGTGTGGGGCCGCCCCCGCCGCTCGCTGACCCGACGGCCGGGCGTGAGCAGGCTGGTGAGTGGCCTGCACCCTGTGCTGAGCTGCCCTTCGGTGACCCTTCCTCCCACCGGCCAGCGTGGGCACCGGCGCTTGGCCTGGAGCGGCCACCCTCTGCTGTCGGGACAGGACGGTGCGGCTCTGGGCTCTGTCAGAGGGAAGCCTACCCCTCCCCGGTTCTCAGGGGACGCGCGGTCTGATTTGTACTTGACCTGGAGGGGAGTGTGGCAGGTCTACGGTGAGCACCGGTAGGAGGGCCGCGAGCGAGTCCCAGACGGCTCCCGGAGCAGCTGCCTCTCTTCGCAAAGTCTGAGGCCTCGTGCAAAGACCGAGTGTGTCGGGGCCCCGTCCACGTGAGAAGGCCGCCCGAGGAAGCGCGGGGCCACAGACGGACCTGCGGCAACCGGCGACGTCCTGGATCCTGGATTCGGTGGGGGGCACACGGCTGTCCGTGTGCCACTGGCACAAACGTGTGGAGGGGCCGCGGGGGCCACGACCCCAGCTGCTGGGCTGAGCCTGGCCCCAGCCTGGAGATTCCCAACAGGAAACACCTGCGTTCACCCCCGGCCTGGGGGCGGTCGGGGCAAAGGCACACGTAGGGTCCGAGGAGCAGGCTGGACTCTGGAGGACACGGGGACGGGCGTCCAGGTGGCTGGCCCTGTGCAGTCTCCCCACCTCCCCACCGTGTGGTGCCCCCGCTGGCTGGTCGGCCAGCACATCCCAGGGCGTGAGCTCGGGGGCAGAGCAGGGGTCTGCCTGCAGCAGGCGGGGGCTGAGATCAGCGCCCTCGGAAGGAGCACATCACATTTACTCTGCCGGGAGCTGTGTGCTAGGGGACTCTGGGGAGCAGGTGTGGTTGGGGGGCAGGTCTGTGCCTCTGGAGGTGACGGGTGGCAGCACTCAGCCCGCCTGCATCTCCTCAGGAACTTGCTCAGGAGCCTGGCGCCGGGTCTGGGTGCGGCGCTGGCCCAGCTCTCAGGGAGGGCGTCTGGAGCCCGCGATGCCACCCTGTCTGCTGTGCCAGGGAAGAGGGGCCACCATCGTGGTCTGCAGCCCTCTCTGGGAGAGGAGGGCTCCTTGTGCTCTCCCGCCCAAGGCCAGGGCCTCTCGCTTCAAGCAGCCCTTCCCCCAGCCCTGTCACCAACCCCCCGCGTCCTCTCCTGGCTCTTCGGATTCCTGACCTCCTTCTGGAAGCCGCTGTCTGTCTGAGTGACAGAACTGGGGAGATTATTCAAGGAAGGGAGGGCAAGAGAGGAGCTCTCGGGGCAAACTACCGACCTCGAGGGCAGTGTCCACCATCCCCTGCCCACCCACGGCACGCTGCTCCCAGGAAGGAGCCAGGTTCCTTCGGGGGCTCGGGGCCACGCCGCTGCGTTGCTGGGGTGCTGGATGTCTCGGGGTGAGCCCCGCCCTGTCAGGTGCAGAGGCCTCTGCTGCCACCCGAGGGCTCCTCTGCACTTTCTGTGCTGATGGCGCTAAAATAGCACCTGGGGTGGGGGTGCCCGCTCACAGACCTGCCCTCACTGTCGTTATGCTTTTCCAGACTCCTTGACTGGGTCATCCTTTCTTTTCTCAGGTTTGATTTTTTCTTCATCAAATACGATGATGGTGTAGCACCTGGAGTATGATGACTGGACAATGGATAAGACACTAAATCAATACACCCGGGGCCCGGGGGCAGGTACCATCTCGGTTCCAGGGCGGTGAGGTCGACGCCACCCTCGGGGTCCCCAGCATTCCTGCAGGTGGCCTCCCCCTGCTGCACGGAGCCCGGGGCCTCATGGCTTCAGCTGTGTCTCCCGGGGTCAGTTCTCGGCCGTGGGGTCGTTGGCCAAGTCACCTTCCCTGCCCTGACACCCACCACTCAGGGCCAGGTCCCAGGTCCCAGGCTTTCTGCCAGGCAGCTGACGCTTCATCTCATTCAGCCCTCAGTGTCCCCACGCAGGGAGACCGGCGTGACCTGGTTTGCACGTGGGCATCCAGGCAGCGGCGCCTGGCATCCTGCCCCCACAGGGCGGCGTTGCTGAGCTGCCTGTCCAGCTCCCACGGACTGAGTCGCCGACAAGCCACCGCGGCCCTTCCACTGCTGTCGTTGCCACGTCACCGCCTTTATGGCTGAGAGGCAACTGGACGGTGGCCGTCCACACGGAGGTCAGCCCAGCTGCTCACGTGGACGCCAGCAGCCAAGGGCTGGCTCCCTACCTGGGCCTTGGCTTTCTACCTTCAAAGAAAAAGATATTTTAAGAAGGAAAAGACATGAATCTATGGTGTCTTTGTCTTCTAGAAACTCATAGGTGGCTGTAAGTGTGAGACAATGAGAGGATGCACTTTGGAGAAGAGACAGACACGAAACACTCATGCCCCCTGGGGAAAACCCCGGGAGCAAAGGAGCCTGCTGCCTGCATGCTGGTCTCAGGGACGGGGTCCAGGAGGGTAACAGAGGTGAGCCAGCCTGGCCCGCATGGCAGGGCGGCCCCTCCCTCAGGCTGAGTAGAGCCAACGCCTTGGCGGTGGGGGGGGGGGGGGGGTGGCCCAGGTGTCCAGGTCCTCCAGTGGGCCAGGACAACCAGTACCTGGATGTGGGTTGTGTGGGAGGGCAGGTTGTGTGGGAGGCCACAACCAGGTGGCCAGACAAAGGCCACAGGCTCTGGGGTACCACCCGTGGGCGGGCCCACAGGACAAGCCCGACTTAGGACTGGTGAGTGCATGCCCGTGCCAAGTGGCCCAGTGTCTGCACACTCCTGGGGACCGCCAGTGCCCAGAGCCACCTAGATGTGTGTCCTCCGTATGTGGGCACCCAAATGTCTCTGAGCCACACCCACCTAACAGGTTCATGCCATTGATTCCACACACAAGGGGCTGGTGCTAGGATGCCTACTTCACTCCCAGGGCTACTGGGGAAGGCTGTACCCAAGATCCACTGTGACTGTGCAGAGAGGGTGTGTCCTGTGTGATTGTGTAGGGTGGGTGTGTCCTGTGTGACTGTAGTGCATGTGCTCTGCTGGGACCGCGTTGTGCTCATAGAGAATCTGCAATTGGTCTTTCTGCTTGTCACCTGTGTCCTGCTGTTCTCCCATCAAGGTCCCAGTCTTCTTGGGGTGCGCCCACATCTAGGAGGAGTGTCGGACAGGGACGTGGGAACCGGGCCTGAAATTACTGAATCGTGTCCCTTCAGACTGGCCTGCCTCACGGCTGCGCCCATGGCTGGAGGGCCAGCATGTTTCCGAGCATCGGATGCTGGTCCCTGGTGGAGTCTGAAATGCTTTGGTTCCGAAAGTGTCTCTCACCGATTCGTGGCCCTGGCGTAGATCGTGTTTGAATCACGTCATGAGGATGTGTTTCCTTTTTCTCATTCTCCGTGATGGCGAGGAAGAAAGTCACCGTTAACGACATAGGGTCATCTTAATCTCTCATGTGGCTTCAGCAGGTCCTGTAGGCTACTGGATCTTGCTCATAATTAGTAGCCGGTTTATGTTTATAGTGCTTTCTGTTTGTGGAAAGATGAACTTTTGCGGTGATAATATACGATCAATTCTTAGCATACTTTGATTTAAGCAACATATGTGCGGTGATGAACATGTACCAGTTGGGGATGATGGCGCGGACGTGCCGGTGGGGGGTCAGTGAGGGAAAGAAAGTGTCCCGGGACAGCCTCAGGGGTGTGTGGGTGCGGCCCCTCCCATCCACCTGCTGCTGTCCTGGCCACCAGCGATCGTGAAGTGCTTCCTTTGGTGTCCCCGAGAGTGTGTGGACACCCTCGGAGAGCACAGTCCTTCCATCAGTCTCCCGTGTGGAGGCTCTGAGGGCCCAGGCATCTAGATTCGAGGCTGTGGCCTGGAAGAACGTGGGTTCTGTCTGAAGATGCCCACACTGGCAGTCGTGTGCACTCAGTGCCACAGACACAGACATAAGCAGTTACTCTTGACCTAAAAGAAGCCGACACGAAAATGCTCTTGGGGAAAGCGGGTGACGGCAGAGCGGACCCTGAGACTGCGGGGCCCTCTGGGAGGCCCCTGGCTTCTGGTCCGTGTCCACACTTGGATGACTCGGGGGGGAGGGGGAAACGGGGGGCACTGGGGAGGGCACATGAGGTGGCCAGGGCGGGAAGGGGCAGTCTCCCGATGTCCTGCGCCCACGCCTGAGCCCCGACCGTGACCGAGGGTCCCCAACTTGCCAACAGCGTGCGGCTCGGTCCAGTGGGGTCACACTGAGCCGTGTGGCCTGGACTCCAGGTGTTTCCGAGGCTTGCACGTTGTGGTGCCGCCCCCTAATTTCTACTTATTACAAGATGAATATCAGACACTTTGGTGAATTAATAGAAATTTGAATTTGCAAAGAAGCAGTGGAGATTCTCGCTGAGTTGTGTTTCCATTGAACTCTGTTGCATCTTTAGGAAAAACTGAAAGGAGTCGTGCGGCCTCTCCCTTAGGGCTGCCCCGGAGTCCTTAGTCAGCAAGCAGAGGAAGCTCAGGCCCGGGTCGCCCCCAGCCCTGGCCTGGCCCTGTCGCACCCTCACATGTCACGAGGCTTCCTTGACTCACAGAGGCATGACTGACAGCCTTCCCACACGCAGGCTCCCCCTCATCCTGGCCTGGATGCCTGGGCCTTGTGGGAGGCTCCCCTCCCGGGTGGGTGCTCCTCAGGGCCCGCAAGTCCGCATCCAGCCTCCCCAGACCCCCTTCCGAGGCCCCGAGATGCCGAGCTGGGGGCTGCTCTGGTCTGTCCTCACTCTCCCTGCTGCCTCGTTTCTTCCGAACGCCTCCACATGGCCTCCAGCCACACCCAGGTCTTCCTGAGCCCTCTGCACAAGCCAGTGGCAACAGCCAGTCTCTCCGTCTGAGGGCCCCATGTACCGCCATGGAACAAGTTCCAGAACATCATGTGGGATGTCTAGCTGACACACAGGCTGGGACACCAGAGCAAGGGTCAGTGAGGAGAGGAAGTCCGCACGGGCCCCACACTCACTGCTCCCATGCCAGGCGTGTGGGGCGGGGCCGTTGCTGGACCGGCCCTGGACGCTTGCCCAGGAGGCCCAGGCTGCTGACCGGTCTTCCTAGGGGTCTCGACCTGGATGGTGTGTTCTCAGAAGGGTCTTGCCCAGCACGCGGGGACACTTGGGGCCCCGGAGAGGCTCCACCTCTGCTGGGACCAGGGGCCACGTGTCCTCACCAGGCTGGGTCTGGGTGCAGCCTCCTACCCCGATGAGCCCCCTCGTCCCTTCCGAGACTTCCCTTTACCTCTCTGCACAGCGTGTGGGTGAAGACTTTCTTTGCAGCGTTGTTTGTAATGGGAAGAAGATGGAAACCCACAAAATCCATGAGTAAAGAGGTGGACTATGGGGCAGATTATGGAATGTCCCACAGCCCTGGGCACTGGACCTAACAGAACCACCAGGACAACCTGAGATTCGTGTCCTCGTGCTCGGTTCTGCACATGGAATGTGTGCACATGCGCCTTGTGGCTGCTCCCCAATGGGTCCAGGGTGCTCCTTCCCAGAGCCTGTCCCTAAGGAGCACATGTGGTCCCTGGTTGGACCAGCAGATCACACGCGATCTCGTGGACCCTGGCTGGACCAGGAGATCACACACGATCTCGTGGACCCTGGCTGGACCAGGAGATCATATGTGATCTCGTGGACCCTGGCTGGACCAGCAGATTACACACGATCTTGTGGACCCTGGCTGGACCAGGAGATCACACTCGATCTCGTGGACCCTGGCTGGACCAGCAGATCACACGTGATCTCGTGGACCCTGGCTGGACCAGCAGATCACACGCGATCTCGTGGACCCTGGCTGGACCAGCAGATCACACGCGATCTCGTGGACCCTGGCTGGACCAGGAGATCACAGGTGATCTTATGGACCCTGGCTGGACCAGCAGATCACACGCGATCTCGTGGACCCTGGCTGGACCAGGAGATCATACGTGATCTCGTGGACCCTGGCTGGACCAGCAGATTACACACGATCTCGTGGACCCTGGCTGGACCAGGAGATCACACTCGATCTCGTGGACCCTGGCTGAACCAGCAGATCACATGTGATCTCGTGGACCCTGGCTGGACCAGCAGATCACACGCGATCTCGTGGACCCTGGCTGGACCAGCAGATCACACGCGATCTCGTGGACCCTGGCTGGACCAGCAGATCACACGCGATCTCGTGGACCCTGGCTGGACCAGCAGATTACACGCGATCTCGTGGACCCTGGTTGGACCAGGAGATCACAGGCGATCTCGTGGACCCTGGCTGGACCAGCAGATCACACATGATCTTGTGGACCCTGGCCGGACCAGGAGATCACACGCGATCTCGTGGACCCTGGCTGGACCAGCAGATCACACGCGATCTCGTGGACCCTGGCTGGACCAGCAGATCACACGCGATCTCGTGGACCCTGGCTGGACCAGCAGATCACACGCGATCTCGTGGACCCTGGCTGGACCAGGAGATCACAGGTGATCTTGCTTGTACACCTGCAGCTTAGCATGAGACACATATATTGTAAATTTGAATTACTGGCCAGCATTAAAACTTTGGGCCACTTCAGATGAAAATTTGGATTTCGTGGTTGAAAACTGTTGCAGCTGTGGGGGCACACTACTGCCCGAGGACAGGCCTCTCTGCGATGGGCTTAGCCGTGCACCCCCGTGTGCTCACACACCAGTGCTGGGCTGGAAACGTCTGCGCTCACAGCTCTCCTGGCGCCCCGCTGGCCGGCAGATGAGCCAAAGGCAGCGCCTCCTTTGGGATTAGGGCAAAGGGGGCTGAAGGCTCTGGGTTTCCTGCGGGACCCAGAATGACGGAGACCTCCGGGCGCTGTTCCCTGGGCTCCGTCCTGGGGCTTCAGAGGCTCCTGTGCCTCTCGGTCTAGGGGGAGGGGCGCCCCCAGTGGGTGGCTTCTTCCCTCTTCTCTGGGCACCAGGGCTGCTCCCACTTCCCAGGCCTGGGGCCCTCCCGCAGGACGAGGGCAGCCCCGGGCCGCTCAGAGGCTGAGCCACCGGCGTGCGTCTCGAAGTCAGAGTAGTGGAACCTTGCTCCGTTCCAGGAGACGCAGGGGACACGTGGGCATTTGAAGTGAGTGGCTGGCGGGGGCAGGGGCGGGGGGTGGTGGGGAGGGTGGGCAGGAGCGACAGCTGGTGAATTGTGGCCACCTCTGTGGAAGCCATCATCCCGGAGGAGGGAGGTAAATCAGGATCCCTGAGGTCAGACGCCGGTGCGTCCAGGAAGGCCAGCAAATGCCCATGTGTCCTCGTCACTCAAAGGCCCCTGGCCCCTGGAGGCAGCGGGGGACACAGCGACTGACCGCCTGGGAACACGAAACCCGCAGGAAGCTGTCGCAAGTGGTGGCTGAGTCCAGGGGGATTTAGATCAAAGTCCTGCAGCTGGACGCCGGGGCGGGGCAAGTGTGTAGCAGCTGAGCTGGGCTCGGCCAGGGTGTGCCTGGGAAGCTGCCCCACGGCCTCTTGCTGCTGGGGGGTCCCTGGCGTGCGGCACGTGGGGCTTGTTCCCTGTGCCGGAGCCTGAGCCGCTAGGCCCACGTCCAGGCGCCTCCTGGACGCCCAGCCAACCCCACAGCGAGGCGTTTGTATTCCTGGGACAGCAGCAGGGCTCAAAAAGGCGACACTGCCCTTGTGGAAAGCGAACTCCCTGTGAGGAAAGGGAACCCCGATCCCCCTGTAGGGGTCGGGGGCCCTCCAGGCCTCAGACACCGGGGCGGAATGGGGCACGGGGCTCTGAGCACTCCGTCTAGTGCCCGAGAAGGAGCGTCAGGGAGGAAGGACATAAGTCACTTCCTTTGAGACTTGGTTCCGGCCTCTGTGAAATCAGCTAATCGGGACGTATCCAGTGACAGCCTGTGTCCTCCTGGGAGCAGAGAGCAGGCATGGGGCCACGGGAGGGGGTGCAGGGCAGGGCCCCCGCACACTGAGGTGGCGCCTCGGACCATCTCAGACAGGGCTGGGGGTCTGGTGGAGACCCTGTGTCTCTACTGAGGAGCTCCGAGGTCCTCGCGGGGATTACGTGAGGTCACGCGTCCACACAACTTGGAGCCGGGTTTCAGGTCTCAGGGGCACGGGGAAGCAGTGGCTGAGGGCTCCGTCCTTGGAGGGCTGATGGTCTGCTGGAGGCCACACCTAGGCCACAGTGACAGCGGCCTCCCTGAGCCACGGTGTGTAGGGTGATCTGTGACCAACGGACGCCTTGTGGGGGGACGGGGGCCGTTGGAGGCCGGGGCTCAGGGGAGGGGCTCCGGGCAAGGGTCCCTCTGTGTCTGTGCTCAGGGGACCTGGCATCTAGGGGGATAAAGTGGAAGGCCGGACTCGGAGTGGGGGGGGGGGCAGCTTGTGGGGGGGCTGGCAGAGGCCATGGGGAGACTCCTGTCTGGGTCCCAGGGGTCTGGAGGCTCAAGGCTGCTACAAAGCCCCCTCCTGGAGGCTCTTCAGCCTCTGTCACAGATGAGGGGCTGGGCCGGTGTGGTGGGCCACATTCTTCCAAGGCCCCTAGGAGCCTCCACTGTTGGATTAGGTGATAGAACGCAGCCAGGAACACCCCCTGGGGCCTTGTCTGGACGGTAGGGCGGGAGACAGGGAGTACTTTCCAGGCTTGTGCCTGGACACCACGAGGGCCGAGCTGGCTGGGGACGCACGTGCAGCAGGATCGCGGGCACCAGGCACACCCGGCACCTCAGGACGGCTCTGGGTGGACGGCGGCGGCCCGACAGCCGCATCCACACCCACCCGAGGCCCGACCGACAGTCCAGAGCCGGACATCTGGGAGAATCTCTGCTTGTTTACTGGGACTGGTCTCCAAGCTCATGCCTGAGGACAGACAGCTTTCTTGGTAGTAACTGCCGAGCTGATCTGATCCCAAAGGAGTCCCCAAAGCAAATGTCTCCCCACCTGTGTCCCCTGAAACAGGAAACCATGGTAGAGCGTCAAAGACAGACACCACAAAACTGAGATTTCGCGGTGGCCCCGTGGATGCGCAGTCCAGGTGGACAGCTGGCCTGTGGTGCAGACCATCTGCGTGTTCTCGCTGGGGAGCCACCAAAGCTCAGCCTTCTGGGCCCAGCCTTCTGGGCTCAGCCTTCCCTGTGGTCCCCGCTGTGTCCACTGAGCCCTGGGCTGAACCTCAGTTTGCCCCCTCGCTGGGCCAGGAAGGCTGAGGGCAGGGGCCATGTGTCCGCTGGAATGGGGACTCATCACTTCTGGCCCTTGCCTTCCTTTCCACCTTTTTTCTAGACCTGCCTCCATGGGTGTCTGGTGGGACAGAGGACCTGGGGCTCAGAAGCCCCCACCTGGCAGATCTGAAATTTGAGTCTTCAAACTCTGTGTCACTGCTTCCATTACAGTCCTGCGGTCTTCCCTCTCCAGTGGCCATGGCCGTGGCCGTGGCCCACCCACCGCAGTGCAGAGTAACTGACCCCACTCGGGTGTTGTCCTGCAGCAGGGTATCCCGGGAACCAGGGCGGGGGTCAGTGTGAGAGCCGCTGCTCCTGCTGGCAGGCCACAGATGGCCCGTGACCCACATCCCCGTCCGAACGGGTCCCTAACTCAACTCCACCATCAAGGTTGCCGGCCCACACAGACCGGGGACCTCAGGTGATCTTGCCCCAGAAAGCCGCCCTGGACCTCAGGCAGCCGCATGGTCCTGGCACCACAGCTTTGGACACTGAGCCCCCCGTCCCGTTTGTTTCCAAAAGCCACACCCGTGGGAAACCACACCAGCGGCGGCATCCCCGGTGTCCGCTTTCCCCACGGAGAGGGCCAAGCCCTGGACTCAGGCCGGACTCCGCCGCGGGGCCTTGGGCGCACTCCGCTGCCCTTGGCGCCTGCGGCTCAGGGCGCATTTTCTTCCGAAGCAGCAGGAGGGTGCGGGGCCCAGGCCCACCAAACCTCCGTGGGAAGCAGGCTTGCCCGGAGCCTGTGGCCCGGCCGTCCGACTCACGTGGTGGCCCCGGGCGCCAACCACGTTCCCACCTGCCGGCTCGGCGCCTCCTTCACACCTCCTTTGAAGAATGCGCGGCAGGAAGCAGATACAGCCAGGCCAGGTGTTGCCACGGATGGCCTGTCCTCGACCACCGGCCTCTCAGCCAGCAGACCGGCTGCGTGCCAAGACCGCGTCCCTGCACCTCACGCCCGCCGCGTCCGCGTGGGCACTGCCCAGGTGCCCCCCTCCCTCCTGCCGGAGACCGGCCACCCCGCCCTCCACCGTCCAGCATCCTGCAGGCTCCACCTTGAGGACACAGCCAGTGCCGCCTCCTGGGCGGAGTTCAGGTCCTGTCGCCCCTCCACGAAAAGCTCCTCAAGGCTTCCGTCACCCAGACACCAGATGGGCGTGTCTGTTCACACATGTGTGCAATGGGGGACTTGCACGTGCTCTTCATGCCAGGCTCCCGGGACGGACAAAGAAACGTCCGCAGTGATTCTCTGCAGTCAGCCAAATAACGTGGCCTCCTGCAGACAGAAGCGTGGCCATAACACCACACAGCACGACACGGCGTGGCCCACGCGTAACGGCCAACAGACGGCCACCACCGCACGTTCACTGAAACCAAGCGCCCAAGTCAGGAAAAACAGATTCTGAGGATGGCCACCCCACGGGTCGTGACACAGACCCTTCCAAACAGCATGGGGTCCCCGAGTCTCCTGGACCCGACACCACAAGTGAGGCAGGCCTAGAAGGTTTGGGCTTGTTCTCACCCCGATCACGCCCTTTCTTGTCCAGTCCATCCAGGAGTCCTGGCCCCTCTTCCAGATGTGGGAAGGCCAGGGGCTGGCCCGTCAGCTGCCCCCCGCCCCCGCCCTCGCGGCCCCAGGACCTGCTCGGTGTCGAGGGGCTGCCCCCGAGAGTGCAGTTTTGCTCAGCCTGTGACATCGGAAGCAGGAGGGGACGGGAGAACCCCCGTCCCGACTGACACACGCCGGCACCCCACTGCTCAGAGACGCAGCGGGAAACCGTAGGACGCCGTTGCCGAGGACGCTAATTGCCCCGGCGACATTTAGCTGTTTGTCCGAGTCTTCCAAGGTAGCATTGACACGGACCGTCTCATTATTTCCCTGCGGCCCAGGCCAGAGGACTCCTGCGGAAGGAGCCGGCGGGCGCTGCGTCTCCATGGCAGCGGGCGGATTTGGCAGGAGGGCCGCGCAGCAGAGAGGTGGTGACAAAGGCATCTTTGATACAGAGGCCGTGCAGAGGGACGTGGTCCAGGAAGCCCATTTCTAAAGGCCGCCCGACCTCCGAATGGAGGCCCTTGGTTTAGCCTCTGAGTTAGCTTTTGTTGCCGAGGCTCCGAAGGCCCTGCCGCCCGGTCACGTGGGGCTCTGCACTCTGTCCGTGAGCCAGGCCTTTTGTCCGGGTCACCTGCCCGGCTCAGCTGGCTCGGCCCATAGCTGCTGCGTACAGAGGCCAATTTAGCTCCAAGCGGGCACACGGTGGAGGCCCTGCCCGTCCTTCCGCCGCAGGACCGGTGTGCCTACCGACAAGACCGGGAACCGGTGGCCGGCGGTGGGCGCCTCCCGGCACGGCGTGCTCCTCGTGAGCCCTCAGTGTCCCCTCTCGGCCAGGGCGGCCCCTCGGTTCCTGGGCTCAGATGCCACCCCGGCGCCCCGCTCAGCCCCGGCAGCACGTCCTGCACCGTGGACCCCGGGGCCCCTGATTCCCTCCCCAGCTCCCTCGATCCCGCCGCACAGACAAGCTGCTGGCTCTTCTCTGTCTACGAGGGCTTCCCCGTGGGAACAGGTGCTGGAGCCTGGGAGCCGTGGGCAGGGAGCCCTGTCACAGTGTCTCCGGGAGGCGGGACACAGCCGTGAAGCACTGTCCGTGACGGCTCCCTGAGCAAAAGGAGAGCCCCCAGAGGCGGTGGGGTGGGTGTCCACCCAGGACGCGTGCCGGTGGGGACGTGGCTGGGCAGCCAGGAAGGTGCCTCGGGAGGCTGTGGGGCGGAGGCTCCGGGGTGAGAAGGCCTGTGAGCCGGAAGCCCTGGAGGGAGTGTGCCAAGGGCTGGGCTGAGCAGTGGTGGGGAGCGGGCTGGACTCACCGTGGACTCCCAGCCTCACTGGCACCAGAAAGGGAATGACGTGGGGTTGGGGGGAGAGCCAGACACACGTCGGGCCCTGAACACACGGCTGGGGGAGCAGTCTCCCCCAAAGAGTCTGGGGGCCCCGGGCCACGTGATTGGGGATTCTGGGGCCAGGTGGTGGGGTGGGTGACCCAGGGAGAGGCATCAATACCCCGGGCTGAGCTGGTGCCCAGATCCAAGAGGTTCCTAGCTGGGATCCTCTGGGGCTGGGGGAGCATTTGGGGTGACAGGCAGACCGGGATGCACAGAGGGAAAAGCCTGGGGGGCACCTGAGGGACGCCCAAGAGAGAGGACGCCCGGCAGGTGGCTGGACAGCTGCACCCGCCTCCAGAAGAGAGGCTTGGCTGCCGTCGGAACGGAGGAGGGCGAAGCATCAGTGAGGGTGGGTCCAGGAGGAGAGAGAGCCAGAGGCAGACTCAAGCAAGGTCAGACAGAGACAGAGAGACAGAGAGACAGAGAGAGACACAGAGGGTGAAGGGCAGACAGCCAAGAGGGGCACCTGCAGCCAGATGAGCCTTCAGATGGGGCAGAGGACGTGGAGGCCGGAAGGAGCTGTGGAGAGTGGTTCACGGAGGACGGGGGTCCCAGGAGGCCAGTTTCTGCAGCTCCACAGAGCGTGCAGCGGCGTGGGCAGCTGCGAGATGGGCACGCCCGGCTAAAGCAATGCAACGGCACGGTCTGTGTGGTGCAGTGGGGGTTACGTCTCCGGCCAGTTCGGTGGGATGGCGTTGGCCCTCATGCACGCGGCCCCAGGGTGCATCCCCCCTCGGCGACATGGGTCTCTGGAGCCCGTGTGGGCCTCTCTCAGGCCCTGGACAGAGGTGATTGCCCGCTGAGCCACCCCACCCACCACCACGTGCTCCCGTGGACCCTCAAGTCACGCTGGGCTAAGCCCGCTTTTTCCAGAGAACAGGAGGCATCACCGTGTAGCTACAAAATGCCTGGGCTCAATGCCTGTTTTGCTATTTGCAATGTGAACTTTGAAAGGTCAGTCGGCCTTCCTGAGCCTCGGTTTTATTCTCTACAAAATGGGAATAATAATAACAAAGATCCTCAAATACCATCAAAGGCACTTGGCACTATGCCTTTAGTAAACTTCAGCTCCTGCTGTCACAGAACCGCCGGGCCCACGAGGCCCCCAGGCCGTGCCACGGGGCCACGGACAGAAGTGGAGCCCCGACCGGGAGAGCCCCCGCACCTCCCCTCAGCCTCCCCTTTAGAGAACGTGTCTCCAAGTACGACGGGCGTCAGCATTTGCTCCCCTCACGTGTCGGCCCCTCTAACAAATTACCGTAAGCCTGGCCGCTGACAACAGCCCGAACGTACCTCCTCACACGGAGGCCTCTGAAGTCCAAACGGGGCCTTGAGGAGCCACGGTCCAGGTGTCCGAGGGCTGGTTCCCCTGGAGGCTCCTGGGGAGAAGCCATCTCTGCTCCGCCCTCTTCCGGCCTCCAGGTTCGGAGCCTGAGACGCTGGCCTGCCGCCTCCTGCCGCCTGCACTCAGTTCTCACTCCCGATCCCTCTGCCACACGTGGGGCCCCGTGGTGACGTCGGGGCCACCCGAATCACGTCCCAACACGACATCCTCCCCTCGAAGGCACTGCGGGGTCTCTTGGCGCCTGAGGTGACACATTCACAGGTCCCGGGCGTGGGCGTCTCGGGGGGCCCTTATTCTGCTGGCTGTGTTTTCCCCAGGCGGCCGCGGGGCTCCTCCAGGCTCCTCCTGGACCACCAGCCGCTTCCGCCAGCGCTGAAGAGGAAGGCACCGGGGACCCTCCCTCGTTTCTAGCCTACTTATCTCCTTCCTCCCTAGGCTGGCTCACTTCTCGACAGTTTTTACTTTCTGCCTTTAAGTTCATGCAACTAGTGATTTCGAGACCTGGGTGTTACGTTGCAGATGCTATTTGGGGCAAACCTCACGGCCCCCTGGAGACGGGAGGCAGACCCACGTGTGCATGGGGAGCACATGGCCCCGGGTGCAAGTGTGACGATGCCTGGGGACATGAGCCCGTGAGGACCTCTCCCTGCTGACCATCCCCTCTGTCCCACAATCCCCTCTGAAAAAGCTAAAGAGCAGGGGGCCTGGCAGGAGTCACCGCCACCTGGGACGTGTGGGGCGGACCCGGCACGGGCTTCAACCTGAAGTTCTCGGTGCGCGGGAGTCCCACGGGCCCGGGAAGGCTGACCTGCCCTTCCAACCGTCCCTCTCGGAAACCTGTACCAGGAGAACCTCCACCTGCACAGGCAGCTCTCTCCTGTGTCCGCTGAGCCCTGGACGGGAGGAACTGAAATGTCAGGGACCCGGCGCTGGGCCTCCGGAGCTGCCTGCATGCACTTCCTGCTTTGCAGAGGTCAGGCGTGTTTTCTGGGCCAAGCCCGGCGCACTCGGTGCGGGGGAAGTGACCTCTTTTCCCTCTGCTTACCTACTGACGGCTTCGCTGTGGAAACAGGACTCGCCTGGTGGCCCCTGTTGGCGCGGGGTGAGCTGCTGGGAGTAGCAGTGGAACTGCGGCTCATATAAACTGTAGAGTTCTGTGTCCTCCACGGCCTCTGCCCACTCCCAGTCGTGGTCCCAGATTTGCCTGCCTCTCCCCGGCACTGAGGGCCGGCAGTGAGAGGCTCGGACACGGGCAGGGCCCAGGGGTGGTTCCTGCTCAGGCCCCGGGCTCGCATCCTGAGGCCCAGGCTCCCCACCTTCATCAAGGCGTCTTCTTGAGGTGAACAGAGCAGACATCGGTCCTTCTAAACCAAGGACGGCCATGTGGGAAGGGCGAGGCTGTGGGTATCTGGGCCGTGACCTTGCCCCTCCGGATGCCCCGAGCCCTGGGGTCTGCTCTGAGCTGGCCTCCACCCTCGGGGACCTCAGCCCCCAGTTTTCCCTCTCTTCTGCTTCCAGGCTGGGTCCCCGTGTCCTGTGGGGCTATTAAAATGGACAAAATGGTTCTGTCCTCAGCAACGTGGGTACTTTGTTAGTGACAGTAGTCAGAGTCCCCAACCGGAGAACCCGGTAAAGCCTCCGCCCATACCCTTTCGCTCTGTTGGGCTCCCAGGCAGGGGCCGAGCTGGGGTCGCCCATTGGGCATCAGGCTCCAAGAGGAATCCCGCCCCCTGACTACCCTTACCGCTCCCCTGAGAGAAGGAAGGCTCCATGGGGTTGGCCAAGGCCAAACGCAGCTGCACGGAGGGGCGGGAACCCGCCAGGGGCCAGTGGGAAAACATACGCCCCGGGACGTGGAGCTACAATCCCTCTAAGACAACAGCCTGTGTCCTTCAAACGCCGGGCTGGAAACGAGGACTAGAAAGCTGCTGTCACCTGCTCCTCGGCAGAGGGTCCAGCAGCCGGCGAGACTGGAGCGTGGGCTTGGCACAGGCAGACTCGCAGGTGAGGGGCAGGAGCGAGGGGCCCCTGGGCTGGGCGCCCCAGGCCCTGCTCTGGAGGACGAGCTAACGCTTCCCGAGGAGGGAATTGCTCCCTCCAGAGCCTCCCCCGTCTGGCTGCCATCCGTGCACTGACGGCCCTCCACCGGTGGTCAGGGCCTCCTCTCGGCCCCCACGGGACCACCAGGCCTCGGCCCAGATACAGAGTCTGTTGGGCAGAGCACTGCTCTGCGCTTCCTGCGGGCTGACACAGCCTGTGAGTCACTTTTCTTTGCCTCGGTCCTCTGTGGTGTGCTACAGCATATTAACTTTTATTTATGTTACAGCATTAAAACCAGATGAAGCATCAATTGACCCAGTGGGGTGTCCTTTGGGGTTACATAGAAAATATTTTGAAAGGACTTTTTAAATGTCTTTTAACTAAAGCTCCAGATGGTGGTTGAAGATGTGGAGGGTATTCTGTACAAATCAAAAGGAATAACGGCAAAAACAAAACAACAACAACAAAAGAAACACATGAATGAATTTGTGTCAGGACCCATTTACTCATTAATGCAGAGAGCTTGGCTCTGCCTGTGGAGGAATCCGGTGAACACCCTCCATCTGGTTCCTACTCACTCTTTAACCTGTGAACCTCACGCTTCTCCTTTGTAAGATGGCGGAAACGGTCTTTTTGCAAGGTTATTTGGACACTTAGATAATGTCGATCTAAAAAGGGAGAAAGCTCGTATGCGTAGTATCAGGCTAGAAATGGTATAAAAGGGCTTGGCACGTAAGTGTTCAATACACGTTACCTCCTGTTACTTCCAGTAAGACCACTGCCAGTATGATGTTTGTTTAAGAATTATTGAATGTGGGTCCCGCAGAAAAGTCAGAACTATGTAATGTATTCAGCGGTATATGAAATCAACACGCAAAACTCATTTGTGTTTCCATACTAATAACGAACAATTTGAAAAGGAAATAAATCAAAACATCCATTTACAATATCACCACAAAGGAATGAACTACCTAGGCATAAACTTAACCAAGGAGGCCAAAGACTCAGGCAGTGAAAACCGCAAACGTCTCCCAAAGAAAGAGAAGCTATAATCTACATGGATGGAAAGCCACCTGAGTTCACGGATCTGAAAAATTAACATTGTTGTGATGTCAATACTACGCAAAGCAACCTGCAGATTTAATGCAATCTCTACCAAAATCTCAATGGTAATTTTTTGTGTAATAGAAAAATTCATCCCTAAATCCGTATAGTCATTTCTTAGAGGATTTGTCTCCAAACGTCTCTCTCTCGGGCCTGCCGGCTTGCTCATCTAAAGAGCGTGGTATAAGGGGTGTGAGGGATTGGAGTTCTTGGTGTCGCCTTCCCGGGAACCCTTGAGGGAAACTCACAGGTGTGGTATTATCTAGAGGTAGGGGACCCCGACGCACACACCCCGCCCCCGGCATTATCAGACCACCGCACGTGTCCACCGCGAGGTGCAGCCAAGAGCTTGTCAGACGCCCCACTTGGGGGAGGATTTGGCCGTGCACATTTTTAGCTTGTTGGAATGTTGAGGGTTTCACGGGCTGAGTCTGGAAGACCCGCGTGAGAAAGTCCCGGAAGATACTGAGCCTGGGGTAGAGAAGATCAGCGTTCCTGGGAAGAGAGGGTCGCCGAGAAAGAGAAGCCGGTAACGGAATGGGGGCTAGGTGCAGTTCAGTTTGTTCCCACATCTGGTATGTTTCTAATGAAGTGAGAGAAGCTTCTGGAATCCTGGGAGTCAGAATGGGCCATGCAAGCTGGGGTGGGAACCTTCAGCTTCCTGAAGCTCCGCCCGAATACCAACCCACTCCCAGAGGTGGGTTTCAGTTAAAACTGGCCTCCAGGCAACCCGCCTTAGTTATCACTTGGATCTCTGAACTTGTATTAGGTACAGAATCAAAGTTTTTAAAATTAAATTTGTGTGAATGCATCGGATTCAGACCATAAGAAAAACGTGTTTTAAACGGGGTTAACGGGTCACTTTCTTTCAGGCAAAAATCAGGGATTTAGGGACATTTTGAACGAATGCTCAGAAGAACTGACACGTGGGAGCACGACATCGTCGGGCACGAACGTTCGGCTGCTTGTACACGGGCCCGTTCTGTCACCTATATGTCTAACGTTATCTGAAAACAAACATGTTTGGGCACCAGATATATTTCTCTTCCTTGTCATTTCTATGTCCAGAAATGGCTTGATTCCTAGCTAACAGGACATCATCTTCATGAGAACAAGAACTTTGTCGTGCTCATTCAGACGTGTATTATTAGTTCCTAAAACTGTGGTTGACACCTAATAATTACTCAGTAAATACTACCGAGTAATAAATGAGGCACACCTACCAACACACACACCGTGAGACTTGTCTCTTGATGCCTGGGAGGAGCAGAGAGTGACCGTAACCTGTCTGTCCTCCCCTGTGTAGACTTTTATGGAATAGAAGCGGCTCTTTGGCTCCCTTCTACAATTTCCCCCCCAAAAGCTGTGGCTATAAAGTTGTTCATGACATGCCGCCAAGGGAGAACATTAGGCCACACCGTAGGATAGAAGGTACAATCCCGCATTGGTTTAAACACACACACGGCCCGGAAAACCACTGGGAGAATAGACACCCAGGTGCTGGCAGTGTTAACAGTTTTCTTCCCCTGATTCTGCATATCTGCATTTTCTAACTGTTTATCCACGCGAATGCGCCGCTTTTGTCATGGGAAGCCAACCGTGTGTGATCACAGAGGTGGGTGTGGGCGTCGACGGCAGCCGTGCCCTCTCGGATGCCCACAGGCCCGGCTCTGAGCCCCGCGCTGCCTGCCCCAGTGTCCCACCTTTTCTCTTCAGGGATTCAGCTTCCCCGGACTAGGAATTCAGCTGGGTCCTCGCCCCTGCGCTCACAGAAGCTAAGCGGGCACATGAGGCCCCGAGGAGGAGCCCCCCTCTCCCTGTGCACATGGCTCCAGCTGCCCTTTCCCAGGGTCTCTTCTGACCCCCCCCCCCCCCCCCGCCCCAAGGATTGGACACCTGCTGTGGGCCTCACACCCTCTGCTTCCTCTGCTCTGTGGGCACCTCCTTGTCAGCAGGGTACTTGGCAGCCTTCCCCTGAGCTGAATGACCTGGGTCAGGCAGAGGAGGGAGGAAGAGGGAATAAAAGTGGGGGGAGGGGAGGGCAAGGGAGGGGGAGGGGGAGAGAGGAGGAGGAAGGAATGAGCCGCAGAAGAAGGAGGAGGGAGGCGGGAAACTGAACAGGATTCCTTCCCTCAGCGAGTCCTCTGAGCCGGGCTCTGGGCACACAGCACTGAGTGAGACCCCCCGGCCCTGGCGCGCAGGCACCGGCAGCTTTTGACCAACGATTCACACGATCGCTTCTTCACGGTGCAGTGGAAACTGCCACAGAGAAGAGGGCTGGGAGGCCCCAGAGGGGCTTCTGCACTGAGCTGAGACCCCCACACTCTCTGAGCTGTGCCCAGGGATCACTTTGTCCACAGGAGCATCTGAGAGAAGGAATAAGGAGTGTCCCGTCCATTCTGGGACGCACCCCTGCCAGCCAGGACAGCCATCCAACGGCCGGGGACTGCACATCCCCCCTGAGGGTGTGGCCTTCCCTACCCACTCCAGAGTGACGTGGGACCTGTTCTCAAGGACGCACAGGCACACCAGGAAGCCATTGTCAGTGGGCAGGAGAGGTCACAGGGCAACGGGTGAGGCCCTCTGGCTGCACCGGAGGCTTCCCTGATGGAGGAAGCTGCTCCTTTCCACTTCGTCTCCCCAAAGAACATTCCTAATTTGCTCCTGGCAGAGAGACAAACAACACATCGATCCTGCCAACGGGGAGGAGAAGAGGCAACACCTTGAGGTGACAGTGGACCCTGTTTGCTTGGTCGTGAATGTGAGCACCGCAGCGGAAGCTCTCGTAGCCCAAAACTAGAACACGAAGGACAGAACTGACTCAGCCTGTGACAGCACAGCCTGTGACAGCAGCGCCTTGCTACCGAAACGGCCACCAATAAGCCAGGACATGAGAAGACCCGCCCACAAAAGGGCTGAGCCAGCAGCAGCCACTGTCATCCCCGGCAGCGACATCACCCGTGTCCGCGGGGGCAGGACTGGCACATCCCAGGAGCACGCACAGGACTCGATGACATGTCCTAGAGCGTGAACTGCCTGGGCCGCAAATGGTAATAGGAATCTACATAGTCACATGGGTCAGCCACCTCAGGCCACGAAGTAAGGGTTGTCCTCCCTCGGTGACTGTGGAGGCCGAGGGTCTCGCCACCCAGAGTGACTGTGGAGGGCAGGGATTCTGCTCACTCAGTGACTGGGGAGGATGTGGGATTCCCCCCCCAGCTCAGTGACTGGGGAGGACGTGGGATTCTCCCCCCTCAGTGACTGGGGAGGACGTGGGATTCTCCCCCCTCAGTGACTGGGGAGGACGTGGGATTCTCCCCCCTCAGTGACTGGGGAGGACGTGGGATTCTCCCCCCCCTCCTGCCCCCGTCATCTCTGTGTAGGATGAGGATTTCTTCTCCCTCAGTGACTTTGGAGGCCAAGGGTTTCTCCACCCAGAGTGACTGGGGAGGACAGGGACTCCCTTCCTTCAGTGGCTGTGCGATACGAGGAAGTCTCTCCCGTCGGTGACTGTGGATGAGCCTGAGTTTGAATTGTAGCTCTACTACCCACCAACTCTGTGGCCATGGGCAGGTCGATGCGCTCCTGCCTGGCTTCAGGCTTCTCATCGATGCCACTGTCGTGATGCAAGTCCTTGGCCGCGGGCTCCCGAGAGAGATCGCAGAGTGCTGTCGGCCACGACAGCACACATGCAGGGAGCATTAGTCAGACAAACTCCGTCCACAGAACAAAGGTTGGTTAGATCATGGCGAGCCGAAAGGCAAAGGCGTCTTTCCGTGGCGAGTGCTGTTGGAGGGCTGGCCGAGGCTTCTAGCGAAGCCAGCGCCCTGGCAGATTCCGGTTGAGGTCTGCTCCGTCATTGTCCTGCAGCAGAGTTGAATGCATCTGGGACGTCGGAGAGACCGATGTTGCCACAAAGGAATCTCACTGTTCCCGAGACGGCAACCAGTTCTTACTGCTTTGGGGTTTTTAGGAAATTCCCTCAGAGACCCGGTGCCTTGTTTTCCTCCGTTACCTCTACTTAGCTCTTGGGTCTGTACCCCATACCCACTGGCATCGTGGGGTCCACGATGTTGTGACTCACGAGGAGGCCTCTTACTGCGCCTAGAGAATCGGAGAGGAACAGAGTCACTTTGTCGTCCGATTTTGTTCCCTTATGGTGTTGAAACCCTCTCCCTTCTCCTTTCTCCTTTTTCGTTCAGACCCTCGCGGGTGCTTCCACGCTTTCCCTTTCTCTCCCGCTGCTTTTGGGGGGGAGTGCTCTTCCTGTCCTCTCCCCCCAGCCCCGTCTCCGTCCTCCCTCTGCAAATGTGGCTCCGCGCCCTCCGCGGCTTCTCTCCCCCAGCTCACCTCTCCGCGCCGCGCACCTGCCGAGTTCCGGGGCTGAAGTTGCGCAGATTGTTGTGTCCTTGGTCCGCAGATCAGTTTTCTAGTGTGCAGGATGGTTTGAGGCTGATCTGGCTGCGTTTCAGGGACGAGAGGAGCTGAGAGCTTACATGCCGCTCAGCCATCTTCTTTTTTTCTTTTTTCTTTTCTGTGATCCCTGCCATCGCACAGGTGGCATGGGGTACAGGTGACCGAGAGAAGGCGTAGGTCACTTCCTCAGGAAACCCACAGGCAACGGGAGAGGCAGTGAGATTACAGGACGCGGCAAGTGCCTGGATCCTTTGCCATGTTTGCGGGCGCCGGGCCCAGGGTAAGGGAGGGTGGCCCCCGAAAGACCCAGCCGCCAGAATCAGAGGCGAGCCAGAGGGTGAGGGTAAGGGCTCATCTGGCACGCAGGGAACTGGAGAGAGTCCTGGGGGCTGACAGTCGCTTCTCGTGGAAAGAGCCAGACACGAAGGACCTCACAGACTTCACTTTATACCTGAGGACCGTGGGGGCTGCTGAAGGGTGTTTATGGTGAGGAGAGGCATGTCTGGGTCTAGGTCAACTGCAGTGAGATGCCGTGCAAGGTGACAAGGCAGAAGCTGAGACCGGCAGTGACGCAGAGACATGTGACCGAGGCTGCCGGCGGAGCTGAGTGATGCCGTGGGGATGGCAGACTCAGGGGCCCCAGGTACTGACAGGGGTGCACTGAGGCCACCAAAGCCCAGGGGCCCCAAGGGCAGGAGAGACTGGCAGGGCCCACAGGGAGCCTTTCAGTGGGGGGGGGGGGTCAGGCCCTCTGACCTTGCCCTCCCCTCCCCAGGCGAAGACACTCCCTTGTCAGTGCTGGCCGACTCTTGGGTGCCAGCCCCCAGCTCCCTCACCAAGGCCGCGCCCCGGGGCCAACCAAGAGGTCAGGGCCCCCAGCCTCTTGGCCACCGGGCTTGCTGCAGACCTCGTCTGACCCCCATTAGGCCTGAGGCACAATTCTCAGAACTATTCCTGCTTCAAGTCCCTGGTACAACCGTCCCTCACCCGGGACATTCAGCCCTCGGTTCCCCACCAAACGCTTGCTAATACTTCAGGTCTTCGTGAATATCTCTCTTCACGAAGGCCTTGCCCTGCCCCAAACCTAAATTGGGTCCCCCGTGACGAAACCTATACTTGGCCTTCATGGCGCGTAAGGCAATGTGCAATTATGCCCTTGGGTGTGTGGTTATCTGCTTTATATTTAGCTTCCTACTAGACAGCCATGTGCACCGGGCGGGACCCCTGAGCCGGGCGCCCAGCGCCGACTCCCCGCAGATGCTGGGTGAACTCTGTGCAACGTTGGAGGCGCGGCGGCAGGTGAGGGAGAGGAGGAGCTGGCGCCCGGGTTCCGGCGGCTGACGGTGCCCAGGCCGTTGGCACGTGGGGGACAAGTCTGGAGGGAAGACACCGAGAGACGAGAGAGGTCCAGACTGCTGAAGGGCCACGGGGTCTGATCTCTCCATCCTGTTCGTGCATTTTTGTGATAGTAAAACCACATTTGGAGGATAACACCGAAAATGAAAATCGGAGCTCTGCCCTGAGGGCACGCCGCCCTCGCCAGTCCCTGAGGCCCTGGGATGGCGTGGGGCCATCTCTGCCCCGGAGAGCGGAGTCCCACAGGCTCCAGCCCCTCCTGCCGAGTGCAGCCAAGTGTCCTGTGGGGAGGTTGGGTCCTCCGGCGCACTGCTGCCCCCGGCAGCGAGTCTCAGAGACTGTGTATTTCGGGAGGTGGGCCCGAAAGCGTGGCAGGTAGCGAGGGCAGCGGCCGCATCGAGCGCCGTCCCTCTGCCCGTGAATGCTGTGGGGGTGGAGGGCCGGCGGTTCCTGCACACTCCTGCTGAGTACGCAGCTTTCCTTGAGTCCTCTGCAGACTACTTCGACATGGGAAAGACATTCCAGTCTCTCTGGAGCTCAGTCTTCAACAAGAGAAGAATGTTGCACAGGTTTTGGGGGAAGATATACAAAAATAATTACGAGTCTCTAGTGAGTCTGAAAAGTACAAATGGTCCGGAATCTGAGACTGGTTCTGCATATTCTATAATACGTCATCTGCGTGCTGCAGGACTGGGGCACTGACAGACTCCATAGGCATTGGGGTACCTCACTTCACAACTGCTTGAGAAGATAGCAAACTCGCCTGCGGTGGTTTTCAGTACAGATCTCATGACTGTGCTGTCCCCGAACAAGCACCACAAACTACTACACCTTGTCTTTCTCCCCATCGATCCATCTCTATGTCCACTTATCCACCCATATATCCATTACCTGTCCATCTACCCATCCATACATCCATCTATCCATCCCTATGTCCGCCTATCCACCCATCTATCCATTACCTGTCCACCTACCCGTTCTTACATCCATCTATCCATCCCTATGTCCATCTACCCATCCACACATCCACCTACCCATCAATACATACATTGACCCATTGTATGTCCAGCTACCCACCCATCTGTGGCCATCTGTGCAGCAGCGAGCCCAGCGGGGATCGTGACCGTAGTGTAGACAGACCCCAGCCCCGTGCTCACAGCGGTGCCGCTGGCACTGGCCTCCCTCTGTGCGGCTCACTCGCTTCAGAGCAACCGTGTGGAAGGCAGGTGTCTCAAAAGTCAGCAGTGCTGATGGCTTTCAGCTGAGCCCTGGAGGAGTTTATAGAGCAAAGCAGCTGAATATTGACAGTTTTAATTTATAGTTCATGTTGTTTCGTCTAAACGTAAAATTCTAGATTTGGTAAGAAGCTTCCTGGTAACACCGTCTCTTCGCTTCAGAGGTTTGGAGCCTCGAACGCCTCACGTGCCTAATCCTGGCCGGTGTATTTCTTCCCACCTTGCAGAGAAACGGGTACTCGAGCCACCTGGCTTACATGTGGTGAGATGGACTGAGGTGTCCTGATTCCAGACGTGGAGCTCTGCTCTCTAAGGGGTTGGCAGCCTCTGAGCTTTGCTCTCCTTTGGTGGCTGGCTGACCTGAATCCAGACTCTGGGCAGCCCTTGGCTCCAAGGTCTGAGGGGTCCCGGGAGGATGAGGCAGGGCCTAGAGCCGGGCAGGGATGCGGAGAGAGGCCAGACAGAGGTGGCGGCGGAACCCGGCGGGTGAGGACGGGTCCCGGGACCTTGCACAAAGCTGCTGAGGTGTGGAGAGCCCTAGCTTTCTCCTCTTCGGAATGACGAACAATCTCTACCACGTACCCACATGCAGGCTCTGCGAGACCGCACGAGCACACGCCAAGGGGGCGGTCCTCCCTTCAGCACGTCAGCTGGTGACAACGTTGCTTGCAAAGCCAAGGCGCAAGGCCCAGCGCGTGTCCCTCTGAACCTGTCCAGGGGCAGCTGCTGCACAGAGGGGCACCCTCGGGCCCGACCGTGTCGTCCCCGTCCCTCAGGAGCTGCCTGTCCCTGGATGTGCCACTTCTCTGAGCCAGGGCGCCATGGCACCTCACGGGGCCGGGTTGCAAGGCCCAGACGAGCTAGTGACGGCAGGCCCCGCGTGGATGTGCTTCACTCTCTAATCCACGTCTTCAGAAATAGTAAGATATTGGGGTTTTGTTTTTGCTCCTCTGTCCTTCATCCTGTCAGGCTGGCATCCCAGACCCACGGAGCGGGCAGTGGTGGGGAGGGGGTGCAGGGCTGTGGGGGTGCGGGCATGTGGAGCTGCAGGGCAAGTGTAGCCGGCATCCCACCCACCCTGGATGGCAATGCCCAGGCCGGCTTCACATCATCTCCCGCCAGGGGTGTCGGGCTGAAGGATGGGATGGGCTACGCGGTGTGCTGGGGCTATTTACTTGAGGTGGGGGGGTCTGCATTACAGTGAGGGGCCAGGTTCCTGCTTCCTTAGTCTGGAAGCTTCCAGCAGCTGGAGGAAGCATGCCTGGGTGAAAGTCTCAGGACAACAGACAGCTGAGCCTGAGCTCAGATGGCCTCCCTGCCTGAGCGCCCAGATGCGGGGTCCGCCTTGCAGAGCCCAACTCCACTGCGGCGGTGCCCGGCTCCAAACACCTGCCTGTTCAGGTGAGGGTGTCCGAGTGTGCACACACTCGAGTGTGGGAGGAGGCAGCCGAGACGGAGGCGGTGTCCCGCGTGTGTGCGAGCTAACGCCTCAGCGCACGGGACATGCGTGTGGTATGTGTTGTAGACATTCGTAACCATAAGCTGATACGGGACGCGACCTGGAGCTTACACAAAGCGCTAGCTCTGTAGAGCACTTTCCGGGTCACGATCCCAGCATCTTGATCTTTTCCTCCGGGACTTCGTCTCGGCCACATGGCACGCTGGGCCCCCAGATGTTAGCGGTGACATTCACTGCGAGCCTGCCCAACACGTAAGTGCCTTTTCTGTCTTGACGCTTGGAGAAACGGAGGCCCAGAGGGTGCGCACAGCCCTCGGCCGCACGTCAGGGGCGGTGGTGCCCAGAGGGACGTGGTAGAACCCGGATGGCCCCGGGTGACCGGACGTGTCCTTGTGCCGTGTTGCGAAATGAGTGCCATCTGCAGATACGGCCCCATGGTGGCCAGGCCTGCGTGCAGAGCGTACCTGCCCGGACGAATGTTTCAGGAGGGGTCAGATTCCCCGGCTCCCAGGGACCCTCACACGGCATCCTGCCGATGCTGCAGGTGTAGCCGGGAAGGACCTCAGCCTCTGAAACAGATCCGTCACTGAAAAGACAGCTTAGATGAGGTGCATTTCCTAGGTAACCGAGGACACTCCAGCAGGGCCGACCCTTGTCTTTCACAGGAAAGAATTTTTCTAAAATGAAAACACATCTGTTTACATCCCAGGCCAATTACAGTTCATTACTCGGACAAAAATGCTGTAAGGCTGTTAATGGGGCTTAATGAATGAAAAAGACTGAGTTTCACAAAACTTATATTTTGCACTAGAGGTTTGCCTCAATCTGCACCTTTTGTGGAGGCCTGATTGAGACAGAAAGCTGATCTCGTAGAAACTGAGATTAATATGTTTTTGTCACGTTTCTTTTTCAGCTGGTTGTTACATGCAACTGTGCGTTTACAGAACAGGGGTGAGGTGAGCGGAGCAGTCACAGCGACAGGAAGGTCAGGCCTCTCCCTGCAGCCCCTGCTGCTCTCCTTGCCTGCAGGAGGGAGAGGCCTGGGCGGGCGGTGGTGGTGGGGTGGCCACAGAGGAGGGGGCCGCGCGGGGTCAGGTCCT
Source organism: Panthera onca (assembly GCF_046562875.1). Classification (NCBI taxonomy): domain Eukaryota; kingdom Metazoa; phylum Chordata; class Mammalia; order Carnivora; family Felidae; genus Panthera; species Panthera onca. The sequence goes on from NC_138343.1 coordinate 150,886,763, forward strand.
CAAGGTCAACTCATCTGGCTCCGAGGAGCCCGCAACACAGACCGGACAGCCAGGCACACGGACACGCTCGCCTGGCGGGACCTCCTCTGCTCTGCCGGCTCTGGAAGCTTCTAGACGCTGAGGTCAGGGAGAGGGAGCGCCCAGCTCTTCTCTTCTGAGAATCAGGCCCTCTCAGAACACTATCGTCAGCAGCCCCGAGGACTGGGAATTGGGTGATGTTTTCAAAGGAACTATTTTAAGCTTAGGGGAAACAAGTCCTGGGGAGCCCTTGCGAAATGAGGGAGGCTGTCGGAGGTGGGGCTTCGATGGCTCCAGGGGCTGAGCCCAGTTTCCAGGGCGGGCGGGAGGCCCAGCTCCTCCAGCTCCGCCCAGGCCCTCACCGACCCTGGCGACTGCTCGACTGCTCGGGAACGGCCGCTTCCTGCCAGACAGCTGCCCTCTGCTCTCCCGCCCGCTCAGGGCCCATCACACGCCGTCCTCTCTCCAGGGTCCCAGGTCGTGGTGTTCTGCTGGGCACGTGTGCACGTTCACGTGCACACACACACGTGCACACGCGGGCACACACTGTCGCAATGCTTACCCATACACTCGTACACACACCTGCCCACATACACACGTGTGCAGACACACAGGTGCACACTCACACACCCGTGTGCACACACACCACCACCACCAGGCTCTCATTACAGGTCCCGAAGGACAGGCAGTTCCCGGACCCCACGAGGACAACCTCCCAGCCAAGCGCCCGTGTCCTCTCCCGTATCCTCTCCCACCAGAGCTGCCCTTCCAGGGCCTGCTCCCTTTCCCCTCAGGGGATGGTGCCCGAGGACCTGTGCACCCCAATGCGGGGACAGCTGACCTCCCATGACTCCTTCTCTAAAGGGGACACTGGCCAGGAAACAAACCGGGTAGCAGTGAGGCCTCCAGGCCGCCGGGGCTGCAGCTGGGGCTCAATCTGCTTGGCACCTGCTGGGCCCCTCCGCCCCCTCGCAGGGCCCATCCCTGCCAGGGCAGCCCCCACCCCATCCGTCGCCTCCCTGCGGCCAGGAGGCAGAGGCCCAAGGCAGGCCTCCTCCCTCAGATGCCTGCACTCCAGGCCACCTCTTGATGCTTAATTTTCTGGAACTTGCCACCTTGTTTTCTAGCTTGTTCTGTGATGTGGCAACAGCCAGACGGCCCGGACAGCGGGTAAATATTTACATGAGTTGGCTTGATGGCGCTCGCCTCTCTGCAGCTGGCGGGGAGGAGGCCGGCAGCCAGCCCCGCATAGACCCTCTTCCGGCGGAATCGGGCCTGGCTGGGGCGGCCGCGGGGTCAGGGCTTGGAAGACCAGGCGGCAGGGGTGGGGCGGAGCGGGGTGGGGGGGAGGGGGGGTCTGCGGCTACCCTTGAGACAGGGCCCTTAGACTGCAGGCTTTTTCCCGAACACCAGGGCCTGCCTCCCCACAGCCACGAGGTCCCCGAGAGGCCCTGTGGGCCTGAGCGTCTCCTGCCAGCACTTTGCTGTCCCTCATCCATCGTCATTCCCGCTTCGGAACATTCTCTGGTTCTCACATTAGTAATGTCACCTTCTCCCCCGGAGCTGCATTCGGAGACACCTCAGAAAGGCGCGTGCTCTAGTCTGCCAGGGGCCTGTGTGCCGTTCCCCGCCCCCCACCTTCCCACCAGTGCTTTCCTCCCTGCTGCAGAGCGGGGCCTCCGGGCCCTGGTTTGTGCTGAGGTAGCTCCAGGGAGAGCCCTCTACTGTCGGCCTGTGAACCCGCATTTACTGGGGCATGTGGGACAGGCGTGTGCACGGGGCCCCATGCATTGAGTGGAAAACCAGTGTCTGTCATCTGTGAGGGTGGTGGTCGCCCTGTCACTGGGACATCTGGAGGAAGGCCTCGAGGACACTGGAGGCCACCTCAGGCCCCACCGGGCAAGGGAGGAGGACAGTCTCCCCCAGGCTGGACGTTGACCAATGGCCCAGGTCTGTGGCTCTCCGTCCAGGTGCGCCTAGCCACCCAGACCCAAGGGGATTGCTCATGGCGTCCGGAGCTTGAAAGAGAGCAAGTATTTGGGGAAAGCAGAAGAATCCCATCAGGCTGACAGCTGCTGCTTGTGTGCAGAAGGAAGCAGGCTTAGGACCAGACACGTGGGGACCCAGGTGGGCGAGGGGCCACCATCGCCGAGGCCTCCACCCGCCGCTCCCAGAGAGTGCAAGTGTCAGGGAGGAAGAAGCCGGAGGGAGGGGACAGCCTGTCTCCCAGGCGTGACCACGTGGCCAGCAAGGACCCGGAATATTTTGGGATCTGGCCTTCTCCTGCAGTAAGTCAGGTAGGGCCCCACAAGCACTAACTTCCACTCGGTGAAATAAGGTAGGACAGGGGTATGGCCGGGCCCAGGAGGGGCTGCAGCTCCTCGCCAGCTGTTTCCAGGGCCCCTGACTGTTAGGTTGTGAGTTTTTCTCTCCCCTTGCCTTCCTAACTCAGAACAAGTACCCAGGGAAAAAAAAAAGGGAGGGAGGAGGAGGCAGGAGGGAGGAAGGGGGGGAGGAAGGAGGAGGAGAAAGGGAAGAAAGAAGGGGAGGAGGTAGGAGGGGGGAGGAGAGGAGGGAGGGAGAGAGGGAGAAGGAGGGAGGAGGAGGAAGAAGGAGGAGGGAGGGAGGGAGGGGGAGGGAGGAAAGGAGGGGGAGGGAGAAGGGAGTGAGGGAGGGTGATGGGGAGGGAGGAAGAGGGGGGAGGGAAGAAGGGGGGAGGAAGGAGGAGGATGGGGAGGGAGGAGGAGGAGAAAGGGAAGAGAGAGGGGGAGGAGGTAGGAGGGGGAGGAGGAGGGAGAAGGGAGGAGGAGGGAGGAGGAGGGGGATGGAAGAGGAGGGAGGAGGAAGGAGGAGGGAGGAGGGAGGAGGGAGGAGAAGGGAGGAGGAGGGAGGAAGAGGGAGGAGGACAGAGGGGGAGGGAGGAGAGGGAGGGAGGAGGCAGAGTTCACGCCCTGTCCTTTCCGGTCTGGCCCTGTGCTCTGGCTGCCTGTTCTGGAAGTGGCTGCCCTCCAGGCCTGCCCAACCCCCGCTTCTTCCCTGTTGTCCCTCCTCCTGGATCTGCACCTGTGGAAAGGAGCCCCTCTTCTCAGGTATCGGGGACATCTGCCTTCCAAGAGCCAGTGTGGCCCGCGTGCATGGCTCCTGGCCTTCCAGATGGTCTGGTGCTGTGCCGTGTGGTGGCCATGTGACCGGAGCAGCACTTACTGGTCTTAGGGGATGGTCACCCCCTAAACGCGTAATTGAACGAGTGAGTGTATTAATCTCAGGCAACTCTAACCCTTACCAAGGTCTTGCTTCCACTTGGCTCTTCAGGCCCGCTGGGGCTCCCTGTCCTCTCTGGAGCCTGGCAGCGTGCAGAGAGGACAGTCCACGGCCTGATGCAGCTGCTGGGTCCCACCTGGTGGTCGCCCATGCCTCCAGCTCTGCACCAGCGTCCCTGGTCTGGGGTCGGAGGCACAAAGCTCAAAGCCTCCCAGTGAGAGGCACTTCACGCTGGAAAGCGTGGGCACTTGGGTCGGGAGCACCGATGGCATGCACTTGACCGTTGCGGGGCATGACCCGAGCCCTGGACGACGGAGGACGATGCGTGTGCTCCAATCGTCCAGCAACCACCTTCCCAGTGATCGGAGAAAAGCACTCACCGGGCTTTCGAGCCGATCAGGGAGAGATGTTCCGAAAGCTTGCCCAGCTGTGCTGCTGACTGCGCACGTGGGTTCCTCGGCAGAGAACGCTGGGGGTGTGGAGATAAGATCCCATCCCCCCGGCGAGAAGACCGGCTTCCAGAAGGTTCCAGAGAGCTATGGTGCCCTCCTAGTGCTGGGCCCTGGATCCCACAGACAGCACTGCATGCGGAGGCTCACACCCCTCTCTGGGTGGTGGGAAGGGAGGAGGGGAGACGCCGAGTCTGGAGGTGACCCTGTCCTCTGCCCATGGTTCCTGTGGCTGGCAGCCTGTGAGAGAGGTGTCTCCATGGCTCAGGCCGTGGCCGACTGGGCTGCTGGTGCACGTGTCCAACCGTGGGATGCCACTTTGGACTGGGTGATGGGCAGGGGTAGCCACAGACATTGGCCGTGGTTCCGGTGGGGACGTAGGGGGAGGAGGCGGCTGGAGAGAGCGCCTCTGTCATCCTAGAGAGCTCTCCTGGGCCCCGACCCGGAGACTGATGGGAGAGCGAGGCCGCCCTGGGGAAATGGGGAGACCCCAAGAGGCCCTGGCCCGCTAGGGTCTCAAGCCCGAAAGTGACAAAGGCTAAGGCAGAAAACAAACCCCAGCAGAGTTCTGGCTCCCCGGGCGGGGGATCGCACATGCACACATGCACACACACGCACACCGAGTGGGGCCCGGCCGCAGCCCTGCTCACACCCCTGCCTTGTGGCCGGTGTGGCTAGAGGGCGGCTGCGGGACACCCAGCGGCTCGTTGGCCACGCGGTACCCTGCTCTGGGGGGACAGGATGGCACAGGGACACCCCGGCCCGCCCCCAGCAACCCCAGTGTGTCATGCAGGCTCCGCCTTTACCCCACCAGGGAGGCATCGGGGTTCCGGGCGGCCTCTGCGGTAGCACCTCACTCCGGGAGCCTCCTGGCCTCCAGGCCCCACTAGCTTATCCCTTGTTTCCACACGCGGAGTCGTCATGCCAGTATCTTGTCTCCTGGGACTTAGTACAAAGTCTATACATTCTCAGTGCTCTTAAGTAGTAGGTAATTTCTGTAAACTTATTACCTATTGTATCATTAAGTTCACTTAAACATGACCCTTAAGAGTGTTCCTACGAGTTCCTCGTTTAGCAAGCGACATAGAGTTTACATGGCTTTCAATTAATGTGACAAAAACTCATGCGTCGTCAATAAATTTTAAGTGAATTGTGCTGTGTTTAATTTAGGGGCTGGATGTATATTAAAATCTGGAATCATTTTCATGTAATATGCCCTCAAATTACTGTTAGGATCCGAAGTTAGGACTTTTTTCACTTAAAGCTTTTGAAAGCCCAGCAGACCTGCTTCTCTGTGGATATTTGGCCCCCCAGGTGACACACGGGGTTTGGAGACACTACTCTTCTTTGCAAACAACGTGCTGACCGTGTGAGAACGAGAAATGAAAAGCAAAGCTGACAACAAATCTTATTGTATTTTCCTTTTCTTTTATCGGCTTTCGAGGGAAAACGGACCTCTGCCGTGTACAGAGATTTTGGTGAACAAATGCCACCTGTGATCACCCTTCGGCTCATTTGCAGAATTGCTACATTTTTTAGAAATGTTTGCCAGTTTTCCTTACGCTTCCTGAATAAGCACCATTGATTTACATTTTTTTTTAATTTTTTTTTTAACGTTTATTTATTTTTGAGACAGAGAGAGACAGAGCATGAACGGGGGAGGAGCAGAGAGAGAGGGAGACACAGAATCGGAAGCAGGCTCCAGGCTCCGGGCCATCAGCCCAGAGCCCGACGCGGGGCTCGAACTCGTGGACCGCGAGATCGTGACCTGAGCCGAAATCCGACGCTTAACCGACTGAGCCACCCAGGCGCCCCTGATTTACATTAAATAATACATGACTATCATAGAAATTCCTTGAAATTGAAAAAAGGTGAAGATAACTCTGGGGCCATGGTGGCCCCATGCACAAAGAACTCGGGAGTGATGGAGCCACACACACTTATCAGATCCCCAAGAACCTCTGTGCTCAGGGGTTCTCAAACTGGACCATTTGAAAAGGAAAACAGTATTTTAAAAAATTGTGTGTAAGTAGAGATTGCAACAGTCCTCTTTCTCTCTCTGAAGCACCTTGACCCCCTTAGTGCATGTAAGGCACGTCCCTCCCCTTCCTGAACTCCTGGGGATTTACAAACACCTCCACGGAACAGTTTTCCTTTCGAGTAGAGCGTAACCCAAACGTTGAGATGTGGGCACCGTGCGTGCGTGCAAGGCGAGGGACATAGCTGGGGTGCTGCTCAGGGCTCTTGAGTTCCCTGCTGTAGCCCTCTGGCCCTCCCTCCTGCCCCAGGACATTGGAATCTCAGGCAGCTCTAGCACCTTCTCTCCCGCCAGCTTGATGTCACCTTTCAGCTCTCCAGGGTCAAATCTCTCTGACCTTGGACCTGCCCAGGGAGCCGAGGGTGAGAGTCCCAGGATGCCACCACGCCTTCCCCCAGGTCCCAAGGGGCCTCGGCAGGCTGCTTCTTCACACTCACACCGTGCCCTTCTTAGCCCAGTCGGTTGGGTGAGTCGCTTGTTACCCCATCTGCCAAAGTTTTTCAACATCCTAATTTTCCAGCAAATGAGACACTATGAAAAGGCTTGTTTATCTTAGCTAAATATCTCAATTAAAACATTCCATTCCAAAAACATGACCCAGGGTTTGGCACTTTCATGGTTGCATGAAACAGCTGGTCCCCTCCTCAATAGCCACCAAGAAGCGGCTTCCTGCCACTTTGTCACTGTCGGGGGGAGGGGTGACAAATGAGCCCAAGCTGTCCCCACATGCACTGGAAGCCAGCGCCTCTCCCCTAGAGGAGCAGCCACAGCCTGTCAGGTGTTCTGGGAGCTGGCCCAGCAGGGCTCCGGATGGACGAGCCTCAGGCCGCCCGGGGCCCTCCAGGGGCTCACATCGCCAAGGCCCCGTCCCTGGGGCAGCAGGCATGCGCGTGTCCTTCCTGTGAGTCACGGCCCCGAAGGGGGAGATGTGCAGCTCAGCCAGTGCCTGTGCAACGTGTGGAAGCAAAACCCCGCACGTCTGTCTCAAAGCTCTTGCAGAGGACGTAAAAGCCAGGGATGCCCCAGAGGCACGAGGACACACAAGACAGGGTCCCTGCCCCAGGGGGCGGCCGTCCCCAGGGGAGCCCACAGCGTGGCAAGCGCTGTGATATGGGGTCTGCAGCCGCGAGGTGGCCGAGGAGGGGAGGGTCTTGGGCTTTGTCTCAGGCACAAAGGGAGGCATCCTACACTTCTAATCTCTCTGGCCTGGGGGTCGTCGGGGGTGAGGGCGGCCTTGGCTTAGCTTGTGGCGGAGGACGTGGGGCAGAGGGCACCTGAGGGGCAATCAAGGAGGGGGCAGGCAACTGGCCTCCTGCAGAGACATGAGGGGCGAGGGAAAAGAGGTGCCAGTGGGGGCCTGAGGGTCTGTTGTGGGCAACCGGGTGGACGGCTGTGCTGACCCTGAGGCGGGGAGCCAGACGCGGAGCTTCAGACAGGTTGGGCCGACACCCTGGAATGTTCCTGAGTTTCCGACAGGTGCAGCCCCAGGAGGTGGATGTGGCTCACGGCGCTGATGAGGGTAAAGACACCCAAAAGGAGGAGAGGGGGTCTTGAGCCGGGACCCCAGGGGGTGGGGGGTAATGGAAAGGGAGCCCCAAAGTCTGAGGGGAGAGAAAGCGGGAAAGGGAGCCCTCCATGGGGGAGTGGCCAGCGGGGTCACACCCCCTGAAGACGCCAGGCACAGGAGAGGGACCAAACGTCAGAATGGCTCCTGGATGGTCACGGCTCCAGGAGCTGGCTGTGAAGGGCAGCCGTCCGTGGGTGACCGCTGGCCCGGATGCGGGACCCGAGGGCGGTTTGCGTGTGGGCCGTGTGGTAACGGCGGGCTCGGGGGCCGGGCTCGTGCTGAACCCCGGGACACCCAGCTCACCACTCAGCATGAGGGGTCTGGGGTCTCGGGTTCTTCAGCTCTATGCTGGGGCTGGGGGCTCCTGTCCACAGCCAACTGGGTATTGTTTACACAGAAGTGGACATTTCTGGAAACGTGTGTGCAGATCACCCCAGTTAAGCCAGATCTTAATTCTTCAGTGAGTTTTCTCAAAGACTTAGGGCATATTCTCTAAGCCAGATGCTCTGCCCCCGTGAAGCACCCTGGGGACCCAGGCTCAGGGTCGGGGAGGAGGCCCAGGGAGGCTCAGGCAACTTCAGGTCCAGAAAAGCCCCGCAGGCCATTCACGTGAACTCAGAGCTGGGCCAGGAAGCAAACACTTCAACTCGTGTTTTGTGGATTTGGTCTTTCATGAACCAGGTTCACATTTAAAAGGCACCAAGACTTGGCTTCCAATTGCTCCCTTTTCGCTGGGATTGCGTGTACGTCTTTCGCTTTCCAACTGACATGCAAACTGTTTCAAATGATGTCAGACATGCCTTTTCTCCCCCACTTTTTATTTGGAACTCGCTCAGTCTTACAGAAGGGTCTTGGTGCTGACACAGTTCTTCCCTGCAGCCCACACACAGCCTCCTTATGGGGTTTGCATCTTACCCGGCAACCCGCAGGGTCAGGAACTTACAACATATCCCGCCCTGCCCTGCAGACCCGCATTCACCCTGCGTGTGGCCTTCTGCAGTTGGGGATGTGACAGCTTCTTCGCTTCCCTTGCCTTTCTCCAGCTTGACCCTCTGGAAGAGTGAAAATCACTCATTTTGTCCCCCTGCCCTTGGTATGCCCGTCTGATGCTTTCTCACCGTCGGAAGGAGAAGACACAGAAACGTGTCGTCCCTGCCCACACGTCCCGGGCTCATAGCATCCACGTGGCTTGTCACTGGTGATTCTGACCTCGGTCTCCCGGTGGAGGTCGTTTCTCTACCGTGTGGCTGCAGACCGGCCCCGCAAAGTGATCTTAGCTAGCTGCCCGTCACACATATCCCTACTCAGAATGTGACAGCTCGAGTTGGACATCTTCCCCCAAATGAAAACGGCCCACCCCGTCACCCTGCAAGTAGATGGTTTCCTCAGAAAACTATGATTTAGTGAGATCGGGTGGGTGGTGGCCACACATCTCGCAGACGTGGGTGTTACGTCCTTCTGGTCTTTACCGGACAAGGCTCCTGTGAACATATAGGCTAAGTTCAAACACAGATCGGTCTCTCTTTGGACAGGGTTCCAGAGAACGGGGCCGGGGCAGGGCACCGCGAGGGCACAGTGTCAGTGCTGGGACAAGAGCGAGGCGGCAGGTGCCGGGAGGAAAGGGTTCACCACGCCTGCAGATGGTCCATCGCAGGTGAGCAGCCCAGCAGCGTGGGGCCCTTCGTGAGGAGGCTGCTTACAGGCCGGGTTCCTTCCTCAACTGAGGAGCCAGCTTAGACCCTGCTCGCTCACCATCAGTGACACGTAGGACAGATGGAGATGCCTTTAGATTCGGTAGGACCGACATGAGATGTGGGAAACAGCGGTCCTATTAGCAGAGACACTGGGGTCCTTGGCCACGGGGCAGCGTGCCACCGGGATCCCAGGCCCCGCCGCGCGTGTACGAACCACACCTGCCCTTCGACAAGATCTGCGAAGTGGGGGGCTGCTCTCCACCTGGGGTTGGCCAGCCTTTCAGGCTCTGTGGGCCATGTGGCTCAGCTCCGCTCCTGCCACGTGGGAGCGACCGTGGACAGTAAGTAGAGGAGTGAGTGTGGCTATGTTCCAGGAAAACCGTATTTGCCAACAGGTGGCCCTCAGGGTCGGCCACGGCCAGAGTTGCCGGCCCTGCTCTCGATGGGTCACCGTCCAGAAGCAGCTCCGTTCCACCCGCAGAGCGGAGGGAAAGGGCACTGTTGAATGGCACGGAAAAATGTGATTAGAGTATAACTGAACCCGGTGACGGCAGCCAGCACCGCCACGCGGGGGTCTGCGACGTTGGTGCCCCTTCCCCCCCCCCGCCCCGCCTTCTCTCACGTGGTCCTCGCCGCGACCTCAGGGATGCGCTGTATTGTTTCCTTTTCTTCTTCAGACAAAAGTGGGGCTTGAAAAAGTTTAATTACTTACTCAAATCCACTTTTGTTTTAATAAGCGGAACTGGGATTTAAACCAAAACCCTCTTCATCGTGTGTGAATTTTAGACTCCACTTGGTACAACTAAAAATCTTAGAGTTTCTACCAAAGAAGAAAACTTACTTGAACTCTACGAAAGGCCTGGTTCAGTTCTGTATAATTCACTGCATGCGAGGCGGTATCTCGGTGGGGGAATGGTAATGAGTGAGGCCCCTCGGCCACCCTCAGAGAACCATGCTGCCCTAGACGGGGGGTGTGGGTCCCCCAGAACTCATACATTGCAGCCTGACCCCTAAGGGGGTGGTATTTGGAGGTGGGTCCTTGGGGGTGATTGGGTCATGAGGGGGGAGTCTCCTGATGGAATCAGGACCTTTACAAAGGGACCCCTGAGCGCCCCCTCCTCCCTTCTGCTGTGTGAGGACACGGCGAGAGGACAGTGTCTATGTACCAGGAAGTCCCCTCAACAGACTCTGAATCTCAGACCTCCAGCCTCTACAACCATAAATGAGCCATAAATCCCCATGGTTTATGAGCCACTCCGTCTAGGGCATTTTGTCGTAGTGGCCTGAGCGGATGAGGACGCCCCATCTGCGCAGACGCTCCCGGTCTGTCCTTGGCGCTGGGATGGCAGGTGGAAACCGTTCTCTCCTGTTTTCATTCCTACACTGCTGACCTTTCCCCCCAACCACATCTGCCCGCGCTCCGAAGTCCCGATGCTAAAGAATGTCTCCGGCGGCATGACCGCCCGTGCCTGGCACAGGCCAGACTTGTCGGGCCCTGGCTGGGTGTCAGTGCAGAAACCGGGAAGGATGACCCTCCATGAGAAGGTGCTGCCTCTCTCTCTCTGCAAAACCACAGAGGCGAAGGGTCCTCACAGTGACCGGTCCTGGCAGCGTCCCAGTCGTGAGCTCGTGTGGACTTGTCCTCGTCAGCCTCCTTTGTGCCGAGAACCACGTTTCAGACAAGGTTGGCCATCCTCCGTGTTGCCAACAACGCTGCAGAGCAGAGAATCTGGTCCGCGCCGACTTGCAGTGGAGGGACAGGAGCGTGGGCTCCCGCGACAGAAGCCTGGTCCTCTGAGAGCAACTCCAGCACCTGTGTCTTCTCAGGGAAGACGCAGGTGATGGTGTCCACACGGCAGTGTGAACATTAATGTGAAGTTCCTGGCACTCACTCTACCTGGTGTACAAGACGCTCAAGAAACAGCAGCCATTATTTCCTGAGAAACAGTGAGAATCCCTTCGCTGCCCTCATTTCAGGGTGAGGAAGCCGCCTCCAGGCCAGCCACAGGCCATATTGGGAAGGAGGGGACCCTGAGGCGAGATGGGGCCTTTACTCGTCCAGAGCCTCCGAGCTGGAGCAGCGACCTGTGGCCAGGCCTTGGGGAAGAGCTGAGGAAGGTCCCAGGAACCTCTCCGCAGGTGGATTCAAGTAAAAAACTGGTGGCACAGCAGGCTGTGGTCCTACTTCCAGCCACGTCTGCAAGTCCTACTTCCTGCCACGTCTGTGGTCCTACTTCCAGCCACATCTGCAAGTCCTACTTCTTGCCACGTCTGTGGTCCTACTTCCAGCCACATCTGCAAGTCCTACTTCCTGCCACGTCTGTGGTCCTACTTCCTGCCACGTCTGTGGTCCTACTTCCAGCCACGTCTGCAAGTCCTACTTCCTGCCACGTCTGTGGTCCTACTTCCAGCCACGTCTGCAAGTCCTACTTCCTGCCACGTCTGTGGTCCTACTTCCAGCCACATCTGCAAGTCCTACTTCCTGCCATGTCTGTGGTCCTACTTCCAGCCACATCTGCAAGTCCTACTTCCTGCCACGTCTGTGGTCCTACTTCCTGCCACGTCTGTGGTCCTACTTCCAGCCACGTCTGCAAGTCCTACTTCCTGCCACGTCTGTGGTCCTACTTCCAGCCATGGCTGCAAGTCCTACTTCCTGCCACGTCTGTGGTCCTACTTCCAGCCACGTCTGGAGACCAGCGTCAACTGCCAAGTGACATTCTACCTGAAATGTGGCCTCCAGTGCCAAGGGGGAGGGCCGGTGGCGCTCGGGGGATCCCGTGCTCCGTCTGTCTCCCCTTCCTGGGCCCTGAGTGTTTCCTTTGGACTTGCTTGTCCTTGGTGTTGGGGCTGCTGGGCCTGTGGCCCCTGGTACCCCTGCCTCGGTGGGAACCCTTCCCCTCCCGGGAGTTTAGTGGAAAGGAGCCCTGAGCACAGCTGGGAAGCGAGAGCTATACAGGGAATTCGTGCGACGCTCGGCCAGCAGCTCCGGACTCCAGCACCAAACAGGCTCAGGAACTCGCGGTGACGCAGAAACCACAATGGGCATGAGTGGCCGAGGCTGGCCACCCGCCTGTCAATGTCTGGCCGAGTGTGTCTGGTCTGTCATGCCGTGCTCCCTGGAACCCGAATCTGAGGATGGCACAAAGAGAAAGCGGTCCCGGGTCCACACTCCTGGCTTTGCTGGCCCGGTGCCCAGAGTTTCGGTTCCTACACGTGGCTGATAGGCGGGCACGGTCGGCTCCGGCTGTCCTCGTGACCCTGGCTGGTCGTGGACATTTGGAGCGAGCGAGCGTGAGATGGCTCGCCGTCCCCGCTCACGGGAGGCCGACGCAGCGTGGTTTCAATCTCATCCTGGCGAACCTGGAGGCCTAAGAGTGTGCCGCTGATGCGCGATTTTCGTCTCCGCCTCCGGCAGTGAACAGAGTAGAAGGGAGATCTGTGGAGGCCCAGGACACCCTTGAGGACTCTGGCTTTGGGCGGAACTAAGCTAATGAGAGCCCACCGGGTCTGTGCCCTATTTCACTTTCTGTCGGAATGTTCCTCTCCGTTATGATTGTGGATTGTGCACTTGTGGGGCGCCTGGGGGGCTCAGTCGTCGAGCATCTGACTCTTGATTTCGGCTCAGGCCATGATACCAGGGTTGTGGGATCGAGCCCCGAGCTGGGCTCCGTGCTTGGGTGGGGCCGGCTTAAGAGTCTCTCTCTGCCCTTCTCCCCGGCCTCTCTCTCTCTCTCTCTCTCTCTCTCTCTCAAATAAACAAATGATAATAAAATGAAAAAATAAATAAAATAAACAATTAAAACATGGTGCACTTGCGTCAGTGCTGAGAGGAGAGGAAGGCATTCCGGGTGCTGGGAACACATCTCTCATCAACTCCCTCTGTCGTCTCTGCTTTACAGCTGAGGAGACTGAGGCTCGGACTCACTACAAATGAGCTGAAGGCAGATACAGACACAACTCTGTCCACACTTCCCTCTCCTTGCTCTGTCTTCCTGGATGACAGGAGAGTCGAAGGTAAGAAACAAGTTAACGGAAACCCTTTTTGTTTTTCAAAGGGGCGAAACATCTAAACAAGAAGGCCCTGTTCTCTGTGTCCCCAGGCCCTCCCTCCCCCCAAAGACACACAGCGCCCCTTGTATTAGTCGGCCAGGGCTGCCATAGCAGATACCACAGATGGGCGGCTAGGCAGCAGAAGTGGCTTCCCCCACGGGCCCGGGGGCTGGAGGTCTGAGATCAGGGTGTCGGCGAGGTTGGTTCTCCTGAGACCTCTCTCCTGGGCTTGGGGTGGGTTGAGGTGAGGTGGGGTGAGGTAAGGAAAAGGTAAGTAAGGTAAAGTGGGGCAAGGAGAGTGGGGTGAGGGAGGGGCGAGGTGGGGTGAGTTGGGGCGAGGGAGGGGCGAGGTGGGGTGAGGTGGTCTGAGGTCGACTGAGGTGCGGTCAGGTGGGGTGAAGCGAAGGTGCCCCACACCTCTCTTCACCTTCTTCTCAAAGGGAAAAGACCGCCAGCTCGAGAGGTACAACCCCGTGTTGTTCCTGCTCCGGATCTCAGGCCGTGCGCAAGGCCCGTCCGAAGGCAGGTGTGATTTCCACGGCTTCCCCGAGTGCTCGCTGCCAACGTTGTCCTGTAATGCGATCACGTCGCGTCACGCAAAGTGTCCGAGCTCAGCTGAATTCTGAAGCTGGCGAAGACTCGGGACAAAATCTAGAAGTATTCTCTGCTTTTGAGGAACCGCCGTTCAGGGTCCGAGCTCTGTCAGGACTCCCATGAAGGGCCCGGGTCCCAAGGTCCGAGGAGCCTGTGCTCACACGGGAGAGAGAGAAGGGACCGCACGCTCCTGGGATTTCGGAGGGTTTTGCAAACCGGACGTGCACGTGGAGGGCAGGGTGGCGCAGTGGTCAGAGGCAGGCGCCCTGAAGCCTAACGCGCCGGCCTCCACCCTCAGCCCGCGCGAAGGGGTGAAGACGCTTCAGACGCACCGTGTGAAACGACTTCGTGCGTGTGGTCGGGCGAGCCCGGGGCACCGAGTGCACGTCCTGCACGCACGTCGGGGCCTCCCGCCACGCTGAGGACGCTGAAGTCGCCGGTGCCGACGGACCGCGTCAGCCCGGTCGAGCGGCACGACACGCCGGCCCCCTTAAGATGAGGGACGAGCTGTGGCCGAAGCTTCAGGAGCAGTGGAGGGAGGGCCCCCGCTAGCCTGGGTTGTGGGAGCCTCGGGAGTCCTGCAGGGGGGACCGTGGGCAGCGGGTCCCCGAGGGCCGCGAAGGCTCTCTGCTGCTGCGCCCACCTGGACCCGAGGAGAGCGGGAGCCACCCTGAGAGCCCCCGCAGGCCCCCCCTCCCCGAAGCCGAGTCCACGATGCCCATCCTCTGGCCCGGCTGCAAACTGCACGGAGAGGAAACGGCGTCGCCAGGGGTCCCTTGTGGGCCCGGTTGGTCAGCTCGGCCCAGGCTGGACAGCCCGGCGAGGAGGACGAGCAGTCACGGGGGACCCCAGGCTGAGCGGCCGCAGGACACAGTGCTCTGGAGGCGGCAGTGTCGGGCTCCGGCGTCAGGATGGCCGAGCCGACCCCCCGCCTGTGGGGTGTTTCCTTCCCTGCACGAGAGACACTGCCGCAGGGGTCACGGGTCACGGGAGGACAGCGGGGGGGATGGTACACAGAGGGATTAACCCGGGACCCAGTACTTAGGACTGCTTCATAAGTGACACCGCTTAAGGCAGTTTTAAATGGCCTATTTCTTCATAAAACAAATGCAGAATCAGCCCACGAAGACGCGGGTTCTTAGAATGCAGCCTGTCTCCCGTCCAAGCAGAGAGCTCTTCTACACGAGCAGGGTCTCTGCTCTGTGCGACTTAATTGCTGCTCGTTTCCGGCCCGCACGCTGCTAGAGGTGGCCAGTCATCAAAAGGCGGGCTGTTTCCCGGGACTGTGCACACACCCTGGGTCTGATCCGGCTTTCTGAGAATTCTCTCAGTGTGTTTGCTTCCCCTCGCGCTTGTTTTCCCCTGTGAGCAGCACCGTATTTGCTGGAGAGGCGCCCTTGCAGTCGCCAAGGAAGTCGGGGTGCAGATGCTCGGTTGTCCAGGAATAGGTGACGCGCGTTGCATGTTCTTGGAATCCCGAGGGCAGAAAGTCCCTGGTGGGTTCCCAGAACCTTCCTGCCCTCCCATCCCACTTGAGGAGGGAAGTTCCGGATTCTGTGACGCCTGTGACTCATACGTGGTGCTGGTGGTTCCAGACCGAGCCTCTCGATTGCACGGCAGTGATGGCCAGTGCATCTGGAAAGGCTTAGGATCGCAGTTAGCTTGGCCAGACTCCATGTTTGGACACAGAAACGCATTTTGTCTGACCTCGTGATTCCAGTCCAGTCAGCGGGGACTTGGTGCGTGCCCTCGGGCGGCAGGACTGACCCGCCCCCTTGTTTCACTGGACCCAGGTGCTCCTTACTAAGCCAGTGTTTCTCAAGCTTGCCAGATTGCCAGAACCATCTGGTTAAAATAGCGGTGTCCTGGGCCTGCCTAGAGGTTCTGGCGCTGTGGGTCTGTGCGTGCCTGGGAACGGAGGCAGCTGTGCAATGAGCTTGCTCACGGATTCTCACTCTCAAGTCAGAATGTCCAGGGGGCTTTAAATAAAATTTAAAAATTAAAAAAAAAAAGGAAATACTCATGAAAATGGAAACATTTATCTCACAGCACTACTCTTGATTCAGAAAATAAATAAAAAAGGCAGAGTGATATTTAAAGAAAGAGAAAAGCTAAGTACACGTTATGTACATCCTCTCAGTTTCCATCAACTCCTGTGTTGCTCGATTTTGTTTCCTGAGTCTGAAGCCTCTCAGTGCTTCTCAGACATAACTGTGCAGTTTGTGGGATGTTTGTGCAGCTTTCATAGGTTGGCTGTGGGTCCACCCTCGAAGAGCAAAGGTCTCAGCTCCAATGGCTTTATTGACATTTAGTCTGCAGACCATGCGACCTCCCTCTTGAAGCATACAGCCCGCTGGCATCCGTGGCCCCACAGAGTCGTGCAACCGGCAGCATCATCAACCTTGGAACACCTCCTCCTGAAACACAGCTCACACTCCGGACCCAGTGCAAATACCAACCTGCTTTTTCTCTACAGACTTACCTATTCTGGACACTTCAAACAAAGAGAATCATACGATAGGTGGTCAAAAAGAAAGTGGGGCGCCTGGGGGGCTCAGTCGGTTGAGCGTCCGACTTTGGCTCAGGTTGATCTCACAGTTCGTGGGTTTGAGCCCCTCGTTGGGCTCTGTGCTGACGGCTCAGAGCCTGGAGTCTACTTGGGATTCTCTCTCTCCCTCTCTCTCTGCCCCTCCCCTGCTGTTCTCTCTCTCTCTTAAAAATAAATAAGCTTTAAAAAAAACCCCAAAAAACAAAAGAATGTCCCAGCGTCCAGGACTCCGGCAGGATGGCTGGGCCAGCACCACCTCCCAGCCCCACCTGGCATTGCCACACATACGCCGCGTGCCTCCAGAAACCGGGCTCTCGCCGGCCCCCCCAAGACCCCCACCCTTCTCTTGCCCTCGAGCTTGGTCGCCAAGCTGCCTGGGCAGGTGTCGGCGGCATCCATGGGGTGTGGCCCTCTGACAGGTACCCAGGCCCGCCAGTGGCCTCACGGAGTTCCGTGTGGCTGGTTCTGGAGGTTTGAACGCTGCTTCCCCGAGCCGGCTCAGCGTGTGCAGAAGCCCAACGTTTGTGAGTCGGGGCCCTTAGCGAGTTCAGTCCCGGATGCTTCCCCACGCGCCCCAAGACCATGATGACTGCAGCCCGTCCCTGTCCGCCTGTGGGCACAACGCCCACCGTGGTGTCCCCGAAGCAGGCCTGCCTCCCGCCCTCCCCCCAACCCCCGCAGCGGCCCAAGCCTGCTCCAGCTGCCGCCAGGTGTTGCGGGCCATGGGCGAGCAGGCAGGCCTGCCCTCGACAAGAGGGGGGCTGAGAATGAGGAGGACGAGCCCCTGGGTACCAGAGGGGCGGAGGGACCTGCAGCATGACCGCGGGCACGGAGAGCTGGGGCGATGGGGGGGCCTCACACAGGCGGCCTTGCAACCCGACATCTAAGATGATCATACACGGTCCGTGCCGACCGGAGTGAATGGCTCTGTAAATAAGTAAATACACGGGGGGAGCAGAGAGAGCGCCATCCACGTAATTCTCGTGGCTGCTCTGCCTGGGGAGGCGAGCATAGCCCCGTCCCCGCCGGTGCTCTGTGCTTGTGACCAGCGGAGACCCCGACCGCTCTGCCAGGCAGTCAGCTGCCTTGTGGGGAGAAGGGCCCCCCCGGGTGCTCGGTCCACCGGCCAGGCTGCCGCCGCGGCCCGGGAGTGGCCAGGCGAGTGCCGAAGCCCCTCAAGGTGTGTGAAGGAGAAGATGTGGGTCCTCGGTCAGCTGGGCGGTGAGGTCCCCACCTGCCCCTGGGTCTCGGCTGGGAGTCCGGAGGCCTGTCGTCCCGCAGCAGACAGGACAGGGTGGGCCCTCCTCCCGTCAGATGAGCAGACGTGCCCAGGGATGTGGAACTCACGCTGGGAGCTCCTTTCCTTCGGTCCCGAAGCAGGACACGTGAGGGAGGACAGCCAGGGCACAGAGCAGCCCGGGCCCGCCTGGCACGCAGACGTGGTTGAGCAGGGAGCGGCCCTGAGGAGGGGCGGGGGGGGGGGGGCTGGGCCTCTCCTGGCACCGCTCCCTGCCTGTGCCCCCACCCCGTGGCTGCTGGGTGCCTGTCCCTGCCCGGCTGTGTCCGGAAGCCCCTCCCACTCCACGTCCCCGATGTGTCGTGCTGCTGGAGGGGTGCGGCTCAGGGAGGCATCCAGGTATGCCCTGGGTGCTTAATAAACGCTGTCGACTGGCTCCTCTGTAATCAGCATGATGAGGGGGTGAAGTACCAGATAATCACGGATAATAATCACATGGAGTCAAAATTACCCTCGGAAACTCCCTAAAATATCTACAAATCCGAGCATTAGAACGTGAGGAGAAGCAGACCCGGCTGGGTTTTCCCTCGGCGCGAGAGCGCCTGCTGCTCAGGGAACACGTTTCACAAAAGATACTGACTTCTGTTTAAACTCTGACCCCGAGCACGGTGCGGGAAGTACAGGCGGGCACAGCGGGGCTGCCGGTGGCACCCCGTGACCCGACCCAGCAGGGCACACTGGTCCGGGCGGGCAGGACGGCATTCGGGTGCCCTGGCTCGGCCCGCGACTCTGCACACCGAGGGACGTCGTCCACGCGGGGTGGAACGTGTACACTGATTTAGGGCAGGGTTTCTCAGCCTCTGCATTACTGACGCTTCAAGCTGGAACGTTCTGGTTTCCCAAGTGTCCTGTGGCCTCTCCAGCCTCCCCAACTCTGACCCCGCCTCAGAAACTCGCTCACCTCGGCAGCGTCCTGCCTTGCCCTTCCCTCCCCTCCGCCCGCCTAACGCGCCAGAAGCCAGACCTCTGAATGAGTGGTTTTGAAGTTCTTTTATTTATTTATTTTGAGAGAGACAGAGACAGTGCAAGCAGGGGAGGGGCAGGGAGAGGGAGGGGGAGAGTCCCGTGCAGGGACTGACTGATGCAGGGCTTGATCTCGCGAACCGACTGAGCCGCCCGCCCAGGCGCCCCTGAATGCGTGGTTCTTAACCAAGACTGTGCCTAAACATGTTCCCTTTGTGCTTGTCAGTTTCACAAACCTGATTTCACTTTAACAAGGAGAATTGGCTTGGGCCCCAGGAACTTCTAACCCCCAAGGACCGGAAACAAGAGTAGCTCCTTTTCCTCTTTTGCCCCCCATCCCGCTGGGTGTTTTTCTCCCAACTTTCCCTTCTTTCCTTTTCTGTTTCTTCTGTCCCCTGAGTGGGGCCTCAGCAGGTCCCCTCCTGTCTGTGTCCCTCAGAGCAATTCCTCCCAAGTACCCAAACAGCCTGCGCTTTCTCCCCACTGCCCCTTGGTCTTTCCAAGCAGATCATTGCCAGAAGGTGACTCTAAATCCTGGACGTTCTCCTTGGACCCCGCGAGTCCCACTGCTGTTCAGAGAAGAGCCGGTTTATATGGAAATCCAGTCTCCTGGACATTAGATTAATTGATTAATTAACTAAATCATCCATTCTCCAGCTCAACATACCCTCGCCGTGTTGCTTTGCCCACTACCCCTAATGAGCCCGTCTTACCAGCGGTGCTGAAGCCTGGAATAATTCATGGGCCGAGGTTGAAGGGCCACATCCCGAATGGCCGCCAGGAGCTGTGTTGACAGGGTTCATGAAGCTCGACAAGAAATAGCATGAAAATAGGCCTTTCTCCCTCAGGCCTCAGGACACTGTCACAAAGACCGCGTTGTCTGTCTTCTCCACTTCGTGGCAAAACTAGTAAGACTGGGCCTGTCACCACTCGAGAGCTGCAGTCACCCCTTCTGCACACGGCTCCTGACAAGTCCCAGCGCAGGGTCCCCAGCCCCCGGGATGTGCCCTGATCCTGGTGTGGAGGGGGACATCTGGCACGTCTGCTCACTCATACAGGCGCCCGAACTCAAGAGCCACCGTCCCCTCTGTGCACAAGCCAGTCACCGGGCCAGGGGAGAGCAAGTGTGGTGTGGGTCACAGGGTAGGGCCGGTGCCTCAACACCACACGACCCAAGACTGAGCAGAGTGCCCTGGGAACATGGTACCTGGGTCCCCTCCTGATCCCTCACCCCCAGCCTCACACACACACACACACACACACGTCCTCTCCAAGGCGGTCAGGAACACAGGGGCAGACACCCCTGTGCGTGGTTCAGGGCAGGGAGGGGAACGGGGGAAGGGCTCATCCCAAATCATGGTATAGCCACTGTCCACGCTGACAGGTGGGGAAGCTAGCCCAAGGAGCCAGGTCATCAAACACGGTTTCTGTCGGCTCGGGAGCACGCGCTGTGCTTGGCTTTGGCCACAGGTTTATTACCCTAACCATACTCTCCCTGGACTGTATTCAAATGAGTTTTCATCCCCTGAGCAGACCCACCCAGCGACGCTGGAAGAAAACGAACGTTCAGGTCACGAAGGATTAAAATTTTGCTATGGAGAAGTAATCCATAAAGATTATTTCACCCATATAATCAGAGTTGGCTGCATTCAAGATCAACATGAGGCCTCTTTCTCTAAAACACACTTCATTTATCTCCAAACCAACCACGTCTAACAACAGCAGTCTTTTCTTGCGTCTTTCTATGGGAGGAGGGGACCTCAAGGTGCCCCGTGCATCTTCCCAGGAAACAAGGCATGAACAAAACGTCCTGGCTGAGGGCTTCTTGGTACCTAGCTCTGCTCCCGCACAGGGAGCACAGGACCATCTCTCAGGGCAGGCAGGAGGGCAGAAACCCATGGCCATCGAAAACCTGGCCTCAAACATGCGTCCCGAAAATGAGCCGTCAGAATGGCCCATTGAAACATCAGCTTCTCTCCTTTCTCATTTTGCCCTAATGCAGCTGCTAATGGGCAACTGTGTGTGAGGTCAGACAGCAGAAGAAAAGTTAACGGTGGGGGTTGGATAACCCCATCTGAGTAATCAAGATTTGTCCAGACCCCTGCCGTTTATTTTTCAAAGATGGTGTGAAAACACGAATTAAATTCACGTGGATTGAAGATATCCTCAGTCAGCATCCCTTCAATCTTCGAAGGGCAAGATACACAAGAGAACAGTCCTTAGCCCCGGTGTTGTCCTCAGAGCACATGAAGCAAATTAGAAAATGTTTTGTAAAACCTGAGAGCAGCTCCTCATTTCTACCCTCTTCCTCTCTGAGGTTTCCGAGATCCCGTACGGAGCACACAGGAATGACACCGTCACCTCATCCCGGGAAGCAGTCTCTGTATCTCCAGTTTACAACGGACGAGATTGAGGCCAGAGCCAGCAGACAGGTGGTGGTTTTGGGCACCTGCTGGCAGAGCCGGGAGCCAGGCCTGGAGTTTGTCTCTGTATCTCCAGTTTACCATGGACGAGATTGAGGCCAGAGCCAGCAGACAGGTGGTGGTTTTGGGCACCGGGAGCCAGGCCTGGAGTTTGTCACGGTGCCTGGTCGACCGTAGGGCTCGTAGCCACAGCTACACGTGGCCCCGTATCTGCGTTTGTGTGCGGAGAGAACACAGACGCACACTCGTGTTCACGGGACACTGACACCCTACCCACGGTGACCGTCACGGAACCAGCATCATCACCCCGCTGTCCAGGTGAGGTCACTGACGCCCAGAGACAGGTAATGCATCCGCGGCAGCTAGCGGTCACACAGGGTCCCAGAGAGCGTCTCGAGTTGTGACCCTTTGTCCTTCCGACCCAGCAGGACTCAGCCCGGCTGTCCCCCCGTTTCCACTGTGACGGCTGAGGTGACAGCAGCCCCGTGACTGGCTGCGTGGATGTGACAGAGGCTGCAGAGGTGCCAGCAAGGTGCCCTGGCTGCCCGTGCCCGCGAGCCCGCAGACCTGAGTGTGTGAGCCACACCGCGGCCATCGGGCAGCGAGTCTACAGCCTCTGCCTTTCCAGCGGTGTCGAGCGAAGGACCGCAGCTCTCTTGAGGTGGTGCTGATGCCCGCGTCTGTTAATAAGCAAGACTTTTCCATGATCCCAGCGTGACTTCTCTTCCCATTTAAAATGGAAGACCCTAAGGTTGCTGGGGGGAGTGCCAGCCCCCTTCCCGAGGCCGCAGGCCACACTCCCGTGAAAAACAAGGCCTTCCTCCTCTCTGAAGACACTTGGCTCGGCCGCGCCTCCCAGCACGGGGCCGGGGGGAAGCACGACAAGGACTCGGCCCAGGAAAGCCACGGAGACAGCAGACCAGCCTGCGACGTCCCGAAGGTCGCTTTGCTCTCGCCACCCGCCAGGTGACTCGGACCTTCCTTCTACCCCCCGGTGGCGTGTGTGACACTCTTAACAGAGACAGACTCGGCTGGGGTGGCGCGCCTCGGCTCGCAGAGACGCAGATGGCGGGCGGGCTGTTTGTCTGGGGGGTGCAGGGTCTTGAGGAGGCGGCCGCCCTGCCCTCGGCTGGCCTGCTGCCTTTTCCCGTCCTCTCCTGCCGTCCCCGCCGTGCCTCTCCTCCACGCCACCGGATTTCTCCCTCCGGCATCTTGCCCTCCGGGTGACACTCGGGGCAGCGGTGACTGCTCTCCAGCGCCACAGAGGCCGGAGCGCAGCCCGGGGCGAGGGCGACAGCTCTGACCTGCTCGTCCTCCCCGGGGCCGGCAGAAAACACGATGGCTCAGCATACGCCCACCAGACAAAGTCAGAGGTACAATGACTGTCACAGCAGCAGCGTCGCCACCCAGAGCCCGACCTGCCAGGCATCTTCCTCTTTTCTTAGCCGGAAGCCAGAGATTCATTTGGCCAGGAGTGCTGCTGGCTCTGAGGAGTGCCTTCCGGTCCCTAAGCATGGCTGTGTATCAGCTGGGTGGTCTTGGGTCAGGGGCTTTATTCTAAGGGAAGACCTGAACTCCCCCGCTAACTACTTACTGAGCCCTGTCCCTGAGAGACCGGAGGACCCTCCTCGTATCACAAGACTGGCCAAGTCCATCCTGCACGAGGACCCTCCTTCCAGCTGCGGTCGTAGTTCCCACCATCGGGGGGCCCAGTGAGAGGCTGCCGGGTATGAAGGGGTCCTTTCACGAACTCTTTCTGCAAACGAGACACGGCCTGGCCTGGCACACTTGTGTCCCGTCTGCTCCTGTGTCCCTCACTGTCAAGGTCCCCAAGATGACCGAGGGGCTTCCTCTCCACCCGCTTGGCCCTGCCCTGACCACACTGCTGCCCTGGCCCGAGAGGATTCGTCCCAGACCCCAAGTCTACCAGCACCTGCCCTCCCCAAGCCTCTCCCCAGTGACACCGGACTGCAGGTCCTGACGGCCGGGTCCCCAAACAGCCTCCAGCACAAACCCTTACCTTCCAAATCCACACCGACATCTGCCTGTGCCAGAGCCCTGATGCAGCCCCTTGACGCATGAGTCCAGATTCCATCCGTGTCCCCGATGTGGGGGTCCTGGAGAGGGACCCCCAGCTGGAGGTCCAGGCCTGGAGGCCGAAAGACACACCCTTCATACTCTGCATCCCCCTGGGGCCCAGGGCCCGGGCCAAGACCCCTAGTCTCAACAGCCACCCCTGGGGGCCTTCTCCGCTCCCAGGAGTGTCCCTCAAAAGTCAAAATGGATCACGTGGCTCTCCTAGGTAAAAATTTCCCCTGGTTCCTGATCCCTTTCAGGGCAAAGCTCAGGTCAGTGGTCTCGGGACGCAGCTCTGGCGTCAGTAGTCCTTGGCTCCACCTGCCCCACCCCCACAGCCCTGCCTGAGTACCCTTTTCCTCATCCCCAGCTGAAGGCAGAGGGTGATGTCAGGATTTCCCCTCTGTCCTGCCCTGGTCCCTCGTGGCCCCACACTGTGTGCTCAGTGCTCCCTTCTTGCTACCCTGCCCATCTCTAAGGTGCTGCCCTGGGTCACCTGTGAACTGTCTTTACAGCAAAGACCTCGCCCCTGAATTCCTCCTCCCCAGGATGGCGGATGTAGGTCACGATGTGCCGCGTGGATGCATGAAATACAGCTTGCACGTCTGAATGCCTCACGACAGGGACCACAAACCCACACCTTTGCGCTTACGGCTGCACTGTTGACAGAAGAGAAGGCGGACCAGACTGCTTCCTCCCCGGAGCTAAAGGGGCGCGCTGACCTCAGAGCCCTTCGTGGACGGCCTCTGGCTAACCAGACTGTCTCATGGCCCGTCTCCTTCTCCCCACACCCTGGCTACTGGAGCTTCGCTGCCGCCTGAGCCCCCAGGGAGGTGGGGACCGCCCCTCGCCGCGGTGCACGTGACCTACGTCCTGTCCATCTTGACCTTCTCCTTTTGCAGCAGAGCCAGAGCGGGGTTACCGGACTGAGCCCTCCGCGGAACAAGGGGGTGCTCCGGGGCTGTGTCAGCCTCTGGCGACCCGGCCGTGGCTGCAGGCGCACTCGGGGGACGGCTGCGCTTTTCCCAGCCCCGCAGACCCGGAGTCGGCACCACGAGGGTCTCAGCTCCGTGCCGCACGTCGACTCTCTCAGAGCCGGGTTTCCAAGGCGCTGAGGAGATCTTGCTGCCGGTGTGGGTCCGGTGAGTCCTTCCCCCTCTGCCTCTCTGCCGTTCCAGGTCCCTGGCTGCCGCAATTCCGCCCCCCCACGCCCTCGAGCCCGAAATCTCCCCCGGAGGTTCCTGGAGCAGGTGGGTGCCCCCCAGGGGGTGCTTGGCAACAACGGCCCCCCCCACATGAGGAGCGCCTACTCTCCATTTGAAACCGCTATGAGTCACTTCACTTCTGTCAAGCCAATTCATTTACTTGTACGATACAGAAACAGAGGAAATTATTCTAAAATAAGATAAATTTGTAAACGGCCCAAACTGGTCTAAATGTTCCCAACCTGCTCTTGGGCCCATCGCCAGCACACTTTCAGCGCCCCCCAGGCTCGGAGTGGGACTGGGCGGCCCCTCCTCGGCCCAGAGTCAGGGCGCAGGCTGCACGCCGCCCTCTGGCCCGCCCCACCCACGCCAGCCCAGCCCCGGGCAGCGTGTCCTCACGCCCAGCCCGACCGACCCGCCCGGGGGACCTGGCTGTCGGGCTTCCCGTTACTGTCTTGCGCTACTTCCTAAGTTTCTATTTTCTCTGTATTCCCTTCACCTCCCCGTCCTCTCCCCAGTGACTCCACTCATCAGTGTCGTGCGGAAAGGACAGGGCCACGAGGCCGGGAGAGGCTACCCCTGGAGCCAAGCCTCGCAGGGCCAGCCTCGTCGGCAATGGCGGACAGCGCCCGCTGCTTGGCACATCCAGACCTCAGCCAACCGACCACCCTCGGTGATCAATACCAAATCTCGTTTGCAAGTCACATACGTGTGGAATGCTGCCGGAATATAAGACCCAGAGATATGTCGGCAGACATCAAAAATGCTCTCCCCACCCGGCTTCAGAGCCACGCTGGGATGGCGTGCCCATGCATGTCTCTGAACCACGGCTCCCAGCTGTGCACGGCGACATCTGCGTGTGGGTCGCTGGTGGACAGAAGAGGGGTGCTGGGCTCTGGGACTCTGGGGAAGAGAGCCCAGAGGCAGCCAACAGAAGGCCAATGCCAGTCCCGTTCTGGGGCACGTGGCTGCGTGGCCAGGTGGTCTAGGATTAGCACAGCCCTCCTGGGAGGCGGGATGGCAGAGAGGCTCAGCAAGCAGCCACGGGGAGGACGAAGCCACAGGGCGCAGCCCACAGCCACGTCCCAGGACGCAGGCCCAGAAGAAACATGCGATCTGCCAGGGAGGACAGACCAGAGCAGCCCCCAGGCTGGCCCTCTCCCTCCTGGATGTGGGGTCAGTCCCGTCCGCTCCTGCAGGGAGTTACCCCCAGGCCGGGAGGCCTCCCACCTTCGCTGCCCCTCCTAGCCGGTCACAGCCACCCTCATAAATCTGCCAAGCTGATGACAGCAGGCTGTGGGCTGGGGGCCAAGGGACCTGAGTGATCTTCCTTCTGCTTGCGATCCTCCCCGGAGGGCGACAGGACCGCACAGTGATGCCGGACCCGCTTCACTGCAGGCGGCTCTTCCAGCCCTGCTGGGCGGTCCCGGGGAGCTAGGGAGCCACTGTGAGGCCCTGTGAAGGGCCCACGGAAAGGGTCTGGTGCGCAGGAACTAGGTGCCCACATGATGTTTTATTGTCTGTCCTCAGCTTACAGGTGGGCCTGTGATCCGAAGCCTCCCCGGCCTGCTGGCTAATGGCTGCGGCAGCTGAGCAAACAATCCGAGGGGCGGCTGGGCCCTGGGGGGCCCCCAGAGCTCACACCGAAACTAAACCCCACGGGCCCTGCCCCGGGCCGTCCCCGTGGCCCCTCTCCCCACAGGGAGTCTCAGTTGGCCTCGGTGCACCCCTAGGGGTGTGTCTGGGGGGGGGCAGTGGGCACAACGACTGAAAGGCCAGGCAGCGAGTTCCTGAGCAAGGTCTCCCCACGCCTCAGCCCTCCTGGAGCAAAGCTCTGCGGGCCCCAACACCACCTTCCACGAAGGACCACGTTCCCTAGTGAGGCCACTGTGTGCAGACCTCCTTGACCTCAGACGGGTCCCGTCCGTGTGGGGCTGCTCCTGCCTGGGGTCAGCAGACGTGCAGGAGGGCCACGCGTGGGTTCACAACTGCGGGGTCCAGCAGGTGCCTGGAAGCATGGGGTTCCCAACCGCACGCTCGTTTGAGAACACCAAGCCCAGGGTTTGCTTGGAGCAAAGTCCTTGGAGAAAGGGACCCAGAGTTTGCACTTGGAGGAGGGGCAGGGCAGGGGGCACACGAGGAGGGCGAGAGGAAAGACCCGGGTGCAGGCGCCCCCGAGGCAGCCCTCAGCCCCAGTGTGAGGCCCCCTCTGGCTCTGGAGATCCAAAATGCTACGTGGTGCAAGCAGAAGGATCTCTGGGTTCTCCTGTTCCTGGGGAAACACCGCGAAAGCCGTCCTGGCGTCCGTGGAGGGAAGAAGGCCAGCTGCCGTGTCCGCTCTGTCCTCTGCGCCCGCCTCAGGCCCCTCCTCCCCGGCGTCTGAATGGACCCACAGGCCGATGAATACGCGCCTGGCCTTCGCCCCTCGGGGCACATGAGATTCTGCCCACTTCAGCAGAGCACAGGGAGGAGGGGGCTGTGTGGATGCTGGCCTGCGGGGCTGGGGGGCGGGATGGGGACGGCCAGCCTCCAGAGCCCAGCGCCCTTCCCACTGCTCCTGGCCAGCCTGACTCTCACCCATCCGCCGGGCCCCGTGCCAGCCCCTGAAGAAGGTCTAAGGGAGGGAGCGGGTCGCAGACCTCGGCCTGGCCGGCTGATGGGGTCGTGCGGGCCGAGCCCATGAAATCCTGCGGAACAGACACGACTCCGTGGGAAAGGTGGAATGAGTTTGCAAAGACTTGACCGCACAAGAATCGCTCACCCAAAAGGCATAATTGGGTTTAGACAGCACAATCCCATCCAGATGGTCTACGGAACTGCCTCAGACGGGGAGCCGGCCGGAAGCAGCCTCCCAGCCCCCACGAGGGTGGTGCCGGCTCCAGCCCCCGCCGCAGACCCTGCTCCACCCCTGTAGCTCGGCTTCCGACAAAAATAAGGCATCGGAGGAGATAGGTGCAGAGGCTTCAAGCCCTGAAATCTGTTCCAGGTGTTCACTTCCGGGAAGTGAGAGGTCCAGGAGCTGTCCATGCATTCGTTCATCCATGTAATAAACATTCACGGATGTGATTTACGTATCAGATGGTCTAGACTTAGTCTACCTCCAGTCCCGGGAGTGGGGCATATGCATGAATGTGTGTGCACATGTGTGTCTGTGAGAGCATGTGTGTGCATGTGTGCACATGTGTGTGTTTGTGCACAGGTGTGCGTGTATGTATGTGTGTGCACATGTGTGTGCACATGCACATGAGTGTGTACACGCATGTGTGAGAGTATGTATTGTGTGCACACGTGCATGTGTGAGCATATGTGTGTAGTGAGTGTGTGCACATGTGCGTTGTGAGGGTATGTCTGTATGCATGTGTGTGAGGGCATGTGTGTGCATATGTGCATGTATGAGAGTATACGTGTGTGCACATGTGCGTGTGAGCATGTGTATGAGTGTGTGCACATGTGCATGTGTGAGAGTAGGTATGTGTGTGCACGTGTGTGTGAGAGTATGTACATGAGTGTGTGCACATGTGCATGTGTGAGAGTATGTACGTGTGTGCATGTGTGTGAGCATGTGTGTGAGTGTGTGCACATGTGCATGTGTGAGAGTATTATGTTGTGCACGTGTGTGAGTATGTACATGAATGTGTGGACATGTGCATGTGTGAGAGTATGTGTGTGTGCACATATGCATGTGTGAGAGTATATATATGTGTGCACGTATGTGAGAGTATGTACATGAGTGTGTGCACATGTGCATTGTGAGAGTATGTGTGTGCGCACATGTGCATGTGAGCATGTGTGTGAGTGTGTGCACATGTGTATATGTGAGAGTATGTGCACCAGTGTGTATGCACTTGTGCATGTGAGCATGTGTGTGAGTGTGTGTGCATATGCGTGTGTGAGAGTATGTGGGTGCACACGTGCGTGTGTGAGAGTATGTATGTGTGTGCACGTGTGTGAGAGTATGTACATGAGTGTGTGCACATGTGCATGTGTGAGAGTATGTGTGTGTGCACATGTGCATAGGTGAGCATGTGTGTGAGTGTGCATATGTGCGTATGTGAGAGTATGTGTGAGTGTGTGCATGTGTGTGCAAGCATGAATGTGCACATGTGCATGTGTGAGCATGTGTGAGCATGTGTGTGAGTGTGTTTACAGCTGAGCTACTTGTGTCTGCCTTGTTTTCCGGGTCCTGGGGATATAGCTCATGAACATCAGAATGTGCCCGGATGGAGCCCACGTGAGCCCGGACCACCCAGCAGGGGCCATGCAAAGTCGTCACCCCTCGTCCAAGAGTCCCGGTCTTTTTTCTGGATGCCACTGGAGCTGTCTGGGCTTCAGCACAAGGGCAGGTGCACCAAGACCCAGGCTGACGGCAAGGGGAGCACCAGGCCAAGAGTCCTGACCGCGACACGGGGACCCAGCCTGCCCCGCAGCACTGAAGATGGGTGGCGTTCGGTGAGGACCCAGCAGGGCACCCAGGCCACGTCTCCACCCTCAAGAAGCCTCTGAGACACCCTCCCAGCCCCCAGGGGGCAGCCTGCACGGGGCTCCAAGTGCCAGTGAAGGAGGTAGGCGGTGAGTGTCCCGGGCGGCGGAGGCCCTGGCCCAGCCCCGCGGTCCACTCAGCTGCGTTTCCATTGAAGCTATTATGTGGGTGTCATCACCTCTAACTGATGGGAAGAGCCCCCCTTCTCCGGCAGCTGCTAATGTGCTTGTCGGCCTCCCTCCCGCCCCTTGCCCGGCCTTTGTGCGCCTGTGTTTTTCCAAGTCATGGGCTGTTAACCCCTTGAGGCCTCGCAGCCCCGTGGGGCCTCAGCCAGGCAGCCCGGGGCCCTGGGCCTGCCTGGGGTCGGACGGTGCCTGTCCTGGGAGCAGCTCCGCTGGGAACACCTGGACAGAGGAGGGTAGGGAGACTCCTGTGCGCTGAGCGCCTACTGTGTGCCCCACGCTTCCCGTAGGATGTCAGTCATGCTCTTGGTGAGTTTGAATTACTCCACTTCGCAAGCAAGTGCGGGGAGGTCGGCAGATGTTGAGGAACAGGCCCCCCCGGGCTCAGGAACAACAAGCCACAGGTCTGGGACTGTGATGAGCCAGGTGCTCGAGTGCAGGCAAGGCCCGGGTGTCTGTGATCTGGTCCTGAGCCCTCAGCAGCGGCTCCTTCCCCCGGCCCAGCCCTGGCTGGAATTCTACGGCACAAGAAAGCGTTTCTCGTGACCCTTCGGCAGCAACACCCTGTTGAGCAGACCGGAAACTGGCCGACAGAGAAGCAGGAGGGCCCCACCTGCGCCAGGCGAGCCCAGCCGGCCCTCAGGTGCCCAAGGTCCCGTTGCATTCCGGACAGCCAGGAAGAACCGTGAGGAGCGACGGACACACAACTGGTTGTGCTGCCTCGGGAGGGCGCCAGGGCACCGGAGTGAGCTCGGACACCACAGGTGAGACCTCCGGGTGCCCGCAGCCCCCTGAGGGTTAGGGTGGGTTGCAGGGGGTTATGTGCCTGCTTCTCAGCACAGGAAGGGCTCGTGGAGATCACGGCACTAACACGGAGTTCTCACACCCGCCCACACCACAGCGCAGGGCAAGGGCCTGGCCGCCCACCCCTGAACCCGGGCCCCGGCCTCTGGTGCGTTCTGCGAGCGTTCACTCGCCCCCGGCTCCTGGCGCGGCTCCGCACGTGAGCGACTTCCCTGAGGGGCGGCCACTTCCCATGCTGGACACACGGACGGCACACACGGCTGGGACGACTTCCTGCTGGGCGTAGGGAGTGGTTCGGGCCCCTCTGAGATTTACAGCTCACGCGACTCCTTCATTTGGTCCCCAACCCTCTGCAGTGCGTGGGAGAGACTTTTGTCACACGCTCAGGGCACGAGCGGCCTCCCTGTCAGGCTTGGGCCTTGTGAACCGACCGGCCACCGAGCCCATGTGGGGAGGACTTGGTCAGGCCACAGCCAGCCCGACGAGGCCGAGGGGCAGCCTTGATCTTCGTTCTACCGAAACGCCCCACACAGGGGCCACCTGCCACCCCCTTCGTTAACGGGCCTTGGAGACCCTCCATCAGGGGTCCTCGGCCCACCTCGGCTGAAGGCATCCCCTCCACCGAAGTGACTTGTGTCTGGGCAGAGGCCCATTTGGAAGTGGGGAAGCCTTTTTCTGATGTCAATTCTGTAAAGGGCTTTGCGGAAACTCATTAGCACGAAGAACAGCAGAGGCTGGGCTGCTGGCTAATCCATTTTCTTTTATGGCTCCAAAGCTCTTTGCCAGCACAGCAGCATTTATTTTCCCCGAAGGACACATCTCACACATCATCACTGCAAATAAAAAGGTGCCTGGTCAGGAGCTCCAGCCCTGAGAGCGGAGGGAGCCCCAGGTCTGGGTCTGGGGGCACCGTGGGGAGACACAGCCTTGGCACATTTTCACACAGTGCCCTGGGGACCGGCTCTGGGGAGCGCATCTCATAGCCTGACCCACCCAGGCAAAGCCCGTGCTGTGGTTTACGGCCCCACACGTGGCTGGGACCCCCCACAACGTCCGGCTCCGGGTCCTGCCGGCCATCCTCCAAGGACACAGGCTAAGGCTGCCCTGCCACGGTGACTGTCTTCTCCTGCCCCCACCCCTGCAGGGGCCCCACTAGGCCTGGAAGCCCTGGCCGTCACCAGCTGAGCTTGCTTGCTCAAGCCTTCAACATGGTGCATTTCAACAGGGACCATGATGCAAAGGACGAGGGACCTTGGGGAAAGGCAGGGCCACCGCAGTGCTGCACAGATCCTCAGCACCAGGTTGAACAGTGTCCCCCAAAGTCATGGCCCCTCTGGATCCCAAGCATGAGACCTTTCCTGGAAGTGGAGACATTGCAGATATAGTCAAGATGAGCTCGTACTAGAGTAAGGAGGGCCTTAAATCCCATGATTTGTGTCCTTATAAGAAGGGGACAGAGGGGTGCCTGGGTGGCTCCGTCGGTTGAGCATCTGACTTTGGCTCAGGTCATGATCTCCAGGTTCGTGGGTTCGAGCCCCGCGTCAGGCTCTGTGCTGACAGCTGGGAGCCTGGAGCCTGCTCTGGATTCTGTGTCTCCCTCTCTCTCTGCCCCTCCCCCGCTCATGCTCTTACTCTCTCTCTCTCTCTCAAAAATAAATAAACATTAAAAAAAATTAAAAAAAAAAAAGAAGGGGGCAGAGATGCACAGGGAGGGGCCAAGTGACAGTGGAGGCTGACGGACAGGTGCATCCACAAGCCAAGACACCACGGCCACTGGCAGCCATCAGCAGCCTGGAGAAAGGTGTGGACTAGACTGCCCACAGAGACGCCCTGACCGGGGATCCTGCCACAGAACTGGGAGAGAGTAAATCCCTGCCGGGTGAGCCCCACCCCCGTCTGTGGCCTGTGCTGCCGCAGCTGTGGGAAACCAGGCCCCTGGACTCGCGAGTCTCTGGATCCGCTGTCTTGCTCACAGCCTCTGGGTCCCCCGTGAGGAACCCCTGCCCGTCCCTGTGCTGAGGATGGTGGCCCGGGGCCTGCCCCGTCCAGGGACACTGTCCCTGAGGCCTTCCCCTGCAGACCAGCCCCGTGGACTCCCCGGGGGGGAGCAGACACCTGAGGCCACTCTCACACGGTCACTTTATACTAGGGTTTCCTTCTGTTTCCGCAAAGTTGTTTTGATCACTCTGGGCCTTTTGCATTTCCGAACGAATTTTAGAAGCAGCCTGTCACCTCGAACAAGGAAGACGTTGGAGATTTCGACACAGGCAGCACCAAATGTGTGAGTCGGTCTGAGGAGCCCTGGGTCCCTGGCCCTGAACACGCTGCCGCCTCTCGCCTCCCTCAGCCACACTGTCATGTTTGGAGTGTGGGGTTTTCACAGCTTTCGCCAGGTTTACCCTCAAGTGTTTAACATTTTTATGCTACTGTAAATGGTGCTGTGCTAAAAGCACATTAAATTTCTGACCATGTCTGGCAAGTACCTGGAAGAAGCCTTGATGTCTACATATCGGTCTCTTATCCTGCAAACTGGACAGACCCCTGAGCTGGTCCAGCTACTTTTTAAAGATTTCATCTGGTTTTTCACATCGACAATCTTGTCCCTGGTACATATCCAGCTTGGATGCCTTTTCTTCCTTCTCGCCATCCCGCGTGGGCCAGAGCCCCGGGTGGACCTCGGCGGCCGTGGTGGGAGCGGCCTCCTTGCCTCCCCCGCCCCAGGGAGAGCGCTCCAGCTCTACAGCGGGTATGATGGTGCCTGCAGGGTCTTCACGGATGCCCTTGTCATCTTGCTGGCTGTTTTCATCAGGAAAAGATAGATTTTATCAAATGCTTGTCCTGCATCTGTTGAGATGATCATGGTTTTCATTCCTAGTTTTAAAATTCAGGGCGTCATGGCAATCAACCCTGATTAAATCAGTCTTACATTCTGAGATAAACCTCCCTTGGTCATGATATATTAGTATTTTTATATATTGGTAGATTTGATTATAAATTTGTCTAAGAATTCTGCATCTGTGTGGATGAAGGACTCCTGCCTGCAGTTTTGTGTTCCTCTGATGCTCTTGTCTACTTTGGGCGTCAGCCGAAGCTGCCGTCAGAGAAGAAGCCGGAAGTACTTCCTCCTCCTTAATTTTCTGGAAGAGTTTGTGTAGAATTTGTACTTGTTTCCTCCTTAAATGTTGAGAAGAATTCACCAGTGAAGCCATCTGGGCCTGGAGCTTTCTTTGTGGGATATTTTTAATTACAGATTTGATTCCCTTAATACATACTGGATACTCGTGTTACCTACTTCTTCTTAAAGAGATTTTGTAGTTTGTGTCTTTCAAGGAATTTGTCCATTCAACCGGGTTGTTGAATTTATTGACTTAATAAACTTTTTGGCATCTTTATCCCAGATACTATTTTTTTTGCTTTGAAATCTGTTTTTTCAAACATGGAGTGGCTGATAATATTCCCTTATTCTTTTTCTATCTGTGGAATCTGAAACTGGTGACCTGTGTTCCTCATCCGTCTATTCGAGGTGAAGAGTCTTTTCAAATAGCTTTTAATTTTTTTTGTTTTTTATCTATTATTTTTAATCTTTCCAATTTTACTCATTTCTATTCTCATCTTTATGATTTCTTCATTCTGTCTACTGTGGATTTAATTTTCTCTTCTTTGAGTTCATTAAGGTGGCATCTGCTTCACTCCTGTCCCTTCCTTCAATCCATCTCAGTTCATGGGAAATGCCCCAAGCCTAACATTCAGCCCAGATTCCTTTCTGTCCCCCGGGAAACACGGAATCCATGTGGGACCTGTTGGCTCCACCTTCAAAGCAGCTGTTAGCTCTGCCTCTGCTCACCGTTTTCACAAACCACCCCCCCGCTCCCCGCGGTTGCTGCCTGGCCGTTGGTCTGCCTACTTACCCTGTGCACTCAGCACAGCACCCAAGCGTACTTTAAAACAAATCGGGAACACTGGCCCTTAGAGCCCTGAGCCGCTGCGTTGGAAGTCCAACTGGTCCAAGGCCACCGTGCCGTGAGGAATCACATGAGCAGGTTCCCCAGACCACAGCCCAGGCAGGCCCAGGCTTATGAATGAGGAAACCTCCAGATCATTCCGTGCCTCAACCATTAAGTCTTCTCAGCTACCAGGACGTTCACAGATGTGATGGGGCAGAGACAAACCATCTCCCACCATGCCCTGTCCAGATTCCTACACACAGAATCCATGCTGGGAGTTGTAAAAAGATCACACATTAGATCACATTCGACGCCTACTTCAGACCCTACCACAACAGTCTGGCAGCTTCTCAAAGGCCAACTGACTCAGAAATTTGCCTGCAGGAGTACACCCAAGAAGAACGAAAACATCCACCACCACGGAACCACGTGCACAAATGCAGCACAGTCACAGGGTTGCAGCAAAACTGACGATGGCTGAAAAGCGGACGCAACCAAAGTGGCCCTCGGGTGAAGAAGAGACAGGTACAATTCGGGACGTCCACGTGGTGAATATTATTTGGCAGAAAGAAGGAACGGAGTGTTGACGATTCATGCCTCTGCACAGGGGAACCTTGAGAACATCGTGCTGAGTGGAAATCAGTCACAAAGGCCACATACCATGACTCCATTTACATGAAATGTCCAGAATATGAAAAGCCATACAGCCAGAAATCGTCGATTCACTCTCTCAGGCCAGAATTTGGGGAGGAAACGAGTACAGGGTCTCCTTCAAGGACAAGGGAAATATTCTGAGATCAGATTGGGGCTCTGGGGTCACGGCTCTGGGGCCACCCTGAAAACCATTGACTTGCACACTTCATACAGGTGCGCACAGGTGAACCAACCTCAATAAAATTGTCACAGACCTTGTAACAGATTTCTACCCTTAGAATGAAATAAATTCGCTTTATTCCTCAAGCTGACGTGGCTCCGTGTGCTTGGCCTCTGCCTCCCTGTCAAGCTCCTCACATGGCCAGTTGGGGGCTGTCCCTCGTGTGTCCTGTTTTAGGGGCATGACACTCGCCCTGTTCTTGCCCGACGCCCTCCTTACTCAGACGGTCCCTGGCTTGTCCTTTACTTGAGTCTTGACCAAATATGCCTTTCCTTTCGTAGAGAGGCCCGTGCAGAATCCCAAAGGACAAGGTCCCCGTCCGCATCGCCCTCAGGCCCTGCCCACTTTGTTTCCCTCGGTGGCGCTTTGCCACCACGACTGCACGAACCTCGCGCGTCCGACTGCGTGTTCCTTGCTCAGATAAGATCTCCGTGGAAGCAGAGCGGTTGGTCTTTTCCCTCAGCGCCCAGAGGAGTGCCAGGCGTGCAGCAGCATTAAAATGTGCACAGAAAAATGAGTGGATGGAGAGGACAGTGGAGGGCACCCCGTGGGCCTGTGCACCCACTTTCCTCCCTCAGCGGGAGCCCCTGTGTCAGCCGTCCCGTGATGGTGGGCCTGGGCCCTGCCTCTCTCTCACTATAGCAGCCGGTGGCCCTTCTCCTGGCTTTGGGGTCAATATGGCATCGGGTCAGCCTTGTAGGAACTGTCTGGGCGGGAGAAACGGCCGCCCCAAAGGCTAACCCTTGTACCATTTCCACAGCTGCTCTTAAACGTGCTTTTCATTTCGTTTTAAAAGGCCTGTTAGGGCATTGTTCACGAAAGACCAGTCGGTTATTTAAAACATATTTGTTGAAGACTGGCCACTGCGTAACTAGACATATATCATTTGCAGAGAAAAACCTCAGGAAATGTGTTTCTTATAAGCAATTAGTATTAACTGAAGAGAATAATAACTCTCATACTAAATTAAAATGTAACACATGCATCGGGGACTTGCGTGTCCCTCTGGAGTGGTGGTAAGGTCCCTCTGCTGCCTTTCCAGCCCAGCATGCCTGCTCCCCGGGGCTCGCCAGCTGCTCCAGAGGGGCGGCGTGGACGTGCTCGGGGCCCACGGCCCTTTGGCCGTGGACTCAGGTTAGGACCCTGTCGGGGGGCAACCTTGAGCGAGGGGGACACACGTCCCTTGGCCATGCTGTCCCATCGGCCATCTTTGCTGGAGATCAAGTGTTTGACATAAAAGGGATGTGCTTTAGAATCTCAGAAGGATAACTCAGATCGTTCCCAAGACGACTTCTCTCCACCTCCTGATTCCTGCCACGGACTGCTGGCTTCAGCAGGCTGGTGCCCCCACCACACACGCCACCGACCACACAAATACACATTTATACACATCATGTGCAACTCACATTGACGTGTGACATAGGCCACGTACATGCATACACACCACGTTCCACACACGCACAGATGCGTTCATGGACACACACACGTACAAAGACCCAAGGCAGCCCCAGGCACGTGAAAGGGTATTCATGTCTCCTGGTGATCAGTCAGGTTGCTGTGTACAGATTAATTCTTCCTTCTGGCCACGACCTAGTGCTGGTAACAAGTCTGGGTTGTACGGCCGGCAGAGGACAGACTGTCATTCTCAGCCTTGTGTTAAACTCTTCGGGACCGAGCTGCGTCCCACTGTCTCTCCAAAGCTGTCACGCGGATGCTGTGCTGTCCTCAGATAAAGTAGCTTTTGTTGAACACCTGCCTTGGGTTAAACACTACTTTAATAATTTTATACACATTATTTCGTTTCATTTGTCTCAATGACTTTTAGGAAGAGGGAGCTGGTGCTGTGGCATTCCGGCTAGCCCTGCTGCACACAAACAGCCACGCTCCAGGCTCTGGACAGCCCGCCTTTCAGGACAGACGGCTGGTATAACTCACGGAATTATCTAGAGAATTTTTTGGTTCCGACGACGACCTTGCCGTTGTGAATGTGAATGAAGTTTCTCTGAAACATCCCATTTACTCTTCTGACTCTGACTTTGCAAACGGGAAAATCGTGTCACAAGGGGAGAGAGGCACAAATAGAATTTGATTGTCGGGTTACTGGTTTTCTGGTTTCGGGATGGTCCACGGCATTTAGCTAGCCCACCTGCTTTCTCCCCAGAAGGTTCCCTACTGTGTCGCCTCTGTGGTCAACACTTTCCCCGTAGCGGGGTATGGGTGTGTCGGAAAGGGAAACCAACAGCTTCCCTGCCTCGCCGAGAGGAGAGTCTGCGGTGAGGTCACCCGCTCTTGGCAGAGGGCTTTCCCTTGTCACCACTGGGAGCTGGTGAGTGTGCGTGGGGGATAGGACACCATTCTAAACGTTTCCAAAGAGGTCTGCAGAGTAAGGCAAATCCCGCTGCCAAGATGGCATCACATACACTTCAAAGACAAAGAGAGAATGACATTCTGCACGACGACACGCTGCATGAATGTCCCCAGCCTGCCCTCCTTCCTCCCGTGTGACCTTCCAGACCACCGCATCCTGACTCCCGCCTGGACCACCACAGTCACCTTTACTCAGCCTTGACACAATCCCATCTGCCCTCCTGTGTCAGGACCCCTCGCCTGGGCCGTCTCAGCCTGGAACAGAACCTGTGAGGCAGCGTGCAGCCCCTCGTGACCTCTCTGCCTTCCTGGACTCCCGTGGTCCTGTCACCTATGGGCCTGGGTGCTCACTGCCTTCTGAGCTCAGCTCTGCGTCCGGCCAGGGCCTCTCACCACCCAGGAGCCCCTGGCTCCCCAGAGCGACTCAGCCCAAGTGTACCTCTTCCAGGAAGCCTGTCTCAGCTCCCAGACATGGGTCCTCAGTGTCCCCACAACATCTGGTCCGCACCCCATCACAATACTTATTGTGTCATTGTTATTATTATTTATTTGTCGGTTTTCACCTCCAGAACGTGAGCCCATCAAACTCAGGGTCTACGGTTCATTTATGTTTGGCCCAAGGAGCTAGCCCTATTCAGCAAGTCATAGACGCTTGAGCAGCGTTTGCTGAATGGAAGGAGCGGCCGCCCTGGCTAATCCCGCTGGAGGGCTGTCCTCAAGACTCACTTAATGGCTGTCCTCATCCCGATTTTAAAGAAAATGGTTTGTAATCCCAAAGGCCTCTGTGTATTCTTATATTTTCCTCGACACCTGAGATTAATAGCAGGCTGGGAGGGCACTGGGGTGCTGGCTGTCACCAGACTGTGATGGCGACCCCACCCACTCCCGGTAGAGACACGGGCGCCCGCCCTGTCCGCCCACACGGGTGTGCCGGCCAGCGGGGCCCTGCTCCGCCACGGCCACGCTCAGGCACGAGGCAGGGAGCGCACGGAAGGCGGAGGCAGGGCTGAGGTGCGGTCCTAGCCAGGAGCACCGCGGCGGTGGCCCCGCTACCCTTTGCCCTGAAGAATGAGCCCCAGCGCCCCTACGGTTCCTCAGGAGCTAGGAGAAACCTGACTTGGGGGTGGGGAGAGGCATGGTGCAGGCCGCAGACAAGAAAAGACCTTGGGTTTTTAAAACCTGGCATCGAAATCTGCGGTGGTTAGGGTGCGACGCGAAACCCGGGACCGGAACCTGCAGAGGCACCGAGGCCTCGAGTCAACAACCAGGACACTGAGCCACCGTGGCCCTTCGGGGCCTCTTCTGGTCACCCCAGAACTCAGTCCAGGCCACAGCTGTGGGGACGGAGAAGAGACGGGTGGGGCAGAAAGGCAGCCTGGAGGCCGGGCACCGTGGCCCCTCCCTCCCGGGGTCCGGCGTGGGGGCTCCACGCTGGCCACACTGGTGGGCGTCAGAGCCCCAGGCTTGGGCAGGGCCGGGCGGGCAGCAAGGGGTCAGCCCTGGGAGCTCTCGGGAGGGGTCACCGTGACAGGAGAGGGTTCGGGGACACAAGTGGCCAGGCTGTGGCCCTGTGGGAATCCTCCACTGTGTTCCTAGGGATCGTGTGGAGCCGGCTGTCTGATGTCCGGGCCCCATGGGTTGTCCCGGCGTCCGGGGCCGTATTAGTTACTTCTGTTCCTCCAGAGACAGAGCGCAGGGTCCCGAAGCAGGAGACGCCGGGTGGAGGGGGGCAGTCCCCACCGCCTCGCCAGGACTGCCTGCGGTTAGACTCTGCCGCGCTAGGAAGACCGCCAGACAAACCTCTGGAAGGAAGAAACCAAAACGTTCCTTCAACCTCAGAAGTGGCTTTTGCTCATTTTGTGTTTCCTGGCCAGGGTTCAGAGGCGAAAGGTCAGGGTCTTTCATCCGCCTCTGCTTCTCATGATGCCGTTGAGAAAGAACTTTGGGACTATTTTAGAACTTGATAAAACCTCTTGGGTTTTGAGTTCTGGACTGATCAGGGATATTTTGGAGTTTGATCTGGTTTATTCTCAAGAGAAAACAAACTTCAGTTTCCTGTTTTGAAATAAATTCTTTCATACACTTGACAAGGACACTGGGAAAACACACTGAGCGCCATGGAGATGCCTTGAGGAAGTGTGCAGACCGGCCATCCACGGAGCGCCCTGCTCTGTCCCCGCATTCTGGTCAGAGCAGATGGGGAAGGGCAGCAGAAGTGCCGGCCGAACTGCGGTCCGCGCACCTCCGCAAAGGGCCCCTTGTGGCCCAGGATGGCTTCTCAGGCCGGCCGGCCGCTCCCCCCCTCGTGGAGCAGCTGTGGCTGCTGTGGGCCCTTCGTTCCAGTCCGTCTTCAAACAGCCTATCAGGTCCGGGGGGTCGTGCCCATTTTAGAGGCGAGGAAACTGAGTCCCAGAGGCTGGGCGAAGGCAATGCCGGAGGACCGGTGCGCCCCGTGTGAAACACGGCGGGCTCTGCCCTCTGTCCCCGAGCGCCATGGCCGTGTCCCCAAGGGGGCAGGTTCAGTGGGAGCAGCGCTGGCCGCCGGCCGCACCCGCCTTCGTGCTCCTGGGGCCTGGGGGGCGTCCCGGGAGCGAGCCGAGCGCACCCGAGCCCACCTGCGGCGGCTCCACAAGCACACGACCTCTGGAGCCCAGCACGGTCAGTTGTTCAGACGCCCGCTCGAGCATGAGTCACCGGAAGTGGCCACAGGGGAAGGACTGAGGTGCGTCTTAGAAACGGAGCGTCGTCCGCTGCGTTTAGATACGAAGTAAACGTGGGTTCCCTGAGCTTTCGCTTCCGTTGCATCAACACACGGGAGCACGCGTTCCCCACCCTGGCCGCTGCTCAAGCACGGCACAGAGACCGTCCCTGCCGCCCCATCGCTCCCACCCCACCCAGAGCGCGAAGCAAAAACCAAGCTCATTTGCCGCACAAAAATCCGTGAACGCGGCACCATGCAGGCGTGCACGCGTGGGCCTTTAAAGAAGCTGGCGTTCGACTCCCAGCATTTTGTTAGCTCTGCTCGTGGGATGGCCAAAGGTGTGGGTGCCATGAGAAGTCTGTGAACAGGCACTCCCGCGTGAACAAGGGCAGAGTGGACCTAAGTTCTTCTCAATTTTCCTGTTTCACTTTTGTTCTCATTTTACTACTCGAAACAGTTTCTTGTCTGCTTAATACAGTAAATAAATTGGGGATTTGTACTTTTCATGTCTTTGTATTTTCTTTTTTCTTTTTATTTATTTATTTTTTTTCAATATATGAAATTTATTGTCACATTGGTTTCCGTACAACACCCAGTGCTCATCCCAAAAGGTGCCCTCCTCACTACGCATCACCCACCCTCCCCTCCCTCCCACCCCCCATCAACCCTCAGTTTGTTCTCAGTTTTTAAGAGTCTCTTATTTCTGCAGTGGCTTGCGTCATATTTTACATGAACATCAATGGGCAGGAGTTGAAATGTTCGATGTCTTTCCTCACGAGAGGCAGAGAGGTGGCCGAGGTGGCTCCGGCAGTGGGGACCTGGGCCCGGCCCCAGGACACGGGACGGGGTCGTGTGTCTGAGTCGAGGCCCGTGACACGTGGCCGCAGCTCTGGGACCTGACGCCTGGGAAGCGACACCAGGTGCCACTGTGTCTCCACAGAAGGCCGAGCCCTCCCCCACCTCCCTCTGCGAGCCGAGCCACGGCGGGGCCTCTGCCTTCCCTCATCTGTGGTGGGTCCAGCGGCCACACTGGATGGCGTCGTGCCCCAGATGGAAGGTCAAGGACCTGGTGCCCGGTCGTTTCTGCCGCCTCTTCAGGTGTTGCCTGGCTGGGAGACAGCCTCATTCCAGGACGGGGAATGTCTACCGCCCCAGGCCTGAGCCCCAGAAATAGCCTTGGACAGCCGGAGGCAGGGGCGAGAGGGGCAGAGCTGGGCTTCTCCTGCTCAGCCTGCCTTCCACTGCCCCGCGGGGATGTGCCGAGAGACACGCCAGG
The DNA here is from genome assembly GCF_046562875.1 of Panthera onca. Classification (NCBI taxonomy): domain Eukaryota; kingdom Metazoa; phylum Chordata; class Mammalia; order Carnivora; family Felidae; genus Panthera; species Panthera onca. The sequence continues at coordinate 150,927,574 of NC_138343.1, forward strand.
CGCTCCAGGGAGAGAAGGAGACAGAGGGAGGAAGGGAGGGGGGCGGCAGGGGAGGGGGAGGAAGAGGGAGGGGGCCACTCAGAGGACAAATTCCATCAACCTAATCTGGGGCGGCCCCGCCTGTGTGGACACGCCCTCAGAGCAAACAAGGGTCCCGTTGTGAACACGGGCGACCCAGTGCCCTGCAGCCTGAGCCCGGCCTGGTGGCCTCCGGGCGGAGGACACGCATCGCGTTGCCCGATCCTTAGAAGTCCAAGGAGGGCCTGCTGGCCGTGGGCAGCGCTGCCTCGAGTCGCGGCTTTCATGAAGTTGCCTGTGAGAGAATGGTGGGGCGGCCTCGCTGCACAGATGGCTCTTTGTCCCCGCTGACACCTGCCATCTGCTTGTTTGTCTAAATGATGCTGGAGGGGCAGGGGGCTCCCAATCTGCTGCCCGGGCCCCTCCCGCCTGCAGTGACCTCCTGACCCCTGGGCCAGACAGGTCCACAGAGTTTGTTCGCTCAGCACGGAGGATGCTCTGTTCCCCGAGGCCCAGCCTCTCCTCAGCACTGGGGCTCAGTGCCTGGACAGCCGCAGCAGGAGGAGGAGGAGGAGGGGGGGAGAGACGAGGGGAAAGGGGAGGGGGAGGGTGGAAGTGGAGGGGAGGGAGGGAGAGAGAGAGGAGGGGGAGGGAGGGAGAGGATGGGGAATGAGGGAGGGAGAGGAGGAGAAGCAGCACAGCAGCAGGAGCAGCAGGAGGAGGAGGAGCAGCAGGAGGAGAAGCAGCAGGAGGAGGAGCAACAGGAGGAGGAGAAGCAGCCTCACGAGGAGCAGCTGTAGGAGCAGTAGGAGGAGGAGAAGCAGCAGCAGGAGGAGAAGCACCAAGAGAAGGAGGAGGAGCAGCAGAAGGAAGAGAAGCACCAAGAGGAGGAGGAGGAGCAGCAGGAGGAGGAGAAGCACCAGGAGGAGGAGAAGCAGGAGGAAGAGAAGCAGCAGCAGGAGGAGCAGCAGCAGCAGGAGGAGCAGCACCAGGAGGAGGAGCAGCAGGAAGAGAAGCAGCAGGAGGAGGGGCAGCGGGAGGAGGAGAAGCAGCCTCACGAGGAGCAGCTGTAGGAGCAGCAGGAGGAGGAGCAGCAGGAGGAGCAGCAGCCGCAAGAGGAGCAGCTGCATGTAGCCTCACGGGCCCTCCCACTTCGAGGACTAGGCTGGACGCTCTCGCTTCCCAGGTGCAGCCCTCACGCCTGTTAAGGAAGAGAATGTCACACGAGGAGGAGTGTGTGGGGACAGAACTTACCGAGAAAAAGCTGGAGCCCCCTCCAGGTCAGAGGGCCGCGGCCACGGGGACTGGGGCTGGCGCCGTCCCTGTTTCTTAACAGGTTTGTGAGGTGAGGAAAGTTCTAGTCTCTACCCAGCATGGGGAGCATTCCAGAAACCCAAGCCAGTAGTGCTGGCTAGGAGCACTCCGTGTGCATTGTCCCAACTGACCCACGGGGGCCACGTCACCAGTGAGGCGGCCACGGCTCTGCAGAGGGTGCACTTTTTAGGACCCCACCCCCGTCCCCAGGCTAGGGGATGCAAAAGCTCACGGCCCCACGTCAGCTGTGGGACCACTAACTGTGTCCAGAAGCAGCGTGAGTCCCTTAAATCAGGCAGCATCTTTGTGCTACAGGCCCGTGCTATCCCCTGCTCCCTAGAGGTGGCCCAGAACTGCCCCGGTCCCAGGGCCGGGAGCTGAGACCTTGAAAAGCTTACATCCGCAGCCCCGCCCACAGGTGGCCACGGTAAGCCACGGCACCCGCTCTGCCCTTCCCCAACGAGCACAAGCTTGACACGCACAGTTTCTCAGACCACAGAGGAGTAAAGTAACTCCCCTGAGGTTGGGAAGAAGGGTGCGGCCTGGCTGGCCCGCCTCACACACTGTCCCTGTGAAAGGCACAGAGCCCTGGTCATCCCTTTTCCTGAGGAGAAGCCCACAGCGGAGCAGGCAGGCGCGCGCAGCTAACGGCCGATGCCCACGCCAATGCCGACACTGACACTGACAAACCTCCTGGGGGAAATGAGCTAACTGAGCTCAGACAGGGCCAAGCACGGATGAGGCCGCACAGAGGACGCACTGACCTTGCTCACATCCCTATGAAATAGGCATTATTTTCTCTCTCGTTTGTCTTAGGAAGAGGCAGAGAGGTGAGTAGCTCACCCAGGGAGGCTCAGGGCTGCCAGAGCCAGACGCGGTCACCCACGTGGCCAGGGGAGCTGGGCCTCGTCGCCCCACATGCGACTCGCGCCTGACTTTCAACGTCTTTACCTAATCATAGGTCCGTTTGCTTTTCCTTTAATTACATCTTACTGTCGGTGTTTATGGAGGTGTGCCTACGGCGTGCGTCACAGGCCGCAGAAGCTCGGGCCATTTGCAGAAGCCCCGTGGCAGCTTCGTTCCCAGGTGGAGTCCATGCGCAGGTGGGCCGTGAACACCTGTCCCGCACCAGGACGGGGACGCGTTGGAAAGTGTGGGGAGCTCGCCTGCAAAGGGCTCAGACATGAGCCCTGTTGCCATCCAACCAGCAGGGCTCGTTCTGTGGATTTGTTGGAAACGGGTGGGGTGGGACATTCGACGGCACACGTTTATTCACAGGTCTTCCTACTCTGAGTGTCTAGGACGCGTCGGTCGTCTTGGACCCAGAGCGTTAATGAGGAGGTCGGGCTGGCGCGCTGGCCGCCTACGGCTGCCTGTCTAAGAGCTGGCTCAAGGGAGAGATCCCCTCCCGGAGAATCAGGCTTAAATAGGACCAGAATTGGATGGCTCGGAGTGAGGCCACGTGTGAGCCTTCTCGGGGTCGACTCCGGAGGAAAGAGCGCATCTCTGTGGGCGGCAGTGAGGCCGGTAGAAGGCGCAGACGAGCCCCTTGGACTGATCACAGCGGGAAAGGTGCTGTTGAGGCGGGCGCTCCCGTGAGACCCCGGGCTCGGAACAGCACACTGGCCGGGGCCCTCGCACCTCTGGACCCCCAGCGGCCGGAAGAGGAGCAGACGTCGCGTCTCACGTCCTCAGCGCCGACCGCTGTGGCTGCACGCAAGTGACAAGCCACTTTTGCCTGAATTCATCGGCGCATGGAAAACGCTCGTGACAAGGAAGGTTTTGCTTACTCAGCATCTTGGCTACCGCTTCCCGGGAGCCACGCGTAGCCCCACGCCTCCCACGCTTCGGCACTGTCGGTCCTCACGGCCCTGCCAGGTGGTCTGCCACCTCTCCATTTCTCGGGCAGGGGGTGTGGGAACATGAACAGGACGAGCCGGAGGCCGCCGGGTAGAAATGAGGGCGTTTGGACCCGAGGTAAACGTACCTTGAAGACTCACGTGTGTCCCTGCGGAGGAAACGGGACACAGATCGTCTCAGGAGCAGTACACTGACTTTGCGGTGCGTAATCCAAAAATCCTCTGTGTTCGAGAAAGCCCTCAGACTTCAAAGCCGAGGTGTGTTATGTAGTATTCTCAGTTAATTACACGCCTTGAAATAACCGTGCAAGAGTTCAGAACGTCCAATATTCGCAGGAGCTCCGGGAACAGCATTACCGGAAATCTGTGGGAACCATCCGCTCGGGGTGTGGGTTAATGCTCCTTCCCCTCACTGGGGCCAAGACTGGAGCGTCGTGAGCGCTCTGCCGGGGCCCCACCGTCGCCCAAGGTAACGCCTTGGCCCTCACCGAGGCCAGCCATGGCCTCGCAGCTGACCCTCCCCAGGGCCCTGCTTTCCTCATCGACGAACATCTAACAGGAAAGCGTGTTTGTGTGGGCCGTTCCAGGAGCACAGGCAGCCCAAATCATAGGCTGCCGTGTCAGCCAGAGCTGGGAACACAGAGGCTATGTTGGGGAAGGCAGCCACGCGCCCGCCTTCTGCTTGCAAAGACGCGTGTACCCCGCACAGCCACAGAGGCACGCGAGGTCGTGGCGCCCACCTGGAGGGAAGGCAGAGAGCCGGCGGAAACGGCCGGAAGCTCGGGCCCTTCCTGGCTCCCACAGCCCGGGTCTGCACCCCGCTTGACACGCACCCCGAGCCCTCCAGCCGGTCCCGCCCTTCCCCAGCCGTCGGGACCTCCCCGGGCCGGGCCTCCCTCGGTCCTCAGACGCCACACTTCCACGATCTGCTCCCACCATTTTTTCCATAGTTCCCGCTTAACACAATATTTATTGTCTTTGTTCTGTTTCTGCTCTGTCTCCCAACCGCAGCGCAATTTTCTCAAGAGCCAGGATCCTATTTCGTGCACATATGCCTGGCACAGCTCGGACATCAATGAATATGCGTTGAACAAAAGACCCGTGATGACTCAAGAGCCCGTCCTTGTCTTTTTATGAAACCACGTCTTTATCCAAGAATAAAAGACATTTGGATTAAAATGCTTCTTGAGTTTTTCCATACTTGGGCTCTCGCAAGATCATTGTGCTACATTTTGGATGACCCACTTTTCCTTCTCAGGCCTAAGACACCAAGAGCCTATTGTGGAGACAGGGCCATGAATTAATCTTTCCATTTGCTGAAAATAGAATACAACTGAAGTGAAATGTCTGAGAAGTCGCTGGTGACCAGGACAATGTCGTTAATCTCGTTTGCATTTGCAATGAAGTGTTTCTAACTGGCTTTATACCAATTACTTATGTTTACGGCAGATCATAGAGGGTGTGTTTCACACAGAAAACCACACAGAATACGGTGTCTGCTCAGCCCAAGGACGGTGGTGGCGGGGCGTGACTTGTTCTCGTGGGAAGCGAGAGACCAGCAGCCAGAAGGAGCTGGGCCGTGTGGCCCCATGGCGGCAGGAAGCACGGCGCGTCAGCTGGAGCGCGGGGCCTCCTCTCCGCCACGTGGCCTGGCTCCGCACCCGTCCGTCCAGAGCCTTAGCTTCAGGACACAGGGCCTTCACGGGCCCCGCCGGCACCCGCTGCACTGAGGCAGCTGCATGGGGCATCCCGTCAGGTTTGGAGCTCTGCCAGGAGCCGCTAGGAAGACCAGAGGCACAGGGTGTGTTTCCTTACCCTCAGGAAGCTTACGATCTAGGCCGAAGACACCTGCACTGGGCCGAGGAGGGGTGTAGGTCCAGCCCGAGCCTGGCAGGTAGGGAGAAGAAAGGGTCGCGCGCAGCCACGGGAGGCCTGACAGAGCAGCGGGCCGCACCCACGGCTGCAGGGGTGAGGCGTGGGGGCTCATGGCATCACCACAAAGGCAAGGTCGTGGGGCTCTGGAGAAACAGAGGAACGCTAAGGAGGACATGGGGTGCCACGCAGGAAGGGCTCTAGGCCAGGAGGCGCGGGGCGCTGAGGCCTCGGCCGGGCCTGGACATGGGGCAGCGAGAGCAGGCGCCACAAGAGCTCAGCCGGCAACACCCCTGGGACGTGTGGGCGGTGGGGCCGTGGCCAAGGGACCTGCGGGGACAACGACACGGACGGGGAGTCTGGGCCCCAGGGCGGCGTCCCCCACACCCGGAGGCAGGACAGCAGCCTGTCAGGGAGGCCACGTCAACACCGACCGGGCCCCGGGAGCCACACAGGGCAGACCTGCTTCTCCCCGCAGCCTGGCAGACCCCAGCCTCCCCCTGCAGGCCCCGTGCTGCCCTCCGCGGCCCCCGCCAGGGTCACTGACGGCCGGCCGTTTCTCCGTCCCTGCCGTGAGGCGCACACGCATCCCACACGGAACTCGGCCGTAGGGTGGCCGGTCCCTGGCTCTGGGGTCACGGCGGCCGCGGCTGTGAGTGCTGTGACTGTCCCCGTGGGCTGCTGCATCGGGCAGGGACGTGTCACGGGCCCCTCTCGGCGCCTTCTCGTCGGCGGGTCGTTGCTCTGAAGCGTGCCAGACGCCTACCGTCCTGCTCCCCCCGACTTCCTGAGGGCGGTCTCCGCAGCCGCGGCGCATCCATGGAGCAGACGCGAGCAGCAACGTGCGCCAGCCAGTGCCCTTCTCGCTTCCATTCCCCACATTTTTATTAAAAAGGAGTATTTCAAAACTTTGATATGAAAAACACCAGCTGTAATCAGGTGCAGGAGGGCGGGACTCAGCACCGGACCGGGACCGCCACCCGTGCTCCCCTCCGGGGCTTGTAGGGCTGCTCGGTGCTCATCCAGGGCACCCGGGCTGATCCTCGCCTCGCCTTGCCTGAATGCACTGGGTTGCTGCCAGCGGCCTGTGCCCGTAAGGCCCAGGGGACACTGGCACCGAGGGCTTTTTCGGTCACACCTGTTGCCTGCCTGGGACTAGTGGGCGGTCTCTGCTGATGAGCCTCTTAGAAGTTCAGTGCGTGTGTCACAGGCCCCCCTCCTGTGCCCCGCGGAACACGACTCAGGAAGACGGTCGGTTAGCGGGCCGGACGAACGTGTGTGGCTGTCCCCAAACCCGCTGGCTGCCCTGGCCTCGGAAATTAGTGCCAGGGATATCAAGATCTCTGCACTTACAACCAAACCCATAATATCAGTTAAGTTGCTTAAAGCAATACCAGGAATTACCGTTAATTCTTCACCCAATATAAGAAAGCTTTTGACGAGAAGCCTAGATAAGAAAATGGATTATACATAATTTTTTAAATGTTAAGAACACTATTTTAACGTATATTAAATGTAGAATGTGTGTTTTTTAAAGACTTGGAACTATACATCCGTGATGTATGCAAACATCTGGGTGAAATTATTCTTTTCGATTAATTTCTGAGTCAGTGTAGAGGCCCTCAAAGCCCCACAGACAAGCACACGTTGTCACCCAGAGTCCACCTGAAACACCGCTTCCCCCGTTTGCTCCGATGGTGTTTGTCCGCCGCGCCTGGGCTCCTGTCCACGGTCCTGCGGGGCCCGGTCTCCTGTCCACGGTCCTGCGGGGCCCGGTCTCCTGTCCACAGTCCTGCGGGGCCCGGTCTCCTGCCCACGGTCCTGCGGGGCACACGGTGAGACGAACAGATGGGTCGTAGAATATGTGCAATTTAAATTCAGGCAGGGGTGCTAAATAAACGCCTGTTCTGTCCTACATGCCACCTTCTGAAAGAATTTGTGAGAAGCAGCCCCACTGTGGCTGGAGACCGCATGCGTCCTGTTCTCCCGGCCCAGAGGGAAATCTGAGTTTTCTGACCTCCTGGGAGGTGGGGCTGTTTTCAAACAGTAATGAGTCCTTTGCATTTCTGCTTTATAAACTGTTCATATTTATTTGGCCATTTCCTGTTGGTCACGCATGTTTTCTCTCTAAGGTATAGGAAGTATCTTTCTCCTGCTTTTGGCAGAGGTGTGTTCCAGCTCCTGTCCACACCGGCCTCGTTATGTCGCTGTCGCTCTGGTGCCACTGAAGCAGCAGGATCCCCTGCGTGCCCTCTATGCTACCTGGCTTCTCTGTGCTACCTGAGAATGGCTCCCTACCCCACGATTATGAAAATATTCTCCCGTTTCTACTGCTTTGGAACTCTGGTTTTCTCTGCTAAGGTCTTTCACTCTGTGGAATTTAATTTTGTAAATGGTACATACAGTCAGGGACTTGGGGCTTCTGAAAGCCTCTAACCATCTAAAATTCCTCTGGAATGGCCCTGAGGAGGCCTGCACGTCCCTTCAGAAAGCTCGTCACAGAATGTCCCTGTGCCACCTCGGAGGCCCCAGCCACCTGCCATCACGTCTACCTGCCTGCACGGCCCACAAGTCCACACATCCAGCACCGCCCTCCAGGCTCCGGCCCTCACCTTTCTGCCGGGCCTGAGGACTGGGGACTACAGAGCCACATGCTCTCCTTCCCCTCAAGGACCCAGGACCGGCTTCTGCATCTGCCGGCCGCACAGAGACCACATACCCGTCAGGAAGCTGTCTGCCCTTCCCAGGGAAGGGACACCTGGAAGGGAAGGAGAGCGGTTCAGACCATCGGGTGTCTGGCATCCCCTATGATGAGAGCCAGCCCGCGTGTCCCAGGGAGGAGGCCACCAGAGGAAGAGGGCAGAGAACAGTCTGAGTGGCTCCACACCCCACAGAGGACCCCACAGAGGACACCAAAGAGGACCCTGCAGAGGAACCCCGCAGAGCAACCCCGCAGAGGAACCTGCAGAGAAACCAGCAGAGGAACCCTACAGAGGAACCCTCCAGAGGAACCCCACAGAGGACCCCACAAAGGAACCCCAGAGAGGACCCCGCAGAGGAACCCACAGAGAAACCAGCAGAGGAGCCCTGCAGAGGAACCCTCCAGAGGAACCCCACAGAGGACCCCACAAAGGAACCCCACAGGGGACCCCGCAGAGGAACCCATAGGGGAAACTGCAGGGGAGCCTGAGCGGCTCAGTGACCCACGGGGCCCCACCCAGATATCCCATCAGCAGGTCTGCCGTACCTGCAGACACTCTGCCTGGCGAGGGGGCAGACAGACAGACGTGCAGACCACCAGAAGGGAGATGTGCCCCTTGATGGGAGGCAACAGTCATAAGTGTCCAATCCCGTGCCCTGGAAGTTTTCGTGTGCACTTAGGGCAAAGTGCTTACTGCCCTCCTGGTGAGTTGTGTCCAGTCCTGCCCACTGGAGTGAATGCAAGACACGGGTGCCCCAGGACCCTCACCTCCCCATTGGGCAGCGGGGGGCTCCGGGCCCCGGGACACTCACCCTACGGCAGATGACCCGCCCCCTGTGCACAGCCAACCCAGGCTGGCTGCCCTCTCCCTCCTCGCGGCACTCAGCACTGCCGGGGCCGTGTCTGTGGGCGTTGGAGGGGGGCGGCGCTACAAGGGTCCACGGCAGACGTGCCCCGCCTCTGTGTGTTTTCTGGTTGTGTTTCATTTTGGCCAACTAGTCTGTTAACTAAGAATTAGTATTGCAGATGTCACTGGCTTCTTCATGACAATGGACAGTGACTTCCTTCCCCTGCCTGGGACAGGGATGCACAATACAACGGTCTCTTTGGATCAGCCCAGACACGCCCTTGTGCTGAGGTGACCTGGCATCATCCCCAGGTCCCTGTGCCAAGCTGACCCAGCATGGTCCCCAGGCCCCATGTGAGGTGACCCAGTGTGGTCCCCAGGCCCCGTGAGAGGTGACCTAGGGTGGTCCCTAAGCCCCATGGGAGGTGACGCAGCATGGTCCCCAGGCCCCGTGGGAGGTGACCCAGCATGGTCCCCAGGCCCCATGTGAGGTGACCCAGCGTGGTCCCCAGGCCCCATGGGAGGTGACCCAGCATGGTCCCCAGGCCCCATGCAAGGTGACCCAGCATGGTCCCCAGGCCCCATGCGAGGTGACCCAGTGTCCAAGGTGACCCAACATGGTCCCCAGGCCCCGTGCGAAGCTGACCCAGCATGGTCCCCAGGCCCCTTGCAAGGTGACCCAGTGTGGTCCCCAGGCTCCACGTGAAGTGACCCAGTGTGGTCCCCAGGCCCCGTGTGAAGCTGACTCAGCATGGTCCCCAGGCCCCGTGGGAGGTGACCCAACATGGTCCCCAGGCCCCGTGGGAGGTGACCCAGCATGTTCCCCAGGCCCTGTGCGAGGTGACCCAGTGTGGTCCCCAGGCCTCATGCGAGGTGATCCAGCGTGGTCCCCAAGTCCCACGCAAGGTGACCCAACATAGTCCCCAGGCCCCGTGGGAGGTGACCCAACATGGTCCCCAGGCCCTGTGGGAGGTGACCCAGCATAGTCCCCAGGCCCCTTGCAAGGTGACCAGCGTGGTCCCCAGGCTCCATGTGAAGTGACCCAGTGTGGTCCCCAGGCCCCATGCAAGGTGACCCAACATGGTCCCCAGGCCCCGTGCGAGGTGACCCAGCATGGTCCCCAGGCCCCGTGTGAAGCTGACTCAGCATAGTCCCCAGGCCCCTTGCAAGGTGACCCAGCGTGGTCCCCAGGCTCCACGTGAAGTGACCCAACATGGTCCCCAGGCCCTGTGCGAAGCTGACTCAGCGTGGTCCCCAGGCCCCATGCGAAGCTGACCCAGCATGGTCCCCAGGCCCCATGCAAGGTGACCCAACATGGTTCCCAGGCCCCATGTGAGGTGACCTGGCCCAGGCCCTGTGCCAGGATGACCACCACATCATGACAGGCCAACCAGGGAAACCCTGGCTCATGTCCCCTGGCCAGTGATGTCTTCCTACCCAGACCCACCTTGAGCCACTGCACTAGCCTGAGCTTCCCCTCCAACCTCCTGCGTGGCTGTGGCCAGACTGGTCCAAGCTTCCCCACTGCCCACATGTCCCCTGCCACCCCACCAGACGCCCTGGCCCACAGAAGCCATGAAACCAGGCCCTCACCCTGGATCACCTTCTTCCCCTGATACTTCCAGGTCACCTTCCCAATTACCCATAATGCCGAGTGCTCCGGGCCCCATCCACTGTTGTGGCCCAAGGGCTGATAGGAACGACCATGCTCATCCTCAACCACCGGCCACCTGCCAAGGTGGAGACCCCGAGCGGTTTCTCTGCGCCTGATGCTTCAGCAGTCTGGACCCGGGCAGGGACAGACCAGGACGGTGGAGCGGTAGGGCGTCCGCCCCAGGCAGGAGGCCCTGCCGCCGGGGTCGTCTCTGCTCCTGTGGCCTCGCCCCCCACAAAGCACCTGCGAGTGTTCCTTGCCCTCGAGGAGCTCTTGGTTCTCACCACATTTAGGCAGTGGGTGTGCTTCCCAGTCGACCTTTCTCTGGGCGATTCTGCGCCTGCTGTTGCCTCCACCCAATGTCCCCCGGGACCACACACCCAGAGTGCCAGCCTTCTGGCTGGGAGGGCAGCTCCCCACGTGTCCGCTGTTCCACTATACGTTCTGTTGTTGTCCTGTGGGACTCCCCCTGGGAAGGTGAGAGCTGCCTTATAAATGTTTTTTTTAATGTTTATTTATTTGTGTGAGAGAGAGACAGACAGACAGAGTGTGAGCAGGGGAGGGGCAGAGAGAGAGGGAGACATAGAATCGGAAGCAGGCTCCAGGCTCTGAGCTGTCAGCACAGAGCCCGACGCGGGGCTCGAACCCACAGCCCGTGAGATCATGGCCTGAGCCGAAGTCAGACGCTTAACCGACTGAGCCACCCAGGCCCCCTGAGAGCTGCCTTATAAAACAAAGATGCTAAGGTGGGTTATAATTTGCCTCAGGCCCTGGTCCCTGACAGAGTGGACTAGGACATTGGGGTTGGCAACGCAGTTTGAGGACACCATTAAGTTTGCTCAAAGGAGAAGCCAAAAACGAAAGAGCATTCGGTGTGCCACATAGCAGGGAGCCGGGTGACGCGGGCGTCACGGAGGCTGGAGGGAGGCGAGTGGAGGGAGGCGAGTGGAGGGCTGCACCCCTCCCCAGCTGACTCAGCCCTGGAGGCCAGAGCCACATCGTGTTCATCTTCTGTCCCGGATCAACCCCGGTTCCTGACCAGAGCCCATCGGAAGTAAGAGTTTGCTGCACTGAAGAAAACGGAACTGGTTCACTCTTCAAACTGTGGACCAGTCCCGCGTGTTATTCAGAATCAACAATGGCGTGAGCCGTGAAGGGAGAGGCCCACACGTCCTCTCGAGGAGGTGGGGTCGCGGTGGGAAGGCCCACAGCAGAAGATGCCGATGAAGGCGGGTGACCAAGGCCAGATCTTTCGCTCCAGAGAGAAAAAGGCTCAGTGTGAGTCCGTCAGGACTTGGGGTGGGGGCGGTTGGGCAGAAGTCAGCTGAAACGGAAGTCTAAAAGCTCACACCTGGGGAGCATGGCCCTCCTTCGTCACAAGTGGAGGTCGCTCTCAGAGCCCGTGGCCTCATGGCATTCAGCAGACGCTCTTGCTCGTTTCCTGCATGTCAGAAGTGCTTATGTAAATCCAAGAATGACTGAGGTGTGATGGGTATTTAAGGAAAGTCGGGTCCTTCGGGGGGATGTCCTGTATTGAGATCTACACAGTGCGGCCTTGGGATGCCTGCCTTAGTTTTCTGTGGCTGTGTAAAAAATTACTACACAGGCAGTGGCTTAAACATGCCACGTTGGGACCCGGGTTCCGTGGGTTGGGAGTCTGGGCAGGGCTCAGCTGGGTGCCCAACTCACAAGGCTGCAGTCTTGGTGTCTCCAGGCTGGGGTCTCATCCTGAGGCCTGACTGCAGAAGGACCCCTCCAGGTCCCTCGGGCTGGCAGTGTTCATTTCCCTGCTGCAAGGTTGAGGAGCCCGGCCCCTTGCTGGCTGGGGCTGGAGGCCCCGGAGGCCACCCGCGGTCCCAGGGGCCGCCCATACCTCCCTGCCACACGGGCTTCCCCCGCCCCCCCCCCCAATGTCAGGGACAGTGACGGGCTGCAAGCCGTGTCTCGGTGAACCCGACCTGAGCGACCCCTCATCTGCCAGGTCAGCAGCATGCCCCGGGCCGGGCACACACTCACAACGGGGACCTCCGTGGGAAATGCGGGTCTGGAGTGGACAGGGCAGAGGCCTGAGCCCGGAGGGCCTGGGTCTGGTGCGTCCCTGGGGGAGGTTCGCCGTTACGGATGGGGAGCTCTGCCATCTGTGTAATCCCGGACAGAAGCAGGCAGCGAGCTGGCTTCGAATCCCACACTCTCCGCTCTGGACACCATCGCAGCGGAAGACCCCCAAAGTCTTCGAGGGCTTCTCCGCCCCCCACCCCGACCTGTCTTTTGCGCCCAGCCTTGCCTCGTCTGTGTTTGCTCTCGCACTAGGGCCCCTTCCCCACCTGCTCTCAGAAGGTTCCTCCTGTGCCCGCCCCCGTGCGCTTATGTCACCCTCTGCCCCGCCGTGGCTTCCCGACCCGCTCCCTTCCTGGTACTTCCCGTCCGTCACCACTCGTCCGTGCGCGCCCTTCGGGCTCCGGCGTGAAGCCTGCCCCCGGCTGCCTGGTGCTCTTATCACGACTGTCCTGCTTCTAGATTCCGTTTTCTCCAGCTCTGCGCCGAGGCTGATAGTACTGGACAGGAAATAGACTTTCTTTCTCTCCCATTATCGGCTTTCCCATCGCACTGCTCTTTTTCCTGTTCTGAACAAAATTTACTGCGTCTCCGCTGTGCCTTTTCCACGACTTCCCTGCCTCTGCAAAGTTGATTGCAACCTTTAACATCAAACAGTCTGAAAAAACACACCTTCTTCGTTTTATATCCCACCACATCCGCACGCGTCTGTGAAAATATTCCATGATTTAGCTCCCTCCTTCTCTCTCTGGGCACTCGTGAACTGAGGAGCGCGGGGTCTCGCTTCTGGGTGGGGGGGAGGACCAAGCAGAGGCTCCCCTGGCTGCCCCCCCTTCTCAGCCTCCAGCCCTCTCCACGGGGCGGGCCTGGTGTGCGGCTCACAGGATGGCACCTTCCTAAAACACCCACCACCAAGTAAAAGCCCTCTGCCCCTAGCTGGGCAGTGTCTGTGCCACAGTGGGCGCTACGGCCCGGGCATCGGCGGCTGAGGAAAACAGAAGTGGGCGGGGGCCCCGGAGCCTGCAGAGCACCGTGTGGGACTGAGACCATCCCCCCAGCCCGGCGGGAGCTCCACGGGGGCTGCGTCGAGGTGCACCCCACCGAGGCCCGTGGCCCCAAAGCTGCAGGCCCCAAGGGGTCCCGCCGTAGGCCTCAGCTAAGCGCTTTGAGGGACAGGGGCAGCCGTGTGGCCTGACACAGACCTCAGTGGGGATCTGGAGGGGACAGGCAAGGTGCCTGTCACCGGCAGGGAGCTTCCGTGAGGGTGTGGCTCCAGCTTCCAACCTCATGACTCTTGCAGGCTAAGAGCCTCCTGGAACTTGACAGGCTCAGGGTGGCTCTGAGGAACACTCTCTGCACGCGCCTTGCTCCCAGGCCTCTGTGTCCCGAGGACAGGCGCCCGTCCTGAGGAGGGCTCCGTGAGCTTGTCCTGGACACCCACACTGACCTGAGAGGGTCCCCACAAACACGCCCCCGCCCAGACCTGGGCAGCGTCTTCAGTGCTTCCAGAAAGCAGGCCATTAACAAATTAGAGGAACACCTTTCTCTACGAGAGTCACGAAAAAGTGAGCAGGAGGGGGACAGGAAGATCCCCTGGCTGCGCCCCCCCCCCCCCCCGCCGGGGGGGAATCGCAGGCAGGATCCCCTGTCCCCGTGCGCTATTCCCCTGGGACCACTCGTGGAGCCAGCCAGCTTTCCAGGGACGTCGAGAACTTGCCTCGGAACGTGGCACAGCTTCTGACTCCTCCCCCGCTGCCCAGGCAGGTGCTGCTGGCTCCAGAGTGCGCCTCCCCGATTTGCCTTCGGTTCAGAAATAGGGGCTCCCCCTCCCCGCTGCAGCCCTGGCTGTCCCTCTCACACCTGAGCCCCAAGCTTTCCCAGTCCCAGCCTGATGAACTACAAATGCAGCCTAAGGCCTCCCGCTGTCCTTCTCCGTGGCCACAAATGCACCCCACCTAACCACACGCACCCCTCATTACCACCTGCACCGCACATTATCGCCTGCACCCCACATTACCACATGCCCCCCACACACCCAAATGACAGAAAGCCTGCCAATGTTTCCAGAAGACCTTGTTGCTAACACAGAATCCTCTCCCTTTTCTGTGCTTTTGTAATTCTGTTTCAGAGGGAGAGGCCTCTGTTCAGGGATGACTTTTCTAGTACCTTCTAGCCTCCTCAAGGCCCCACGGTGACCTGGGCCCAGGAAGGGCCTGTCCCAACGGGTTTAAGTCTGTGGTACAACTTGTGCAATACAGACGGTGACTGAGGACATCTGAAGTTGGGAATGGACAGGACTGGTATTTTCAACCAACCCCTGATCTCTTAATCTTCATGAAAAATCAACTCTTTTCAGATCAAATAATATTCACTGTGTGCCTCTAATATAGCCTCCATATATTTTATTTAACATATCAACTTCCCTGAGTACATTCTTACAAACAAGGAGAAAGGGCTCAGACAGAACGACACGACGGCAGGTGACCCGTGCCAGGCGTGCCCTCGACACCGTCCTTCCCAGCTCCGGGCTGGGACACACCGTCCTCTCCCAGGGGCGGACTGGGACCGGAGAACCCTAACCCGCCTGACCGGCCCCCCCCGCTCCCCACCCAGGCCCTGGCCTCCCACCATCTAGAATCACGCCCTAATGCAGCCAGGTTCCCAGAAGCCCGACGGGGCTCCCTGAGACGACAGCTCTGAGGGCATTCCCCCAGCTCAGCAGGTGAACAGAAGGTCGTTGAAGAGACACAGTACCGGGGACACGATTTATGGGCTAAACGCAGCAGAGAGCTGTCCAGTTTGGGGGCCCGGGTGTTCCTCAGGACGGCAGCACTGAGGGGCGAGGAGACGTGACACGTCTTGAACACACACTAGGTGCTGGTTGCCTCACACGCATCACCGTTCAGTCACCAACCAACACACGTCGGGGGGTGTTATAGATGCACGTGTTAGTTGCCTCATTTGGGATGAGGTCTAAGAAGCCCGAGGATGTTCCTCGGGGTCACACAGCTGGCCGGTGGCAGAGTGGAGATTCATACTGAGGTTGACTCGGGCCCGAAGTCGGCACGGCCCAGAGGCCTCTGTGGGGTTCCCACCCGCCCGCCACCCCCACGGGAGGTCTGCGCGGCCTGGGGACGGTGGCCTTTTCCCAAGGCTGGACCCTTGGCCCTGTCCGCAGAGCCCCTTCTTCCGGGAGAGCTTCGGACTGTTCTTGTCGGTGACCCTCTCCCATCCTTCCCAGCCGTCCAGAGTCTCCCCGCCCATGGCCGGCTGTGCCTCCCAGAACTTCCAGTCTGTCCCCTTTGCTGCACGTCCATCCTTGCCGGCCAGTGTCCCCTCTGGGTCACGTGGGATACAAGGAGGAAGCGTGGCCACACGCCCGCTGTCTGTGGACTGAATGCGCAGTGGCCACCACCGCCACGAAGCAGGAGCCGTCCGCGGACCCTAGAGCCAGCGGCGAGGTCTGTCCCTCGTGCAGACCGGTGATCGAGTCGGCCCCGAATGGTGAGGGTTGGTGTTGTTCAACTCGACCTTTGACCTTCACACGCGCCAGACTGGACAGCGAAGCCGCCTCTGTTCCATGCTCTTCCTTCCCAACGAGGAGCCGGGCTGGCGTCGGGGGGAGTGAGACACAGAGGGTGTCACCGTGCAACGGGGACCGCTGTCCCGGGGGAGCCCCTGGGAGACAGGCGAGCTCCGGCCCCCACGGCATATACCCCCGGAGGAAACGAGCGCGGATGTGCCGCGCGAGGCCGTGTGAGGCCACGGGCGCCCCGGAAGGCAGCTGCAGGCCTGGGTCACCAAAGAGACAAAACACAAAACCGTTAGTACCGTTAGCCACTGCAGCCCCACAGACGCCGTCTGCCGCGCCCTTTCAGAAACAGAGCAACTCAGCGGCGGAAACTGTAGACGCCCCGAGCAGTCAGACAGCCTGCCGGAGAACACAGCGGGGCCGGAGCCACGAAACCCAGGGCGTTCGCTGAGCACCTCTGTGCCCTGAGCGAGGCCGGAGCCACTGTCCCTAACCTAGCTTCTTGTGAGGTAAGCTAGTCGGGTTATGGAGCAATCTAGTGGATTATAAAATAATCTCATAGGACACAAGGGTCACTGGCACTGAGCAGGATGCGATGGCCCCCAAACTGTGCCGTGGGCGATGCAGCGAGGGTGTGCTGGGCAGCAGGGACCCCAGGAGCGCCCACCCGGCCGGGCACAGACCCGGGCACCCAGCTTAGCTGGGGCCCCCTGGGCGTGGAGGAGGGGACTCTCGGGGGTCCTGGGGCAGAGGCCCTGACTGGCTGGTGGGCTCTCACAACCTGGGTTGCTTTGCTGTGTCCTCAGGTGTTTCCCTGCCGGGCCCTGGGCTTCCCTGACCGCACCCCTGCCTCCTCTTGCCTGTGGGGCCTCTTTTTCTGGGAAAACTGCTCCTTCCAGAATGAGGTCCTCAGAGAGCCAGGCTGGCCTCACACTCAGGTGTGCACAGATCTGTCCGCCACTGTCCTCAGTGCCCCCAGGTCACCAGAGGGCAGGGAGGGGGCCCACCTGAAGGCCAAGAGTTGTTTCTCAAAAGGCCCAGACTTGGGGCGCCTGGGTGGCTGAGTCGGTTGAGTGTCCGACTTCGGCTCAGGTCATGATCTCACGGTCCGTGAGCTCGAGCCCCGCGTCGGGCTCTGTGCTGACAGCTCGGAGCCTGGAGCCTGCTTCCGATTCTGTGTCTCCCACTCTCTCTGCTCCTCCCCTGCTTACACGCTATCTCTCAAAAATAAATAAAGATTAAAAAAAGTAAAAAAAAAAAAAAAAAAAAAAGAAACAAAGGCCCAGCCTTGCCCCAGAGCTACCACCTCCAGGCCTGCTCCAGGGCAACCCTGTCCTGGGGCCGGGCCCCCCCGCATGGACATGAGGCCCAGCTTCCTGCACATCTGTTTGAAAGAGGCCACCTCCCAGCTCCCTCTTCAGGGCCCGCCCTGGGCACTAGTTCTTTTGTCGGTAACGCCCAGCGCTGACCGCCACAGGCCTGACCTGCTAATGCCCACGTCTTACAGGAAAAACGACAGGAATGGTATAAATCTCCCCTGGGTTATTTGCGCTTCTCAGCACATCATCTATAAGACTCCCGGCTTGCTTGCGATAAGAAGACACATCACGCACGTAGGACCCGTTTGGGCAACAGGTGAGAGTGAATTGAACTCCATCCAGAGTAACCAAGGTTGGGGGTGGTGCCCAAGGTGAATTACAGCCCAGGTGGACCCCATGCCCTGCCTTCCTGCCCCACAGGCAGCGAGGACCCTCCGAGCCTGGCCCCTCCCCCAACCACCCGAGAGCCTCCCCGGGGGGACAGAGCACCCGGCTGTCAGGGCCCTGCTCCTCAGAGAGAACCGGGTTTCCCTTCCCTCCCCCTCGCCAAGACCCTGGTCCTGACCAGCACTCTGGGGGGGCGGATGCTCTTTGGGGCCTAGGGAGGAGGCCTAAGCTTCGAGTCACGGACAGTCACCGAGTCCCCCTGAGCACACAGCCTTTGACGGTCGACTCAGCACAGAGCACTCAGCTCGGGGCAGCAGCGAGCCCACACAGGGAGGCCTGGGCAGGCTTCCTGTTAGAGCCCAAACCAAAAGGTACGGGCTCCGCGTGCTGAGGTCGGGACGGACGCGGCCAGCACCTGCGGTGGACGTCGGGGCGGGGAGGGGTGCCGGGGGGCGGGACGCCTGCCGCCCCCTCCCGCCCGCAGCGCTGAATGGCCGCAGCCTCTTCCTGGTCCTCCAGAACGAGCCCGGGGCGGAGACTGATCGCATGCCCTTGTCTGTTGTGCATTCATAAGGAGACAAACAATTACTGCACTTGAAGGAACCCTATCATCAACGAGAGGAAAAGACTATTTTTCTGTAGCATGTGAATTCAGCTTTTATGACTAAATCACTACTTGAATCTTAAAGCCCTAATCATTACCATTTGCTTCCTAAAAATAACCGTCTCCCTTGTCCATATTTAGAACAGAAAACACTGAGCTTGCTGGCCCGGGAGGAAGGCGCCTCTTCCCAGCCGCGGCGCTTAACCCCTGCCTGGCTGACGAGCTCCTGTCCCCACGTGTCCTCACCGCAGGCAGCTCAGCCCGAGGGCCAGCGGACCTGAGGGGACCAGCAGGTCGCCAGACCCTCTGGGCCTCGGTTTCCCACAAGCAGAAGAGGTTCTGGGAAATTCTGCCCCACGTGAGTCCTGCCCCGGTAGAGAGGGAGCTCCCTGAGGGCAGGCCTGAGTCTCGGTGGCCCTGACGTGCGGCACCGGGGGGCCCGGAACGGAGGAGCTCACTTCACACGACGAAGCGCAGGAGGTGTGGGCCTGAGTGTGTAGTTCTCCACCGAGGTTCCTGAAGGACAGACAGGCGTGTGCCATCCTCCGGGCGAGGTTCCTGCTTCCCCCCCGCAGTGCTGGTGCGAGCCTGTCCCTCCCCAGGAAGCAGCCAAGGCTGACGCACAGCGGCCACTCACCGCTCTGGAATTGGCTCCCGGCAGAGGCCTGCACCTTCCTGGCAACAGAAGGTGGACCAGGCCTGACCAGCATGTTTAACAGAGCCACTGGGGCAAGGGAGGGGCTCCCAGGAAAGGACCAGGGCCCAGAGGGGGGTGGCCAGTGAGGAAAGGGCACGGGGAGGAGGGCGGGCCGGGGAGCTGACGCATTTCCTCCAGCATGTGACCCCGCGGGGTGACAGGGATGTGGCCACTCTCCACGGTGCACCCACGACTAACCGGGAGCACCAGGCAGCCCTTCCGACCCCAGGAGAGCAGCCAGCCAGGGCTCTGACACATCAGTCATCGGCAGTGAAGTAGGCCGACGGTCCTGTCCAAGGGGAGGACATCGGGGACATCCTCACAAGTGAGCGGCATGTCACAAGCAGTGGCCAGTGGGGGGTAAATACCGTTCTTGCTCTTCTGCCCACGCTGCATCGTCAGACAGCCACCAAGTCAAGGACGGTGGGAAGTCAGATTTCGTCCTACCTGCAAGCCGGCCAGAGACGCTGCTGCGGGTCAGGGATGTTGGCGGAAAGAGGGGACCCCCGGGTCATACACAAGGGATCCGGGTGAGAGCTAGAGAGACTCACACCGACATTCTCAGTCGTGCGGCTCCCCAAGCCCCTTTCCTGCAGGGGTGTGGAGGGCCAGGCCGCACCTGCTTATAACATGCACGTGCTTCTAACGTGTGTTACAGGCGACGACCCCCGGGTCCTCCGCTCTCCAGGGAGACACAAGCCCCCTCACTATGCAACCTCCTTGAAGGCAGAGGCCGTCAGTGCGGGGACACAGGGACCTACGAAGAGTTAGGAAAATAACCCAAAGGTACAGCAATGAGGAGCTGGTTAAATAAATTAAACTGTGCCCGTGCAATGGACTATAATACAAACGTGGCCATTAAAAAATAGGTTGTGGAAGAACGTTAATAGCCTAGAAATGCCATTGAAAGAGACTTTGAAGTGAGAAAATAGGTTACAGGTTTCTACAATAGACGTCCACTTTGGAAGGAGAAAACCTGTATATACAAGCATAGGAAACAAAACAAAATGGTAATAATTATTCTGGGTAGCGGATCTCTGAGTGCTTTCTATATTTGCCGTTTGCTTATCTATAGTTTATATGCCATTAAAGTCTAATGAAATGCATGACTTTTGGAAAAACTAGGTGAACAAGTAAATGTCTTTAAAGACAGACGCTGGTTTTCTTACTAGGAGGGAGCTACCGCCCCGGGGACCCCGGGACATCAGGCCTGGCCCGCCACACGCCTGCCCCTTCACCTTTGCACACCGGACGCCAGGGCCCACACCGGACGAGGAGCTGGACAGAAGAGGTGATGACAGCGGTCAGGCTCACCGTGGCCACTTGGGAAACCCCACTGCTGCCACCGACTGCCACGGGGTGTGGGGACCCAGCACACAGGTGTGCCCCCCTCGGAAGCACAGGCCCCACGGGCCCGGCACCCCCATGGAAAGGAGGCAGACTGCTGCCCACATTCCGGGAGCACGGGGACACAAACTGGCCTTCCTCCCACTCGGGCCGTTCCTCCTCCAACCTCCACCAGTGGCTTCAGCCAAGCGCAGACCCATAGGCCCAGAATTTAGAAGAAAACGCCCTGAGGATAGAAGGGGAGTCACGAGAATGTTTCTGAGAAACCCCAGGATATTCACAAGAGGTGGAAAGACCGCCCAGAATTTGACTTACAGCTGCCACGTCATTTCTGCGAGATGCCGGGAGAAAGGGAGGGAGCCACGCGGACGCCCCATCGCGGCCGCACTCCAGCCTCCGTCCGGGCAGCATCAGCGCCTGGTGGCCTAGTCCCTCCTGCTCCTCTAGCCCGCCATCTCTGCTCCAGACCGGTCTCCACGCTGTTCCCTCCGGCCCGCCATCTCCAGGATTCAGACCACGACTGGCTCCCCGAGATGCTGGGCCCTGCCTGGCACCCTCCTGACGCTGACGCCCCCTCACCCCAACCAGCCCACGTGGCAGGTCCCGGCCAGATTGGTCTGAGATTTGACATCATTTTGTCAAGCTGGTTATCTTTTCAAGCCTGCGGAATGTCCCTATTTCCTGCCCGAAGCGATGCTTCTCCCACGGGGTAGGTAGGAAGAGCGTCCACCCTCTCGGTAGCCGCGCGGACCCCACGGCTTCCCCACGAACGTTGTCGCCCTGACGGCCGCAGCACTGGATTCAGAGATCGCTGGATTTAGCCCCCAATCATAGGTTGTCTCTGCTTATTTAACAAGTATTTTCACTCCCCATTCCAATAGGAAATCCCTGGCGGGGAAAGGCATATACCTAGGAAATCTCAAATCATATGTGTGAAGGGACGGGGACAGAATGAAACGTCGGGGAGCTGCCTCAAAAGCAGGAGAGCAGCATGAAATGTGACCCCGGCTCTTGAGAAGATGATGGTTTGCTTGTCTGTCGGCCACAAAAAGAAGTAAACATTTAAATCACATATACGTTTTGTTCACACTTGCTGAGAAAGTACGGCATAACGGGCGAGACCGTCCTAAGGTAGAGAAGGAAGGTGGGTTTCCAGCAGGAGTTTGGGGAAGGGTGACCCGGCTGGAGGTGGGGGAGGAGGGGCCAGGACCGCTTTGATCCCAATGTGCGCCTTCCGGCCTGTGCCTTTGTTTCCACTTCAGTAAACAAGAGTGTGAACTACACAGACCCTGTCTTCTGGGCCCTCGCTTCTTCTGGGAGGGGAGCGGAAAGGGAGCAAACAAGTAGCCGCCTCCTTGCTGGCCTGGGGGGTGGCGGCCTCGGGACGCCCGCCAAGGAGGATACGGAGGCCAGTGCAGGGCTCCTCAGAAAGGAAGCGGGCACCAGCTCAGGAAGCCGCTCAGACTCCCGCTGGTGGAGGGCAGGGCAGCTACCCGGGGGACCTGGCCCAGAGCCGACACCATGGAGGAAGATGTCCAGGCGCACCTCATGACGGCCCGTGCGGGGAGCAGGGACAGGCCAAGCAGGCTCGGAGCGAGTGGGGGAGATGGCCCCTGCTAGCTGCAAGCCCCCTCCCGGGACAAGGACGCAGCCAGATGGCTGTGGATCAGAGAGCAAGGGCCCCGGGTCCCCGTGCATGACCTAAAGATGGAGGTGACAGGGCCCCCCTCACACGCCCTTTTGGAGAATGAATAGACTCTGCCTGTCAAGCGGCTACTTAGATACCCAACACGTGGCAGAATTTTAACAATAAAGGATGTCTCTGTGTGCAAGGTAAGTACTTGAAAATATCTCGGGGGTGTTTTCTGTCATCCCCAAACTTGCAAAATCCTCAAGTCCAATGTAGCTCAAGCCCAACGCCCAGTGCAGGGACCTCAGAGGCCCACTGGCAGCGAGGCTCCAAGCTTCAGGCTCCAGGCGCCGCGTCGCCGCCCAGGCTGGGCCCTCCACCCCCACAGCGGGCAGGGCATAGACGCTGGGCAAGTCCACCCCCTCCAGAGCGCGTGGGAACCCCGTCTGTGATCCTCATGGGGTACCAACAGCAGCGTCAGCAGCGGCCCCACCAAGTGCGGGCCCTGCACTGAACTTAGGACTGCTTCGGTTCACTTAACCCCCACCTCATCCACGTGCACTAGGCGTTGGCATCGATACCCTCATCTCACGAATGTCTTGTGGCTGTTAGGAAGACCCCTCAGTGAGGGGAGGATTCAGGATCTGAGGTCAGGTGCATTCACCCCAAAGCCCACACTTTTACCTGTATCTGAATCTTCCTTAACATAAATCGGCTGATTTTTGTCCTAGAGGGTCTGACTTCTGATGACCCGTGCTTGCATTTTCCTCTCTTCCTCTCCATCCGCATTAAAGGTTTGCCTCTGGAGGACCTCGCCTCTCCTCAGCCCCCCACCAGTGTGACCGCGGCGGGCAGGGAGAGGAGCATGGGACCGGACTGCTTTACCACTTATCAGTGGCTCCGGAGGTGGTCCTGGTGGGAGAGAGGGGTGAGACTATCGATTAATGTATGGTTTATATATTCTTTTCGGTGGCTTTTGTGTTTGTTCGTTTAGGGAGAGAGGGAGAGAGCACGAGCAGGGGAAGGGCAGAGAAAGACGCAGAGACAGAGGATCCCCAGCAGGCTCCACATGGGTGTGGCACAGAGCCTGACGCGGGGCTCGATCTCACGAACTGTGGGATCATGACTTGGGCCGAAATCAAGAGTCAGACAGACACTAAACTGACTGAGCCCCCCCAGGCACCCCAAGTTTGTATATTCTTTTAAAGAGGTAAACACAGGGGCGCCTGGGTGGCTTAGTCGGTTGGGTGTCCAACTTTGGCTCAGGTCATGATCTCACGGCTCGTGGGTTCAAGCCCTGCGTCGGGCTCTGTGCTGACAGCTCAGAGCCTGGAGCCTGCTTCATATTCTGGGTCTCCCTCTCTCTCTCTGTCCTCTCCCGCTCATGCTGTCTCTCTCTGTCTTTCAAAAGTAAATAAACATTAAAAAAAAGGTAAATGTAAATAATTCCAAATATTGGCAAGGATGTTGGACAGCTAAAACTCCACGTGTCTTTCACAGAACCATAAATGACAGCATGTTAAAAAAAAAAAAAAAGCTTAACACTTTCTTATAAAATAAATACGCACCTACCCTATGAACCAACACCCCAATCCAAGATGTTTATCCAAGAGCAATAAAGATATATGTCCACAAAAATACTTGTAGAAAAATGTTCATACTAGCTTTATTCAGAATAACCCCAAACTGGAAAAGCCCACACGGCGGTCTCCAGGACGAGGGCAAGTTAGGGCACACCCCTCCAACAGGCACTGTTTGGCAGAGACAAGTGCCAGGCTACTGAGGAGCAGTGTGGGTGAGTCACGGAAGCATGAGTCTCTTACCTTTAAGACCAGACGCTCTAAATGTACACAGTAGTGCAAGCAAAAACAGACCCATGCTAGGAAAGAATCAAGGAGAGTCAGACAGACATGGACTGGCAGGGGACATGGGAGGACTTCTGGCCTGATGTTACCTGCTGCCCCTCAGTTTTATCTACCTGCCCTGTGGCCAGCCATGGAGCTCAGTGATTGGAGAGAAAGTTCTGTGAAGACAGCCACTCTTGGAAAGAAACAGCCAGTGTGCATTCTCACCAGCAATGCAAGAGGGCTCCCCTTTCTCTGCATCCTTGCCAACACCTGTGGTTTCTCATGTTGTTGATTTTAGCCATTCTGAGGTGTGAGGTGGCATCTCATCATGGTTTTGATTTGTATTTCCCTGACGATGAGTGATGTTGAACATCTTTCCATGTGTCAGTTGGCCATCTGGATGTCTTCTTTGGAAAAGTGTCTATTCATGTCCTAACTGGGCTATTTGTTTTTTGGGTGTTGAGTTTGGTAAGTTCTTTATATATTTTGGATACTAACCCTCTATCAGATATGTCACTTGCAAATATCTTCTCCCATTCCATAGGCTGCCTTTTAGTTTCACTCATTGTTTCTTTCACTGTGCAGAATGAAGGGGCACATGCACCCTAATGTTTACAGCAACCTTATCAACAATAGTTAAACTATGGAGAAAGCCCAAATTTCCATTGACTGATGAATGGATACACACACACACACACACACACACACACAGGAATATTACTCGGCCGTCAAGAAGAATGAAATCTTGCCATCTGCAACAAGGCGGATGGAGCTAGAGTGTGTTATGCCAAGTGAAATAAACCGGAGAAAGACAAATATCATATGACTTCATTCATATCTGGAATTTGAGAAACAAAACAGATGAACACATGGGAAATGGGGAGAGAGGAGACATGGAAACAAACCACAAGAGATTCTTACCTATAGAAAACAGAGAGCTGATGGAGGGAGGTGGGTGGGGGCTGGGCTGGATGGGTGATGGGTACTAAGGAGGGCACTTGTGATGAGCCCTGGGTGTTGTAAGTGGTGGATCACTGAATTCTCCTCCCGAAATCAACATTGCTCTGTATGTTAACTGAAATTTAAATTTAAAAACAGGCAGAAAGCAGGCCAGCAGCCTGTGATCTATCCTGGCCTGTTAAATCTCAAGGCCCCCGGGCAGTCCAGAGCTTGCTGAGGCATCTTCCTTCTGCACTGGGGCGAAGGGCCAGGCCTTTCCTCTTTAAAATGGCTGCTCTGAACCTGATGTCCGTCCACACCAGCTGTGAACCAGCGTTGCAGTTCGATTATTATGGCTCCAGGGATGAACCGCCGCCCACCCCCCCCCCCCCCAGGAAGACCCAAATGGGTTCTGACTCGCTCAGCAAGATCACACTCCCTCACTGGAGTCAGCTCAGTCAATGAGGTGTGAGGGCGACAAGGGCCACCTCCTGTGGGGGCTCTAGGAGCTCTTCTTCCGCTGAGGTGGGGACCTGTGGCTCTCTAGATGAACCCTGCTCTGGCGGGCTGACTCCTGATAAAGGTGAGGTGGAACCAGCACGGCTGTCCTACAGCCAACATGGAGCGTGACAAGAAACAAGCAAGTGGTGTTAGAAGCAATGGAGATGGGGGGGTCACCGGATATCAGTATGACCGAGTCCACCCAGACTGATGGTCAGCCTTTAGGGGAATAAGAATGTAATGCTACGAGGGTGTGTGTGTAGAGATCTGCAGACCAATGTCTCTCATGAACATAAATGCAAAACTCTTCAACAAAATATTAGCAAATAAAATCCAACAATATATAATCCCACCAGGACCCAGTGGGATTCATCCTAGGTACGTAAGGCTGGTTCAACATTTGAAAATCAGCTATCACATTAACAGCCTAAAGAAGAAAAATCACATAACTATATGATAGATGCAGGCAAAGTGTTTGAAAAAATCCAACACCTATTTAGGATAAAAACTTTCAATAAATTACAAACGGAGAGCAACTTCCTCAACCTGAGGTTTTAAAATATACAAAAAAAAAAATACCCTACAGCTAACATCATACTTAATGGTGAGAAACTTGAGGCTTTCCCACTAAGATCAGTTACAAAGCAAGCATGCCTCCTCATATCATGCCTTTTCAGCATTGTCTAGAAGCCATTGCTAATACAGTAAGACAAAAAAAAAAAAAAAAAAAAGGAACTAACAGATACACACGTTGGGAAGGAAGAAATAAAACTACTCATAAATAACACGGTCATCTATGTAGAAAATCCAAAATAACCAACAAAAAAAAAAAACCCCTGGAATTAATAAGCAATTATAGCACTGCAGGTACGAGTTTAATATACAGAAGCTTTAACATACAGAAGTCAATCACTCTCCAATATGCCAGTGATGAGTAAGTAGAATTTGAAAATAAAGATACAATACGTTTTATACTAGCATCCCCAAAAATGAAATACTGAGGTCTGAATCTAACAAATTATGGACAAGACTTCTATGAGGAAAGCTACAAAGATCTGATGAAGGGAGCAGATGAAAACTAAATAAATGGAGAAACATTCCATGTTGATGGACAGCAGCACTCAATGTCGTCAAGGTGTCCGTTTTCTCAACTTGACCTCTTGCTTCAATGCAATCCCAGTCAAGACCCTAGCCAGGTGCTTTGTGGGTATCAACGATCCTGTTCTAAAGTTTATACAGAGAGAAGAAGACCAGAATAGCCAGTGGTTCAACAATGAAGGAGAACAAACCTGGAAGACTGAGTAACTGACTCCAAGACTCACTGGAAAGCTATGGTGACCAAGATGTTGTGGCATCCACAGAACAGACTGAACAGGAAAGAGAGTCCAGAAGCAGATCCACATAAACAGACTCAACTGACTCTTGACAAACACAATGGAGCCAAGATCGTCTCTTTAACAAATGTCGTGAAACCCACTGGATGTCCACGTACGGAAAAATGAATCTCGACAAAGACCTTACACTCTTCACAAAAAATTAACTCAAAATAAGTCATAGATCCAAATGCAAAATTCAAAACTATAAAACTCCCTGAAGAGAACATAGGAGGAAACCCAGATGACCTTGGGTGTGGTGATGGCTCCAGATGTTTCCAATGGAAACCCTCCACACTCTTGCAAAGACAGTGTCTCCATGAATGAGAAGACAAACCACAAACTGGGAGAAAATATTTGCCAAACATGTATCTGGTAAAAGACTGTTACGCAAAATATACAAAGAACTCTTGAAACTCAACAAAAAGGGGTCCCCGGGTGGCTCTGTCGCTTAAGTGTCTAACTTCGGCTCAGGTCACGATCTTGCAGTTTGTGGGTTCGAGCCCCGTGTCGGGCTCTGTGCTGACAGCTCAGAGCCCGGAGCCTGCTTCTGATTCCGTGCCTCCCTCTCTCTGCCCCTCCCCTGCTCCAACTAGCTTGCTCGCTCTCTCTCTCAAAAATAAATAAACACTAAAAAAAATCTTTTTACCTCAACAAAAAGAAAACAACTTAAACAAGGAGCCAAAGACCATCGCAGACGCCTCACCAGGGAAGATGGGCACATGACAAGTGAGCAAACCCATCATCTGCCCTCAAGGACGTGCAAGTGTGCAGGAGGCGGGAACCCCTGCCCGGTGCTGCAGTGAGTGCAGACAGCACAGCCCCCGGCCGAGGCGGGGTGGAGGCCCCTTACAAAACTCACCTTCTCTTACCGAACAATCCAGCAGTTATGCCCCTTGGTCTTTACCCAAAGGAACTGAAAGCTGGCCATGCCGCGTCTGACATAATGGCGGGTACGCGTCATTATACATTTATTCAAACCCATAGAAGGTACAATGGCAAGAGCAAACCTTAAGGTAAACTAGGGGCTCTGGGTGACAATGGTCAGTTTTAGCAAGTGTAGCCTCTGGCGAGTGACGTTGACCATGAGGGAGGCTGTGCACATGTGGGGGCAGGGAAATCCCTGTACCTTCCCCTCAGTTTTGTTGTGATCCTAAAACTGCTCTACAGCAAATGATCTTAGGGGGAAAACACTAAAGTAGTGACCCACAAGTTGGAAGGGGTCTGTTTGGGTGAGTAACACAAAAATCCCTCACCATTTCCCTCCCTCCCCTCCCCCCTCCTCCCCTCCCCTTCTTCCTCCCTCCACTTTCCCCTCTCCTCCTTTTCCTCCTCCCCTGTCCCTCCCTGCCCCTTCTTTTCTCTCCCCTCCCCGTCCCCTCTTCTTCCTCCCCCCTCCCCCTTTCCCTCTCTCTCCCTTCCTCTTCCCCTCTCTCTCCCTCCCCCTGCCCCCTCCACCCCAACCCTCCCCTCCTCCCTCCTCCTTCCCCTCTCCTCCTTTTCCTCCTCCCCTCTCCTCCCCTCCTTGACCCTAGGTATTTTGTCTAAGGAGCCTCATTTAATTTGAATGTTTTCTTTGAAAACAAAATTCTTAATGAATTTTCTTGAGCCATAGAACTCAGTCTGGCCTTTTAGTTTCGGATTGCCTTGAATTGATATATGTTTCCAGTGAAAATCAACGTCTTCGGCTTAGTAACTCACCCCCGGCAAGCCTCCACTGGGCACCTTCGTGTGAGCTTAGGGTTTCTTCTGTGCCCTCTCCCAGAGCTCAGTGCCCCACACAGGACTGCACACTTCTTGCTGCTATTTCTTTAGACACTTTAGAAATTTTGTTGTGGCTGTAAATGCATCTATTCTATTTTCTACTTGGTTACTGATGTGGATAAACACGAAATTTTGTAAGTTTATCTTAAATTTGGCAAATTTGCTAGGTTCTCTTGCTAATTCCAATACATTGGTCTGTTGAGTCTGACGGTTTTCTCTATTTAAAGGATCACAGTGCTTGCAAATAACAGTTGGGTCTCTCTTTTTGTCCTGGCACACAACGTGAGTAAGGGTGCTCGGTACATCATAGACAGAGTCGTAGTGGACGTTTTAGTTGTGTTTCCCGTCTTCAAAGCAGCATTTTATTCGTCAGAAAGTAGCTTACAGTGGATTTGGAGCATACAACTTCCACAAAGTTAAAGAAGCTCTTTTTATCTAGCTGTTTAAGAGTTTGTCTTGCAAATAGGCGTTGGACGCTACAAGTTGGTGCCAAACGATGTTGAGAATTAGAAAATGCTCTTCCCCTTCCTGCACCTGTTTCAGGATCATCGTCTCCGTCATCAGCACTTAGCTGACCACCTGTGTAGCTGCCAGGAAACCTCCTCTGAGGGGGGCTGGCTTCCGAGCTCGGAGAAGCATCGCGGGCCCTCCGGAGGGGCTGCAGTCTCCAGAGGTGGGTGAGGAGGGGAGAATACGAGAGCCCCACCGGAGGCCCTCTGGGGAGGAGGCAGAGAATAGACAGCTTCTCGCCACACCCCTCCACTGCTGCGCCCAGACCCCCCCCCAACACACACACACACACACACACACACACACACACACACACACACAGCGGTTCTGTCTCCACTGGCTTCTCACAGTCTCTCTGCCACTCAAATCCACTCATCCCGTGGTTCCTCTGTAGTTAATTCAGGAGGCGGGAGCCAACAGAGACTCTAGGGGCCATCCCGTCTAGAAAAATACCACAATCATGCTCAATGTTCAAAGAAGCCAACACAAATTAAGAACAACTTTGAAATGAAAAAAAAAATTCTCGTCTCCTACCTCACATCGCCTCCAGGACATTCCGTTATGCTTTGGAGTGGGCAAAGAACCGTCCGTCTGCCGTCTCACCTGAGTGTTGCCCTGCCCCCACCCCAAACCCATGTGCTGGAGAATTGACCTGAAATAAACGGGGGGTGTGAAGTAACCCCCTGTATGTGCTCAGGAAACAGGTTTACCACTAGTGACTAACTGCAGGGAACGGCCACTCACAGGTCCTGCTCCAGAAATACCCACAACATTTCGAATCAGCCAAAAGTCTCTCTGTTATTAAAGCGTACCAGGATGTCACAGGTCACACGGCATATTGATCAGGGACATTTGGGTTGCAGGTTCCGGAGGAACAACTTAAGCCAGCTTCATAGACCTAAGCTATAGGAGGTTCGCTGGCTCCAGGAGTCTGAAGAAGGTCAGAGGTCCCCGTGGGGCAGGTCCCACCTGCCAGGGGCGTCCAGGCTTGAGCACCTGCTGTGTGACGGGCGGTGCCCCAGGCACTTCCCTGTGTTGACACACATGGTGATTAAAACAGCCCCAGGACCTGGGGTTCTACTAGCATTTCCCATTGCCGATAAGGAGGGAGCGGGGGAGCGGGAGATGAGGCAGCCCAAGTGTGGGCCCGTGCTCCGGACAGCCAGAGGTTCAGAGGAAGCGGACAGCAGCCTCCCAGCCCTTGGGCCTCCGAACGAGTCAGGACACTTCATCCTCCGCACGTCTCTCCCCTCCACGTGGCAACGGGTGGCCACTGGCGGCTGCAGAACTCTTCGACCGCAGGCCGTCTCCGCTGAGGATGGGTGTTTTGTCCCTGCACCTCAGCCGGGGGGCCAGAAGCACTCTCCTGGGGCCACAGGTAAACTGGGGACCCACCCAGCAGGCACCTGCTGCCTCCCGCGGGGAGAGACTTCCTGCCAACAGGGTTGAGGCTCCTTCTGGTTTTGGTTGGTTTTCTTTCTTGAAATTCTGTTTATTGACCTAAATTTTAAGATCGATGTCCTTCAAGCGGCAAATTGTGATGGGAGGCACCTGTCCTAACCCTGTGATGAATAAATATTCTGATAACGTTTTATAATTTACCACCTGATCTTGCTTCCCCAGCACTGAATGGTGTTCCTTAAAGAAAAAGGACGACAGTCATGGGTTCGCTCGGGGGGAGGTAGGTGAATGTGCTCTCGTGGAAGGAGCCAACGGCTTCTGGAGGGAAGAGAGGCCTTCACGGTCACTCCCGGGGTTCCGGATTCCCATTCTTAGCCCTTTCTCCCTAAATGTTAAATTAAACCGTTCTTATTTACCTGTGATTTCTTGAATTTTTTTTCTGTAGAAGGCTATTAGGGTTGTTACAGATGCCATCGTATTGATAGTTTTAAATTCATGACTAAATTATAAGCATTGGTTTTATTAAGTTTTACCATCAGCTTCTTTAACAAACATCTTCAATTTTAATTCCTGAAAAACAGAGCCTTTAACTGGAAAGACCAGCATTAAGAATGAGAAAGTCATAAACCAGAGACCATTATTCACCTTGTGGCAACTGTCCAAAATGAAGCCTCCTCGACTAAAAGAAAATGCAAGATCCCAGCGTTCCACCTTAATCAGGGGAAGGTCCCCAGGCCGAGCTTGCAGCCCAGGATGCTGCTCCTCGCTTAGCCCTCCGCACCCCTGCCCCGGCAGCCCACGGGGACACGGATGCCCTGGGTGCCTGCTTGCTGGCTGCTCCCCCCCAACACCCCTTTACGGCCGGTCTTTTCATCTGCACAGCGCGGGTGAGGATGCCTCTGCTCCCTCTGTCCAGGAGGCCCCCCAGGTGCACAGCAAGGTTTTAGGACCTGGCCTGACACATAAGCCAAACATGCGAGTCAGAGGCCCTGAGGGAGCTTCCCCCTTGAGGGGCGCCCGAGGAGATGGGCAACACGAAGAGGGTGGTTGGGGGCGGCACACCTCAGCTGCCCACAGCCTCATGCTACCCCAGGGGGGCCCTGCCAGAGCCAGGCCACCGCTGCACCCCCA
Organism: Panthera onca; assembly: GCF_046562875.1. Classification (NCBI taxonomy): domain Eukaryota; kingdom Metazoa; phylum Chordata; class Mammalia; order Carnivora; family Felidae; genus Panthera; species Panthera onca. Next base: position 150,958,876 of record NC_138343.1, read on the forward strand.
GCCTGGGGGCTCGGATCCCTGCTGCCCCTCGCTGAGACCGTTTCCCTCAGGACACGTTGGGTCCAGGTGGCAGAGTCGCAGGGGCAACAAGGGGCATTTGTGAGACGGGCTCAGCACCACGGCCGCCCACCACAGGGCAGCACCGGCCGCTAAAGACTGGACCCCGGGCCGTCGATGGTTTGTCCCGACACACACGAGAGCACGTGCTGTCACTCGCTGCCCCTGCCCCCCTCGGCACCATCCCGGGCTCTCCTTTGGCTTTGCTCTAGGCAAAGTGGAACTTAAGGTTGCTTTTACCCAAATGTCCAAGAGCGAGGACCAGTCGTGGCATCTAAGAGTCTTTTGTGCACTTGGACTGTTTCCGAACGCTGCTGGAAATAGGCCTCGCTGCACTACACGGCCTCCGTCGCTCCACAAACAAAGGAGCTGGGAGCGGACCCGTTTGCCCCGGGTCACGATCGGGGAGTGAGTAACCCTCTCAGGCAATGAGGATGAAAACGAGGCAAGCAGAAGCGGGCCCGCGTTTCACACGTTCCAGACGTGTCCATGTTGCGCCAGCTTGCTAGACGTAGTATCGAAAGACCAAACCTCTGGGAAACTAGACGAGAGCCAGGCTCGCTCAGCCACGACTGGCCGCCTGCTGGGCCTTTTTGTGGGTGGGAGCCACCGGGCGACAGGGGGGAGGAGGAACGTGGAAGGCGGCAGTGGCGCGGAAGGACCCTGGGCGTTTCCCTGACCCACGGATTATGGCAGAACCACCTCCAGGCGAGGGTGGGGAGGTTCTGGGGGGCGTGAGGCTGGGGGGAGGGGGGGGGGTGTCCCGGAAAAGGGGCAGGTGGTGGAGAGCACCACACACGTGAGACGGGGGAAAAAGGCCCGATGCCCCCGCAGGCGGAGCACGCACAGAGGCCAGCGCTGGAATCTGGGCTGGACTTGGGTGGAAGGACACACGGGGCAGAGGCCACGGGCCACATGCACTGCTGTCTCCAGGAACTCTCTCCTGCCCCACGAATCCAAGTCCGTCAAGCACAAAGTCCCGTGCAGGCCCAGGCCACGGCTGATCAGAGGCTGCGCAGACGTGGGTTCCACGACGTCACGGGTCGTGGCCCTCGGGTCGTGACCGGTTCTCTGGCCGCCCGTGGCGGAAATTGCACTCGGAAGGAGCCAAAGCCCCTTAACGGCACAGGGAGAGCCTGTGGGGTTGAGCTGACTGAGGTGGGGTCTTTGCGTTTGCGACCCGCTAGTTAAGAGTCTGCAGGCATCAGAAGAACATGTGGTTTTGTCAAACGCTTAACACAAGTGCCTTGAAGGCCCTGTGGTGACAAGCTACGTCGAGGGGCAAATTCTCCTTCTCTCCAGTCTGCAGGAAACGTGGCATCTGCCTGGCGGCCCGAGGGGAGCGGCTGTAGCAGCTGTGCGATCAGGTGTCTGCGGACAGGTGACCTTCCTGCCGGAACACTGCCCCCGAAGGTGTGCGCAGGGCCATCGCAGGAAATGCCGTTTTGCAATGACGTTTCCACTCAAGTCAACGCCCCCCTTCAGACTGCGTGGTGATGAAATCAAAGCGTCAGACCTGTGCCCCCTGCGCCCCCTCCGCCTGCACACGGTCTCAGCTTCCTTAGACGCAGGCTGTGACCGTCACCCGTCAGGACCCTCAGCCCATTCCCGGGCTCTGAGCTCCAGACGCACTTGGTGTAGGAAATCCCTATCTTCTGGAAATCTCAAACGGCCAAGAAGTTTTTGTAGAGCTTTCTTGTATCGCTTTTACCCCAAATACAGAATAATGTGTACTGTTGAATACGCCCTTCTGAACCAGGGTCAGCGACCTCTCTCTCCTCCTGGGGTTTGTGTCCCAAGCGCCGTGTGTGCAGTGGGGCCGGGATGGGAGCCTCTCCCAAGGCGTGTGGCCCGAGGGGCTCTGCCCGCAGCACCAACAAGGAACGAGAAGCTGAGAGCAGCCCAGGGCCGGGAGAGGCATCCACTTTAAGGACCTGTGCTTCTTTTGCAAACAGCCACTGCTCCTTGTTCTCTTCTTAGGGCGCAGAAGGCTCACCAGTCTCACCAGCTCACCAGGCCACCAAAGCTCCTGAGACCTGTGTCCTGCTTCCAGCTGGAAACCCTCTGTCACCTGCTGAACCCAAACTCAGATGGAGATGTAGGTACAAGGCCCACGAGGCTGTGGGCCTGAGCGGTTTACCCAAGCACCAGAACCCGGGCCGCGTGCGACAGTCAGCATGCTCTGTAGACCACAGGAGGGGCTGGTGCGGCCCAGACGCACCCCGGGTGGTGGTGCATGCGAGGTGCAGGCCCCAGAGTGCTGCCCACTGCTCCTGCCGGCCACAGCCCTGGAGTCTCACGCCCGAGGCCGAGGGAGCCCACACCCGGCGGGCCTCTGTTTCTTCACCACTCCTCTCCTGGCCTCTGCAGCCCTGGCTTCTGTCCTCCCGGTGCCTTGTTCTTAACTGTTGGGCTCAGACCAGCGGCAAGGCCCTGACCTGTTTCTGGACATTCACACATGTGTCCACTCGCCATCTGCGGTCCACCTCCAGCCCACAAATTAAGGCAAACTCATGTCCCCACAGCCCACGTCCTCCCCCGGCTTCTCCTCCACAGCCTCAGATCCTGCCCACGGCCCCTCCCACCCTCCGGCAGCACCCTGACCCGTGTCTGTCCTCTCCCCTTGTCCCTCACCCCTCAGGGCACCTGCTCCTGTCCCTCTTTCCACTGGAACCCACACAGGCCACCCTTGGCCACCTCATTCCCGCCCAGAGCATCCCTCACCCTTTGCACGAGCTGCCTCCTGAGGTCTCTGGGCAACTCTAGGCCTGCAGATCTCTGGCTCGCCTGTCCCTGTCCCCAGAGCCACAGTCCTGTCCCAAAGCTCCTTGCCCCTCAGTGTCAGAGCAGGGACGCCTGGCCACCACCTCCCCCAGACTCCTCTCTTCCACTCTGGCATTTTGCACCCGGTAATTGTGTTACTTATTCACAAGTTGTCACCCCGTGAAGGCAATACCTGTGTCTCAGTCATCTTTGTAGAGGGGAACAAATATTTATCAAATCCAATTTCGCACCAAACCCAAAGCATTATTTTAAATCTCCTATAAGACACCCTCAAGCTGTGCTAGGGCCCCAGGGGAGACAGTCATTTGGCTGGAAGCCCCGGTGACTAGCGGGGGGCCAGGTCTCACCTCCACGCCTGTGAAGTGTGCAGCTTAGACTAGCGAGCGCTTCCTAAACTTGTATGTGGGCCAACTGGGGTCTTGTTAAATGCTGATTCTGATTCAGGACATCTGGAGGGGACCTGAGACTCTGCATTTCTAACGAGGACCCAAGTAACACCAGGAGGGCGGGCCCAGGGACCACAATTCTAGAAATTTCCACAGCTGACATTCCACAACAGACAACGTAAAGTTGTGGCCAAGGTGCCAGTGGAGGCCTTGACCTCCAGGCCCGGGTGACCTCTGGCAAGCCATGTAACACCCTTGACCGCAAGGCTCTTACTGGAAACAGGTTCTAAACCCTGTGCCTTGTTCTCATGGCTCTGCAATGGTTACGTGGGATGATTCACACAAAGGCTGGCCTTGTGCCTGGCTAAGAAAGGCCTCCATATGCCAGCTCTTATCTTGATTTTGGGAAATCCCTATCCTGGCAGCCTCCTTAGGGTCCTGGGTCCCGGGTGCAGGGCCACACTCTCCATCCTGGAGCCGGTCTCAGGGGCTGCCAGCAGCCGTGGAGCTGCCAGCTGGTTTCCTTCCCAGGACCCCACGGGACCAGCTGGGTGACGGGAATGTGGGTCCCTCTGCAGCCCCACAGCACCGGCGTCCTGGGCAGGAGGCCGAGCGCCAAGGGGCAGGAAGTGCAGGAGAAAATCTGTTGTGCGAACTCGGCGCTGGGCTGTAAGAGGGATGAACTCAAACCCAAGACCCGGTCCCATGTTCAATGCCTTTTAAGCACATGGTTTTCCCAAGCCAAGGGTCCCTCCAGAGAAGGTGTCTCTCTATCCATCCCCAGGAGAGTGAAGACAGCATTTGTGGCAGGATATTGCCGCACAATGAAATTCAGATTACAGCAACATTTTCACATGCTCTTACCTGAAAAGCCTCTCCAGGGTGCCTTTGCTGGGAACAACAATGAGCAATTATTGAGCACCCAACATACCCTACCTGCAGTGTGCATTCTGTAGGCTCCGGGGGCAGGGACCCATCGGAGCACCGGCCTCACTGAGATGGGACGTTTTGGATCCAACAGGTACTTGACAGGCAAGAGAACCAGTAGCATCTTCTGCTTCAGCTGGTGCCTGTGCGGTCCGTGCTGCTGGCCGGCTCTGCTCTTGAGGCACGGGGGGAATGAGGGTGTTCATCTCGCCGTGGGGAGCTAGAAGCTAGTTTCTGCCCCTGTCCCGTCCCCCGGGGAAGTGCCGGTGATGTGCACAGTGTCTTTCCTCCGACTTCCCCGGGCCGGCCTGGGCGCCCCGTGGCCATGCCCCACACTGGGGCGGAGCCCAGGCATAGCGGGAAAGGGAACACGCTGTGAGGAAGGGGTCTGCGGGTTTCCAGGGGACCCTCGCGTTCCACAGAGAGTGTGAACAACGTGGGTCATTCAGGTGAAAGGGCAGCAGCGCGGGAAAGGGCCCGACCCTGAGGAGAAGGCGTGTTTCCGAGGGCCAAGCTGGAGGCTGGGCCTGGGGTCAGCTGCAGAAGCCACTGTTCTTGGCTGAAGTGGCCTCTTTTCGTTGACAGTAAGTTTTCCAAGCATTTTCCCTGCACACCCCCTCTGAGGATATTTCTGTCAAATGGACTTAATACTTCCTCCACTTAACCATCCAGAATGAGGTGCCCTTACCCCTCAGAGAGCCCACGCCCCCCCCCCCCCCCAGCGGCACACTCGGGGCTTTCCAGGGTCTGGGACCCAGTGTCAGGCCCGGCTGGGCTGGGCCCACAGCCTGCCTCCCACGAGATGCTCTCTGTCAACAAGAGCGAGGGCAGGGTGCATCTGGAGCCTGGGGAACGGGCTGTCTCCGAGGTGCTGACATCTGACGCCCCCCAAACCCGCACCCATCTGGGCAGAGCCGAGGCCCAGCCCTGCCCTCCCCCAGGCCCCTGCCGCCCTGTCCTTCCCAAGCCCCCTCGAGGTGCCGCCCTGTGGGGGACCAGGTTTGCTGCTGTTTTCAGTACCAGCCCTCCACTCAGGACTTGTAGCCCAGCACAGTGTAAGTGGTCTTCTTATTTTATTGTCAGTTTCCATTGCTGATTGCATTATAGATTAGGATTGATTTCTACATGTTGATCTCGTTTTCTATAAACTTGCTAAACTCGCATATTAGTTCTAGGACATTATTTTGGGTGTATTTCTTAGGGGTTTATATGTGGACAGTCATGCTGTCTATGGATGGCCTAATCCTTCTTTTCCGACCTGTGTGCCTGTTGGCTTCGAGTGCTCCTGCCTGAGGCTGACTGGGGGCAAGGAGAGTGGAATCCCAAGCCTGGCTGGACGCACCGGTCCTTCACCACTAAGCATGAAGTTAGCCAGGGGCTTTTCCACAGCTGCCCGTTATGAAGAGGAGGAAGTCCCAGACTGGTCCTGGTTTGCTGTGAGTTTTTATCACGAATGGACGATGAATGTCGAAAGCTTTGACCTCACCAGTTGATGTGATCATGTGGGTTTTCTTCAGACGGTCAGTCCTCCGGGTTATGGGGGTCGATCTTTGTGGGAGCACCCTTGGCCCCCAACAGTGAGCTCTTCCTGGTCGTGGCACACGCACTACGGGGCTCGTTCATCGTGCTGGTCGCATTCCCGAGCCTGTGCTCATGTTGACATCTGCAGCTTCTGCCCACCCGGGTAATGGTGGCTTTACAAAAGGAGGGGAGTAAGTTTCCTTCCTCTTCTGTTTCCTGGAAGGCATTTTGTAGAATCGGTGTCCTAGCCTCTGCAAACTTTTGGCAGAGTTTGCCAATGAGATCCTCTGGGTCTGGAGTTCATGGAGCTCTCTCACTGACCCTCCCGTGTCTTCGGTTCGTGTGCTTCCCAGAGTGGATATGTGTCTCTTTGCTTTCTTCCTTTGTCAGTAGCGCAAGAGCTCAGACGACCGGCCGTAGGGGTTGTCGGTTTTTCTAAAATGTTTTTATGTTTTCAATCTCATTTCTTCTCCTATGTTAATTCCTCCTATTGTTTCTGATTTGTTAGATTTAAAGCTTAGATTGTTATTTTGAGTCCTTTTTTCTTTTATGCTATGAGCATTCAATGTATACTTTCTGCTCTGAACATTGGCTCCTCTGAGTTTGGTGTATGATAAGTTCATTTTCAAACAGTTTTCTAATATTTTCTAATCTCTAAGTGTCACTACTTTCTGATTTCTCTTGAGACTTCCTATTTGACCCAAAGATTACGTAGAAGTGTTTTGTTTGATTTCGAAGTATCTGGAGGTTTTCATGTTCTCTCTTTGTTACTGACTTCTTGTTTATTACCCTTAAGCTCAGAGAACACGCATGCTCTCCGCTCTGTTCGACGAGTTCTGGTTTGTTTTGACCCGGGACCTGGCCTCTCTTGGCTGACGTCCTCCCAGCACTCAGATGTAACGCGTCTTCTTTGCTGCGTGTGGCACTCCATAAATGCCAGCTAGATGCAGTTGGCTCTTCTGTGCTGCAGATTTTCTGTTCGCTATCGATTATGGAACCAAGAGTGAGGTCCCCCATTATAATGCAGACTGGTGTGTGTCTCTTTTCAGTTCCGTTCGTTTTTACTTCACGAATTTTGAATCTACAGTTGGGCACACACTCGGGATGGTTGTGTCTTCTTGGGGGCTGGGTTTTTTTGCTCTAATGTGATGTTCCTCTTTGTCTCCAGAAACTGTCTTTGCTCTGAAACCTGCGCTGTCTGATGGTAATGCGGCCACACGGCTTTCTTTTCACCCACCCATGTCATACTCCCCGAAGTAGCCTCTCGCAGACAGCACCGAGCTGGGCCACGTTTTGGGCTCTAACAATTTGTCTTGCCATTGATGTGTTTAGATTACTAATGTTTAATGTGATTACTGATACGTTTCGATTCGGATCTACCGGTTTGTCATGGTTCTGTTTGTTTTCTCTGTTTCTCGTCCCCTGCCGCCGCTTTCCTGCCCTCTTCTGGGTTAGTTGAACTCGCGAACTCCGGCTAATTTAGCTGTTGTGTTTTCGCTCTGTCTTCGTGGTTGGTGCTGTCAGCTTTGCTCCAGAAATTACAATGTACATACTTGGCTTGTCACCATCCACCTAGAACGACTATCTCGCCCTTTCGAGCGGAATGTGGAAATCTTGCCGCCTCCAGCAGCCTGCACTAGCCCTCCGTGCTGTCGCGCACCGGGAACATCCCTGGGGGGTGGCACTTTAATGGCTGCTTTCGCAAACGTACTTCAAAGAACTGCAGAGGAGGACACGGACCTGGTACCTGCGGAGGTGCTCACTGCTTCTTTGGTACCTGGGGCTCCGACTTCCTTCGGAAGCACCTCCTTTCTGCCCGCGGTAACCCCCTGAGCGATGCCCCTGCGGCAAGGGCGGAGCTTCCCTTCAGGGGGTTGCCTTCACTCCACCTTCCTTCCTGAAGGGTCCGAGCTCCGCTGGGGTTCCTTCCTGCCACACTTGGAAAACGTACTTCTGCTTCCCCTTTCGTCCTCCTCGGGGTTCCCGGTGAGAGGCCACAGTGTCGACGGCTTCTCCGGGCCGCTTTTCTCTGGCTGCCTTCAAGGGTTCCTTTTGTCTTTAGTTTGCAGGAGTCTGATTGTGATGTGTCTTGGGATGGATTTCCTTGCATTTATCTTGTATGGAGTCCACTCGTCCTCTTGAATGTGCAGATCTGTGTCTCTTGCCAGATTTGGGGAGCGTTCAGTCCGTGCCCGTGCAGCCGGCAGAATTCTAATATGTCCGAGCCCGGCACGCTGGTCTACACCCAGTTCCCACAGCTCAGTCAGACACCAATCTGGGTGCAGCTGGGACGCGAGTCTGAGATGGAACGGAGGTCCGTATCGATTGACTTCAAGGAAGGCAATTATCCTGGATGAGGCTGACCTAGTCAAGTGAGCCCTTGCAGGGGAAGTGGGCTCTTCCTGGAGGCGGGACAGGCCTTGGCGTGAGGCAGCTGCCCGTTGCCGGCTCTGAAGGGGCGGGGGCAGGACCGCGGTCACCTCCCGGACTGACAGCAGGCCCGGCAGGCGCCCCGCAGGGAAGGGGACAGGGGCCCACTGTCGGGCTGCGGGGACCGAGAGCTGCCGCCCGGCGCCCGCGAGGGCCCGCGCCCTGGCTGTTACCTCCCATCCCGAGGAGAGCTCTGTCTTGTTTTGTTTCGGCCGATGTGTGTTTCATTGTCTCTCGAGGGTCCACAAGCTTCTTCTTTCCATTTCCTGTCTCTGCTGAGACTCAGTATCCTCCCCTTCTCAAGTGCTCCTCCTCGCTTGTTGGAGAATTTTCCTAACAGCACTTGGGAGTCTTTCTCAGATAATTCCGGTATGTCTGTCGGAGTTTTGGGCTCCGTTGACTGCGCTTCTCCATGTAGTGCTGATTCTCCTCTTGTGTATGTGCCTGCCCAGTACTTTCTGAATGCTCTGTCACGGGCCCTTCTTTCGGTCCTCTGCCTCTGTCTGGCCGGATTCCAGCAGCGAGTTCCAACCTGACCTCCGTGGGTGTGGCTCCAGCGTCAGCTCGATGCTGTCCAGACCCGCGCCACGTGTACCCCACCTGCACCAGGTGGGGTTCAGTGCCTTCCTGGGACCCCAGCCCTCCAGTCAGAGAGGAAAGTCCCATCCCCAAGCACCGGGCCCTGTGGGCTCCCCCTCCCGCTGCTACAGCAGCCACATGGGGCGGCTTGGGACCGAGGCCAAGAGCACAGGAAACCAAGGAAAAGAAGAAAAACGGCGTTGCCCATTCTGAGTGGGCACGAGGGGCCCCTCTGCCGCTCCGTGAGCCAGGACCAGAACTCCTGTGTTTCCTCCATCTGTTAAGTACCCACTTGTGGCCTTGAGGCCATGTTCAGCGAAGCCCGGAGTGCTGGAGGGGAAGAAGGTAAACTCACTACCAGCCAGGTGACACTTTGGCCTCTGCTCCTCCAGGCTGTCCTCCATGACTGACTTTTCAGAGCCCCGGGGCTGCTCCGTGCCCCTTCAAGGTGGGCAGTCAGGGTGCGATCGCTCCACCCTCCCCAGAGCCAGACCCACACAGGCTGGTTTGAAAGCTGGGTTTTGGCGGGATTATGTTATTTTCTCATGGATTTTCAGTTCTGGTCGGCCTGCAAGTGGAAAAAAGGCTTCAGAGTGGTTTCTCTGTGTCTCGGGCAGCAAACAGACATTCACATGTGCTGAGAACAATTCTGTCTTTAACAAAACCCTGACAAATCCTTTGTAAAGCAAAAGTCCATTTAATGCGAATAATCACAGCCTAATCCATTTTGCACATTTAGACATCTGAGTAGAAGAAGGTAGACCATAATCTTCCTCTGCAATAAAGTAAGTCTTTCTGGCAGAGGCAAAATCAGTTTCACGCACATTTTTTAGTTTGGGCGTGGACATCCTATCAGGCCAGGGGTATTCCAACAGAGTCTATGACTATGGCAAAGGTCAGAAAACGGCAGTGTCTGAGCAAATTGGCCAACAGCCCGTTTTTGTACATAAAACACTATCAGAAAACACACTATTGGCGACGGCTGCTTTCAGCTACCACAGCAAAGTCAAGTGGTTATGACTGAGTTGGAGAGCTTGCCACACCTAAAATATTTCCTCTCTGACCCTTTACAAATAAAAATTTGCCAACTCCTGGCCTACAGAGTATAAAAGGGGTGAACCCAGGATGTAAATACCCGATAAGCATAGCACCTGCCTCTAACCCCCACACCCAACGCGGACGTTCAATCTGTGCTCACTTTCCTGGGGAGCAATATCCCCACTGAGAACCCTTCTCAGTTCAACACTCCAAATGGTCCAGTTGCGGTTTAAAATTAACAGGAGATGAGGACCCTTTGCCATGACTGTTCTCGGCTATGGTTGCAAAAAGGAATCTAAGTGATACCCTCACCTAAGGCAGGAGTGGATAGCTGCTGATTTTGTAGCACGTGGAACTTCTATAACTTGGGAACCCTCCCGTTTTAAGAAAATGCAAAACTATGAGTATAAAATCACCACAGGGCCTTAGAAATGACCTGTGCAAATAAGGACCAAGAAGTGAAAACTTCATCAGCTTCGGGACACCTGGGTGGCTCAGTTTGTTGAGGGTCAGACTCTTGATTTCAGCTCAGGTCATGATCTCATGGTTTGAGGGTTCAAGCCCCGGGTTGGGCTCTGCTCTGACAATGTGGAGCCTGCTTGGTTTTCTCCCTGCTTTCCCCCGAACACGTGCAATCTCACTGTCTCTCTCTCTCAAAAATAAGTAAACCTAAAAAAAAGAGAGAGAGAGAGAGAGAAAAGAAAGCTTCATCAGTTTTGTGTAAATCTGCTGTGTGAGGCTTTGCGAATTCAAATGGTGACCCCACCCCAAAATATGTGCATAAACCGAGCACAGATAGGGATGTGTTATATTGTTCATAATTGTGAAAAAGCAGAAATGATGTAAATGACCATCTAGAAGATGAAATTCAATGCAGCCTTAAAAGTTAAGTAAACCATGTGTTATATTAAAAGGTTAAATAAGGGGCATCCGGGTGGCTCAGTCGGTTGAGCATCTGACTTCGGCTCAGGTCACGATCTCGCGGTTCATGAGTTCGAGCCCCGCGTCGGGCTCTGTGCTGACAGCTCAGGGCCTGGAGCCTGCTTCTGATTCTGTGTCTCCCTCCCCCTCTCTCTCTGCTCCTCCCCTGCTCACACTCTGTCTCTCTCTCAAAAATAAAGATTAAAAAAATAAATAAAAAGTTAAATAATTTTTTTCCTCACGTGGGATTTTGGAAGATTTGAGTTCTTTGGCAATGGTCATGTTACTTAAAAGAGGTATTTTTAAAAAACGAATGCCCAGCTAGTTACGCATTAGAGGCTTAAACTCAATGGCAAATTTTCTCGTTATTCTTCTATTCAGATAGGCAGACAACCTAAGCTGTAAGGTGTGCATTTTCCCATGAGCTTAATAGAGATATTTGCATTTTGAACAAACATAAAAAGCGACTGAGCCCACATTACCAACCAGGAGCGTTTATTTATGAGGCAAACGCTTGCCCTGCTGGACCAACTGGGCTGTGGGGCCCTGTGTGCTGTGTGACAGCAGTGTGCCCTCCTCAGGACACCCAGGGGGCACGTGCACCGTCTTTGGGGTCTCTGCTGTAGTGACTCCCTCCTTCAGGAGCACCTTCCCTGCGGTGGGAGGGGAATGCAGGCAGCGGGCCACCCCATGCCCCGACCCAGGACCCACCGAACAGGGCGGGGCTGTGACACTACACGTCCAGGAGGACCGTCTTTCCCCTTGAGCCAAGCCGGCACCTCTCAGAGTGAAGGGCGTCTGGTGGTCCGGTGGGTACCCAGTGCCGAGTTTCTCTTCATTCTCGCTTCTCCCTGGGGCCAGCGGGAATGCAGCCAGCCTGCCCGGGGGGTAAGAAATGTCCTCTCCCAGGCGGCAAGCCCAGAGCTGTGGCCAGGGAGCGTCCCCTCCACACGCAGACGCGGCACCCACGGCCTTCTCCGCTTTCTGATCCCCTTTCTTCTCCAGAATTTTCTGTACTTGTGTTTGGGGCTCACTTTACATTTGGGGCCAGTGAGTCACACGTCCGTGCGGTTCTCAAGACTGTTCGGGGAAGGAGCCGGGACGGGATGGTGGGGGGGGGGGGGGCAGGGAGGGCCAGTCACAGCCCCGGGCGAGGGGCCCTATGCCCTCTCTCCACCCCAGAGCCCCTGGGCATCCATCCACCTCGTCCCTGCCCATCCCTCCTGGGAACAGAAGCCCCTCGGCCTTCAAGGGCTGTAATGACAACCCCTGGGATCCGGAGTCAGAAGACCTGCTGAGTCCGGACAAGCCTGAAGCACCTAAGATCTCGGCTTCTGCGTCCCCCCTCCCGCTCTCACGAGGTGACTGGCCCGGCGTGTTGGGGGCGTGCAGCCACCCTTCTCCGCGCACATCTCCACCCGCATTCAGAGGCCTCCCCGCCCCCACCGCCTCCGCCCGCGGCCTCTGCACACGCTCGCCGTTCGCAGGGCCAGCGAGCGGCCAGCTAGCGGGGTGGTGAGTGTGCTCCAAGCCGCACGCATTCTGCTGGCACCCAAAGTGACACCAGCCGGGCTGGCAGGGGGCCAGCCTGCTCTAGTGTGAAACGCTGGCTGCCTGCCCAGGAGAGCAGGGCAGCTGAAAGTAGCTCCCATTGACTGGGACAGTTCTCGGCTACAAACCTTTGCCCCCTCCCCTTCCATGGTCCCCACCCTGCTCCGTGCCTTTACCTAGAAAAGCTACCTGGGGGTCGGTTGTAGCAGGCTCTAGGGCCAGGCTAGGAGGCCACATGCTCTCCGGGTCCTTTGACATTCCGGCTCAGGGACTAGCTGGGCTGTTACACCTGTGACTGGTGACAGCAAGGCTCTCTGGGTGTAAAACTGGTGCCCCCGGGAGGCCCCAGGACCTGCATTCACTACTTAATGCTCCCGTGCTCGGGAAACAGAAATAATGGCCCCCACAGGTCACCAGCAGGAGCTGTTAACTGAGCACATACTCTGAGCCCTGCGCTGCGGGGAGGAAGCCCAAGCCCGAGCTTGTGTCCAAGGCTCCCTGGGAAAGTGCCAGAAGGGGCTTAAGTTACAAGTGTCTAATGCCTCAATCAAAGCCTGATCTCCTGACCACACGCTGAGCTTTCAGAGTATCTACCGGCAACCTTGTGAACACGTTCCCAGGAAAGCGTTTGGCGCACGAGGCCTGTGCCCTGTGCGGCTCCAGTGCAGGGCAAGCCCGTTAGGCAGGACCTGACTGGGGGGCCCTGTGGCCAGTCGAGGTGAGCCAGCATCGGCAGAGCCAACACAGCTCAGGAAAGCCCGGTCGGCTCAGGTAGGAATCAACCCTGCAGAAGAAAACCCAGATTTAGGGGCACCTGGGTGGTTCAGTCGGGGAAGCGTCCGACTTCGGCTCAGGTCATGATCTCACGGTTTGTGGGTTCGAGCCCCGCGTCGGGCTCTGTGCTGACAGTTCAGAGCCTGGAGCTGCTTCGGATTCTGTGTCTCCCTCTCTCTCGGCCCCTCCCCCCACCCCTCTGTCTCTCAAAAATAAAAAAACGTCAGGGATGCCTGGGTGGCTCAGTCGGTTAAGTGCCCGACTTCAGCTCAGGTCATCTCACGGTCTGAGCTCAAGCCCTGAGTCAGGCTCTGTGCTGACAGCTCAGAGCCTGGAGCCTGCTTCGGGTTCCATGTCTCCCTCTGTCTCTGCACCTCCCCTGCTTGTGCTCTGTCTCTCTCTCTCTCCCTCAAAAATAAATAAATATATATTTTTTTAATTTTAAAAATAAAAAAAAAAAAAACACCCAGATTTCACTAAAAACCGCCAGAGCATGATGGGACAGCACAATCGCAGAGCTGGTGCCATAGGACCTGAGCAAAGTGAGTGTTGGGGGCCTGGCCTCCCCAGGAGGAGCGGGACTGCCTCTCCACAGGGCATGAGGTCCGAGACGGTTGTCGGAGGAGCACACAGTGACCGGGAGCCAGGAGCACAGCAAGGCTGCTGCAGGCCTCGGACCAGGTGTGACTGGCAGGGCTGGTAGAAGCTGGGGAGGCTCTGTATGGCCGTGAGGGGGAGCAGGGTCAGGACAGAGACATGGCCGTGAGGACAGAGCAGGGTCAGGACTGAGATAGCGGGTATCTACCTGGCGTTACCTGGGACCAGGCTCTGTGCCCCAGCCTGACCGCTCTGCTGTCTGGCCCCTAGGACACTGTGAATTGGGCACATGGCTGTGCCCCCTGGACATCAGTGGTCCCCCAAGGTCACACAGTGTAGGTTCAGCCCCTGTGCTCTGCCTGGCCGTCCCACCTGTGAGCCTGGCTTTGGGAACCTTCCAGGGAAGAAAGGAGCCTCTGGCACTGTGGGTGTTCTGGCCGTGTGGCCACAGCCCTTCTTGGAGGGATTCTCTCGATGTTCCCAAAAGGAAACCTCCCTTGGGAAGCTCCAGATCCCGGGCCGTGTTTCCCCAGCGGCACCAGGCAAGGGACCCGTGGGAACCCTCCTCTCAGGTCAAGGCTGGAAACGTACTCAAGCATCTCCCTCCGAGGACACACCTACACCCGGCCTCATGGAGATTTTCTCCTGCCAAACCCCATGAGATCAGCCCTTAAATGACAAGCACAGCCCCACATACACGCACACGTGGAAATGCCTCAGAACACAGCCCTGCCACATCCAGCGACCGTCCCCTGGCCACTGGTGAGATTGTCCACGGCCGAGGGCTGGGGGGGGGGGGGGTGGCACGCCAACCCTGTGGCCTCCAGTTCCCTCTGGGGCTTCACTCCTTACCCGCCAGCGCCTGGGTGCCAGGTGGTCAGAGAGCTGGAAGTGGACGGACATACACAGCGAGCAGCGTCTCTCCTCGCCACGGTGCCCTACAGACGCCAAGCAAACACACAGGCCCATATGCAAATTGAGTAGTTTTGCTGACAAATTCCCCTTTGTTTTCCTGTTTTTCTAGATCGGGGTCTGCAGACTCTGGAAAGCGGGACAGTGAATGTCTCAGGCCGTGTGGCCTCTGTCACGACGACTCAGGGCCACCAGTGCCACACGAGGCAGCACAGAACATACGCAGGCGAGTGAGTGTGGCCGTGTGCCCATAAGACTTAGTCGGTGAGGTTAGGCCCGGGGCCGTCGGGTGCGGAGACCTGACCTCGAGGGGGCTTTGTTCCTCCGATACCATGCGTATTCCCTCCCGACACAACGCTGAGACCACCCTTCTGGACTGACCAGGTGGCGTCTGTGGCCTCTGACGCACGCGTTGGACAGAGGGGCATCTGCCCGAGGGCTGGACGAGAATGCAGTCCTTTGTGCCGCACCCAGACCGGGAGCCCGGGCCCTGGGTTCGCAGTGATACTGAGTCAGAGTGAACAAAAGCATCTGAGGGAATTCAGAGCCATGAGGACCGCGTCTTCAGCCCCACATGAGCTGTCAGAGCGTGAGGGCGTGTCTGCTCTTCCCTGGGGCCCCAGGGCGTCCGCGAGTCAGGTCTCGGTGGGCGTGAGCCGACCCTCTTCTCTCTCGTTGTTGCCGTGCGAGGTCCTGGGCCCCTGACACGCTTGCATGGCTCTCGACATGGCACCGAGAAGCCTGTCTCCCATCTTCTGACTCGCCCTCTAAAATTCAGGATCTCCGTCCTCTGGGGTGCCCTGCTGGCTCAGTCGGCAACCCATGTGACTCGTGATCTCAGAGTTGTGGACTCAAGTCCCACGTTGGGTGCAGAGCTTACTTAAAAAAAATAACAATAAAATTAAGTTCAGGGTCTCTCCTCAATGAAACCTTCCCCGTAAGAGCCCCACCCACCCTCGTCAGGGTACGGTCAGCGTGTGGGCTTTGACATTCGAGGCGGGACGCTTTGGCCCTCACCCCCTGCTCACTCCGCAAGGGCAGGGACATCGTCTTCTGTTCATGACTCTGTCTCTAATCCGTGCACAGACGCCTCCAATCCAGACACAAAGGCAGCATTCTGTTACACATTCAGGGAGTTAACTGACTCCGCCGTTACCTGGGGTGTCCCGGTCGGACATCCACACGGAAGCAACGTTGTCTTACGCAGCCCAAGCTTTGTCGACCACCCAGCTGCCACTAAGGTGCTCCGGCACCTGACTCCCCACGGCGCCGGCCCGGAACCGGTCACACAGTGAGGTGAACGGTGAGTACCCAGCACGGAGGCAGCGGCCCTTCACGAACAACTGGAGAACAGTGCTCGGCATTCGATCATCAGTAGCTCCCTGTGAACCACCAGGTCCAGGAGCCACTGGGCTCCCAGCAGGGAGCACCGTGGTCATCGCTGACACTGGAATTCTACATCACTTAAACCTTGAGAAAGTGCACGGCCCCTTCCTGGGTCAGGGTGTGTGACTTGCAGCCGCCATGCCCCTCGAGCTTGGGGTGGGGCACATCCCAGGCGGAAGGCCTGGCACCCTTGGCCACTACTCTTTGGAGCCTCCTGCCCAAAGGTCGTTTTGTACCCAAAACTCCTCCCAGATCTCCTGACCTGGATGATGCTGAGCTAACAGCGAGCCCTCAACCAGCAGATACTCTTTACTGCTTCTCACCTGCAACTTATTTTAGAACGAGCTCCTTTTAAAAAATTATCCTGAGATGTATTGGACTGCTTTCTAGTTTTGCTGAACGATATTGTTAGGCAAGACTGTGGTTGAGAAATCCTATGATGAAACCAGGGGAATTAATCTTCCTGCGAAGGAGCCTCAGGAAGACAGACACCCCACCGGGCACCCTCACCCCCGGGACATTTTATTCTAGGAGGTTATTCTTGCTCCCCTGACCTGACTCAGGACTTGCCATGGAGCAGTAACAGGAAACCAGTGGCTGTAACAAATACGCACACGCAGCCCTGAGTCCTTTCCTCCCCCCTAAACACACGGCCGGAACAGCCGCTGCTAGGACGACACGACAAACTGCTTCCTCAGGACGAGAAGTCCCCAGTGCGCCGCAAACAGGATCTCAGACCCCTTCTCTGCTCACGCTGGAGGTCAGGGCCTGCAGGGACCCTGGCCTAACCTGAGGAGTCACAAGGCCCAACACAGAGCCCCCGCAGGAGGTGCCTTTCGCAGGAACTGAAGGCAGTGGGGGACACGGTGTTTCTGGTTTTCGCAGTTTATTTCGTTCTTAAATTCAAACTAACTCAGAAAAAGTGGGCATGAATAAATACGTTCGGGTGAAGAGAAGAAATGGCAAGGTCAGAATCCTGGCAGGGCCCCGTCTGCACAGCCCGAGGGCCCCTTCCTCACCAGGCCCCTCTCCCCCCGTGAGCGAACACCTTGTTCTCAGTGCCTAGTTCTGGCCTATTCTGACCCAGAAAGCTCGCTCACTATGAAACGGGGGCAGAGGACACAGCAAGCCAGCCTCAGACATGTGTTCCCCACGAGAGGTGTCCTGAGGGCTGAGGCCAGGGCTCCCCGTGGCCCCGTCTTCCTATGTTTCCACCAGACGTGGCCCCTGAGCCAAAGGTCACGCCGGCTTCTTTGCACAGATAAATCTCTCTTCGGACAACATTCCAGCGCCTCCGGGATACAGGCATGCCTCTGCTGGCCTCTGGGAGAGGGAGAGAGGGAACGGGCCTCCCCGGGGCTCTGGCCCGGCTCTGAGAAACCACAGTCACGCGCATCTGAGTGGACAGTGGGCTGAGGCCCGTGCGTAATTATCCGCACTTTCTGTCACCCCCGTGGGTCCCGCTGCAAAGCTGGCTCACTTTACCACCTTCCCATCCTGCCATCAGAAGAGGCAAAATGGTGACCTTGTCCCCCACATTCCCCGTGCACGCGGAGAGCGCCCGTTGGCCCCAGACCACCAGCTAGAGAGTGGCCCTGTGTGCCCCTTCTGCAGACCCTGTGCCCTCATCCATCCCCAGACCTTCTTAGTCTCCTGCCCACTGCCAGTGCCTGGCCTGCCCTCTCTCCAGCCCCAGGATTGCGGTTCACAGATGTCACTCCAGCATTGGATGGAGGGTACCAGCCTCCACTCTGGATGCTTCATCTCAGGCAAGGACCCTCCTGAGGAGAAAGGCTATGTACGGAGGTGTTCGTTGTAGTGCTATAATAATGATCTTTAAAAGAAAAAATCTTTGTATATGCATGTGTGTATGTGTGTGTTTTACTCTGTTCATGTAAAATTTAGCTCAATTTAATTTCGTTATAAGTTTTTTTTTAATTTATTTTTGAAAGAATGGACAGTAGTTCCCCATTTTATTTATTTTTTAATTTTTTAAGGTTTACTTATTTTTGAGAGAGAAAGAGAGTGCGAGGGAGAGGGGCAGAGAGAGAGGGAGACACAGAATCAGAAGCAGGCTCCAGGCTCCGAGCTGTCAGCACAGAGCCCGACGTGGGGCTTGAATTCATGAGCTGTGAAGTCAGACGCTTAGCTGAGCCACCCAGGTGCCCCAGTACTTGCCCATTTTGAAAGGGGCAGGTGGCCGGGGGGGGGGGGGGGGGACAGAGGATCCAAAGCAGTGAGCTGGTTGTGGGGCTCCAACCCACGAACTATGAGCTCCTGACCAGAGCTGAAGTTGGACATTCAAACGACTGAGCCACCCAGGCACCCTAGAAGAAAAACAATCTTAAATGTTACACGGGAGTTTGGCAAAGCCAGTTATCATAGTAAACGTTCAGAAGACCAGGAATCAAAATTAAAATTTCCAGAGAAGATAGAAAGTGGCTAGGTGCCGTCTGAAACGCAGATGGTGTTGGTCCTAAGGACTAAGGCCAGGCGACCGGGGCAGCCTGACCACGTGACTCGTGTTCGTGGCACGTGATGCAAAGGGCACCTCCTGGTCGCCTTACCTTCATGTCTTGACCCCGGTCCAACCACGAGAAAAACCTCCAACATAAATTTAGGAACATTCTACAAGATCCCTGACCAGTACCCTCAAAATTGTCAAGGTCATAAAAAACAAAACCAAGGAAAGACAGACAAATCGCCACAGCCAAGAGGAGCCTGAGAGGACGGGAGGACAGTGCCATGTGGTGGGTCCCTGGAAGGGATCCAAGAGCAGAGTTGGGATGTGAGGGAGACAAGTGGAACTCAAACAAAGTCATGAGTGCAGTTAATGGTAACACACAGGTGCCCTGAGGAAGGAACCTGGCTGAAGGTGTAGGAACCTTACCATCTTTGCAACATTTCTATGAACCTAAAATTATTCCAAAGTAAAATTTACCTTTTTTAAATGGCATTGGCCTTATCAACAGCAATACTAGATGTACAAAACAATACCTAAAAGTTACGTAAAAAATTACTTTCACCAAGAATGTCATATCAAGCAATGATGTCTGGCCAGTGACATACGAGTCTGAAATGAAGACACTTCACATGCAAGGGTTCAAAATACTGTTCCTTGTGCACAAGTGGAGGGGAGGGCTGTGGAGAAACAGGTCCCGAAGGGGACGGGCATGGACCCGGGTAAAGCAATGCTCACTCAGGCTACAGCAGCCCCAGCTCAGAGCTCTGGGCCAGGAGCGGCCACCAGCAGGTGATGTGTGTTTGCTTTGCGTGAGAGTTATCGCCAGGCCTCGACAGATTTGCAGAATTACTTGCCCAGTGCAGAGACATCACAGGAAATAAAATTGTGCCTTAGTCATTAGTCCCAGGGAAACAAAAACACTAAAGGATTATAAGAAACGTGGATAAGAGTACACTATTTAGGGGAGCCGGGGTGGCTCAGTCAGTTAAGCGCCCAACTTCGGCTCAGGTCACGATCTCATGGTCCACGAGTTCGAGCCCCGCGTCGGGCTCTGTGCTGACAGCTCAGGGCCTGGAGCCTGCTTCGGATTCTGTGTCTCCCTCGCTGTCTCCCCACCTTCCCCTCCTGCCCCCCACCTTCCCCTCCTGCCCCCCACCTTCCCCTCCTGCCCCCCACCTTCCCCTCCTGTCCCCACCTTCCCCTCCTCTCCCCACCTTCCCCTCCTCTCCCCACCTTCCCCTCCTCTCCCCACCTTCCCCCCCTCCCCACCTTCCCCTCCTGTCCCCACCTTCCCCTCCTCTCCCCACCTTCCCCTCCTCTCCCCACCTTCCCCTCCTCTCCCCCCCTTCCCCTCCTGCCCCCACCTTCCCCCCCCCACCTTCCCCTCCTCTCCCCACCTTCCCCTCCTCTCCCCACCTTCCCCTCCTCTCCCCACTTTCCCTCCTGCCCTCCACCTTCCCCTCCTCTCCCCACCTTCCCCTCCTGCCCCCACCTTCTCCTGTCCCTACTTTCTCCTCCTGTTAGCTACCTTCTCTTTTCCCAAACTGCCACCTTCTCCCACCCTTCCCCTTCAGCTGATGGCAGTTCCACAGTCTGAGGAATAACGCTGCCAAAGAGCATCCCGCAGTGTCCAGCTGGTTCTTATTGGACGGAAGAGAAGGGATGGAGGGGGAGGGAAGGTGGAGGGCATTTAGAATTCTCTTTTTGTCCTGCCCTTCCTTAACCTCTTTTGTTAGGAAACAAAGATGTCCATGAGTACCCTTACTGTTGTTACCATAGTTGTTGTTCATTTAAGTTGTTTTTCTTAGCACCCATTTTTCCTGCATTCCTGACATGGTCCATTTTTCATCCACATTTTTGCAGTTACTCCGATAACACTGCTGAATACCCACGAGAACCCTGAGGAAAGGGCAGGGGCCGCTGTTGTTTCTTTTTTACCAGCCCCCATCTTTTCTCCCCTTGTCTCTCAGTCGTCTGATCAGCCTGCCCAGTCTGGCCCCAGAAGGAGGCCTTCACGGGGCCAGTGAAGCCCGCCTTCCGCCCCGTTTAGGGACCGCAGTCATCCGCGGGGCCAGCGTGGGAGGCACGCGTACCTAGGAGCCTCTTACTGCTAGGCAAACTCCTACTTCTTTCCCAAATCCCCACTGCAGGGGCGGCACATGGGGCAGTGGCGCTTTCCAGAATGTCAGTCGTGCGCCCCGGTGAGTGCACTGGAACCGTGGGGTGGGCACACTCTTCTCTAACAAGGCAACGACAGCAAACAGTCAGCACTCATCAGCAGTTCCCAGAAACCAGATGCCCCACTTGGGAAGCAAGGAGAAGGAAGGAAACCCCACAGAAGTACCAGTCAGAGGACCACGGGCCTCCCTGAGGGGTGGGGCGGACGTGGGCTGTCACTGCCCACCGGCCCCGTGAGGTCACCTCTGCCCCGCCCAGGCCGTGAGGGTCCTTGCCCGTCCTCTTTACAGAGAGGCCCCAGGAAGGTGGGCTCCCCCTGGCCTGCGAGGTCTGGTGCCACCGGCAGGGGAGGCCTCAGTTGGGAGTGGGTCCCGCCACCCACGGGCGCTACTGAAGCCCACGCCAGGCACCCTCCCCGTGCCTCTGGGTTCAAGCCCCAGGTGCGGCCACAGAGAAAGTTCTGGTTCCGGCGACGACCGTTCTGGCTCCCATCTACCCCTCGGCACTGCCCGAGGCACACTCCTCGGCGTCCACGCCCCAGTGCCACGGTCCTGGAGGCTGTCCTCCCGTGCCCCCGCCCGTCACTGCTGCTTGGGAAGCTGCATCCGCCCCTGGGTGTCTGCCTGACATCACGTTGGCCCCTCCACCAGCACAGCTGCTCTGGGTACGAGTCTTTCCACGCGGCACGGGGAGCGCACCCTCCGCATTCTCTCTCTTCTTGTCCCCGGGCCCTACCACGCCTGTTCGGGCCTCTCTCCCCTCTGCGAACGGTCTGCCCCATGACTCTGCTCGCCTGCCTCTAGACGCTTTCACCTCTCCACATCCTCAGTACCTCGCACCCCCACCTCCTCCTTCCACCTTCTTCTGGCCCGGCCTCCTTCCCAGGCCCTGCCACTAATATAGATGACCCCAGGCCCCTACCAGGCTGAAATCTCTCCTGTAAATTCATAACCAATTTAGGGGCCGAGATTTTTTTTTAATTGCCTGCACAGATGTTCCTAAGTACCTGAATATAAGAACTCGTGCAGTCAGGGGGCGCCTGGGTGGCCCAGTCGGTTAAGCGTCCAACTTCAGCCAGGTCACGATCTCGCGGTCCGTGAGTTCGAGCCCCGCGTCAGGCTCTGGGCTGATGGCTCGGAGCCTGGAGCCTGTTTCCGATTCTGTGTCTCCCTCTCTCTCTGCCCCTCCCCCGTTCATGCTCTGTCTCTCTCTGTCCCAAAAATAAATAAATAAATAAATAAAAAAAAAAAAAGAACTCGTGCAGTCAGAACCTGTTTTGTTTGTTTGTTTGTTTGTTTTTTTAATGTTAACATCTTCTTCTCAGTATCAGGATGTGGCCAAGATGTGGTCAGAGGGTGCCATCGGGGGGCTGGTGTGGAGGGAGGCAAGGCTGGCTTACCCATCTGTCCCACGAGACAGAACGTTCCCACAGGCCCCCCCAACGGCTGCTCCCCTCGTGGGCACGGTCTGTCCACGGTTCTGAAAGGTCCGTAGGGAAAACAAAATGAGTTCACGTGTCCCTGCCTGAGGATCCCATGTGGTCCGCGCAGTTAGCAGAAGGTGCGGGACGGAGAAGCACAGGCAAGCGCCCAGGTGAGCGCTCTCAGGGCAGAGTGTGAAGGGCAGTCTCCCCACCGACACTGGAGCGACCCCAAATTGAGTGCAGGAGATCGTTGCATATGCTTCAAAACTTGCCTTTCGCTTAAAATCAAGCAAAGGGGCCAACACCACTGTGAAGAAGCAGGGGGTCCGGCTGGGGTGTCACACAGGACGCCATTCTTCTCCCAGGAGCACGAGGTGACCGTGGCCCCACACTTTCCTTTCCAGTGCCTGCAGAAGCACACCCACCCTGAGCCAGTGGCTTCCAGCAAGGAGCGCTCCGTGTCTGTCGTGGCCACGGGGCTGAAGCAAGGGGGCGGGGGGGGGTGGGTACACAGCTGTTGCATGAGGAGGAGACTGCAATAATACACCACAGAACTCCAGAATGTTCCGTGACATCACCCACACGGTCCCCGAGGCCAGCCCACGACCTGGCTGTGGTGGGCCCTCTGGGTGGAACAGGGACAACATGCTGTCCCTTGCTGGGAGGAGAGGCTTGGCGGCTTAGTGCCCACCTCCAGAAGCCCCTGGAGACGCGGTGACAGGGCACCACGACATACCGGCATACCGACATACCGACATGCCCTGTGTGTGCGCGACGGTCCCTGGGTTCTACTGCCACTGCTTGGACACTTTGTGGAGGGGAGCACACACGGGGGAAGAGGCAAGGCAGAAAGACGCCAACTCCCGGGCAGCACCAACGTGCACCCCGCGGCTCCATCCGGGGCGCCTGTGGGGCCCCCGCCTCCTCCCACGCCTCACCCTTTAATCGCCAGACTTTCAACAAAATGCACCTCTGACAGGGCCCAAATTGTTGACATTAGAAGAACCCTGGAAGTTTATTTCTTTAAAGAAGAAAATGTTTGTATATTTTTCTAAGATAAATTATGAGTGATGAATTCCCCTAAGGCAATGCCACTTCCTGGCTAATTCAGGAGCGGGCCGTGAGTGGCGGGAAATCACGGCTGTATAATCCAGCCTTGCCCTGGGGAGCGAGTTGCCTAATTGCCTCCTGAAGGATTAAAATGTGCGGGATTCTTGGGGAGCCAGGAGAAAAACAACGCTGGTCACGCTGGTGACTGCGGTTCCCAGAGCGTGGAGGCTGTGGGTGCAGAGAAGGGACACACCGTGTGCACTCACAGCTCTGGGCGCTTCCCGGCTGTATTCGGCGATCCTGGGGGGATGGGCACAGGAGGCATCTAGAAGAATTCCTGGGGGCTGTGTTTATTTTCGTTTCTGTGGCTTCTTGTCGCCGGGGCAGAGACGAGGATGTGGGTGGGCACTTTCCCCCAAACCAGCCTCGGGTCAGCCACGGGCGTCCTGCCCTTGGCCTGGGCTCGGCTCAGGCTCAGCTGAGCCAGAACAAAAGTCAGCTCTTCTCCCTGCTCTGCATGGCAGCCTGGGTCTCCTCGTGGTCTAGCTGAGAAGTGGGGGCTGCGTTCTCTCCTTTGATGAGAACCTTTTACAAAGCTAGGGTGCCCCACAAGTTGCCGTGTGCACATCCGGACACCCTTTGTCTACCCTGTAAGGGCAGGCGTCCGGGGCAGCGGGAGTTGGCACACATTCACAGCAGGGACACCGGCACGGCTGTCGGGCAGCGGCGGCCCTAGTGTCCCCACGTGTAGCCTGGCTCAGCGACGGGAGGAGTGCTGACCGAGGTCATCCCCGTCATGCCCAACACGAGGGCCCAGCCTCTGCAGGCGGCTCGCTGTCCCTCAGCCGTGGGCCTCCTGCCCCACAGCCTCCTTCCGTCCACAGCCTCCTAGGACCTGTTTGCCTGCGGGCACAAGTGGTGGACATTTGGGTCAGCGTGAGTCCGCAGCCCCTGCAGAGACAGAGACCCCAGCAGAGGCCCGACGGGCAGCCTTGACCAGCATCTCGACCGCCAGTCGTGCGGGCCCACCTGCTCGTCTGCCACGAGCCCCCTGCCAGCTCGGGACTGACGGGTGTGGGTAGTGAGGGGCCAACTATCGCCTCTCCCCGGGCCTTGAAAATGTTTTCATCTCCACATTTTTAATCGAGATGTAATTTGCACAGAGTGAACTGTGCAAAGCACAAAGGGACGTGAGGACTTAGGCCGGCCGAAGCGAGGGAACTGGAGAGAGTGGGAAGGCCGGGGGAGGAGCTCAGGACCAGAGACTTCCTCTGGAAAGTACTTGATAGGGATCGAATGCCTGTCATCACCAGGTTTTGGGGCCCAGGGTGCTCACTCCCCGCCTGTCGTCTGTTGGCTGGGATGGACTCAGGTTCAGTCTGGCCGACGTTGGGGCCAAACCTCAGGCAACTTGGCAAGAGAACTTGGAAAATCATCATAGTGTGGGGAAGGGGCGTCCTTAACAGGAAGAGCCATGCTGCCGCCGGGGGCACCGCCCCCACCAGTTCACCGGTCACGTGGGGAAGCAGAGCGAGCCCCCGGTTCCCCAGAAGCAGGAGGTCTGGCCGCCAGGCCAGAATGCTGTTGGTATTTCCCACCCCCTCCTCTTTACCAACTAGCTTTCCCCTCCAAGACCACACCGACCATCTGGGGATGGGAGGACCCCCTGCATCGAACGGGCACCCACAGTGATCCGACGGCTCTTGGAGCCACTATCCGTGACTCCCATAGGAGCATCAGATAGTCCTCCTTCTCAGGACACTGTCCTCCTTCCAGGGGCACAGTCCTCCCTCCCCAGGACAAAGTCCTCCTTCCCTGGACACAGGCCTCCTTCCCGGGGCACAGTCCTCCTTCCCAGGATATAGTCCTCCTTCCAGGTGTACAGTCCTCCCTCCCCAGGACACAATCATCCTTTTTGGGGCACAGTCCTCCTTCCCCAGGACACAGTCCTCCTTCCCTGGACACAGTCCTCCTTCCCTGGACACAGTCCTCCTTCCCGGGGCACAGTCTTCCTTCCCGGGGCACAGTCCTCCTTCCCGGGACACAGTCCTCCTTCCCGGGGCACAGTCTTCCTTCCCGGGACACAGTCCTCCTTCCCGGGACACAGTCCTCCTTCCCTGGACACAGTCCTCCTTCCCGGGGCACAGTCTTCCTTCCCGGGACACAGTCCTCCTTCCCTGGACACAGTCCTCCTTCCCGGGGCACAGTCCTCCTTCCCTGGACACAGGCCTCCTTCCCGGGGCACAGTCTTCCTTCCCGGGACACAGTCCTCCTTCCCTGGACACAGTCCTCCTTCCCGGGGCACAGTCTTCCTTCCCGGGACACAGTCCTCCTTCCCTGGACACAGTCCTCCTTCCCGGGACACAGTCCTCCTTCCCTGGACACAGTCCTCCTTCCCGGGGCACAGTCTTCCTTCCCGGGACACAGTCCTCCTTCCCTGGACACAGTCCTCCTTCCCGGGGCACAGTCCTCCTTCCCTGGACACAGGCCTCCTTCCCGGGGCACAGTCTTCCTTCCCGGGACACAGTCCTCCTTCCCTGGACACAGTCCTCCTTCCCGGGGCACAGTCTTCCTTCCCGGGACACAGTCCTCCTTCCCTGGACACAGTCCTCCTTCCCGGGGCACAGTCCTCCTTCCCTGGACACAGTCCTCCTTCCCGGGGCACAGTCTTCCTTCCCGGGACACAGTCCTCCTTCCCTGGACACAGTCCTCCTTCCCGGGGCACAGTCTTCCTTCCCGGGGCACAGTCCTCCTTCCCTGGACACAGGCCTCCTTCCCGGGGCACAGTCCTCCTTCCCTGGACACAGTCCTCCTTCCCCAGGACACAGTCCTCCTTCCCTGGACACAGTCCTCCTTCCCTGGACACAGTCCTCCTTCCCGGGGCACAGTCTTCCTTCCCGGGACACAGTCCTCCTTCCCCAGGACACAGTCCTCCTTCCCTGGACACAGTCCTCCTTCCCGGGACACAGTCCTCCTTCCCTGGACACAGTCCTCCTTCCCGGGGCACAGTCTTCCTTCCCGGGACACAGTCCTCCTTCCCGGGACACAGTCCTCCTTCCCTGGACACAGTCCTCCTTCCCGGGGCACAGTCTTCCTTCCCGGGGCACAGTCCTCCTTCCCGGGACACAGTCCTCCTTCCCTGGACACAGTCCTCCTTCCCGGGACACAGTCCTCCTTCCCTGGACACAGTCCTCCTTCCCGGGGCACAGTCTTCCTTCCCGGGACACAGTCCTCCTTCCCTGGACACAGTCCTCCTTCCCGGGGCACAGTCCTCCTTCCCTGGACACAGGCCTCCTTCCCGGGGCACAGTCTTCCTTCCCGGGACACAGTCCTCCTTCCCTGGACACAGTCCTCCTTCCCGGGGCACAGTCTTCCTTCCCGGGACACAGTCCTCCTTCCCTGGACACAGTCCTCCTTCCCGGGGCACAGTCCTCCTTCCCTGGACACAGTCCTCCTTCCCGGGGCACAGTCTTCCTTCCCGGGACACAGTCCTCCTTCCCTGGACACAGTCCTCCTTCCCGGGGCACAGTCCTCCTTCCCTGGACACAGGCCTCCTTCCCGGGGCACAGTCTTCCTTCCCGGGACACAGTCCTCCTTCCCTGGACACAGTCCTCCTTCCCGGGGCACAGTCTTCCTTCCCGGGACACAGTCCTCCTTCCCTGGACACAGTCCTCCTTCCCGGGGCACAGTCCTCCTTCCCGGGACACAGTCCTCCTTCCCCAGGACACAGTCCTCCTTCCCTGGACACAGTCCTCCTTCCCGGGACACAGTCCTCCTTCCCTGGACACAGTCCTCCTTCCCGGGGCACAGTCTTCCTTCCCGGGACACAGTCCTCCTTCCCTGGACACAGTCCTCCTTCCCGGGGCACAGTCCTCCTTCCCTGGACACAGGCCTCCTTCCCGGGGCACAGTCTTCCTTCCCGGGACACAGTCCTCCTTCCCTGGACACAGTCCTCCTTCCCGGGGCACAGTCTTCCTTCCCGGGGCACAGTCCTCCTTCCCTGGACACAGGCCTCCTTCCCGGGGCACAGTCCTCCTTCCCTGGACACAGTCCTCCTTCCCCAGGACACAGTCCTCCTTCCCTGGACACAGTCCTCCTTCCCTGGACACAGTCCTCCTTCCCGGGGCACAGTCTTCCTTCCCGGGACACAGTCCTCCTTCCCCAGGACACAGTCCTCCTTCCCTGGACACAGTCCTCCTTCCCGGGGCACAGTCTTCCTTCCCGGGACACAGTCCTCCTTCCCTGGACACAGTCCTCCTTCCCGGGGCACAGTCCTCCTTCCCTGGACACAGGCCTCCTTCCCGGGGCACAGTCTTCCTTCCCGGGACACAGTCCTCCTTCCCTGGACACAGTCCTCCTTCCCGGGGCACAGTCTTCCTTCCCGGGGCACAGTCCTCCTTCCCTGGACACAGGCCTCCTTCCCGGGGCACAGTCCTCCTTCCCTGGACACAGTCCTCCTTCCCCAGGACACAGTCCTCCTTCCCTGGACACAGTCCTCCTTCCCGGGGCACAGTCTTCCTTCCCGGGACACAGTCCTCCTTCCCCAGGACACAGTCCTCCTTCCCTGGACACAGTCCTCCTTCCCGGGACACAGTCCTCCTTCCCTGGACACAGTCCTCCTTCCCTGGACACAGTCCTCCTTCCCGGGGCACAGTCCTCCTTCCCGGGACACAGTCCTCCTTCCCTGGACACAGTCCTCCTTCCCCAGGACACAGTCCTCCTTCCCGGGGCACAGTCCTCCTTCCAGGGGCACAGTCTTCCTTCCCGGGGCACAGTCCTCCTTCCCGGGACACAGTCCTCCTTCCCGGGGCACAGTCTTCCTTCCCGGGACACAGTCCTCCTTCCCGGGACACAGTCCTCCTTCCCTGGACACAGTCCTCCTTCCCGGGGCACAGTCTTCCTTCCCGGGACACAGTCCTCCTTCCCTGGACACAGTCCTCCTTCCCGGGGCACAGTCCTCCTTCCCTGGACACAGGCCTCCTTCCCGGGGCACAGTCTTCCTTCCCGGGACACAGTCCTCCTTCCCTGGACACAGTCCTCCTTCCCGGGGCACAGTCTTCCTTCCCGGGACACAGTCCTCCTTCCCTGGACACAGTCCTCCTTCCCGGGACACAGTCCTCCTTCCCTGGACACAGTCCTCCTTCCCGGGGCACAGTCTTCCTTCCCGGGACACAGTCCTCCTTCCCTGGACACAGTCCTCCTTCCCGGGGCACAGTCCTCCTTCCCTGGACACAGGCCTCCTTCCCGGGGCACAGTCTTCCTTCCCGGGACACAGTCCTCCTTCCCTGGACACAGTCCTCCTTCCCGGGACACAGTCCTCCTTCCCTGGACACAGTCCTCCTTCCCGGGGCACAGTCTTCCTTCCCGGGACACAGTCCTCCTTCCCTGGACACAGTCCTCCTTCCCGGGGCACAGTCCTCCTTCCCTGGACACAGTCCTCCTTCCCGGGGCACAGTCTTCCTTCCCGGGACACAGTCCTCCTTCCCTGGACACAGTCCTCCTTCCCGGGGCACAGTCTTCCTTCCCGGGGCACAGTCCTCCTTCCCTGGACACAGGCCTCCTTCCCGGGGCACAGTCCTCCTTCCCTGGACACAGTCCTCCTTCCCCAGGACACAGTCCTCCTTCCCTGGACACAGTCCTCCTTCCCTGGACACAGTCCTCCTTCCCTGGACACAGTCCTCCTTCCCGGGGCACAGTCTTCCCTCCCGGGACACAGTCCTCCTTCCCGGGACACAGTCCTCCTTCCCTGGACACAGTCCTCCTTCCCTGGACACAGTCCTCCTTCCCGGGGCACAGTCTTCCTTCCCGGGGCACAGTCCTCCTTCCCTGGACACAGGCCTCCTTCCCGGGGCACAGTCCTCCTTCCCTGGACACAGTCCTCCTTCCCCAGGACACAGTCCTCCTTCCCTGGACACAGTCCTCCTTCCCTGGACACAGTCCTCCTTCCCGGGACACAGTCCTCCTTCCCTGGACACAGTCCTCCTTCCCGGGGCACAGTCCTCCTTCCCGGGACACAGTCCTCCTTCCCAGGACACAGTCCTCCTTCCCTGGACACAGTCCTCCTTCCCGGGACACAGTCTTCCTTCCCGGGACACAGTCCTCCTTCCCTGGACACAGTCCTCCTTCCCTGGACACAGTCCTCCTTCCCGGGACACAGTCCTCCTTCCCTGGACACAGTCCTCCTTCCCGGGGCACAGTCTTCCTTCCCGGGACACAGTCCTCCTTCCCTGGACACAGTCCTCCTTCCCGGGGCACAGTCCTCCTTCCCGGGACACAGTCCTCCTTCCCTGGACACAGTCCTCCTTCCCGGGACACAGTCCTCCTTCCCTGGACACAGTCCTCCTTCCCGGGGTACAGTCTTCCTTCCCGGGACACAGTCCTCCTTCCCTGGACACAGTCCTCCTTCCCGGGGCACAGTCCTCCTTCCCTGGACACAGTCCTCCTTCCCGGGGCACAGTCTTCCTTCCCGGGACACAGTCCTCCTTCCCTGGACACAGTCCTCCTTCCCGGGGCACAGTCCTCCTTCCCTGGACACAGGCCTCCTTCCCGGGGCACAGTCTTCCTTCCCGGGACACAGTCCTCCTTCCCTGGACACAGTCCTCCTTCCCGGGGCACAGTCTTCCTTCCCGGGACACAGTCCTCCTTCCCTGGACACAGTCCTCCTTCCCGGGGCACAGTCCTCCTTCCCTGGACACAGTCCTCCTTCCCGGGGCACAGTCTTCCTTCCCGGGACACAGTCCTCCTTCCCTGGACACAGTCCTCCTTCCCGGGGCACAGTCCTCCTTCCCTGGACACAGGCCTCCTTCCCGGGGCACAGTCTTCCTTCCCGGGACACAGTCCTCCTTCCCTGGACACAGTCCTCCTTCCCGGGGCACAGTCTTCCTTCCCGGGACACAGTCCTCCTTCCCTGGACACAGTCCTCCTTCCCGGGGCACAGTCCTCCTTCCCGGGACACAGTCCTCCTTCCCCAGGACACAGTCCTCCTTCCCTGGACACAGTCCTCCTTCCCGGGACACAGTCCTCCTTCCCTGGACACAGTCCTCCTTCCCGGGGCACAGTCTTCCTTCCCGGGACACAGTCCTCCTTCCCTGGACACAGTCCTCCTTCCCGGGGCACAGTCCTCCTTCCCTGGACACAGGCCTCCTTCCCGGGGCACAGTCTTCCTTCCCGGGACACAGTCCTCCTTCCCTGGACACAGTCCTCCTTCCCGGGGCACAGTCTTCCTTCCCGGGACACAGTCCTCCTTCCCTGGACACAGTCCTCCTTCCCGGGGCACAGTCCTCCTTCCCGGGACACAGTCCTCCTTCCCCAGGACACAGTCCTCCTTCCCTGGACACAGTCCTCCTTCCCTGGACACAGTCCTCCTTCCCGGGGCACAGTCCTCCTTCCCTGGACACAGTCCTCCTTCCCGGGGCACAGTCTTCCTTCCCGGGACACAGTCCTCCTTCCCCAGGACACAGTCCTCCTTCCCTGGACACAGTCCTCCTTCCCGGGACACAGTCCTCCTTCCCTGGACACAGTCCTCCTTCCCGGGGCACAGTCTTCCTTCCCGGGACACAGTCCTCCTTCCCTGGACACAGTCCTCCTTCCCGGGGCACAGTCCTCCTTCCCGGGACACAGTCCTCCTTCCCTGGACACAGTCCTCCTTCCCGGGACACAGTCCTCCTTCCCTGGACACAGTCCTCCTTCCCGGGGCACAGTCTTCCTTCCCGGGACACAGTCCTCCTTCCCTGGACACAGTCCTCCTTCCCGGGGCACAGTCCTCCTTCCCTGGACACAGTCCTCCTTCCCGGGGCACAGTCTTCCTTCCCGGGACACAGTCCTCCTTCCCTGGACACAGTCCTCCTTCCCGGGGCACAGTCCTCCTTCCCTGGACACAGGCCTCCTTCCCGGGGCACAGTCCTCCTTCCCTGGACACAGTCCTCCTTCCCCAGGACACAGTCCTCCTTCCCTGGACACAGTCCTCCTTCCCTGGACACAGTCCTCCTTCCCGGGGCACAGTCTTCCTTCCCGGGACACAGTCCTCCTTCCCTGGACACAGTCCTCCTTCCCGGGGCACAGTCCTCCTTCCCTGGACACAGGCCTCCTTCCCGGGGCACAGTCTTCCTTCCCGGGACACAGTCCTCCTTCCCTGGACACAGTCCTCCTTCCCGGGGCACAGTCTTCCTTCCCGGGGCACAGTCCTCCTTCCCTGGACACAGGCCTCCTTCCCGGGACACAGTCCTCCTTCCCTGGACACAGTCCTCCTTCCCGGGGCACAGTCCTCCTTCCCTGGACACAGGCCTCCTTCCCGGGGCACAGTCTTCCTTCCCGGGACACAGTCCTCCTTCCCTGGACACAGTCCTCCTTCCCGGGGCACAGTCTTCCTTCCCGGGGCACAGTCCTCCTTCCCTGGACACAGTCCTCCTTCCCCAGGACACAGTCCTCCTTCCCTGGACACAGTCCTCCTTCCCTGGACACAGTCCTCCTTCCCGGGGCACAGTCCTCCTTCCCGGGGCACAGTCTTCCTTCCCGGGACACAGTCCTCCTTCCCGGGGCACAGTCCTCCTTCCCGGGGCACAGTCTTCCTTCCCGGGACACAGTCCTCCTTCCCGGGGCACAGTCTTCCTTCCCGGGGCACAGTCCTCCTTCCCTGGACACAGGCCTCCTTCCCGGGGCACAGTCCTCCTTCCCTGGACACAGTCCTCCTTCCCCAGGACACAGTCCTCCTTCCCTGGACACAGTCCTCCTTCCCTGGACACAGTCCTCCTTCCCTGGACACAGTCCTCCTTCCCGGGGCACAGTCTTCCCTCCCGGGACACAGTCCTCCTTCCCGGGACACAGTCCTCCTTCCCTGGACACAGTCCTCCTTCCCGGGGCACAGTCCTCCTTCCCCAGGACACAGTCCTCCTTCCCTGGACACAGTCCTCCTTCCCTGGACACAGTCCTCCTTCCCGGGACACAGTCCTCCTTCCCGGGGCACAGTCTTCCTTCCCGGGACACAGTCCTCCTTCCCGGGACACAGTCCTCCTTCCCGGGACACAGTCCTCCTTCCCGGGGCACAGTCTTCCTTCCCGGGGCACAGTCTTCCCTCCCAGGACACAGTCCTCCTTCCCGGGACACAGTCCTCCTTCCCTGGACACAGTCCTCCTTCCCGGGACACAGTCCTCCTTCCCGGGGCACAGTCTTCCTTCCCGGGACACAGTCCTCCTTCCCTGGACACAGTCCTCCTTCCCGGGGCACAGTCCTCCTTCCCCAGGACACAGTCCTCCTTCCCTGGACACAGTCCTCCTTCCCGGGGCACAGTCTTCCTTCCTGGGTCGGTCCTATATCCTCCCTCCCGAGGACAGTCAGCCCACCTGACAGCGTTCAGACAACCTCAGCCTGGCAGGTGTTCACAGGCTCCTGGTTTAAAGGATCAGAAGTTGGGGATGAGGCTGGCCAGGGTGCAAGTAATTCCCCTGCTGTCACCCATCAGTCAAAACAGCTTAGTGGAGGGGCCAGGTGCGCAGGCCAAGCCACACGAAGAGAGAAGTCACTTCTGCAGGGTCAAACCTGGTGTGGTTTAGCCTCCAAACTGTCTCCTGGCCCCCATGTTGTGCCTGGGTATGGGGAGCGAGGCCATCCCCGTCCCTCCCAGCCCTACTCAGGCTCCCTCCTGCTTCAGAGGACTGGGCCCCGCTAGCCTGGCAGGGGCCAGGCACTGCGACTTGATCCGTTGTGTCTTCTCTGTGAGCGGCTTCACCATTAAGAAAGCAAGGGGCCTCAGTCCAGTGGCACGGATCCGACACACTCCATGTCCTAATTATCCAGGATGAGTCAGCAGATCTGCTCGGCAGGCTCCCAGAGGCCTGGCCGCCGGCCCACAGCCACAGAACTTCAGAAGGAAGGACCTCTGTACCTGAGGAGCCCCACGTGACCTTGTCCCAACGACGCCCCTCTGTCCTCCGTATTTGTACCCGTGGGGGCTGCAGGGGTGAGGGAAGCTAGCCATGAGGTTTTCATGTGAGGCTCAGGTTCTGGAAAGAAATACCATTCCCAGAAAGTCAGGCCTCTGAGACTATTTTCACCAGACAGCGGGCGAATCGCCCAGGACCGCCCCCCAGCAGGAGCACCACACAAGGACCACTCCGGGCTATCTCTGCAGAAAGGGGCCCCGGGTGACCCCCACGAGCACCCCTGTCTTTGCTGCCGTTCCCTTTCCCAGCCGGCGTCCAACCCAGAGAGGAGACAGCTGGTAGTCACTGTGCAGGTGTGAGGCCCGGAATGCCAGGCTAGCCGCTGGGGGCCACAGCCTCCTCGTCCTCACCAGAGGCGCCCGTGCGCGTCCTCAGCGCTGTGGCGCAGCTCAAGGGCTGGCCCACGTCCACAGGCACGCCGAGTGTCCTTGCCACCTGCCCAGAACCTCCTCCTGCATCCCCCACCCCCGTCAGAGGGGGTCCCAGTGGGAGGCTCCCACCTCTACTCACTCGGGATCCCACTGACTTTCCTTTTTGATTCCGCAACCCCGTGTCCCTGCGGGGGTGCTGGCTGCAAGGGACACACCATGGCCAGTCTGGACTTTGTCCTGTCTGCTCGTGCTCCGAAGGCCCTGCCAAGCCACCACTCTCCATGACCCTGTCCCCAGGTCCGCCCTCCCCGTGCCTGTGTCTCACAGCTGCTGGCCCGTGCTCCACTGTGTATACATTAGAAATCACACACACGTGTCTGCACCCCTCCAGGTCTGAGACACCCACACTTTCTGGGCAGGGCCTTGCTAGTAAGCCAGGCCGTGAAGGAGGCTGGTGATCTTTTGCAGACTCCTTAAGGGCTGGTGCCTGACCCCACGGCGTGCTGGAGGCTAGCACACCCTGAGCACGCTGACGGGGGCTGCTGGATGGGGGCTGCTCACGACAGTCTCACCCCTCCTTCTTCCACCCCTGCTTGCAGATCCTTCTGGGGTCACATCAAGTTTCGTGCCAAGCCAGGACCTCACAAAGGGAAGCAAGACATTCTTGGGCTCCATCGTCCTGAGAGAGGGGAGAAAATGGACCTATTCTGACGACTCTTGGGATGTCCCGAGAGCCCCTGTCTCAGCCCCAGGCCGGGCCAGGCCCCTGGGCAGGAACTTCCCCTCCCGGCACTGAGCAGGGGGCCTGGCACACACCAGAATTCGAGCCCCGGAAACGGCAGAGGTCCTGGTCCCTTAAACAGCACGTGTGGCTTCAGGAAGCCATTGAGCCTCTTAGGGTCAAGTCCACTCTTGCAAATTAAAGTTGTTTTGGTCACAGAGATCTTTATCGTTCAAAATCATACTCTGGAACCCAGTACATGAAACCAACAACAGTGAGAAAACTGTCTCTCATAAGAGGGACTGAGCATTTTCAGAGGACTTGCCAGGGAGAGATGCTGCTTCGGAACCCCTGGCCCCACAGAACCCCCTAGAAGGATGGGGGCCGGGGTTCTCTCTGAGACTCCAAGCTCCATGTGTCCCTGTGGTCCCTTCCAGGCCATGGGAAAGTACTGTTTCTCTACTGCACTTTCAGGAAGAACCCTTCTTGATCTCGTGGGGGAGCAAAGTTCTTTTAAAGCAATGCACAAGCCTTGCTGACCTCATGTTCCTTTCTGAAAGCAGCTCTGACTGCTGGTGGATGGCAGAAGGAAACAGAGCTCCCCCACACTGTCCTCCAGGAGAAGGAGGGAGACCCCCACCCCCACTGCCCTCCAGGAGAAGGAGGGAGACCCCCACCCCCACTGCCCTCCAGGAGAAGGAGGGAGACCCCACCCCACTGTTCTCCAGAAAGAGGAGAAATGTTCCCCCACCCCCACTGTCCTCCAGGAGAAGGAGGGAGACCCCCACCCCCACTGCCCTCCAGGAGAAGGAGGGAGACCCCCACCCCCACTGGCTTCCAGGAGAAGGAGGGAGGCTCCACTTGCTAAGATCCTGTCCAGAGTCCATCAGTGGTGGAGTCAGTAAAGGGCTGAGTGACACAACGGGACCTAACATGGAGTGTGACAGCTTAGGGCCACTCTGAACTGTAAGAATCCCTGACACATGGGCGTCACACTTGGGACCAAGGAGGGCTGGAATGATTCTGGAACAAGAGAGGCAGGATTTCGGCTGTGGAAGACAAGATCGAAGCTGGGAGATGCCAAATACGTAGGAGGGAACCGGGGCACTGCGAGCTGTGCCTCACGACCTACTTTATGCCACCTTGATCCTTCAGAGACAGGGTTTAGTCATTTTTGTCTGAATCAGGTGGTCATTTCTGATTAAAATCAAATTCTGTTCATGCAACCGGTCAGTTCATACGTGAAAAGGATCAAGGAGGTCAGTAATTTGACTTAATTTTTCAAATTAAAAATGAGTTAGGGCCCTTATAATCTCTCTTCTAAGCCATTTCAAACATCCTAATTGTCCCCTGCGTCCCTCCAGTGCCCACCGTTGCCAGCACGGGGCCCCTGCCCCCTGATCCTCACAGACCCCCCTCCCCCGCCCCACAGCCACTGCTGACTTTGTCCAACTTCTGGTTTATAGGGCACTTGCTCTCAGACTTTGGTGTGAATCGCCCAGGAAATGTGTAAACGCCACAGATGTGAGACCCACCTCCACGGCTACTGAATCAGAATCTGTACGTGGATTAGCTCCCGCTGCTGCCGTAACAAAGGATCACGTTCTGTGGCTTCACACAGGCACCACGGCTCACCGTACGGCTCCAGAGGCCCCAAGTCTCAAAGCGTCTCACGGCTACCGGTCAAGCTGCCGGCAGGGCTGGTGCCTCGGGGAGGCTCTGCGGGAGCGTCCTCCAGCCTCCGAGGCCGTGGCGCTCCCCGGCACGAGCCGGGAGGGTGGGCGCTCCCTTCACCCTCAAAGAGCATCAGTCCAGCTGCCACTGTGGTTGTCACCCGTGCTTTCTCTCAGACTGCGCCTCCCTCTTGCGCTCATGAAGGCCCTCCTGACTGCAGTCAGGACCACCTGGAACATCGGGGATATAAGCTTCCTGTGTCAGGGGCCTCGATTTAATCACTCCCAGAGGCCCGTGGGCTGCGTCAGGGGCACGGGCCCGGGACCGGTGCGTGGGAATCCGCGGAGGCCTCCTTCTGTCGCCCACAGCACTCGTGGTGCTTGGACGTGTATCTCCAACGAGCTCCGGGAGCTTGAAAGCTGCTGGACCGTGAGGCCTGTCCCGACCCAGGTCGGGGTGGGGAAGCGCCCCCGCCCGCCGTGGCACACTCACGCTCCTGCTCGGCCTCAGTCTCGCCCTTCCCTCCGTGGGACGCCATCTCCTGGACCCCACCGAGTCCACCTGTGAGGCCCCACTCAAAGTGGCCGCTTCTCGCTGGCGTCTCTCAGTTCTCGCCGGCGTTGCTGGCATGTTATTAGCAAATGAGATACTTTGATGGCAATGATTAAATCACCCCTTCCTTGGGCCCTTACCGGTGCCCCCACTGTCCTGTCCCACCGACCCCCAGGGCTGGACCTCTGCATCTCCCAAGGGTCCCAAACCACAGAAATAACCCCTCACCAGAGCCTAGCCCAGGGTCACATCCGGGGTCTGGTCTGATGGGAAGTTGTCAAATACATTTTCTCCCGGCTTCTGCTACCAGAGCCTCCGCATCTCACCCCGCCACACTGTGCCCCGCCGCCCCCCGTCCCGGACTCCATGCGAGCACCTTTCTCCACACTGGGTCACCTGCCACGTTGACAGACACGCCCCCACCCCCATAAGATGAGCTCCTGGAGTATAACGGGTCTGACTGTGCATCCCATTGGCTCCCCTGGTCAGGCAGGGGTTTGCAAACTGCAGAAACACTGAGGCCCAATCCAAACCAAAGCTCTACCGGGTGGCAGAGCTGGGTGACTGTGACCCTGGATGCCCCATGAGGGCTCATCCACCTTCCCAGATGTTCCACATCCTGGCACACAGAGACTGGACACTTGTCCGGTGCCCCGGGTGAGTGCGTAATGCTAATTATAGCCAAAGCACAGACGTTCCAGAAACCCAGGCCCCACACGGCCTGCTGAGGACCACGGCGGGGCAACTCGAGCCCTCCTTTGAGGCTGGCGGGTTAACACCCCTAGGCATCCACGTCCCGATCCCCAGTACCTGGCAAGGGGAATTCAGGCTGGGAGTCAGCTGACTCTGAGATGGAAAGAGTGTGCTGGCTTTCACAGGTAGGCCCAATGGGATAAGGTCCTTAAAGGCAGAAGACGGGCAGGAGAGGAGGTCAGGGTGGCAGGTGTGAGAAGGACTCGATCTGCCGTGGCCAGCTGTGAGGACAGGGGACAGCACCGCAAGCCAAGGGCTGTGGGTGTCCCTGAAAGCTGGAAAAGGCATGAAGTGAATGTAAGTTCTTCTCTGGAGCCTCCAACCCCCCGAGGCAGCAGCGTAGGGCCCCCACAGAGGAAGGAGATGCATTAGAAAAGAATTAGGTTTCACGCCAACTAAATTTAAGAGAAATAGCTCAGAGTCTATAAAAAGTACTTTTTTCTTAGAAAATTATGTTTTTTTATTTACATTGTATCAAATGTAAAAAAGACTAATGATCAATAATAGTAATAACCCACATTTGTGTCCAAATTTAGACTCACAAAGCACACTAACACGTGTTGTACCATACGGGCCTCCAGATGAAGCCTCTGAGAACACGGGTGCTGTGCCCGAGTCTGCAGGTGGGCGCGGTCGCGGTCAGGGCCACACTCGAGGTCACCTGGCTATAAGCGCAGTGAGAGCGCGGTCTCCGGCTTCGCACCAGGACTCTCCTCAGAGTTTGCAGACAAATGTTTGCAGAAGAATCGTCTTTGATTTTGAAAGTCGAAGATTATTTTCAACATTAAACTCAGCTCATTCTCCAAGCCTCAGAAACAAAAGCAGGAAGGATGTGATTCCCCACGCCTGTTTTAATATCGCCTCACCTGAGCGGACACCCAGAACAGCCAGAAAAGAGAACAACCGGGAAAAAACACATGGGGAACGGCCTTCAGAAACCTGCAGGGACGAGGCGTTGCTGGAGCGTAACCTGCCTGCAGCCTTCCCTCGAACCCTGCTCCAACCAAGCTCATGACATCAGCAACACCACAGTCTGGACGTCCTCTCCCTCAGAACAACAAACGGACCCTGCGGCCCTGGGACACCGTCCCCGGTGCACCTGCCCTGCTCCTCACCTGCTCTTTAATTGGACGCCCAGCGTCCGAGGCCTGTGGAAGTGCCCCCCGCCCCCGGCCCGGCCTCCTTCGTTAGCGCACACTCTCAATTGATTAAATGGATGATTGATCATCAGGCTTGAGTCATTTGTTTTCCAGACCCTCGTTGGCTCGGAACGGAAAGTGATGCGCAACCTTCGTTAGGGAGCAGCGGGCGTCCATCACCGCCCCCGCCCGCGCAGACGTGAAGTGGGGGCTACCGCGGGCACCAGCGCCGTAACTGCCGCCAGCGTCCCCTCCGGCCGGTGCGTGGCCTCCATCAGTTCCGCTGTTTTGAGGTGAGCGTCCCCAGCAGGCTGCTGCCAGGTGCCGGTCACACAGGACACACTGCTTCCATCGTCCAGCCAAAAGCCGCCCGGATCCCCATCTCCTGGCACCTAACTGTGTTCCCCTCCCAAACACAGTGATGGTCCAGGGCCATGGCCTATGCCGAGCTACGACCCTCACAGAAGAGGCCACCGTGACGGGACGAGGGGACAGCACCCGCAGGGCAAAGGGCAGGATGCCCGTGTTTTCCACCCTTCCCGACTTTACCTTTCCCTAAAGGCATAAAACCAAGCAAGCCACCCTGGAGCTAGTCCTTCAGCAAGGGGACCGGGGGCTGCAGGATGAGGGCCCAGACAGGCCCTGCACAGTGGGTGATGTCAGCACATGCAGCTAACCCCGTCCTACGGTCTACACCGACCTGGAACTCAGGTATCACCTACATACTATCTCCACTGACTGGAGTCTCAGAGACCATGTCTTCTGACTCTACACGAATCTTCAGTGAAGGAGAAAGTCTTGCTCTCAGTGACCAGCTGCAGAAAATGGCCAGTCGGGCTGCCTGGGCGGCTCAGTCAGCTGAGCGTCCAACTCTTGATTTTGGCTCGGGTCATGGTCCAGGGGTCATGGGATCGAGCCCCTGCCGGGTTTCTGTGCTGGGCACGGAGCCTGCTTGAGATTCTCTCTCTCCCTCTGCTCCTCTCCCCCACTCCCGTGTGCTCGCTCGCTGGCTCTCTCTCTCAAAATAAATAAGTAAACATTTAAAAAAAGAAAAAGGAAATGATCAGGGATAATACTGTCCCATGATGGGAACTCTGTAACGTGATGGCAACAGTGTATCCTGATGGCAACTGTATCATGACGGAAGCCCTGTATCATGTTATGGTATCATGGCTACACTACAACATGGTGGTGACGTTGTATCGTGACGGGAACACTGTCCTGTCATGACTACATGTCCCATCGCCATGCCTGGCGACAGCT
Organism: Panthera onca; assembly: GCF_046562875.1. Lineage (NCBI taxonomy): Eukaryota > Metazoa > Chordata > Mammalia > Carnivora > Felidae > Panthera > Panthera onca. The sequence goes on from NC_138343.1 coordinate 150,998,265, forward strand.
GCACCAAAGAGCAAGAAAGAGAGGAACACAGCTGACACAGATCCCAACCCGGCTGTGAGAAAGCACATGGAAAATGAGAATGAAGTTGGCCCACCCAGCTGCACGGAGACCCTTCATGCTGTACAGCCGGGCCTGGGAGTGGGGCGGAAGTGAAGCAGGGAGTCCGATGTGACTGTCACGTGTGTGCCTAAGCCACGGAGCCAAAGCTTCGCCCATCCTTGAAGTTGATAAGGGCTTTTCCCTAGGTGTGGGTCCACAGGGGAGTGTTTCTGGCATCTCTCTTGCCTCACCCACAAATTCCCAGTTTATCTTTCTTTAAAATTAAGCAAGGATTGGAAGTCAAAGATGAAGCGTCTATATTTTCACCCTCAATCTTTTAACAGTTGTCTTACCCACTGCAAATGTAGAAGCAATGTTTTTAGCAACTTGACTTCATCAAATCTTTCCAAAACATTCAACTCAATCTTCATAAAGACATCTTTCTTTTTTCAGACTTTACTGATTTGCATGCCACTTAAATAAATTACATAATCACAATGACAACAGTCATAAACAGACTTAGAACCGAATACCCCAATTTTGGCAGCAGCAAATGGGGTCAGCGGTGGTAGTGGAGCTCTGGCCACCAGGACTTGCAGAAGGGGTGAGGCTCCCTGGCCAGACTAGACCGCCTGGCACAGGAGGTGAGAGCAGGACGTCTACGGCGTCGAGGGCAGTCAGGGTCACGTAAGCACCCTAACATCGGACTGGAGGGAGGGTTGCTGTGTGAAGGCCAACATCAAGGACCACTGGGTGTGGCCTGGCTCTTGCTGGTGCCGCTGACTTGAGGCCAGGAAACAGCTCTTGTCCAACCGACCAAATCACAGATTCAGGCTGAGAGGTGTGTGTTTACATTTGTCACATGATGAGTCGTGATCAAACTGGAGTTTGGAGACTTTAGGTCTCCAGAACCCACCAGCTTCCTAAAATGCTTCGAGAGAACTCACGTGTTTGACATTTACTTTAACTGGGTTTTTTTTTTTTTTTAACTGAAGACCCTTTTCTATTTACAAGCACGTGTGTATGTGTAACGTATGTGACATGTTCTCGTGTAACGGAGGCGTGGCGTAGGAAGCCCGCCCACAGGCCACTTGCCCCCTGCACACAGCTCGGCATCAGCAGCGCTGGCCGCCCGCAGCCTCACCGTCGTGCGCGCGGCCTGTGAGTATTGTCGCAGGAGCAGGAACAGGACAGCGCCCGCCGCCACCCTCCCCCACCCAGCCCACACCGCCCACACCGGCTCTCCGAAACCCGGCAGTCTTTCAGTGAAGCGTTCCAGCCCATGGCTCAGTCCCATCCAGATTCCGTGTTGCAGGCCGGTCGACATGCAGAGAGTCAGCACCTACAGGAAGCGAAAGCGTCTCCAGGGTCAGCACCCACGACTCTCGCGGGCCCTCCCGGGAAGAGCACGGCTTTCAAATCACCTCCAGGGCCCGCGCCCCGGCCCTTGGCCAGCATCCGGAGTGGAAGCCACACCACGGGAATGGGTGCCGGGTTCATTCGGCGCCAGCCCCGCAGCTGGAGGCCCTCAGACCGTGTTCTCCCGCGGGTGTGCGTCCCGCCATCCCACCGCGATCGCCCTGGGGCCTGGGTGACAAGAATCCAGCTTGCGTGTCTCCCGTTCAGGAATGGTTTTTCCGTCTGGATTTATGTGCCGTCAGAATTTTCCGGGAACAAAACTGAGCCGGCAGAACCATCCTGCTGGTGGCAGTTCAGGCAGAAGAGACGAGGTGCCCTGGAAAGACCCTGTGCCCGCCCCGGGGCCTGCTCCCAGAGGTGACACGTACATACCTCCAGTCCCCCTCGCACCGAGGGGACAGAGCGGCCTAAGAACAGGCAGCCGTCAGCTGGCCAGGAAGGGGCAGGGAGTCTGCCCGGCGTGGGGGCCTCATTAGCCCCCCGTGGAGAGCCGACCAAGCAGCGGGGCGGCCTCCTACTGCCTGACCCCTGCCTCCGCTCATTCTTCCACAGATTAATTCCCCAAGCTGACAAATCACAGTGCCCAGTGTGCCCGGGGTCACTCAGTCACACTGGGTTCTGGTCAGTGTCAACCACGGCTTTACCCAAGGGTTGGGGGAACGCCGCGGAGGAGAAGGCGTCCAAACACACCCGTGTGAGCTCGACCCAGAGAGGGGGCTGTGCAGGGAGAGCACTCTCACAACCTGGCCAGCGGTGAAACACGACCAGGCAGCCCTGGGGTGGCGCAAAAGCCCCTTTGCACCAGACTCCTGAGGGTGTTTGAGTACGGAGGTCGTCCACGGAGAGACGCGAGGGCTGTGGACACTCTGTGCTCTAGGATACGGGTGCTGTCACCTGGAATAACATCCTGCATTTGCAGACTGTTTTTGCAAAAATATCCTTTGCATGCAGGTGTCATTTACCCTCTCAAAGGCCAGGGTAGTAGAAATACTACCCTATTCCTCAGACGGAAAACCTGAGCCATGGCATTCGGGGTCACCACAGCTCCGGGCTGAGGGCACCCCGCACATGGCAGGTGTTCCTAAGACTTGCTACGCTCCAGGGTACGTGGGACTAAAAGAAGGGCTACCAATTTGGTAAGAAGAGCAAATCTGAAGACTTGTTGCCGAGACTTTCTACGTACAAGGAATGGTCTAACCGATACTAAGTGACAGGCCGAGACTATGAGACGGGCCCCCGCGCCCAGCCACTCACCTGCCTAGCGGGGCGGCCACGTACCCCGGCCTCCGTGCCCAGGGACCCGTGGTGCGGGTCCTCTGGGGCGTGGCCCTGGGTTCAGGATTTTCAACAGTCCCCGGCGCTCTGAGCTGCAGCCCAGTCACCCAGCGGAGGCCGCCAGTGCCGCATCCGGAGAGCCCCGCGCACTGACGCACCCCAACAGTGGCAGCAGCCACTCCTGGTAATAGTCTCAGACTCCCGTGCCCTTACGTACCAGAAACCATAATGAGCACTTCACACGCATAAAATGGCTTCACATAACCCCCAGGACCACCCTTTGAAGGCACTGTCATTACCCCAGTCACAGATGGAAACAGGCGCTGAGGACCTTGCCTCATCCACACAGTTGGAACCTGGCTGTCCCTTTGCCCGGAGACGCGCCCCTGCCTTTGGGCTACAAACAACTAGTGGGACTGACCCTCGGGCACAGCCCTCTCTCCGGTCACTTCACCCGGGACTAATTCTGGTCCAATGGGGAAGATGTATTTTTGCAAGTTCTGATCTCAGTGTCTACTTTTATGATGCTGACTATTATAACAATCTCCTGTGAGCGTTACCTGCATGTATTTGTGTACACATATGTATACACACACACATTTACTCACATTTCTCGTACGGTGAGTCATAAAATGTGCCTCTCCAGCCAACAAAAAGATCAGGCCAGCACAAAAATGTCGCGGGGCTGCCTTTAAGACCACTAATTGATTCCGCTGCCTGGATATCCACTTGCAAGGCACCCCCAAGCCTCAGAACATGACGGCACCAACGGTCCGGCAACAGCTGCCTTAAGCCGCAATCTGCTCTCCACCGAAAGGGTGGCATCAGATGGCTTCTCGTTTTACACACTTTCATTTTTATAACAGCATCCCCGCTGTCAGAGCTGCTGCCGGTGGGTGCGGAACGGAGCCCTGGGCGCTGACGTGGTGAAGGATGAGAACACACAGCAGGCAGAGGCCTGGTGCCGGTGCGGCCCAGACCCCGACTCCAGCCAGCGAGCGCGCCATTGCTTGGGCGCTGAGCCCACCCTGTCCGTTCTGGGTGAGGGCACGCACACTCGGCCCGGCTCACACGCGCGCACACTCAGCCTTGCTCACACGTGCACACGCACACTCGGCCTCGCTCACACGTGCGCACGCACACACACTCAGCCTGGCTCACACATGCACACACTCAGCCTTACTCACATGCACGCACACTCAGCCTTGCTAACACGTGCACACGCACACTCGGCCTCGCTCACACGCACGCACACACACTCAGCCTGGCTCACACACACGCACACACTCAGCCTTGCTCACATGCACGCACACTCAGCCTTACTCACACGTACACACGCACACTCAGCCTCACTCACTCACACGCACGCACACACACTCAGCCTGGCTCACACACACGCACACACTCAGCCTTGCTCACATGCACGCACACTCAGCCTTGCTCACACCTGTACACGCACACTCGGCCTCGCTCACACGTGCACACACTCCTTTTTCACACACGTGCACACACTCAGCCTCACTCACACGCACGCACACACACTCAACCTGGCTCACACGCACACATACTCAGCCTTGCTCACATGCACGCACACTCAGCCTCACACGTACACACGCACACTCGGCCTCGCTCACACGTACACATGCACACTCGGCCTCGCTCACACACGCACACACTCAGCCTTATTCACATGCACGCACACTCGGCCTCGCTCACACGTGCACACACTCCTTTTTCACACACGTGCACACACTCAACCTCACTCACACGCACGCACACACACTCAACCTGGCTCACACGCACACATACTCAGCCTTGCTCACATGCACGCACACTCAGCCTCACACGTACACACGCACACTCGGCCTCGCTCACACGTACACATGCACACTCGGCCTCGCTCACACGCACGCACACACACTCAGCCTGGCTCACACACACGCACACACTCAGCCTTGCTCACATGCACGCACACTCAGCCTTACACGTACACACGCACACTCAGCCTCACTCACTCACACGCACACACACACACTCAGCCTGGCTCACACACATGCACACTCAGCCTCGCTCACACGTGTACATGCACACTTGGCCTCTCTCACACGTGCAACACCACCTTTTTCACACACGTGCACACAGCCTTGCTCGCACGCGTGCACACACACTCAGCCTCACACACGCGCACACACACTCAGCCTGGCTCACACACGCGTGCACGCACACTCAGCCCGGCTCACACACGTGTCCACGCACACTCGGCCCGGCTCACACACGTGTCCACGCACACTCGGCCCGGCTCACACATGTGCACTCAGCCTTGCTCACATGCACGCACAGCCCTGCTCACATGTGCACACGCACACTCGGCCTCGCTCACACGCACACACACTCAGCCTAGCTCACACATGCACACACTCAGCCTCGTCCATGCATATGCACACACACTCAGCCTTGTTCACACACGTGCACACACTCATCCTGGCTCACTCACGCGCATGCACACTTGGCCTCGCTCACACATGCACACGCACACTCGGCCTGGCTCACACGCACGCACACTCAGCCTCGCTCACACATGCACACACTCAGCCTCACCCACACGCGTGCACACACACTCACCTTTTTCACACACGTGCACACACTATCCTCACTCACACATGCACACGCACACTTGGCCTCACTCACACGAGTACACACACTCAGCCTTATTCACATGCACATGCACACTCAACCTTGCTCACATGCGCACACACTCAGCCTGGCTCACACACGCGTGCACGCACACTCGTCCTCGCTCACACGTGCACACGCACACTTGGCCTCACTCACACGTGCGCACACACACTCAGCCTTATTCACATGCGCATGCACACTCAGCCTTGCTCACATGCGCACACACTCGGCCTCTCTCACAAGTGCACACACTCAGCCTCACCCACGCGTGTGCACACATACTCAGCCTTGTTCACACATGTGCACACACTCATCCTGGATCACTCACACGCATGCACACTCAACCTCGCTCACAAGTGCACACACTCAGCCTCACCCACACACGCGCATACACACTCAGCCTGGCTCACACACACGCACACTCAGCCTCGCTCACACGTGCACATGCACACTTGGCCTCACTCACACGTGCACACACACTCCTCCTTTTTCACACACGTGCACACACTCAGCCTTGCTCACACGCATGCACACGCACTCAGCCTCGTTCACACTGTGCACGCACACTCAGCCTGGCCCACACGCACATACACTCAGCCTGGCTCACACACACGCACACTCAGCCTCGCTCACACGTGCACACGCACACTTGGCCTCACTCACACGTGCACACACACTCCTCCTTTTTCACACACGTGCACACACTCAGCCTTGCTCACACGCATGCACACGCACTCAGCCTCGCTCACACTGTGCACGCGCACTCAGCCTGGCCCACGCACTCACACACTCAGCCTTGCTCACACATGCACACGCACACTCGGCCTCGCTCACGCGTGTGCACGCACACTCAGCCTCGCTCACATGTGCACACACACATGCGTGCTACAAGACAAGCCCAGTTTCCACAGGCCGAGAGGGTACTTGCACTTATACACGCACTTGTGCTTAGGTTTCAGGATCGAACGTGTTAATTCTCCGTCTACTTCATCCTTCCTATTAAAGGTATCAGAGAGCATCACTCCACGCTGCACAGAATAGCAGAGTAACGACCCCTCCTCTCCAAAGACGGTCACACCCCAGCTCTGGCATCCGTGACTGTGCTGTGTTAGCGGATGGAGTTAGGGTTGCTAATCAGCTGATCTGAGTTGGAGCGGCCCGGGCAGCAGGCAGAGGACTCAGCCCCACATCACTGGCTCTGAACACAGAGGCTGGGAGGCAGGGAATGCAGGGGCCTCTGGATGATGGAGAAGGCACAGGAACAAAGATGACTTCTCCAGAGGAGACCAGCCTCTGACAGCCGGATTCAGCCCAGTGAGGCCTAGGTCAGATTTCTGTCCTAGAGAATTGTGGGAGATACGTGGTTGTTGTCGAGACACCAAATTTGTGACAATTTGTCACAGCGGCAATGGTTAACTAATTCAGTCCTCATTCCAAGGAGAAGTTCAGAATTTGCCGGATTAACATGCACGCACACTCAGCCTTGCTCACACATGCACACGCACACTCAGCCTTGCTCACACGTGCACACACTCAGCCTCACCCACGCGTGTGCACGCACACTCAGCCTTGTTCACACACGTGCACACACTCAGCCTCACTCACACGTGTGACTGGCTCGCCTGCCCTTCACAGGTGGAAAACCACAGCTGCCACCCCACTCTGGCCCTGAAGAGCTTCTCCATCAGGCAGCCCTCCAGGAATCTTAAAGAGTTCTAGAAATGTGAGCGTGGGGGAGGAAGAGGGGACACATTAGGCTCAGGCTCAGTCTTCCTTCTCCCCACAGGCCTGTCCCCAGAGCCCTGGGGGCTCGCTGGCCGAGCTCTGGCAGAGGCAGCCTGGCCGCACGAAGACGCACCGTGGGCTCTGGGCTCAGAAGTGCTGCGGAAGTCCCTGCACGCTGTGCTTACACCACCGTCCGTTCATTAATCCCGTTTGCTGCGAGCTCCGAGGCCGGCCCCCCAACACGTCACCCAGAAGGAATGGGTCTCTCAAGCTCATGGCCAACTGCCAGGAAGTGGTGACTTCACCGAACCCATGGCCGTGGGCGGCAGCCCACAGGCCCCACTGGACGCCCGCCCCCTGTAGCACTCCAAGCGCAAGGGCTCAGGGTAGGCGTTCCGCAAACACGCACCCGTGGGTGGGTCAGGGGCGGCTAGCGGTCCCAGCCTGTCTCCCCACGTCCCCTCACAGGCCGTGGTCACGAAGGCGCCCCACTGCCCTCTGTTACACCCACACTTGCTCCCTGGTCCTGGTTTTGGGCCACATCCTCACTTCCCGAGGACTCGGCTTTGTTACTAGAAAGCAGGCCAGCAAACCCAGTGAAGGCCCTGCTCAAGCCGCCCCAAACCGAGAGGAAAACTTGTTCTGTACCTCAGTTTTGGGTTTTAAAAGTGAAATAAATAAACTAGATGAGATAGGAATATAGGGAAAGTGATTTTACAGAACTGGACACCCATCAAGGGGCAGGAGGTTGGTTTCTTTATTCACAGCCTAGGGAGTGGTGGGGGAAGGGCAGGTGGGGTCGTGAGGAGCCACGCAGGGTCACACCGGGTCACGCGGCGGTTATGAGGGATTGGCACAGGCGGCCCCTCAAAGGCCGGGCCGCTCCCCCAAGACACCCTGCACTCAGGTGCTTGCCTCTGGGGTCTTCACCTCTACCTTCGTCTACACCGATGGCCACCCAGCCCACACGCATCAGTGGGCCTGAGAACTCGGGTCAGCCTCGGAGGGAGGTGGCCACGTAATTGTCACCACTGGGACAAGAGCTCAGGAGGCCAGCGGGATGGGCCGCTGTCGTAGCATCCCCGGGCACCGGACCCACCCGATGCTCGCTGGGCAGCGGCATGGGAACGCCCACCGCCCCTCTGGTGCCCGGGCGCCAACCACCTGCTAGACGCTGTGACTGTGCTCTCACCGGGCACGGCCCCAGATGCCCATTCTGTGCCAGGCCGTCGTCCCGCAGGTGAGGAAGAGGGGCTTCCGGGCAGTGTGACGCCAGCCCGCTCGGCACCTTCCCACACACTGCCGTGGCTGTCGCTGAGCCCACCGCTAGCACAGCCCCAGAGCAGCAGAGGGCCGGGAGGGAAGGCCGGCCTCTCGCGGCCCGGCCTCTACCCTCTTCCTAGGCTTCTGCCATTCTCTCGGTTCCAGTAGGAACCAGCGTCCGGGCCCAGCCCGACCTGCCTGGCTCTTGTGTTCCACCTTCTGCAATTTCCAGGGTGCGCACCCTCCCTGCTGACCTGCCTCTGTCCCCGGCCCGCAGGTCCGGGAGGCCAGGGATCCTCCTCACTGGAAGCTTCTGTCGCTTGCTGGTTGGTGTTTGTTCCTGGAGGAATGGAAAGGAGGTGGCCTCGGGCTTGTGTTCTCAGCCTCCTACTCACACTGCATTTTCCTGGTTGAAGGGAGACTCCCGCCAAGCTGGGACTCCAGGTGTCCTGCCAGAGGGGTTGTCTTCACAGGTCGCAGAGCAAACGTGGTGGCTGCCGGGCCTCCAGGGGAGAAGATGAAAACATGGTCTCTTTCCAGCACTGACAGGGCTCTGCATACCCATCGCCCTCACTTCAGGGCCGGCCCCCTGGCCGCACGCCAAGCCACACAGGGCGCAGGTGCCCAGCTCGCACTTAGAAACACCCCGTTATTCAGAAACCTCCCCGCCTCTCCTCTCCTAAGCCAACACTGCGAGACTCGATTTCCAAGCACCGCGTTCCTGGGGCTTTAAAAATAAAGTCTGCTGGGAAGTCGTGGGCAGGGGAGACTGGCCCACGGCCGGGGTTGCGCTGCAGGAATTCGGGGCGGCCCGCAGGCAGCTGGCGTCTGCCTCCTCGGCTGCAGTCGGGAAGGTCCTCAGTAGGCCGTGGCCTCCGCCCAGACCGTGGCTGTAGGTGCCGTGGACACAGAAGCAGCTGCAGAGCAGAATGCTTTTTTGTCTGTAAGACCCTCTTATCAGGCAGGACGACGGGACAAACGTGGTTTCGAAGAGAAGCAACCTCGGGTCAGGGGCCAACAGCGCCCCGGTTGCTCAGGGAGCCGCAGGGACGCAGCTAGGGCGGTGGGGACAGAAGCGGCTTCCAGCGTATCGTGTAAACAGAGACGGCACTGGGGGGTGGGGCTAGTGAAGCCCCAGGAGGAACAATTTGGTAAAATCTGAGATAACAGTTAGAGATACTTTACCTTTACTCTCAAAGAGCCTTCGATTTTTAACATTTCTTTCAAACAGTTTTGGAAGACAATTTCATGCTGTCTTTTTAGGAGAAAGAGAAACTGAAAATAAATAAGAATGAGTTTCTGCCCACGACGATGCTGGGCTGTTTGACTCCACAGACTCCTATTCCTTCGTTCAGAGCAAGGGGGGAAGCGAGAGGAAGTGATGGCACTGATGTCCATGAGCCCACGCGGCAGAACTCCTCCGGGGCCCCGTGTCTGCCGGTCGCTGCTCTGCTCGGGGACAGGTTGGCGGCCGGCCAAGGGGGGGCGTCAGCCTAGGCTTCTCCCTGCAGGCGTCCAGGGGGTGAGCACCCAGAAGCCGGGCCGGCCCGGGACGGGACCCAGCCACCTGCCCGCCAGCCCGCACCCTCTGCCCCGAGGCCTGGCTGCTCTCACTTGTCGCCGGGAGCTCAGCTGCTGATAAGCAAGAGGAGAAAATCCTCTCAAGAGGCTGGTCTGACTCCAGGCTCCCCACGTGCAGCTCTCCTTAGAGCACATTCTGCTTGTGCCCCTACCCCAGACCGACGCGCCAGGCAGAGGGGGGCACCCGAAGGACTCAGAGCAACCAGTGTTCAATACGTTCTACCTATTTCTCAAAAAAATAAAGAGGGTGCGTTTCTGTGGTCAGACAGCTTTTCTCCCTGTGGGTCTCCCCAACACGGGTCCCCTGAGGGCGGGATGAGTAACATCTCCTATCCCCCACCCCGCCCAGGAACACCTGTGCCAGAACTGGGGTCCCACAAAACTCTCTTTGGGAAATGTGCCCGGTCCCCACAAAGAATCCTGCCACCTGGCCCTCCTGCTCGAGGACAAAGAGGACATTTTTCAGAGGGCGTCCCCAATGAGACCTCCTCCCTAAAGTGTCCTGAGGTCAGGGGCGTTTGGAGAAAACAGCTAGCAGATTTTTACCGAGGATTTTAATTGGTCGTGTGGGTGGATTCCCCACCAGACTGTCAGCCAAAATCCAAGCTAGAAGAACAAGGTGTCTCCTGTTCCTGTGCTGCACCCCTTCCTCAACACTAGAGACTGACGAGGGCCTGCTCCAGGAGGGACATTCTATATCTTGAGGCACCCAGACGAAGCAGGGAGGGCCCCTGCCTGTGACTTCAGCATGTGGACTTTCCAGACATGTGGCAGCTCTGTTTCTGTGACTTAGCATTTTCCTGGTGCCAAAGACAGCTCTCTGTCTGGGACTTACAGTCAGTCAGGTTGATCCAGAGTATCTGAGCCACCACAACTGGAGAAGACAGGCCTTGGGGGCCATCACAGCTGCGGGAGGAGACGGGCCCTGGGGGCCCATCACAGCACCTCTGTGCTTTAGTTACAACACAAACAATGGACAATCAGGGTTTGTGTCCTTATGTAGCCAAACAAACAGAAATCATAACAATCTATAGTTAAATAACTCCTTGCTTATATATTATAAAAATAGTGACTTGATAATTATTTGGCCCATATAGGAATACCACCTAGATAAATATGAGATTAAATATGAACACAGACTGTCTTACTTTTCCCAACTCTAAAGAATTTTTTAACTTGTGGACTATGCTTCCCCACCCTTTTCGCTTTCTATAGGAAAATGCTCAACTGGCTAAAACTTTCAGAGAGTAAATAGATCCAGTCACAGTGTCTCAGGTCCTCACTCGGGTGTGGATGCAGGTGTAGACGCAGGGTCGTCTGCACTCACAGGCATCCCGTAGCCCTGTGTTGGACTTTAGTGGGCATCAGGGCACACAGCCTGGGGTCTCTGTGTCCTTTTGAGGTGACCCCGTCTGGGCTGCAGTTTATGTCCAGTAGGTAGGGTGACTGCTGACAGCCCAGGGACTGTGATGACTAAGGGGTCTCTTCTCTTCCAGAGAAAAGCATCTTACTAGCCCCCCGTGTGCCTGTAGGTAATGCCCAGGGACAGGGACAGGGACAGGGAGGGACAGAGGGCTGTGCTGGCTCCTGCCTCCTCTGAGGCAAGAAAGGCAGCCTGCTCACCCTTCCCTGTCCCTTCGGCAACCACGCACATTGTCGATGTGAATTTAGCAGGCTGGCAATAGTAGCTTACCCCGGGCCTGCGTGAATCGTGAATCCAACAGGTGGGACACGAAGCTCGGTCCCGCCACGTGTGGAGCCCTGGGAAAGAGGAAGAAGCAGTGTGTGGCCACGGCGTGGCCGTGTGATCCCGTTTCGGGAGCCCATGAAGTGCCTGACTCCGTTCCTGGCTGGCTTTGCCCAAAGAATTCACTGCGGGGCTTCCCAGTTTTTCACCAAAAAGGAAAAAATTAAGTACTTATTTATTATTTTCTTCTTTCCTCCAAAGGCAAAAAGCTTGAAGTTAGCAAAAGGAACGTAAGTGAGCAGTAACCGTGCACCAGGTGAGGAAGACCATCTCCCGGAACTTTCAGGGGCCCGGGGCCAGTTGGGCAGCAGGAGGCCACTGGACTCTCTCTTCACCGGTGTTCATGACGACTTCCTGTGAGGGCTGTACAGATGCACAGGGACTGCGTGAGCTCCATGTCCCGTCCTGACCTGCAGTCTCCCTGGGGACAGGGCCATTCACCCCACCACCCGTCTGTCTGCCTCAGCCCGAAGGATGGCAGCTGACTCCTAAAATGAAACCATCACCACGATGGCTCCTTGGGACCAGGGACGGATGGCCCCTCTGGTGCCAGGGCCAAAGGGAGAGACGAGGAGGGCCAGGCCTTGGGCACAGCTTGAATGTGGGTTCAGATCCAGGCCCAGCAGCAGAAACCGGGTGTGGGGTCCCTGTCCCAGTGAGACAGGCAATCAGCCACGCCTCTCATTCTGTCATGCTGGTCTCTCCCAGTTGCCCTGGGAAGCTGCCTTGTAAATGCTTTAGAAACCAATGTTTACAGCAGAGAGGGCGGGGTCAGGACGACCGTCATCAAATCCGGTTTCTTCTGAAGTTCAGAAGCTTTGGTGCAGGAAGTTCCCATCCCGTCCCCCATGCTTCCCACCTCACTCATTCAGACTCTTCTCCTTTCCTGTTTCAGCCAGAGACAGGACACTGCCCACCTCACCCGCCCACCTCAACCGTGCCCAGACCTGATGGGTTCAGAAGGAGGCAGAAGCCTCGGCCCACTGGCCCTGGGACGGCCCCTCCTGACCCCAGAGCCATCCTGGGCCAGGGGTTTCCACCCACCTTTCTCCCCAAGTTCCACCCAAACTCCCGGTGGGCAAAAATGTGAGTCAGGTAAGAACCCAGAGGAAGCAGACTTTGTATGCAGGCGAGTCCCAGCTAGGGGCCGGTAAGGAGACGGTGCTGTCCCGTCTGTGCTGTAGGACACCGGGCACCCTAACGCGTCGTTTGCCATAGTATTCGTCCCTGGGGAACCGATGAGCCTTTGAATCATGGGGGACCTCGTATGCACACACGCACATCTCGGAACACGGCCCACCGTGTGTTCGTGTCCACACGCCCAGGAACCAACACCGACCGGGTTCCTGGCCTGCGAGTCGGCCGTGGAGGCCGTGACAACCACCACCTCACGGCCGTGGAGACCCGAGCTGGGGCCACGGGGTCCAGTCAGGACCCATCCCAGGCCTTCCCCGGCCTTCACATTGTCCTTCCCCGTAAGGACGACAGTGGCTGCATTAGGGCCCACCCTGCTCCCTGCTCGCATCTTAACTACTTGTATCTGCAGGGACCCTATGCCAAATAGGGTCACATTGTAAAGTGCCGGGGTTAGGACCTCAGTGTAAGAATTTGGGGGAGGCACAACTCCACCCATAGCGGACCCCTTGTTCATTCACCAGCCACTGGATGACGCACCTTCTGCAAGCAGGGAGCAAGGCTGGGGTCATCTCCATACACTGGTGACCCCAGCACCTCAGCCCCAGGCAGGGCCCATCTTTCTCCGCAAAGTAATGGGCGAGCGGCCCCCAGGTTTCTCACATGTTAGGACTGTGAGAGTCGACTCTTCCTCTGGTCTCAGACCACTGGAGGGTCAGGCCTCTGTCAGCCCTGTGCTGCATGGCCAGGCAGCTGAGGAAACACGTCCACATGCCTCCCCACAAGCCCTTGGCTACGCCACACCACGAAAAGAGCACGCAGACAGCACTCAGCCTTTGCCCTCAGTCCCCCCGGGGCCTGCCCACAAGCAGCTTCCCACAGCCCCGGCCTCGTTCAGGCCACCATCACCGTCCAGCCCCAGCTGGGACATCACCCCCTGTCTGACTCCTGAGTTCACTTGTCAGTTTGTTTGTAATCCTTCAGGGCTGAGTGTGGTTTCAACGAAGCACAGGACGAGGACTAGGAGACATGCTGGGGAAAGCAGTCTGGAGGGCCCAGCATGACAGTGCACGTCTCAGGATGCAAGCAGCCTGTCCTGCATCTGCTCATCCAGGAGCACCACCACCAGGTGCCCCACCGGGTGCTGGGGACCAGCCCTGCCTTCCTGGGCTCACTGTCTTCTGTGGAGACAGCCCAATAAACAGACGCACAGTAGAGTGACTTCTGGTCAGTGCACAGCAGGACAACTGCTGGTCAGCCCCGTGGGAAGACGGCCCAATAAAAGACACAGCAGGGCGACTGCTGGTCAGCACCGTGGGGAGACAGCCCAATAAACAGACGCACAGCAGGGCGACTGCTGGTCAGCACACAGTGGGGTGACTGCCGGTCAACACCGTGGAGAAAAATAAGGCGGGAGAGTCGGTTGGGATGAGGCTCTCCCTTGTGCATGCCAGGAGGCCTCTCTGGAAGGCGACACTGAAGGGGGTGTGAATGAAGTCAGGGCCAGCGGTGAAGTGTCAGGGAAACAGACAGAGGAGCAGCGAGTCTGAGGCCCTGTGGGGAGAGCGGGCCGCGGAGCCCTGGGCCAGACGGGAGACAAGCGCTCTCCGGTGCAGCCCTCGGGGCGTTGGGAGCCCGGGGTGTGGCCTGACCTGGGTGCAGATGGCGGGCACGTGGGCAGGGCTCTGCAGCCAACCACGGGAGGCATGGAGTCTGGCGCGGTGACCCTCGAGGGGCCGGTGCATAGACTATGCCTCAGGCCAGACGCGGGGACGTGGCTCCGGGGCTGTCAGTCCGCGCGGCACCCACTGCTGGCTTGAGGAAGATTGTGGAGAAGCAGACAAGCTCAGTGAGTGGGGGCAGCTCCCTGGACACCCGAGTGCAGATACTGGGGGGCTCAGGACGGGCTGAAGATGCACGTTTGACAAGTTTGGCATCATCTTGAGGGTCGTGACCTAAACAAGTCCCCACGGAATGAACCCAGAGAAGCAGGCGGAGAGACTGAGGACCGGCTGGTAGGTGAGAGGGGTCCTGGAGGGGGGCGCTGCCTATCGCCGATGGGCGGTGGTGCCACCGGGGACTGAGCAGAAGGGCGGCGGGGCCCAGGATGGGGAGCCAAGGGGCTTGTCTCAGTGGGGAGGGGCCGTCCCATGGTTGTGCACCGTGGGGAGACGGCCCAATGTCGGGAATGATTCTCTCCATGGAGGCTTCTCGTTCTCTCTTGTGCTACATTTTCAGGCATCGGCGTCTACTGCCTTTGTACTTAGGAAACGGGAGTTACCGAAACAGGCCTGGCCCATGCATCTTGCCCGCTAACCTGCCCACACTCGTGACAGGCTGCCCCCCCCCCCCCCCAGGCTCCCTCCTTCCTACCCCATCTCTTCTGATGTAAGGCGTCTTCCCGGCCAGGATCCCACGTGGTGGTTTGCAAGTTTGGGTGGGAAAGTCTGATCTTGACAAAGACTGGGATCTGGCTTCAAGAGGCCAGGTCACAGAGGGAGACAAGGCAAACCTTTTGTTCCCGAACAAACCCAGTGAGCAGAGGCCAGATGGCTGAGCGACTCCTCACGAACCCCAGGATGCCTTGGGTTTTTTTTTTTAATTTTTTTTTTTTTTACATTTATTTATTTTTGAGAGACAGAGAGAGACAGTGCGAGCAGGGGAGGGGCAGAGACGGAGGGAGACACAGAATCTGAGGCAGGCTCCAGGCTCCAAGCTGTCAGCACAGAACCCGACGCAGGGCTCGAACCCACGAACCGTGAGATCATGACCGGAGCCGAAGTCGGACGCTTCACCGACTGAGCCCCCCAGGTGCCCCAGGACACCTTGGGTTTTGAGGTTCCCTGAGCAGAGCAGCAGACATTGTGCTGGTCCACGCAAAGCCCATACCGTCGAGACCAGGCCGAGTTAGCCCTTTGGCTCCTCAGGGAAGCCGCTGACCATAAACTCAGGAGCAGACAGACCGCAGGAGCGGCTGCCCTCTCGGCAAAGATGCCACCACGTTCTGTGTGAGGGTCTCTGCACGCTTCGGGGACACCACACAGCCACTCAGCCTCCCTGTTGGCCTCCTGCCCAAACCTTCACCTGTTTCCCTAGCAACCAACCCTGAGACACCTTTCAATTTGCAAAATATCAGGTCAAAAGAGAAGTGTTAGAATTTGCCATAAAAATAAAAAATAAACATCTTGATTTGTCAAAAGGGTTCAAAGAATCCCAAGAACATACCGCTGCACAGGCAGGAACGTTCGCCTGCTCTTCTGGGCGAGGGGTCTAGACGTACAGCAGGGTCTCAGGGGCACAGGAGGTGCACGTGGGGCAGCCTGTGGACCCCACGGCCAAGCAGGAGGGCCATGGTCACCTCCTGCTGCCAGACGGCCCCTGTTGAGCTCCGGGACACTGCCTTTTGGCCTGGGGGACAGAGGACACACGAGTCTGAGGCCAGGACCCTGTGCCGTCCACACGTGCACCACCATTCGTCCACTTCTGTGCTCACAGGGCACAGCAGCTGGAGGTCTTACCCGAATCCTGGTAGGGTAACCGGCAGTGCCAGATTCTGCCAAGGCCACGGCCGCCCGACCCCTGGACGAAACGGAAGCTGTGAGTGTTGGGCGGCTGCTCGCAGCAGGCAAGGAGGCGAGGCTCATCTCTTATGTGCCTGCCAGGTAAGGACGAGAGCCATCCCTCCGCTGGAGCAGGTGTCTGGACATCTGTGGGCAGGGGCAGCTTCCACGGGGCCCGCAGGATGCTGGGCCGGGGCCAGAGCTCAGCTGTTCCAGGAGCTGAACGGCCGAGGGCCGCAGGCCACGGGGCGGGAGGGCTCTGACTCAGTGCAGCTGGCAGAGGGTGAGCCTGATCGATTTCCAGGCAAGGGGGGATCCCCCCAGGGGCTCCCCAGGGACCCCCAGCCTCTGTGCAGCTCCAGCCCTTGCCTGGGCCCTGCCTCCGCTCACGGGGCGATTCATGCCACAGGACGCTTGTGCCAACTCCTGAGGCTCATGCAGGCGGCCACAGGTGGGGACACCTGGGTCACAGGTGGCCGGGGGCAAGAGGCCTCTGGCCTCCGGCTGTCTGGAAATCATGGGACTCACTCTGAAGTAGCATGCCTGTCAAGAATTCAGTTCTTGGTCACAAAGACTCAGAAGATGCTGAGCCCTCTCCTCGCTGTTGATGCTGGTGCCACCGGGAGCATACCTGACTTGCCGAAGCCAGTAAATTCAGAAAGGACGAGGCCCCCGGCCAGTGGTAGGTGGTGGTGTTTCCAGGAGGGTTCGGGATCCCGTCGGGCCCTCCCCAAGGAGAACTGCCATTGAAACCGTGAAGATTCCAATAAAATCATTTTTCCTCTTCCTGCCATGCTGCAGGTGCTTCAGGGCTGGGAGCTGCGGGAGGCCATGCTTTGCCCAGGTTGTAAACAGCTACAACACCGATCAAAGGGGCTACACAGACCTAATCACAGAGCTTGACAATGAGGGCAGTGAGGGTTTCGCCTGTGACAAAGATGGACGTGGAGGTAAGATCCCAATCCATCCTGAGAATGCAGGGCACTTTCCGGGGTCCCCTCCTGGTCTCCTTCTCTTCCTCCCCTCAGCAGTGGGACAGGACCACGCAGTGGACAGTCTAAACTCAGATGGCCTAGTGGTCCCTTCATCCAACATCCATTTCACATAAAAGGCAGCGGGGGGGGTGGGGGGGGGGGGTGGTGGAGATTTTCAGGTTCAATGAGAGAAAGTAAGCCCTGGAACTTCCCTGAGAAACCCTACCACTGGGAATACAGTGAAGAATCCAGGAGCAGACATCCCTCCTCCAAGTGGCTTAGTGACAGGCACAGGTGTCGCCCTCGAATGTCCTTCTAGCCCATCTCTAAAGGAGCGCCCGGGAGCTCGAGGACAACAGTGCCTCACGCCGAACTTGGTCGTGGCCATGAGGGTACCACCCAGGTCCCTGCTGCGGAGACTGAGAGTACAGGGCCCGGGTCTCACTCCTGCTGCAGAGACTGAGTATGTCCTGATGTTTTCTCCTCGCCTGGTTGCGTCCACATTGTACAGGCCACGCAGGACTGCGTTGATGGACCCGGAACTGGTGCCTGTTTGCTATGAAGGACCTGGTGTCAGGCAAGGAAGGTCACAGTATCTACTGGCGCAACTGGAACCACTTCAAAGGGTGCAGTTGTGTCATCCAGGGCTCCCCGCAGAAGCCAAACTGACACGACACATACGTATACAGGCAGAGAGGTGGGCTTTAAAGAACTGGCTCCCGCAGTTGTTGGGGCTGACGAGTCGAAATTATGCAGAGCAGGCCAGCAGGCTGGGATCTCAGGCAGGATCTCCACGTTGTTTCTTCTTCGGGAAACAGTCTGTCTGTTTCTTTGCAGGCCTTCAGCTGTTTGCACGTTACGCAGGGTCACCCACTTTCCTGAAAGTGGCCCGATGCAAAGTTAATCTCGTCCAAACAATACCTCACAGCAGCATCTCCCCTAGAGTTTGGGAGAACACCAGGCACTATGGACCAGCCTGGGGGACACGTGAACCGAACACTCTTGGACCCTGAAGTCACATACTCGGCAGTCTGGAAGTCTGTTCCTTCCGTACGTCCCCTCTGGGAAGCAGAGAAGGTGCAGAACTGTGCCTCCGAGAAGAGGCAGCCTTGCCAGCGACAGGCTCCTTGTGTCTCATCCAGGCTCTCAGCTCGAGTGACGGCGTCTCAGAGGCCTACGGGGAGGTCTCGGTCACTGTGCCCTTGTGGAAAGACTGGGCTCAGAACTCACGTGCAACCCAGCACGAAGAACAGTCACAAGCTGACTCCCGTCTTGCTGCCCCCCTGCTGCCGTGTTCTGGGGACCAGGAGGCCTGGCTTTCGGTCCCCAGGCCCCACGGTTCCCTGGGTGTCTGCCTGCAGCTGAGCAACAGTCTGGGCCCCAGAAGGGTTGGGACCTCAGTCACTTGAAGGCCACCAGCTCTGACATCAGGACCAGAGCCGACGCCTCTGGAGAGGCCCTGAGAGGAGGGAGGCCTCGGAGACATGTCTCGTGGTGCAGCACGTCACGCCCCCTCCCTGCTGGCTCTCTTCCGGGGCTTAGTAGTAACTGCTCTCGGAACAAAATCCAGAGCCATAAACATGAGTGGGGTGCTGGGACCCTCCCCTTCCTCCGAGCCCATGTGAGGCCCCGCCCCCCGCTTGCTCTGCTCCTGGTGGCCACACTGGCTTTAGCTCTGTCCTGCAGACGCCAAGGCCTCCCCCATCAGGGCCCCTCACCCCTCCCCCGAGCTGCAGGGTCTGGCCCTCCCTTCCTCCTGGCTCACCATGCAGGCTGCCTCCCCAGGTGTCCCTGACCACTGGCCACACCGCCTTCCCAGTTGTCTCTTATCAAAACCTCGTCAATGGCAGAATTGTCCTTCTCAGACGTGGGGCTCTCCGTGCTGTCTGCTTGTTTAGCACGATGCCCCAGGGCCCGGGCTGGAGCTGTAGGTGCTCAGAGGACAGTGGGCATCCAGCTCAAGGCTCTTGGGGGGCCCCGGGGACCCATACCCAACCGGCCCCCTACCTCACATCTGTACCCGGCTTCTCTCTCGTGCTGACCCATGTCTCCTTGACAGGCCTAAGTCTCCCGCCTCATTCGACAAGCAGACGTCTAGGGGAGCTCACGCCTCCCAGGATGCAGCGGGGAACATGTCAGATGTGCGTGAGGACTGCAGGCCCCGGACCGTCCACAGGTCACTGGGCCTCCACGGGCCTGCCGTCCTGTCCAGTTTCTTCTCTCCCGAGGGTGGTGAGATCGCACAGAGGGATTGCTCTCCAA
The DNA here is from genome assembly GCF_046562875.1 of Panthera onca. NCBI lineage: Eukaryota > Metazoa > Chordata > Mammalia > Carnivora > Felidae > Panthera > Panthera onca. Next base: position 151,017,920 of record NC_138343.1, read on the forward strand.
AGCCCCCAGTTCAGAATGATGCAGTTCTCAGGCTATAAGAACCATGGTCTTAGAAGGAATGCGTACACCTTAGATGACCGTGTACAGCTGAAGTCCGGAAACAGGCGGGTAGGGCGCCTTCTCCTATGACCTGTTCAGACTGCCTCAGGCCCGGGATGCCTTCCTACTGCCTTTATTCAAGGGTGATTGGTGTGGCTTGAAGGCCACCGCTGCCCTGGCCACTGAGCCTTTGTGATGTCACATGCTGGTGGAGAAGCTGGTGGTGTCAGTGCCCAGCCCACACAGCCCTGTGGGATTGCTGTGGTCGGGAACAATCATAAGCAGGGAGGTAGGCTGCCGAGGGGCCCACGGCCCATGTGCACAGAGTGTTTGCGAAGCTACCTTCCCCGTCCAGCAGCACCCCAGTCCTGGCTGGGTGCCCACCGGGCGCCCCTGGGAGTGGCCCATCGGGACCGAGCATGGAACTCTGTGCACGGCCTCCTGCCAGGAGGGCAGGTCGGTGGGGGACAGAGCCTGGCTTGCTTTTCACAGTGACCCTGGTTCCAGCACAGCGACTTAGGGAGGCGTGGGCCGGACACTCAATAAACGTTTATTTAGTGAGTGGATAGAGGCAAACATTAGCCTCTTGAATACTGATCTTCCAATGCGGATTTAACAGCTGGGTGAAACGTGGTACCTGCACTGACATCTCGTGAGTAAGTGCAAGCCGTTCCCGGGTGTGTCTCCCTCATTCACTAAACAAAGATCTGCGCTCGGCAGGTTGCAATAGTGGCCTGGATAGTGCAGTGGCACCGAATAGTGCATTATCGCCCTATAAACTGATTTCTACTAAGTCTGTCAAGCAAATGAAACTGCCAGAATTACTAAGCTAAAAATGCATAATACACAAAGTAAAATATCAAGAAACATAAAACCCATGCAGGATTCTTCACCAACATTCAGCTATCATCAGTCATTCTTTACTGGATCTTTATTTTCTTCCAAAGGAAAACCATCATGCAAGAAGAGAATTTTACAGGCAATTTATAGAACATAAATATATAAATACACATCCCGAAGACATATATAAATTAGCAAATGATTAGTCACGTTATCAAAGCCTGTAAGAGGCAATTCCTCCAGAATAGACAGAGTTAGCCCTATAGTAAAGCCATTTTTAAAAGAAGACATGTCCCTATTTATAGACCGTAACTTCATAATTCTATTTCAAAGAATAGACATGTTTTCAATTTTAAGTTTGCCAGCCAAGTATATGCCGAAGTCTCTCCTCTGTACATTAGACCCAGAAATGGTAGGAAAAGACACGGCGGATGCGGGGAGACGCCTGCCCGCCCCCAGACAAGGGGCAGGAGGAGACCCAGGAGCTCAGACTAAAGACACAGCTGGCACCCCACTGCAGTGCAGGGGGCAGCCACACAGAGGAGGGCAGGGCAGGGCAGAGGAGCCTGAAGGGAGGGCCACAGCCTCACCAGGACACCCACAGGGGAACCAGGCTGCCAGCACCCCCAGAGCTGCCCTCACCCAGACAGAAGAGCAGTGACTGGACCAGAGAAAGTGGGGGCACGTGCCCAGAAAACCAGTGCAGGAGTGCCCGCTCGGTGGCCCAGTCCAGCCACCACCAGCCAGGCTCACCCGCATGGGGAGTCCTGGAGGAGGCCTTCGCCCCTTGTCCTGAGCTGGCTTGGTACAGAAACATCTGGAAGGTGAGCTCAGAGTGGCCCACAGCACCTGCACCCAGCTCAGCGAGCGGGCGGGGCGCCGGAGGTAAGCCGTGTAGGGAGCACGAGGCGAAGCAGTGAAAAAGAACCAAATGAAATATTGGAAATTAAGAATATAATTGCTGAAATTTACAAATTCATTTACATTTTGAATTTTAGATTGGACATAACAGAAGTGAATAAATGAGCTCCAAAAATAGACTGAGGGACAGTGTAAACATTAAAACACATGAAAGGGAGATGAGACACATATGTTCACTCAGGCTCTTGAAGGAGAGAATGAAGAGACTACAGATAAGTCGTTATGTAAAGAAATAATTCCCGAGAATTTCCCAACTGCGAGAAAACATTAGTCCTCAGCGCCTATCAAATGCTGAGCAGCAAAAATCAGCAAAACTCACCCTGCAGATGCTCCGAAGAGAAATCCAAGAACATTAATTTAAGAGAGGTCCTCAAAGCTACAGAAAAAACAATTTTCGAAAAGAAGCAAAAACCAGATTATTACCGGCCTCCCTGGATGCATGAAGAAAAATGGAGTCATATTTTCCAAGTGTTGAAGGAAGAGACAGTTGGATCTAGAGTGCTGTATCTGGTCAAGCTACCATCCAGGGAAGGTCAAGAAAATCCTGGGGGTCAGAGACATACTGTCCGTGGGCCCTTGTCACATGAGCCACCAGAGAACAAGAGAAAAGTGAGTCCAACGAGAAGCAGTGAAATACTAAAAGCAGTATTAATGAATAATTAAAATGCATTGCCTAATGGTGTACTGTCGTAAAAGACTTTTAAAATAAGTTTAAAATAAAATGATTTTTAAACATTTAAAACAATAATCTGAAACAAGATTTCAGAGAGTGAAACAGGAAAGTGCCAGACAGGCAGGCATGGAGGGAATTAAGATTATACTAATGTTTTGATTTCTCCTGGAGGAGAATTGAGATGCCTGCTATTTTTATACAGTTTTAGAAAGAAAAAATCTATATGTTTGTCTTAATAATATGAAGATAAAAACTAAAAAAAAAAAAATAGAAATATACTGTGTCACTTTAAAAATCCGTGGGGCGCCTGGGTGGCTCAGTCGGTTAAGCGTCCGACTTCGGCTCAGGTCATGATCTCTCAGTCCGTGAGTTCGAGCCCCGCGTCGGGCTCTGTTGCTGACTGCTCAGAGCCTGGAGCCTGTTTCAGATTCTGTGTCTCCCTCTCTCTCTGACCCTCCCCCATTCATGCTCTGTGTCTCTCTGTCTCAAAATTAAATAAACATTAAAAAAAAATTTTAAAAAAAAAACCATAGAAGAGGGGTGCCTGGGTGGCTCAGTCGGTTGAGTGGCCGACTTCGGCTCAGGTCATGATCTCACGGTCTGTGAGTTCGAGCCCCGTTTTGGGCTCTGTGCTGATGGCTCAGAGCCTGGAGCCTGCTTTCGATTCTGTGTCTCCCTCTTTCTCTGCCCCTAACCCACTCACATTCTGTCTCTCTCTCAAAAATAAATAAACATTTAAAAAATAAATTAAAACCCGTAGAAGAAAACAATGAAAAAGAAAACCAGATCCATTTACAAAATAAAAGGAGAGGGACCAACAGTGGAAGAAAACAATGAATTAAAAAATGGTAGACAGAAGATATATAATAAGAGGCAGAATTAAGTGCAAATAGTTCTGAGATCATAAAAACTGTAAACTGGATCAGCCAATTAAGAAACATTCCACATTATAACCAAGAAAATAAACAACGCAGATACAGGGAACCCTGGAACAACGTGGGGGTCAGGAGTCCCTGCGTGTAACTCCTGACCCCCTGAAACTTAGCCGTTAAGAGCCTCCTGTTGACTGAAGTTGACTGGAAGCCTTACCTGTAACGTGAACAGATGATTCATACACACTTGGTGAGTGGAGAATGTTACCAAAATGGAATCAGGGCAGCACTACTCATATCAGGCAAAATAGAATTTAAGGTGAAAAGCAGTAAAAGGTACAAACAAAAGGGAATGTTTCTAACGGAACAGAAGAAGATAGGCCGAAACGACGTGAATTATAAGCCTGTTGGAACACAGCATTAAAGTGCAAAAAGCAAAATCTAAATTAGTCTCTGGGAGAAGCTGACACATTCCCAGTCCCTGGAGCAGGTCCACAGGCTTCCCTCAGAAACGGAAAGAGCAACCAGAGGAAACACAAGTAAAAACGTGAGAGCTTTGAATAACTTGATTGGTTAGCTAACAAGCAATAAATAGACACATACATACATAGAGACAGAACATGATGCCTCCAGAAAACAGACAATAAAAATCCCCCCTGAGTACACATAAAACACTTACAAAATTTAGCACACATGGGTCACAGAGGGGGTCTGGGACAGATTTCAAACAATCCACATCATAAATGCCATGTTCTCTGGCCTCCGTGCGTGGACAACAAAACAGACATCCTCAAATGCCGCTCGTCTGGAAGCGCGGGGCCACGGACCAGGGCAGAGTCCACAGTAAACGCCCACGTGTCGTCGTCAGTGCCAGCAGAGCCCCAGAGGCCCAGGCCGGCACGAGCCGTGGGGGGCCGTCCTCCGCGTCCCGCAGGCTGGGCTCCCCGGACTCCGATCCCGAGCCAGGTTTGGGGCACAAGGTATTTATCTGAGATCAGGGCGTGTGCTGGGAGTGCAGGCTGAGCTGAGCCCAGACGGGTCCGCGGCCACAGGGCATGCCCCACACAGTGTCCCTGAGGCCCAACCGTGCGGGCGTGACCAGTCACTCTGGCGTGGCCCCCGGGAAGAGCGTGAGGCAGGTCCTGCCACGGAGGCAAAGCCTGAAATGGCCGACAGCCGAAACCCGCTTGCTGGGCTGGGTCACCAGCGCGTCCCGAGGGCGCTGCACACCCACCAGAGGGTGAGGCGGTGTGCGTGGACCCTTCAGCCGGACCCTGGAGGCCCAGGAAGGTGCGTGTGCGGGTGGCACAGGCCCCGTGGCCCTGCAGTCACCCTGACTCCTCTCTGAGCCACGCCTGCGGCCTCCTGGGGGTTCTTCCTCACCACAGAGACAGGAGGACTCGGGTCCGGGGCTTACACTCGGCTCCTCACAAGATGCCGACACCCCGAAGGAAGGCAGCTGCGCGCCCTGGCCGACACAGAGGGTCCTGAGGGAAACCTTCCCGGGGCTCGAACTGTGGGTCAGCCGGGTCGAGCTCGGGGAGCGGACAAAGAGGAGTGCGCGTGAGCTCTGCAGGCAGAAGTGGAGCAGCCGACGTGACCCTGAAGGTCGCTGGGTCGGAGGCAGAGGAGCGCGAGAGAGGTCCCCCGCTGGTTGTTCCTCTCAGGGCGCCTCGTCCTCGCACCCGCTGAGCCCAAGCCCACCACCAGACACCTGGCCTCCCCTCAGACCTCCCTGGACACCTTCTCCCCAGCACTGGCCACGCTTCATTTCGCAGGCTGAGGGCAGTGACCCCTGAGCCCCGCCTGCCCTCCTGGACTTCATTCCTCAGCAGTCCCACGGTTCCGGCAACGAACGCCCCATCCAGTAACCCCAGTTAGTGGGGCTGCTCCTCTCACGGAGCCTTGGCTGAGACACGAACGGGTGTCATGGTTTCCTAGATCCGACAACACTGTCCAGGTGCCAGGTACTCAGAGCAGAGCCACATGATGCATCTCCCCGTAAGGACTTGTTGTTTATTATGTTCATAGTCCAGACAATCTGCCACCATCTTTTTACCAAAAACTCCTTTCGGTATTACGATAATTGTCTCCATGTTACCGTTGCCATATCTTTAAAACAGTTACTCAGGTACCAAGTATTGGTGGGGTGTTGAGAGACTGAAAGCCCCATTCGCCACTGTGGGAGTGTAAATCCGCACAACGCTTTGGAACTGCGTGCCAGTGCCCACAAAAACTGAACAGGTAGCAGGTGCCACCTCATGACCCGGCAATTCCACCTCAAGGTGTAACCGCTCCCTCTGTTCACCAAACAGCGTGCACGGGAATGTTCGTAGGAAGGCCATTTGAAAAGCCCCGCACCGGAAACCACACAGATGCTCATCATCGTCAGTAGAAGGGTAATTTGTGGCGTATCTTGAGCAGTAAGAATACACAACAGCATGTGCCAACAAGCATAAATCCCACAAACGTAATGATGAGGAAAAGAAACCAGACACACAAAATAAATACTGTCTGGTTCCAATCATGTAAAGCTCAAAATCAGAAAAAAAAAAAAAAAAACTAATCTAAAAGCAAGAGATCAGACTATTCAAGGTTGAGGGGGAGGACATAATGAAAAGCCACAGAAAGGAAAGTCTCCTGGAAACCAGGTGCTGGTGCCCCTGGTATGCTCGTTGGTAGAACTGCATAGAGCCATGCACATAAAATTTGTATACTTTGCTCTTTAAAAACAAAACTTTAGTTTTTCTTAAACTTGTTCCACTTTCTTTATCCTTATTTTATTTTATTTCTATATTTCTCTTCATACACTAAAAATGTATGGGTTACATGTGCCTTCTTATCCCTCTTACGGTGTTCAGTCATACAGGCAAGCCCCTCTGTGCTGTTCTCTTTGTACTTCTTAGGCCAGAGGACACTGTATTCTCAGGGTCTTCATAGAGATCTTTTGATGATAAAAGTGATAATGGTGATGGTGATGGTGATGAAGATGGTGATGGTGATGACGGTGATAATGGTGATGGTGATGATGATGGTGGTGATGATGATGGTGATGGAGGTGCTGATGGTGATGATGATGGTGATGGTGATGATGGTGGTGATGATGGTGTTGATGGTGGTGATAGTGATGATGATGGTGATGGTGGTGGTGATGATGGTGATGGTGATGATGGTGATGGTGGTGATGATGATGGTGATGGTGATGATGGTGGTGATGATGATGGTGTTGATGGTGGTGATAGTGATGATGATGGTAATGATGGCGGTGATGATGGTGAAGATGGTGATGATGATGATGGTGATGGTGATGGTGGTGATGATGGTGGTGATGATGGTGATGATGGTGATAACAACGATGGTGCTGATGGCGATGGTGGCGATAGTGATGGTGATGGTGGTGATGGTGATGATGATGATGGTGATGATGGTGGTGATGGTGATGATGATGGTGATGATGGTGATGATGGTGGTGATGGTGATGATGATGGTGATGGTGGTGATGGGGGTGATGGTGATGATGGTGATGATGGTGGTGATGGTGATGATGGTGATGATGGTGGTGATGGTGATGATGATGGTGATGGTGGTGATGGTGATGATGATGGTGATGGTGGTGATGGTGATGATGATGGTGATGGTGATGATGGGGGTGATGATGGTGAAGATGGTGATGATGATGGTGATGGTGATGATGGGGGTGATGATGGTGATGGTGATGATGGTGATGATGGTGGTGATGATGGTGAAGATGGTGACGGTGGTGATGGTGATGATGATGGTGGTGATGATGGTGAAGATGGTGAAGATGGTGATAGTGGTGATGGTGATAATGGTGGTGATGATGATGGTGGTGATGATGGTGATGGTGGTGATGATGATGATGATGGTGATGATGGTGATGGTGGTGATGATGATGATGATGGTGATGATGGTGGTGATGATGGTGAAGATGGTGATGATGGTGGTGATGGTGGTGATGATGGTGAAGATGGTGATGATGGTGATGGTGATGATGACGACGATGATGAAAATGGTGATGATGGTGATAACAACGATGGTGCTAATGGCGATGGTGGTGATAGTGATGGTAGTGATGATGATGATGGTGATGGTGATGATATTATCTCAGAGCATGTGACAAAACAAATGGATGATATTAATGTTTGAATTATTAGATGAAAGGTATAATTAAAATCCTATTTGGTGGTATTTTATGTCGTGTTTCCAGTCCCAGCTAGATTTCTAAATTATAACTCATATAAGTGATGCACAATAAGTTATGGTACCCTTTTGGAAATTACAGCACACTCTTCCTACTACCAACCACTTTTATTCCTGAGCAGCTACCAAAGATTGGAAAGGATTTTCGATGGTGCAGCACCTTTTATTGTCCTCTTTTTGTAAGTACATGAGAACCCTTCCCTGGGAATGTCTCTGTCAAATACAGACAAACATATATCCATTTCAATAGCCAAGGAACGTCTCCCTCATTTCCATTTCCAGAGAATAGGAAAAGAAAGGAGAGGACAAGACCAGAGTGACAGCCCCAGGAGCCACACTTCTGCCAGCACATCCTGAGCCAGAGCAACGGGCATCATGTGCGACTGGGCTCATGTACGTGGGGAAGAGGCACAGATCTTGACTGCGGTAAGCACAGAGGAGAATGATCAGAGCCAGACACAAGGCCACGGCTGCAGAGACAGCCTGCTGCCACGTGAAGGGTCGCCGATTCCAGGACTAGCGGTGGAACCTGCCACCACCTCCCTGACAAACTGCGAGTCTGTGTGGGTCTGGGTGAACTTTTTAGCATTTAGTGTTTGTCTTTCTCTGTGACAGAGGTAAAACCAAAAGCCAGAGCATGTGGCAAACAGGAAGAGACTTACACTCATTTCCAGAACTTATTGCAGCTGGGAAGTGGATAAGTTACCTGTCTTTTTTAGGTATTTGTCTTCACATATTAATCAATAAAAGTCAAATAACTAATAACTTTTGGGACGCCTGGGTGGCTTAGTCGGTGAAGTGTCTGACTTGATTTCAGCTCAGGTCATGATCTCACGGTTTGTGAGTTCGAGCCCCACATCGGGCTCTGTGCTGACAGCACAGAGCCTGCTTGGGATTCTCTCTCTCCCTCTCTCTCTGCTCTTTCCTGACTCGCACTCTCTTTCTCTCCAAAATAAATAAATAAACTTTAAAAAAATAACAATAACCTTTTCTCCAATACTCATGGAGTAACTAAAGGATGTTTGTGATGTATCTGTAAATTGTCAGAAGTTTAGGAAATATAATTAAAATTACTCAGCTTGCAGAAAATAAAGGGGAATATGTGTATCTCCCTTTTACTGTTTAAAGTTTATTTATTTTGAGAGAGTGTGAGAGTGTGTATGTGCGTGCACAAGAGGCGTATGGTCAGAAAGAGAGAAGCCCAAGCAGGCTCTGCATCAGCAGTGTGGAGTCAGATGTGGGGCTCAATCCCACATCCCTGGGATCATGACCTGAGCTGAAACCAAAAGTCGGATGCTTAACAGACTGATCCATGCAGGCACCCCGTGTGTATCACCCTTTTAGAGGAGACATCAGTCTTTGAGCACCTCTTCCAGGAAGCCTTTGCTGATTTTCATTCCTTCCTCGCCGCAGGCTGAGTTCACACTCCTTTCCCACCTTCAGAAATCACACTGAATTACACATGTTTCTGTCCATGTGCTCACTGGCCAAACGTGGCCATCTCAGTATCTCCAGCATTTGGCCTCGTGCTACAACACAACAGGTGCTTAGTAAGTATAGGCAGAATTGAGGACTGTTTTCTAGAAAATGTTGCATTTCTAACAACCCTCTCTGTGCTTTTCTTTTCCATAAAACAAATTACATCGGTGATTTTCTGTCCCCAGAAACACCAATCCACCTGTGTAGAATTCAGATCGGCTGATGTCTCCATAAAGTATAAAGAACCTTGTTATGGGGTGCCTGGGTGGCTCAATCAGTTGAGCATCCCACTCTTGATTTTGGCTCAGGTCATGATCCCAGGGTCGTGGGATCAAGCCCCAAGTCAGGCTCCGCACTGAGCGTGAAGCTTGCTTAAGATTCTCTCTCCCTCTGCCTCTCCCCTACTCACATTCCTTCTCTCTCTCTCTGTCTCAAAAAATAAAGAAATAAAAAATAAAGAACCTTGTTAAACATCTCCTTAGTCACTTGTAGGCGGGACTTAGCCACTAGGGTCAGTGGGACCTATCGTTCTTCTCCCAGGTGGATGTCTTCACTTGCCTTGTAGACCACTTCTCCTGCTCTGTTCCTCTTACTATCCTGTTAATGCACTGGTTCCAAGAAGCCTGGAACTACTGACTAAACCTCATCCATCCCAGACCTTTATGTGCCATTCTTGTTTCCTTGGGAAAATGACAGCAGCAACCCAAGCTTCTAGAGAGACAAGAAGAACTTGGGGGAGCACTGAGCCAGGAGTCCAAGAGCTGACTGCCAACTCTCATGCTGTTGTCAGACTACAGGCGTGGTCTTGTCAGCACAGTGGCTTCTCTAGGACTCAGCACATAGGAGCACTTGCCGTGGAGATGGGCCACATCGCACACTAAAGACACTTCCAAGGTTGTACTTACTCCTCACAAGAGACAACAGCACGCCATGACACATCTGGACCATTGGAATGAGCTTTCCAAGGCCTTTGGAGCATACACTGACTGCTCAGAACTCCAAGGCCAGGAGCCCAAATTAAGCCTACTCAGTTTGGGGAGTAGAAACAGAAAGGGATACACGTGAGGGATGGAGCATCGTTCTGGGTTCACACACTGAAAGGTATGACACTTGCCATTTATAACAAATCATGGCAATGGGGCTATGTTGCTCCAAAGTATCTAACAGAAGGTAGTCAACCAAACGGCCCTGTGTCCTATGGTATATGGTGGATATAGGCCTCATCACGGGAACAGGAGGGGGTAAGGAGGTGGGGCTTTACCTGACTCCTCCCTTCCAAGTAGAATATCTGAGGACAGCTCCTTGGCATCTGTCTCGAGTATCTAGGTCTCTAACAGGACCCCCACAAAGAAGGGCCTCCCCCTGACGAGCACATCCCCAGGAGAGCAAGTGGCTGCTTCTTCTGTGAGCCTTCCCTGATCTTGACAATAAGGAAACATGTCCCCCAAATCCCATTCTGCTCTCTGCACCCCTCTCCGCATTCTGTCTTTGTTGTCTGTGTCTTATGTCCTTGGCCACAAGCAACCTGAGCCTGAGGATTGGACGTGGTCTACCTTTACATTCCCTCCACACAGCCTTGACCATGGTAGACGTTTAACGAGTAAGTGCAGGGTGAGTGGATGGGTGGAGATCTCGTACGTGACCTTTATGTTAGGATCAACGCACAATGACCCTAACTTCAAATCCCTTCACTGTGAAGGTCCCTCATGGGGGCACAGCCCGCCAGGACCCCTGACAGCGTTTCATATCCTCATGTAATAAACGGCACGCCATCTTGGTTCACACGGAGGATGTCGTCTCTGGTCCAGTCAGTAAGTATAGTCTTCCCGGGAGATGTGCTGGACAGATGCTGGTTGACTCTCACTCTCCGGATGTAAGTCGTGACACCTAGCCTCAAAGCAAGCAGTGGAGATCAGGGGAGCACAGGCCGCAGGCTTCGTAGCTTTGCAACCTGGTCCCTGTAGCTCCCACAATGCACTGACGAGCTGCGCCACACCCCGCAACCTGTGTCCTACTGCTTCCTACATGGGTCCTCAACGACCTCGGTCCCCTATCAGTGTCCCTGGCCTTCCCCACAGGATCAGGCTCTACCACACACTCCACCCACCCGTGCCCCCTCTTTGGAGACACCCATCCTCTCTCCCTGCCCCCTCTGTCCCATATCCGTAAGAGCCCCTCCCTGCTATCCTAAACGCATCCTCCTTTCAGAGCCCGGCGTAGCTGGGTTTGGCTCCGGATGTGGCATCGTGTGGAGACATTTGGGGTCTGGTGCTGAGGCCTCGTCTTGACCCTGGCCATCGTCACCGGGCACCACCCTCCCTGCCTCCCGTGGCGTCACTAACCTGTATCACTCCTGGAGGAGGCTGGAGCATGGTCTCTGCTACCCCCTCCCCTACCTTCCAAGGATGTGGGGCGACAGCTTCCCTCACAGAAATCCTCAGGGGAAGTTGGCTTGTGGCGGCTCAGATGTGCCGACCCAGCTCCCACGAGGAGGAGAGGCCGCCTCCGTGTAGCCGGGGACACGGGGGCCCCGTGCGTGGCGGGAGCCCTGGCTCCCGCCCTGGCAGCCTCCGCCCGGCCACACCTCTGGGGCAGGCTGTTTCTGAACTATTCCTGTGGCCACAAGCAGAGTCGAGCTCAGCGTCTGGGCAGAGACCTCCCTCCCCACGCACCCACACGAGTGTGTACACGAACCGCTCCACCCTGCAGAGCCGGGAGGGCGGGACACGCCGAGTCCCGGCCAGCTCGGGACGCCCTCGTCCACCGTGGTCACACCGCCCTGAGGGGCTGGGAGCACAGGTGGTGGGTTCCTCAGGTGCGCCCCCGGGGCAGAGAGGAGGGGGCCCAGCTGCCGTGCAGCTGCACGGGGCAAGGACGTCGTGGGCAGGAGGGTTTCCAGGTGCAGGACGAGCCACAAAAGGCTGGGCCTGCCCGGACGACAGCCTGCGGTGTGATTCCCTCGGGACCTCGAGCTGAACCCCAACCACATGCCGAAATGTGAAAGGCCAGGCATTATCCGCTAAGCCGCCCGGCCTACTGGAAAATCTCTCCTGCGTAAATGCTGAGGAAAAACAAGCCAGCTTGCTCTGGGAGCCCGGCCAGCACCACACGCCCCGCGTGCCCCGTAGCAGGCGGGGTGGCGGCCACCCCCGGCAGGCACTTTCAGGCGGGTGGCTGCACTTACCACGGAGGCCGGGTGCGCGGGCTGCGGGTGATCTGAGCTCCTCCCGACCAGCACACCCCCCCTGCATACCCGCACAGGTCACAGTAAGACGTGTAGCAGGGAAACGCCGCCATTTCTCCCCAGCCCGGCCGCCTCACCCGCAGCCCAGCCCCGAGAGCAAGTCAGGAACTCTGGCTGCGTCCCTGGCCTCTGTGAGCAAAGGCTCCGGCCGGTTTTCCGCTCAATTCTGGCATGTTTGTGTAGACGCCGTGTCCCTGCAGGTACCAGGTGCTGATGGGGTAGGAGCAGGCCTTGGTTTGGAGGCAAGGAGCGCACGGGTGAGCCAGAAGCCCTCTGGGGAACCAGAACCAGGAGCAGCGACCCTGGCGGGGAGGAAATGCCTGCCCCTCCACAGGGGTTACTGGGAGGCTTCCGGGGGGGGGGGGGGCGGGCCGAAAGTGGGGCAACGGTCACTGTTTGGGCCACCTTCACGGTGTGACTCTGACCTGCTCCTAGAGCTCGCTCAAGTGACCGGGCCTGGATCGGTGCATCCAGAGCTCCCCAAGTTCACGACGGCTTATTTTAGATGAACTGGCAGGTGCTAGCTTGGAAGACAAGGAAACATAGTTCTATCATTTCTGCATAAGAAAACCTGCGGTGCATTCCAGATTCCCACACAAACCTTTGCCCGGGCCATCTGGGCCCCTCCCCATGACCAGGCGGGGTTGGCTTCCCCGTCCCTCCCCAGGCTCGCGTCCCAGCATCTCAGACGTCCCCAGGCCTCGCCTCCTACCTGCTTGTCCACAGCCACCCGGGCCTCCACAGCCTACCGCCCCAGCAGCGCCTCTCACACGTTGCTCATCTGTCTTTGGGGTCTGCGCTCCAGCCGAGTCCCTGCTCGCCGGCTCTGGAGACCCTGGGGCTCCACCGGACACACTGTGGTCCACCCCCTGCGCTCAGGGCCCCAGCTCTCCACTGCCTGGGCTTGCAGTGCTTCTGCGTTGGCCAGGATCCGTTGAGCTCCTAACGTACACCAGACAAACGTCCCACCTCTTTAACACAGATGTTCTTTGTACCCTGTTTTGCCAGCAAGGAATCTGAGGCTCGGAGGGACCAGGCATGTGTGCGGGGCTAGAAAACAGTGGGGGTGAATTTTTGCCGGGGACGGTCTGAAAGCCAGGCACCCACAGTGAACCTTACCTCCAAGCAGCACTTCTGGAGAGACACGGGCCAGAGGCACCCACAGCCACTGCGCTGGCCCCGGGGAGGCTGGCCCTCGGTGTGCGCAGTGAGAATAAAAACGGCCCGTTCTCCAGAGTCAAGCAAGGAAAATATCAGTTATTCTCTGGCTTCGGTCCGAAGCTGCAGACAAGCAAGCACAAAAGCTCAAATGCCATCCCAGTAGGTCAGTAACAAGTCCCCTTCAGCGGTGGCACTTCTGAAAGCGTGCCCATCCCCCAGGTCCCTCCAGGGCCCAGGTCCTGCTGCCCCCTGCCCCCATGCTTCCTGGCACTCTGGGTCAGACTCTGTGCCTTATAAGAACAGTTCCCCTTGGTTTCACGAGTAATCGATTAAGCTGTGTTTCAGATATTGGGTGGATTCGTCCTTGGAGAGCAGCAGGTGTAAGGCAGGTCCCGGCTCAGGTGAGCCAGCCGCCATCTCTGAGGGGCCCAGCCCCAGACCATGGGCACAGGCAGCGGTGTTCCCCAGACGGCTCCATCCGGACAGAGCAGAGCCCCTGGCTGCGTCGGGGGGACGGGGATGGGCTTGAAGCCCAGGGAGCAAGTCCAGCCACACAGAGCGTGAGGTCTGCTGGGGACCCTGAGGATGAGGCAGGAGCCCAGTGCCCCGGACGGTGCGGTGGGGATGGCCGCCGCGGCCCTGGGAGGGCTGACTGGGCTCTTCCGGTCCTGCCTGTCCTGGGAGTGGAGCCCAACGCACCGGGAAGGCCCCTGGAGCCCAGACGGAAGGGCTGGTCCGCCTGAGCCTGCACCTTGTGGGCCAGTGGCTCCTTTACACCAGCATTTACCCGGCACCACAAGGACCCAGCTGGTGATACCAAGCAGGGCAGCATAGAGTGCTATGCCAGGTTTAAAAAAAAAAAAAAAGGTTTTAGAACTAGTTGTGATGGAACTCTCCAATGGACAGAGAAAACTGCAGGTAAAATGTCCAATAGAATTTTCAAGGAGGATCTCAGCCACTCTGGTTGAGAACAGTGCAGTGCTAGACATCGAGCCATAAAGAGGCGCCGATTTTCAGCAAAAGCTTGGGGGTCGTAGATGCCGTGTCGGCCGCTGTCGCCTGCACCGGTCCATCCCCAAGCTCTGCACGGTCCCTCCCATGCTCCGGGGGCCTGCGACTGTGTTCCCAGTGTACACAGGCCGCAGCCGCTGGTCCTCCTTCAAGATTCAGTCCCTGCTGGCTTGAGGGACGGTCCCAAGCCACCCTGTGCGTTTTCCTCTGGCCCCCCAGCCCTGCCCAGAGGAAATCAAGACATTCCCAGATGGAAGAAAACAAAGATAATTTAGTAGACCTACCATAAAATAATGGCTGAAGAATGTTCCTTAAACAGAACAGAAATGGTAAAACAAGGAATTTTTTTTAGTAAAAATATAGCAAAGTTAATACAGTAGGCCTTTTTGTCTCTTTAGTCTTCTAAATTATGTTTGACAGTTGAAGCAAAAATTATACCACTCACTGATGCTGTTCTAAATGTAAATAAAGAAAATATTTTAAAATATTATCTTATATTAAAAGTAAATAAATAAAAATACTATATTATAAACAAGGGAGAGTAAAAGGACATAAAAAGAGGAAAGATTTCTATACTTCACTTGAACTGGTAAGATGACACCAGTAGACCATGATAAGTTACATATATATATTATGTAATACCAAGAACAGCCACTAAAAAAAGTTATACAAAGAGATGCATTCATGAACACTAAACATAATTCAAAATAGAACTTGAAAAATGTCCAAGTTAATGACAGGGAGGTAAAAAAAAAAAAAGAAAAGAATAGACAAATGAAAAGCAAAGATAATAAACAAAAAGTAAAATTACAGACTTCAGCCCTAACACATCAACAATTACATTAAATGTAAGTGGTCTAAATACACCCATTAAAAGACAGAGGTTGGCAGAGTGGATTAAAACCATAACCCAACTATTTGCTCTCTATAAGAACCATTCATGGGGCACATGGGTAGCTCAGTTGGTTGAACATCCAACTTGGGCTCAGGTCATGATCTTGCAGTTTGTGAGTTCGAGCTCTGCATCGGGCTCTGTGCTGACAGCTCAGAGCCTGGAGCCTGCTTCAGATTCTGTCTCTCTCTCTCTTTCTGCCCCTCCTCCACTCACACTCTGTCTCTCTCTCCTTCAGAAATAAGCATTAAAAAAAATAAAAAAAGAACCACTCATAAAATAAAACAAAATAAAAATGTTGAAAATGAAAGGATGGAAAAAATGTATATCATGCAAACATTAAGCAAAGAAAAGCAGGAGTTGTTATAGTAATATAAGGTAGATTTCAGAACAAGGAAAATTACCAGAGAGGGACCTAATATAATGATAAACAATCTACCAAAAAGTTATAGCAATCCTAAATAGGTATGGACCAAACTATAAAATGCAAAATATCTGAAGCAAAAACTGGTACCTGTTATACTTGGAGACTTTAACATCCCAATATCAATAGTAGATACAACAATCAAATATAAAATTATCAAAAATAGAGATAACTTAGCAATATGATCAACCAACAGAATCTAACAGACATTTAAGAGCATTCTACCCAACAATAGCAGAATACGCATTCTTTTCAAAAAACTATGGAATATACACCAAGATTGGCCATATCCTGAGCCATAAAACAGACTCAACAAATTGGAAATAAATGAAATTATAAAGAACGTGCTTTTCAACTACAGTAGAATCAAACTAGAAATCAATAATAGAAAGATAACAAGAAATTTGCCAAACACTTGGAAACTAAGCAATATACCTCTAAATAATCCATGAGTCAAAGAGGAATTCTTGTA
Source organism: Panthera onca (assembly GCF_046562875.1). Taxonomy (NCBI): domain Eukaryota; kingdom Metazoa; phylum Chordata; class Mammalia; order Carnivora; family Felidae; genus Panthera; species Panthera onca. The sequence continues at coordinate 151,034,169 of NC_138343.1, forward strand.
AAAATTTTAAAAATACATTGAACTGAAAGGAAAATATCATATGTCAAAGTCTGTTGGGCCTAGCTAAAGCAACATTGAGAGGGAAATTTATAGCACAAAATGTTTATGTTAAAAAAGAGAAAAGATCACAAATAAATAATCTAAGCTCCCAGCTTAAGATTTTCGAAAAAGAGGAGTGCTTAGGTGGCTCAGTCCGTTAAGTGTCCAACTCTTGATTTTGGCTCAGGTCATGATCTCACAGTCATGAGACTGAGCCCCGTGTTGGGTTCTGTGCAGTGTCGAGCCTGCTTGGGATTCTCTCTCTCTCCTTCTTTCTCTCTCCCTCCCCTGTGTCTTCTCTCTCCCTCTCTCTTTCTCTCAAATAAATAAATAAACTTAAAACAATAAGAGATTAGAAAAAGAAAAGCAAAATAAGCCTGGAGTGAGCCAAAGAAGGAAATAAGCATAAATCAATAAAATTGAAAACAAAAAATAGAGAAAATCATTGAAATGATAACTTGTTTCTTTGAAAAGATCAATGAATTCCCTTGCCTTTGGAGATGTATCAAGTAAGAAATTGCTGCGGCTGAGGTCAGAGAGGTTTTTTCCTGCTTTCTCCTCTAGGGTTTTGATGGTTTCCTGTCTCACATTCAGGTTCTTTAACCATTTTGAGTTTATTTTTGTGAATGGCGTAAGAAAGTGGTCTAGTTTCATCCTTCTGCATGTTGCTGTCCAGTTCTCCCAGCACCATTTGTTAGAGAGACTGTCTTTTTTTCCATTGGATATTATTTCCTGCTTTGTCAAAGATTAGTTGGCCATACTTTTGTGGGTCCAGTTCTGGAGTCTCTATTCTATTCCATTGATCCATGTGTCTATTTTTGTGCCAATACCATGCTGTCTTGATGATTACAGCTTTGTAGTAGAGGCTAAAGTCTGGAATTGTGATGCCTCCTACTTTGGTCTTCTTCTTCAATATTACTTGGGCTATTTGGGGTCTTTTGTGGTCCCATACACATTTTAGTATTGCTTGTTCTAGCTTTGAGAAGAATACTGGTACAATTTTGATTGGGATTGCATTGAATGTGTAGATTGCTTTGCGTAGTATTGACATTTTAACAATATTTATTTTTCCAATCCATGAGCACGGAATGTTTTTCCATTTCTTTGTATCTTCTTCAATTTCCTTCATAAAGCAAAAATTAACTATTGGGACCTCATGAAGATAAAAAGCTTCTGCACTGCAAAGGAAACAATCAACAAAACTAAAAGGCAACCAACGGAATGGGAAAAGATATTTGCAAATGACATATTGGACAAAGGGCTAGTATCCAAAATCTATAAAGAACTCACCAAACTCCACACCCAAAAAACAAATAATCCAGTGAAGAAATGGGCAGAAGACATGAATAGACACTTCTCTAAAGAAGACATCCAGATGGCACATGAAAAGATGCTCATGAAAAGATGCTCAGCGTCACTCCTCATCAGGGAAATACAAATCAACACCACCATGAGATATCATCTCACACCAGTCAGAGTGGCTAAAATGAACAAATCAGGAGACTATAGATGCTGCAGAGGATGTGGAGAAACAGAACGCTCTTGCACTGTTGGTGAGAATGCAAACTGGTACAGCCACTCTGGAAAACAGTGTAGAGGTTCCTCAAAAAATTAAAAATAGATCTTCCCTATGGCCCAGCAATAGCACTGCTAGGAATTTACCCAAGGGATACAGGAGTGCTGATGCATAGGGGCACTGGTACCCCAATGTTTATAGCAGCACTTTCAACAATAGCCAAATTATAGGAAGAGCCTAAATGTCCATCAACTGACGAATGGATAAAGAAATTATGGTTTATATACACAATGGAATACTACTTGGCAATGAGAAAGAATGAAATGTGGCCTTTTGTGGCAACGTGGATGGAACTGGAGAGTGTTATGCTAAGTGAAACAAGTCATACAGAGAAAGATAGATACCATATGTTTTCACTCTTATGTGGATCCTGAGACACTTAACAGAAGACCATGGGGGAGGGGAAGGAACAAAAAAAGTTTGAGAGGGAGGAAGGCAAACCATAAGAGACTCTTAAAAACTGAGAATAAACTGAGGGTTGATGGAGGTAGGACAGAGGGGAAAGTGGGTGATGGGCATTGAGGAGGGCACCTGTTGGGATGAGCACTGGGTGTTGTATGGACACCAATTTGACAATAAACTTCATATTAAAAAAAGAAGAAGAATATACATACAAAAGCTTTAAAAAAAAAGATTTCCAAAGTTAAAAAAAAAAGGAAATAGCAATGAAATTGACAGACCTCTACCAAGACTGAAAAAGACAGAAGACAGAAATTATCCACACCTTTACTAAGACAGGGGACTTCACTACAAACCCTGCACACATCAAAAGGGTAAGGAAATACTACGAACAACTCCACACACAAACATTTATCAACCTAGACAAAATGGACACCGTTCTTCCAAAAACACAATCTACCATAATTCACCCAAGATAGAATAGATCATTTGAATCACACTTTAACTCTTAACGATTTTGAGTGTGTAATTTTAAAACTCCCAGAAGAATAGTTTCCAGGCCAGATGGTTTCACAGAGGAATTCTACCAAATGTTTAAAGAAGAATTAACACTAATTCTACATGATCTCTTCTAGGAAATATAAAAGAATACTTCCCAGTTGATTTAATGAAACTACTGTTACCCTGATACCAAAAAGTCAAAGAAAATATCAAAAAAGGAATGACAAGCCAATATACATCATGACAATAAATGCAAAAATCCTTAACAAACATTAGCTTACAGATTTCCACAACATATATATACAAAAAAGATAGCCAAGTGTGAGCCAGCAAAGATGGGCTGAGTAAGGACGGAAGGGCAGAGTCTGGGGCACAGGGAATGCAGGGGAAGGAAGCATGGGCACCTGGAAAGGTCAAACGAAGTTTGGTTTGACTGGAGTCTGGTGAGGCTGGTCATATAAATACCTCCAAGAACCAGTAAAGGGGGAAAAAAGCACAACATAAAAATGGGCAAAAGTCATGAGTAAGATTTCACAGAAAAAGAAACACGGTTGGCTAATAAACACATGAAAAATGTTTTAAACCTCATTAGTTAGTAACCAGGCAATATAAATTAAAACGCAGTCATATATGAGTACACACTAGACTGGCAAAAAAGTAAATAAAAATCAGATAGTAACCGAGTATTATTGCAGATATGCAAAGATGAGAACTCATACCCTGCTGCAGAATTGCAGGTTGATGTAACAACATTAGGAAACACGGATCATTTCACAGTGACGCTGCGCAAACACATCAACTATGGAGCAGCAATTTCACTTCCAGGTATAGAACTGAAGACAGGCCACTCAAGCCGCTGTAACCATATACTGTACACTGGGCGCTTAGAAACAGAAACCTATTCCTCTCGACTCTGGAAGCTGGAAGTCCAAGATGAAGATGCCAGCAGATCCAGTGCCCTCACGTGGCAGAGGTGCGGGGGAGCTTCCCGGGGTCCCTTTACAAGGGCACTGATCCTACTCGTGGGGGCTCCACCCTCATGACGTAACCACATCCCAAAGGCCCCTCCTCCTAATGCTGTTGCATTGCATTAGGGGTTAGGGGTTCAACACATGAACTTGGAGGGACACAAACACTCAGTCTATGGCACCGATGCACGTGTGTACCATGAAAATGTTCACGGCAGCAATGATGAAACAGCAGAAGAACCGAAACCACCACTGGGATGGGCACACGAGTTGTGGGGTTTTCATACAATGAGACTCACTGCTGGTCAAATAAGCCACAGTCCCACACGTCACCCATGGCTGCGTGCCTCCGAAACTCCGTGTCAAGTAAAAGAAGCAAGCCACGAAAGGAAACCACGGTGCAAGTCCGCCTGTGTGAAGCGCAGACACTTGCCATACGAAATGATGTGTTGTTCGGATATGAAGAAAATCAAGGCAACCTTGAATACAATTCATGATAATGATTATCTCCAGGTGGAAAGGAGTGAGGTGTGTGTGGTCAGTCTGGAGCACATGGAAGTTTCAAACAGACGGACAAAGCTCTCCCTCCAAATTTGGGTGGAGGGTACCTAGGTGCTCATTTTATTACTATTCTTTAAAATTTACTTCCATATTTCATATATTTTTGTATATTCTTTTGTTTTCCCATCACTCTTGGAAGCATTTTTTACTTGTGTGACTTTACACAGTGTATCTCGTACAACGCAACGTATCAAAGATATCCTTTTTTTCAGGATAGGTGTTTCTGTGTGTGGTGAAGTACACACATTTTAACCATTTTTAAAAGTACACTTAGGTGATATTAAATACATTCATTGGTGCAATCGTCACCACCACACATCCTCATTACTCTAAAAATAGTTTTAATTCTGAAAAACGAGACTTTTTCATCTTGTAAAACTGAGAGTCTATACCCATTAAACGAGTAACTCCCCATCCTCCCCGCCCCGGCCCCCAGAAACCACCACTCTATTTTGTCTCTATGGATTTGACTACTCTGGTCGTTTCATATAAGTGCACTCCTACAGTGTTTATCATTTTGTGACTGGCTTATCTCACTTGGAGTAATGACCTTGAAACTCATCTGTACTGTAGCATATAGCAGAATTTCCTTCCTTCCTGAAGCTAAGTAATATTCCAGTATATGTTTATGCCATACTCTCCTTACCCATTCGTCCACCAACAGTGTGTTGCTCCCATGCTATTGTGAATAATGCTGCTATGAACATAGGTGTACAAATATCTCTTCGAGACCCTGCTTTCAATTCTTTTGAGTAAACACCCAAAAGTGAAGCTGCTGGATCATATGGGAATTCTATTTTTAATTTTTTGAGGAAACTCCATACCGTTTTCCGCAGCAGCTGCACCATTATTACATTCCCACCAACCATGCACTAGGGCTCCAATTTCTCCACATGCTCACCAGCACTTGTTTCCTGGTTTTTGATCACGGCCATCCTAAGGGGTGTGAGGTGGTATCTTGTGGTCTTTATTTGCATTTCACTAATGATCAGCAACGTTGAGCATCTTTTCATGAGCTTGGCCACCGTATATCTTCTTTGGAGGAAAATCTATTCAGTCCTTTGTCCATTTTAGAATCAATTCTGTTGTTGAGTTTTAGCAGTTCTCTATACATTCTGGATATTAATCTCTTATCAGATATAGGACCTACAACTATTTTGTCCCATTTTGTGAGTTATCTTTTTATATATAATTTAATAATGATGTATCTTCATGGGTACCTTTGAGTACACCTTACTTGGAGTTTGTTGAGCTTCTTGGATGAGCTTCATGTATGCCATCAAATTTTGGAGGTTTTCAGCCATTATTTCTTCTAATATTTTCTCTGCCCCTTTCTCTCTTTTCTTCTTCTAGGACTCCCAGGTGAATATATTGGCCGATTCGATGGTGTCCCACAGCATCCTTAGGGCTGTTTGCTTTTCTTCAATCTTTTTTCTTGCTTCAAATTCTAGAATTTCCATTGTCTATCTTCAAGTGTGCTAATTCTTTCTTCTGCCTGCTCAAATCTGTTTTTGATTCCTCTGGTGAATTTTTCATTTCAGTTACTGTACTTTGTGCCTCCAGAATTTCTTTGGGGTTTCTTCTTAGGTTTTCTACCTCCTTCCTAACTTTCCATTTTAGTCACATATGATTTTTTTTTTACTTTTTCCACATCTTTATTTAGCTCTTCAACCACATTTAAAAGTTGTTTAAAGTCTTTGTATAAAACAAAAACTAAAGGAGTTCATGAACACTACAGCAGCCCTGCAAGAGATACTAAAGGGGACTATGGATGGAGAGGAGAGACCAAAAGTGATAGTGTGAAGGTAGGAAACACAAATTCAGTAAAAATGAATATTTCTGTAAAAAAATCAGTCAAGGAACTCACAGAATAAAAGAATAAAAAATATGACACCATATACCTAAAAAGTGGGAGGAGAGGTGGAAAGAAAGGGTTAAAATGTAAATGGCCATCAACTTAATATAGATTGCTATATGTGTAAGATGTTATATACAAACCTAATGGTAACCATATTTCAGAACCACTAATAAATATGCAAAGAATAAAGAGAAAGAAATCCAAATACATCATTAAAGACAGTCAGCAAACCATGAAAGAGGGAAAGACAAGAAAGAATCAGAGAAAATCTTCAGAAACAACCCAACACAAATAATGAAATGACAATAAATACATATCTATCAATAATTATTTTGAATGTAAATGGACTAAAAACCCCAATCAAAAGACACAGGGTGACAGAATGGACTTTAAAAAACAAGACCCAACTATATGCTGTCTACAAGAGACTCATTTTAGATCTAAAGGCACCTACAGATTGAAAGTTAAGGGATGGAGAAACACCTATCATGCAAAAAGATGTCAAAAGAAATTCAGTATAGCAATACTCACACTGTACAAAGTAAACTTTAAAACAAAGACTGTAACAAGGACAAAGAAAGACACTATATAATAATAAAAGGGACAATCAAACCAGAATATGTAACAATTATAAATACTGATGCACCCAACACTAAAGCACCCAGATATATAAAACAGTTAACAACAAAATAAAGGAAATAATTGACAATAACACAATAATAGCAGGGGACTTTAACACCCCACTTACATCGATGGACAGATCATCTAAACAGAAAATCAACAAGGAAACAATGGCTCTGAATGACACACTAGAACAGATGGACTTCACAGACATACTTGAAACATTGCATCCTAAAACTGCAGAATACATGTTGTTTTCAAGTTCACATGGAACATTCTCCAGAATAGGTCACATAGTAGGCCACAAAACAAGCCTTGACAAATTCAAGAGCAAAGTCATACCATGCAACTTTTCTGACCATAACACTATGAAACTAGACAGTAACAAAAAAAAAATCTGAAAAAACCCACAAATACACAGAGTTAAATACCATGCTATTAAACGTTCAATGCATCAACCAGGAAATAAAAGAAGAAATAAAAAAGGACGTGGAAACAAGTGAAAATGAAAATGAAAACGCAGTGATCCACACCTTTGGGAAGCAGCCAAAGCAGTCCTAAAAGGGAAGTTTATAGTTTACAGGCCTAACTGAAGAAGCAAGAAAAATCTCAAATAGGCAATCTAATCTTATACCTAAAGGATCTAGAAAAAGAACAGCAAGCAAAACATAAAACCAACAGAAAGAAGAAAACAATAAATATTAGAGTGAAATAAAGATATAGAGACTAAAAACAAAAGAAAAAACGAAACAAAAAAAAGAAACAATAGAACAGATCAATGAAAGCAGGAGCTGGTTCTTTGAAAAAAGCCAGTAAAATTGATAAACCTGTAGCCAGACTTATCAAGAAAAAAAAAGAAAAGACTCAAATAAGTAATATCATAAATGAGTGAGGAGGGGGGACCAGCACCACAGAAATACAAACACTTAGAATACTATGAAAAATAAATGCCAACAAGTTGGACAATTAAGAAGAAATGGATAAATTGTTAGAAACCTATAAACTACCAAAACTGAAACAGGAAGAAATAGAAAACTTGAACAGACTGATTACCAGCAAAGAAATTGAATCAGTAATCAAAAAACTCTCAACAAACAAAGTCCGGGACAAGAAGGCTTCAACAGGTGACTTCTACCAAACATTTAAAGAAGAGTTGATGGGGCGCCTGTGTGGCTCAGTAGGTTACACATCTGACTCTTGATATGTTGTGTGTTCTCTCTCTCTCTCTCCAAAATAAATAAATAAACTAATTAAGTAAGTAAGTAGAGTTAATACCTTTCTTCTAAACTTCCAAAAAATAGAAAAGGAAGAAAAACTTCCAAATTCATTCTATGAGGCCAGCATTACCCTGATACCAAAACCAGGTAAATATACCACTAAAAAAAACCCCAAAAAAACAAAAAGCACTACAGACCAATATCCTGATAAACATAGATGCAAAAATCCTTAACAAAATACTAGCAAACTGGGGCACCTGGGTGGCTCAGTCAGTTAAGTGGCAGGCTCAGGTCACAATCTCACAGTTTGTGGGTTCAAACCCTGTATTGGGCTCTGCACTGACAATGCACAACCTGCTTGGAATTCTCAGTCTCTCTCTCTCTCTCTCTGCCCGGCCCACTTGTGTGTGCACTCTCTTACACTCTCTCTCTCTCTCAAAATAAATAAATAAACTTAAAAAAACAACAACAACTAGGAAACCAAATCCAACAACACATTTTTAAAAAATCATTCACCATGGTCAAGTGGAATTTATTCCTGGGATGCAAGAGTGGTTCAAAATTCACAAATCAATCAATGTGATACATCACATCAATAAGAGAAAGGATAAGAACCATATAATCACTTCAATAGATGCAGAAAAAGCATCTGGCAAAGTACAAGGTCCATTCATGATAAAAATCCTCAACAAAGTAAGGTTAGAGGAAACATACGAAGAATATCTAATGGGAAAAAGGACAGTCTCTTCAACAAATGGTGTTGGGAGAACTGGACAGCTACATGCAAAAGAATGAACCTGGACCACTTTCTTTCACCATACACAAAAATAAATTCAAAATGGGTTAAATGGGTGATGGGTGTTAAGGAGGGCACTTACTGTTGATGACCACTGGATGTCATATGTAAGTGATGAATCACTGAATTCTACTCCTGAAACTAACACTACACTGTATGTTAAGTAACTGGAATTTAAATAAAAACTTGAAAAAAAAACTTTAATTAAAAAATAAAAAATAATAAATTCAAAATGGATTAAAGACCTGAAACCATAAAACTCCTTGAAGAAAGCACAGGCAGTAAGGTCTCTGACATTGGCCACAGCTACTTCTTACTACATCTGTCTCTGGATGCAAGGGAAACAAAAGCAAAAATAGACTATTGGGACTAAATCAAAGTAAAAATCTTCTGCACAATGAAGAAAACAATCAACAAAACTAAAGGCAACCTACAGAATAGGAGAAGATATTTGCAAATGACATCTCCGATAAAGGGTTAATATCCAAAATATATAAAAAAACCTATACAACTTAACACCCAAAAACCAAATAATCCATTTAAAAAATGGGCAGAAGATATGAACAGACACTTTTCCAAGGAAGACAAGCAGATGGCCAACAGACACATGAAAAGATGCTCAACATCACTCATCATCAGGGAAACACAAAAACTACAGAGACCAAAAACCATAAAATATCTAGGAATAAGCCTAACCAAAAAGGTGAAAAATCTATACACTGAAAACTATAGAAAGCTTATGAAAGAAATTGAAGAAGATACACAAAAAAATGGAAAAATACTCCATGCTCCTGGATTGGAAAAATAAATATAGGTAAAATGTTAATACTACCCAAAGCAATCTACACATTCATTGCAATCCCTATCAAAATAATGCCAGCATTCTTCAGAGAGCTAGAACAAACAATCCTAAAATTTGTATGGAATCAGAAAAGACCCCGAATAGCCAAAGCAATCTTGAAAAAGAAAATCAAAGCAGGAGGCATCACAATCCCAGACTTCAATCCATACTACAAAGCTGTAATCATCAAGACAGTATGGTACTGGCACAAAACACTCAGATCAATGGAACAGAATAGGGAACCCAGAAATGGACCCACACACGTATGGCCAACTAACCTTTGACAAAGCAGGAAAGAATATCCAATGGAATAAAGACAGTCTCTTCAGCAAATGGTGCTGGGAAAACTGGACAGAGACAAGCAGGAAAATGAACCTGGACCACTTGCTTATACCATACATAAAAATAAACTCAAAATGGATGACAGACCTAAACGTAAGACAGGAAACCACCAAAATCCTAGAGGAGAAAGCAAGCAAAAACTTCTTTGATCTTGGCCACAGCAACTTCTTACTCAACATGTCTCCGGAGGCAAGGGAAACAAAAGCAAAAATGAACTACTGGGACCTTATCAAAATAAAAAGCTTCTGCACAGCAAAGGAGACAATCGGCAAAACTCAAAGGCAACCGACAGAATGGGAGAAGATATTTGCAAATGACATATCAGATAAAGGACTAGTATCCAAAATCTACAAAGAACTTATCAAACTCAACACCCAAAAAACAAATAATCCAGTGAAGAAATGGGCAGAAGACATGAAAAGACACTTCTCCAAAGAAGACATCCAGACGGCCAACTGACACATGAAAAAATGCTCAACATCACTCATCATCAGGGAAATACACATCATAACCACCAGGAGCTACCACCTCACACCTGTCAGAATGGCTAACATTAACAACTCAGGAAACAACAGATGCTGGTGAGGATGCAGAGAAAGAGGATCTCTTTTGCGCTGCTGGTGGGAACGCAAGCTGGCGCAGCCGCTCTGGAAAACAGTGTGGAGGTTCCTCAAAAAACTAAAAATAGAACTACCCTATGACCCAGCAATGGCACTACTAGGCATTTATTCACGGGGTACAGATGTGCTGTTTCGAAGGGACACATGCACCCCCCATGTTTATAGCAGCACTACCAACAACAGCCAAAGTATGGAAAGAGCCCAAATGTCCATCTATGGATGAATGGATAAGGAAGAAGTGGTATATATATACAATGGGGTATTACTTGGCAATCAAAAGCAATGAAATCTTGCCATTTGCAACTACGTGGATGGAACCGGAGGGTATTATGCTAAGCGAAATTAGTCAGAGAAAGACAAATATCATTTGACTTCACTCATATGAGGACTTTAAGGTACAAAACAGATGAACATAAGGGAAGGGAAGGAAAAATAATATAAAAACAGGGAGGGGGACAAAACATGAGACTCTTAAATATGGAGAACAAACAGAGGGTTACTGGAGGGGTTGTGGGAGACGTGCTGGGTTAAATGGGTAAGGGGCATTAAGGAATCTACTCCTGAGATCACCATTGCACTATATGCTAACTAACATGGGTGTGAATTTTTTAAATTAGTTAACTGATAATTAATTATTAATTATCAATCAATTAATTAAAAACTACAGAGAGATATTACCTCACACCCGTCAGAATGGCTACGATCAACAACACAAGAAACAACAGGTATTGTCAAGGATGTGGAACAAAAGGAATCCTTGTGCACTGTTGGTGGGAATGCACACTGATGTAGCCCCCATGGACAACAGCGTGGGGGCTCCTCAAAAAATTCAAAATAGAACTAGCCTATGATCCAGTAATTGCACTACTGGGTATTTACCCAGAGAACACAAAACACTAATTCAAAGAGATACATGCCCTTGGATGTTTATAGCAGCTTTATCTGCAATAGCCAAATTGGGGAAACAGCCCAGTGTCCATCAGTCGCTGAATGGACGAGGAAGACGGGGTACACACGTGCAATGGAGTATTACTCAGCCATAAAAGAGAATGAAATCTTGCCACTTGCGGTGACATGGATGGAGCTAGAATGTACTGTGCTCAGTGGAGTAAGTCAGAGAGAGACAAATAGCATAGGATTTCACTCATACATGGAATTTAAGAAACAAAACAAATGAGCAAAGGGAAAAGAGAGAGAGGGAGGCAAACCAAGAAACAGACTCGAACACAGTCACGGTCACCAGAGGGGATGTGGGTGGGAAGATGGGGGAAACAGGGGCGGGGGTTAGGGGGCACCGTCAGGAAGCGTGCTGGGTGATGCGTGGAGGGGCCGAATCACTGAGACGAATAAAACACTGCAGGTTAAAAAAAATAGAGTCTTTGTCCAGTATATCTGCCATTACTTCTTTTCTCAGGGACACTTGTCGCTGACTTTTTTTCCTTTGAATGGTCCACGCTTTCCTGTTTCTTTGTATGCTTTTAGATTTTTTTTTTGTTTGAGCATAGGACATTTGAATTTAATAATGTGCTAACTCTGGAAATCAGATTCCGCCCCTTCCCCAGAGTTTGTTCTTTGTTTTTGTTCGTTTTTGTTTTGTTTTTTGTACGCTTTCTCTGTGCTGAGGCATGGACTTAATGTCATCCTCTGACACCGTGACCGGTTCCTTCCTGAGCCTTTCCCTGGGCACGCGTGGGGACTGTCTATTCTTTCCCCATGTATGCACTTGTTCAGTGTCCTGACCTTTAATGTCAGGCTCCCACAAGAGGAAGAAGCGAAAAATGAAGGGAACGGGAGCTGGAACTTTACATGCCCTTGTGAATTTAGCCGGAGAGAGATGGGCTTGTGGAGGACAGAGTCCTCTGCTCTTACTTGGACTCCCACGGCCTGTGGGAGCACGCGACAGCCGTCTGCCAGGGGGCCGAGGTTGAGGGACGGAGAGCGGAAACTGGCCAAATTGACCACAATTTACTGCCCATGCCCCCCACCCCCGCAAGCCTCTTCCAGCTTCCCAAGCTCCCAGACAGTTGTGTCAAAAGGGTCCTGCCAGCGCGAATGTCATCCAGGCGGGGAGCTGGAGCCCTGCTGTCCTACTGCACATCTTCCCCGAACCCCCTGAAAACACATTCTTGTAATAAGACGACGCCTATTCATACACACAATTAGAATTCTTAGAAACATCTTTTATATCCATTCTTTTATGGAGAGTGTTAAATGCAGCATGGTGAGGGGAGGACATTCTTTCACTGAAACAACCGTTTGGAGGCAATAACATTCTATGACTCTTAGAAAAATACTTTACTGTTGCTGCTTAATAGGTATACATTTCTTAAGTTACAAGAAAACCATGAACAGCTGTATATTGATAAATTTTAAACCTCATTAAACTCATAGTATTTTATCAGCATAGATTGTTGAAATTACACCGAGATAAAACAGAAAACTAAATGAAGCTGTAAACGTTAAAACTAAGTAGAAATTCAATCAAAAGTCTTTATTCGTCAGAAGTCTCCACAACTTTTATCATTTCCCTGTTTTCAGCTAGAAAATTAGGCACATCAGTGGAAGCCAAGGAAGGTGACATCCTCTTTTGTAAATTCTCCCATGGCACAGCATTTAACTGGTGGCCCCAGCTCTCCTTCCCACCCTGACCGCAGCCAGACGTCCCTGCGTGAGCCACCGCAAATACCAGACGAGGGTGTCACAACCCGCTCACACAAGGTGGCCACTGCGCTGATAATCCAGCTGCATTTCTGCAAACTTGGAGAAAGTTTTGCTTTCCGGGTTTCGCTGCCCAGAAAGTAACTGCTCTGTTCTCCTGGCATCCGCACCCCAGAAGGCAAACCGGGGAACAGACCTCAGCTCCCAGCTGCTGACGCAGGACCACACTAGGGCAGAACCTGAGTGACCAGACTCCAGCTCAGAGAGTCACCTGCAGGGCTCCCGCAGGCCATGCCGTGGAGTCACAAGTGCACAGACGGCGGGCAGGACCCACGCGGTGCTGAACACACGTCTGGCATGGATGGGAATGTTCCTTCACAACATTGCACTAGACTCTAAGGTCACGTGTACTCAACGTGACCGTTAACAACGGTATCGGCCAAAGGACAGAACAGCCCAAGATCCAGTTCATGCAGAGTGACATCAACCCCAAGGAAGAGCTGGTCAGGCTGTGCAGCAGGTGCAGAGGTCACCAACACAGTGGCAGTCAGCCGCCCTCCTGCAGCTGCTGGGGGTGGGGAGCACCACACCTGGATTTGTGCAGAGCCTTCGGGGCATGGGGAGTCCAGGCCAGCGTCCCACCCCGTGCCTGTCCCGGCACAGCCTGGGCCACCCCACAACACCCTGACCTTCCGGCACCCTCCCCCATGCCGCAGACGCCTGTGGCACCTGGTGCAGAGGGCTGAGCCCCTCCCCTCCCAGAGGTGCCCTTTGCCATCTCTCCCTGCCCCCTGTGATCCCGCCCCAGCACGCCCTGGCCCTCTTTGACATGTGCACGGCTTCCCCAAACATCTTCACCGAACACCGGAAGGTTGCCCATCCCCTGCAGTGCCCAGAGGCATGGCAGGTCCTCCGTCTGTGCCTGCCAGGAGCCTGCGGCCTCCACTCAGAAGGGCCCCGTGTCCCACCCCGGGAGCCTCTTCGCCTGCAGACAGGCCCCGGACAGACGGTGCCGGAGCTGTCTCCCAAACAGTCTTCTCAGAAAATGAAATTGGGAGGGACGGCTTCAACCGTGTCTCTTTCCACCAGCTCCCAGATGGAGCCACTAGGCACACGAGACTGTTCAGATTTGAATTCATTAAAATTAACTAAGACCAAAAGATGAGCTCCTCTTCCTCGGCAGCAACATCTCCAGCGCTGCGTCACGTGCAGCTGGCGGCTCCCACGTGGGACAGCCCAGAACACCTTCTGCTGGACAGAGCTGGTGGCGGCCTCCCTCGTCCACGCTTCCGGTCAGCCGCGGCCTGGAGGCGGAGGGCCTTCCGACGCGTGGTGCGGAGGTAAGCGGTGGCCCCGGCTGCGTCACGCGCCTGCGTCCCTCCCTCCTCCGTGTCACCAGCTGCACGTCTCACTGGGCATCGTCACCAGAGAAAGGGCAGGCACCAGCGCCCAGACATTTGACAGAGAGAAACCACATTCCCGTAACTGTTGGCACAGGGTGTTGCTATGATTCTATGCTACTCTCAGCTATTGTCGTTAATTTCTTGCAGGGCCTAACTTATAACTAACTTTATCACAGGCGTGCATGCACAGGAACAGCGCTCCATAGTTTCAGGGTCCACGGGGGGGTCTTGGGCGGTGGCCTATGTGGATGAACGGGGCTCCTGTACCGCGGAGGGAGACCAGCCTCAGGTGTGAGCACACAGAAGACACAGATGGGGACACTACCGAGGCCTCAGCCCCTTACGCGTGAACACAGTCACCCAGGTGTGTCCGTGCACATGTGTATACAGAAGAAGCACACACCTCTCACACACCTAACCCTCATCACAGCTTAGAAACCCTCTTCAATAGCCCCACAGAACGTGAATCGGCGTTTCTGTCTACCCATAGCTGTAACCGGGCAAAGCCCAGGCAAGCGTCCCCCGCACCTCCTCCTCAGGGGCAAGGGGCTTCTCGTGGTTTGCAGGCTGGAGGGGGGGGGGGCGTCAAGAGCCCTACCTGGGGAAGCCAGAGGGCCCCCAACAGGACCGCAGGTCCGGGCGTGGTCGGAACAGACCCCGTCAGCCGGCAGGGGGTGTCCACGGCAGCAGCTGTCCCTTCAAGTTCAGAGATGTGCAGAAACCACCCCAGGGTGGCGGGCATCCACGCGGTCGGTCGCGTCCCTAGGTATAATCTTACACCTAAAATGCCAGTGGTTTTTAACAACTACCATCTTTCTATTGTCAAAACTCCCCTGAGAACTGATCCAGCAGCGAGAGCAGGAACTGTTTTTGTCTCCCACTCATTTTGTAAGACTTGCGTCTTGCACGATGTTTAGGGTTCACCACCCGGCAAATCCAACCCTGGAGCCTGTCTGGCGTCCACAGACCTCAAGGTGAAGCTGCAGGGAACCAGCCCGAAGCTCACGCACAGTCTCTGTGTGCGAGTGTGTGTGGGTGTGCACACTAGTGAGCATGGGTGAGTGTGCACACGCGAGCAGGCACGTGGGTGTGCACGCGAGCACATGTATGAGTGCATGTGTGAGCAGGTGTGTGTGTGAGTACACTGTGAACAGGTGTGTGAGTGAACAGGCGAGCAGGTGTGTGCACAGGGGGACAGGTATGAGTGCATGTGAGCGGGTGCGTGAGCGCGCATGCAGGTGACTACCCGTGTGTGGGCAGGCGTGCGTGTGTGTGTGTGAGTGGGTGTGTGAGCCCACAGGTGAGCGTGTGTGCAGGTGAGTGCCCGTGTGTGGGCAGGTGTGCACATGTTCTGTCTACACAGAGGCCAAGGGTTGCACCCTTCGGGCCGTTCCTCTCTCCCTCGGCTGGCAAGCAGACTGTTCCTTCTGGCCTGTGGTCTGGGCTCCGCATCTGTCCCTCCCGCGGTGCCCCTGCTGGTGGCTGTGCGGCCGGGCCGGAGCCAGGGAGAAGGTGAGGGCTGCATCGTTCGGCGTGCACGGCCCAGCACGACTGGCAGATGGCACTTCTCACGGATGTTTAACTCCGGAGCTAAGCTGATGGGACCAGAGCCGGTGTGACGACAGCCCTCCGAGCATGGCTTCCGGTTCCCAGGCTGGAAGGAAGCCCCCGCTCTGTCGGCACACGCGGGCCTGCAGGCTTGCCCGGCACACGGGAGGCAGGTGGGGCGGCCAGCTGCCTGCGGGGTCTCAGAGGCCCAGGTTTGGGGCCGCAGGACGCAGTGTCCTGAAGAGGCCACAGGAGCAAGGCAGAAGCACATCCCGTCGAGCCCAGGCCACGGCCGAGCAGGTGCGTCACACGGCACGGTGCCATGCGCTGGCTCTGGCACGCTGAGGGCAGCAAACCCAACTTCCGAAAAGGAGAGTGAAGCAGGGTGACACGAAGGCCCCCTGAGCTGTGAGTGTCCACTAGCGGAGTCAGGACCGGTGGCCCAGCCGCTCTGAGACACACATGTCCAGGATTAACAGGCACAAGTCACTGCCTACTCACTTGGCATTCTGGGTGGCCCGACTCTCTGCTCACGGGACAAGTTGGCAAGAAAGTCCCGTCCTGGGGACGGGGGCTCTTCCAGGAGAGTCTGGGGATTGGGAGACGGACCCCGGATGACCCCAAGTGCATCCCCCTCCGGCTGGGTGTCCCCCTGAGGCTCAGGAGACATTCCTGCATAGGTTCAGGGAGCCCCGCAGGCCTCGGACTCTACAAGGGAGGCTCCTGGTTTCCTTCCCGGGCCCCGGTCTCCAGTTGCATCCGGTGGCCTCCCTTTCTTGTATCAGGGGCAGGGGCCAGGTTCAGCTTTCTCCTGCACATTCCATCCCAAGTGGTTCCTAATCCACATGCCAGTCCCCGGTGACAGATCTGGTTCGCCACGTCTGTAACAGGAGCTCAGTTGTTGCTGCCATCAGAATCAAACAGATCACTTTTTCCAGAGAATACTGGGCCACACTGAAAACAAAGTAAAAGAAACCCACAATCGAGCCCCCACCCAGTGTGACATATCATCCTCCATTTAGGTTTCCTTTGGCTTTTGTTCACGGTAGGAATGTGGAAACATTGAAATTCGGTCTCTCCCCTGGAGACATGGGATTTTGTTAATGTTTGGGAAAAATTGAGGCTGAACGTGGGGCAGCCCCAGCGATAGGACACACAAGACATCCGATCTCCAGCAGTCAGAGGCGGCTGCGATGCCACCCCTGTGTGGGCGAACGCAGACCCAAATGGTGCCCGTCAGGCCCAAATGGTGGCCATGACGCCAGGTCGTTGGCCCCTACACGCACCTCACAGGGTTGTGGGTGTGGACAGAGCACCCACACCTGTGCAAGGGTCTTTGCCGCTGTGGCAGCAGTAACACCATATGTAGATTGAGCAGAGCGGACAGTACAGTCGAGCCATCATCCCTGAGTGTGGTCCTTATTCGAGGATTTGCCGTGTCCCTCCCTCAGAGTGTGATCTCTGCACATGTCTGTGCTATGCTTAAGGGCAGATTCATGTACTTTAAGGATCAACCCTATGGAAGACAGAGTAAGAGCTGCTTGTGAAAAGTGAGAAGCTTAACCAGGAAATGTGCCAAATGTGTGCCCCCCCGTCTCTCGGGGACATGGAGAGGTGCCGGGTGCCCTGCAGGAGAGCAGAGACGCTGCTGAGCAGGGTTTGTGAAGGCAGTCAGGCTGTAGGAACAAGGGAGGCCCAGCTCAGCCCAGGCACCTGTCTTGCCATCACTCTCCTCCAGGCTTGTCATGATCTTAATTCTACCAGGAGTCTCTGGGCCAGAAAGTGATTTTAACTAAAATATCCTCACTCCCCCAAATCTTGAGGCCATGTGGATGTGAATCATACCAGCTGGGTGACCTGAATTGGTTTAAACTCTCTGGGCCTTCTTCAAAATGGATATATTAATAGCGTTTTCCTTGCAAAGACCAAATGAGCCGATGTCTGCAATGTGCCTGAAAGGGCACCCGTGAACCAAACAGGATAAGGATTCCCGGGGATCTCCACCCATGAATGCACGACCGTGTGAGAAAACCTTCACCCGAGACAGCAGGTGGTGGGGAGGTCTTGACGTGGGCCTTTGCAGAGCCCTGGAACAGTGTGAGATTAGCCTCCAAAGCCCTAAAACACTCCACAGGCTCAAGCAGATTTGGAATCGCTTCATGAGAGGTAGAACCCAGTCTTGTCATTTCAGCCCAGACGTACAAGGCTCAAGACCTTTGCGACAGAATTGTCAAGTGCACACGGGACAACGGAGCACAGGAACAAGTCGGACGCCCACTACAGAGCCCAGCCCTCTTCTCGGGCTCAGCAATGGGGCTGCTGGCACAGCATGGGCTATGCCCTTCCCTTCAGAGGGAGTGAGTTCATCCCCTTGAGATGAAGAAGAACGGGGGGAAGAAAGGTATGGAAAAGAGGTCCTGAGGGTACACTCATCCCCTCCTTGAGCTGTGGCCATCAGGGACCTCCGGTGATACTGTCCCCTGCCATCGTCAGGGTGAGAACAGGAAGGGTCAGCGTAGTCCCATCTAAGATCCGCCAGAAACCGTGCAGCACCTGGTGCACATGTGCCTGGCCAGCACGCAGGCTCATCGTTAAGCCTGTGGTAAGCAAACCTTTCTCTTTCATTCAATCACAGCAAAGCGTACAACCCCTATACATCATGACATGAGTCACTGTCAAACACTAGGAGGATGTGTGCATCAGCTTAACATCATTCAATCCCTACTTGTTCCAAAACTAATTAATGACTACATCAGAAAGAACAACTGAGCAGAGGGTCACCGCTCAGGGGGAGAGCACCTGACCCCCGGACTGAAGCGAGGCAGGTTGAGGTCCTGAGGCTGGTCCGCCCCTCTGGCCTCCAGAGCCCTCCCTGTGCCCGGGGCCCGACTGGTGGAGCCCCACGCCTAACCCCCGGTGGGTGCTACCCCTCCCGCGTGCCCAGCCCAGACAGGATCCCGGGTGCAGTCTTCCACCAGGGAGCATGCTCTTGGCCTGCCCAGGCCCAAGGGGCAAGCACGAGCAAGCCCCTTCCTCTGCGGCCAGCACACAGAGACCCAGAGTGCGTGCAGCTCCACTGCTGTCCTTGGACGTCGTGTGACGTTCAGTTTGCAGAGTCCAGACGGGAACCAGCTAGAATGAAAGTCAGCTGTGCTGGTGCCTGGCTTGTGTGGTACACACGTTCGAAAAGGAAGGTCACCCCTGCTGGGATTTCTCCGACGAAGCCCTTCTCGGATTAGAGAAGGGTGCCAAACGGCCGGAGTCAAAGGGCGAATGCACGTGGCACGGTAGAGGCCAGAAGCCCGAGTGAAGGCACAGACGCCCCAGGGGCCGGGTGGAGGGTGGTGCGCCGGCAGCATGAAAACGATGCTTCAGGCAGACCTCTGGCAGGACCTCAGCGTGGCTGGGACAGGATGATCCTAGAAACAGGGGCAAGCACAGAGCACCACCCAGAAGGCAGGAACCCACTTATCAAGAAGACACTCGGCACCCAGGCTTTGCCTGTGCCTACATGTGGGATCCGGGGCCCTCAGCACTAACGCTCCTCCCAGCTCCATGCAAGACACAAAAAGTCCCTAAAAAGTAAGACCCGATATCTGGCCTTGAGGAGGTAGACTATGCCCCCCCTCAGGGGCTCCTGAGGAGGCTAACATTTTTAAATCAATGTGAATTTACTTTGTGAAGCTAATACAGCCCACAACCCGAATCTCTCACTGCCCATCAGGTGCCAAGTAAGGCCCCAGACCCCCCGCCCCGGAGCTCCGTGTGAGCTGTCACCCGTACCCCAGCACAGTTCACCGTGGGCTCCTCTCCCACGTGCCTGGAGTTTTAAGGCCGATGATTAGAGCAGGCGGGGTTGAGCCCAAGTCCGCTGACTCTGAGACCGGCCCTATCCTCCTGACCACACGGCTCTGGGCAAGAAAAAAGCCCGCTGGCAGCATCTTGGCCCAAGGAGGGTGAAGTGTGTGAATAATGGCAAAGGCAAAAGAGGAGCCAGCGGCCACCCCCTGGCCCCACACGGCTGCCCCGAGGCACGGCCCCACGCCGGCCACCACGCTGCCATCCCTGCTGGCTGGCCACGGTTGATGGTTCGGCCAGACGGTGCAACCTCGGGGAAGCCACAGGACGCCGCCTCTCCCCTTCACCTCCCCTTGGAGTGAAGACGCTTCAGACCCTGCATGCAGGCCCCACCTGCTTCCACGGCTTCCCCTCACATCGCCTCCAGAGCCCTCCACACCCCCCTCCTGCCGACCTCGGCCTCTGCCCAAGGCCCAGAATAGCCTTGACCTCTTTCCTCGCCCACCAGGGCTCCACGCCTCATGCAGCTTGAGCCTCGCTGGGACCCAGAGGCTTCCTTTGGCCTCCTGAGGGTCGAAGCAGTATGGGCGTCTCTTGGAGCATTTTCCAGTTTACTTGGCATATTCTTAAGTGATCGTTGGATTAGTCCTTCTCTCCCGGGAGACTTTGAACTCCACTTGGTAGAGACTTTCTGGACCCGCTCCCTGCTGTACACGAGCCACTTGCTTAGCTAAGTATTTCCTAAGCATTTGTGGGACGAGCCACGATCTGTGGCCCAAGCACGGAAAGGACGCTGGTGGCTCCAGGAAAGCTCGGCAGTGGTCTTGATTTCAGACCGGTCGAGTCTAGGGTGTTGGTCACCGTGGAGGCTCTGCAGGAAGCCATGTGCAGAGACAGGAGCAGCCACAGAGCAGACTCAGGGGCGACAGTCTGAGGGAGACACAGACCCCACCCCGTGAAGGCTCGGGGGCTGGCGTCCAGGAAGACAAAGGATGAGTTCCAGAGTCAGGAGGCTCTTGGTGGCTGGATGTCCAGAAGCCCAAGGTCAGCAAGGCCAGGAGCCACCAAGTGAAGCTATTTCCATCATGTGAGGGCTCAGTGCAGGCTTTCCATTGGCACTGGGCAGGCTCGGTCGGTAGAATGCACCACTCAGGGCCTCAGGGTCATGGGTTTGAGCCCACACTGAGCGGAGACATCCCTTAAAAAAAATAAAATAATTCATCCATGGAAGCAAAACCAATGGAGTAAAGCTCTAGCTACAGACCTGTGTGCAGGGAAGATCTTGGAAAAGGACACTCCTGAGATCCATGGGGGCCTGGAGACCACCCAGGCCTGGGCAAAAGACCAAGAAGAAAGGAAAGACAGAATCGGAGAAGTAGGTGAAGAAGAATCTAGAACGGAGATAAAAAATGGACTTTGAGCTTCTTATACAAGCATGAGGGAAAATTCCAGAGAAACTGGGACATCATTCGATGTGGGGGAAGGAACGGCAGGAAGGAGAGAGGAGACAAGGGCCCCAGAGGACCCGCTGCTCACACCGATGATGCCCTCTGCTTCTGCAAGGCCGTCTTCTCCTCGGGTGCTGGGGGACGGTGCGGGAGCTCTAACTCAGGAACAGAAAGGGGCCCAGTAGGTTGGCGGCACTGCTGAGCAGAGGGTTGTGGCAGCCGTGTCTGGGGGGCCACCGGCCTGACCTCCAGGGCGTCTTGTTCACAGCGGATGGTGGTGCCTAGAACATGCCCAGAACTGCGCCTCTTTGGAGCACCTGTGTGCGGGCTTATTGGTGGTCATCCAGCCCTGACCCCCAGCATCCTCAGTGACCCCCCACCCCGGCCCACAACACCTGCCCTGACACACTGCGCTGTCTCCCCAAGGCCGAGGCACAGCCAGAGCTCACGGTGCCGTTGGGACCTGAACAGGAGGTAGACTGAACTCCTAGGGTGGGAGGGACAAGTCGCCGTGTCCCTCGAACACAGCATGGCCGATGGTGGTCAGGCCCCGCTTCTACCACCTCTGATGGGGAAGGGTCTACGGGCATCAGTGCCGGGGTCCTGGCTGGGGGCCAGCGCCGCTCCTGAGGCCGGCGGTGGGGAGCACCCACACAGCTTCCCGCCCCGGTTCCACTGTCCCCTCCCGGAAGGCCTCTGCTCGCGAGCCGGCAGCCGCCCGAGCCGGCACGCGGACGGGCAGGCCCCCACTCGCCTCTCAGGTCACTGGAGGTGCTGCTGCTCGTGCGACCGCCCTGCCCTGAGGGCACTGGGTCGGCTCAGGTCCATGCACGCCTCTGGGTAGGCGTGCGGCCTCCTCTCACTGTCCCTCCTCCCCTCTGCCCTGCATTCCTGGCCCTGGCCTGCAACCCCAAATTCCTGCCGTGCTGGAGGCAGGATGTTCTCTCAGCAAAGGTACACAGCTCAGGAATTCACTCTCACCTGGCCTGTCACGGCCTGAGCCCGTGGCCCGCGGGGCTTCGCACAAGACCCAGCTGCTCACCAGGCAGACAGCTCAGAGGCTGTGACTCAGGAGAGGGAAGCCCCTGGGCTACAGACCGCCAACCCCCAAACCCGGGAGGCCAGCCGGGCCCCCTACTTGTGAACATCACATAAGGGAAGACGGGTTCACCGCACCCCCAGCTTCTGGGGAGGACTCCCTGGGGTCGAGCCCCTCTCTGGAGCACCTCACCTCCAGGTGTGAGCGCCCAGGGCTGGGACCCTCCCGTGGCCACGAGGGCCTGAGGAACGCTGTCAGCCCACAGGAATGTTATCTGCTGGGAAGGGCCCAAGGTTACGTGAAGCAATCTAGCCGTGCAGAAGCACTACCTCCAAAATCAACACCTTCAGAAGGCCCTGGCAAAGAGAAGTTGCCAGACGGCTTCTTGGAGCACAAGCCACTCCCTCCCCCAGGCGCACGGGCCCTGCCGCCCAGCCAGACCTTCCTGCCACGGCACTGGCATTTCTGGCATTTCCGGAGCCGGCCTGCGCCAGGAGGAGATGGGCAGGCCGGCGGCCGGGGACCCACGGGTGCCTGTCCTACCGCGTGCCTCTCCTGCCTGCGGCCGGGGCAGGGGACTGTGCTCTGCCTTGCTTGTCCCTCCAAGAACCCCGCTGAAGTTAAATGGGTCTGTGCAACTTCCCGTCCCCTTAAATGAACGTTTTTTTCTTCATTTAGTCTCTCATCATGTTTGACAAATAGAGGGAGGGTCTCCCAAAACCCACTTCTCCCGATCAGCCACCAGTTACCAGAAAATCTGGCCTCTGATCACGGCGGAGGCTTCAAGTATCAACGGGTGGCCCTTGTCGAGCCACCCTTAGGAATGAAGGGATCCAGACACGGGACGCGCCCTCGCTGTGCACACGGGGAAGACGGGAAGTATTTTGTGACCCGCGCGGTCCCCAGGTCACCGCCGGAAAGTCCCGCGTGCTGCGCTTCACTCCTGCTCCGCCCGTGGGCCAAGCCTCCTTGGGCCGTGGCTCTGCCCCTGCCTCCCGGACCCCGCCGATGGATGCTAATACATGGGGGATGAGTCGTGGCCACGGAGGCCAGATTCCGACCCCCCTCCTAAGCCTTCTCGTCAAATCCTAAGTGAGCATGTGCTTGCTGCTGAGCCTGCCATCGGGGCGTCCCTATTCCGGCTGCTACTTGCGCAGTCGTGTGCCCGTGCATCGCCCGTGACCGGCAGGCACGCCAAGTGGGCGAGGCCTCTGTGGACACGCCAAGCACAGGGATGAGGGAGACTGGCTCTTGCCCAAGGTGACGACCCCTGTGGTTCTCGGGACGCTTGTCCCTACCTTCGACATATTTTGCAGTTTTTAGTCAGGACAGGTGAACATACAAACGAATGTAAGGTGTGTTTGGTAAATCCCCGAAAGACAAACTCACCACATTCGGTCCACGGGCACTGGGGTCCGCGGTCCCGCTGCTTTTTCTTACCGTCGCCTCCGCCCCGCAGAGGGCCGGGGCGCCAGCGCAAAGGCCAGGGGCTGGGTGCGCCTCAGCTCCAGCCAACGGCCCACAGTCCACGCTGTTCAAGAAGGTCCCAGAAGGGGCTGCATTTCTTTCAGCTTGTAAGGGGCACTGTCTCCAAGTGGCCCTCACGCAGGAGCCACCAGCAGGCGCGAGTCTGTTCTCCCACCGGCCCACGTGTGCGGCACAGCTCCCGCCGGCGGCACCGATTTGCCCAGGAGCGCCCTCAGCTCGGCCCTGAAAGTGCCACATCCTGGGAAAATGCCTCAGGCCCACAAGCAGGGTGCCAGTGACCCTCTAGCCGAAATTAAGCGGCCCTTAGTCTTTTTACCAAACAAAGCCTTTTCTAAAGATCCAAGTGGAAATTGGGGTGACAGAGGACAGTGGTGGGAAGAGCTGAGAAACGTGTTCTGGGTCTTTGATGAGCAGAGAAGACCAGAACCAGGATCCAGAAGCTTCCCTACAAAACTCCGTAGCCCTGCCCCCCCCCCCTCTTTTATTTACATACAAAACATGGCACATGTTTGCCAGGGAGAGAAAGCAGACGCTCCAGCCGGCGTCCAGGCTCACATCCGCACTTCCTGTCTCACAAGGAAACAATCTGGAAGGCTGACACAGCAGGTTCTGGGGCTGGGCCATCTGCTGGTGCACAAACATCGCCCCCTCACTGTCCCCGTGTCGCCCTACGGCCCTCCCCCTTCCCAGAGCTCCGCGGCAGGACGGAAATCACCGACATCTGTCCGCTCCCCTTCACTTGCAGGGACCGGCCCACACCCCACATCAGCCAGCAAGGACCAGGACCCAGCATCAGTCTGGGAGCATCTGGAGCCCGGAACACACAGGCCAGGCCAGGGCTCTGGGTTTGCCGCGTGTTTGCACAGGGTGCTGGGCCTCTACGTGCTCAGTCCCGGAAGGGGTTGGCACAGAGTCACTTCCACACCGGCTCTGATCTCAGACGGGGAACAAACAGGACCGTGGGGAAACGTGCACAGGTGCACACGTATGCATGCAAGTGCGTGTGTGCACATGTACACACACGCGGACACCACGTGTCCAGGTATGTACACACACACGCATGCATGTGTGCAGACACCACATGTCCAGGTATGTACACACACACACGCACGGACACCACATGTCCAGGTATGTACACACACACACACACACACACACACACAAGCACGCGGACAACACGTGTCCAGGTATGTACACACACACACACATGCATGCATGCAGACAACACATGTCCAAGTATGTACACACACATGCGCATGGACAACACGTGTCCAGGTATGTACACACACACACACACAAGCACGCAGACACCACATGTCCAGGTAGGTACACACACATACACATGGACAACACATGTCCAAGTATGTACACACACACACACGCACGGACAACACGTGTCCAGGTATGTACACACACACACACACACACACACACACACAAGCACGCGGACACCACGTGTCCAGGTATGTACACACACACACACATGCATGCATGCAGACAACACATGTCCAAGTATGTACACACACATGCGCACGGACAACACGTGTCCAGGTATGTACACACACACACACACAAGCACGCAGACACCACATGTCCAGGTAGGTACACACACATACACATGGACAACACATGTCCAAGTATGTACACACACACACACGCACGGACAACACGTGTCCAGGTATGTACACACACACACACACACACACACACACACACAAGCACGCGGACACCACGTGTCCAGGTATGTACACACACACGCATGCATGTGTGCAGACACCACATGTCCAGGTATGTACACACACACACGCACAGACACCACATGTCCAGGTATGTACACACACACACACACACACACACACACAAGCACGCAGACACCACATGTCCAGGTAGGTACACACACATACACATGGACAACACATGTCCAAGTATGTACACACACACACACGCACGGACAACACGTGTCCAGGTATGTACACACACACACACACACACACACACACAAGCACGCGGACACCACGTGTCCAGGTATGTACACACACACGCATGCATGTGTGCAGACACCATGTGTCCAGGTATGTACACACACACACGCACAGACACCACATGTCCAGGTATGTACACACACACACACACACACACACACAAGCACGCAGACACCACATGTCCAGGTAGGTACACACACATACACATGGACAACACATGTCCAAGTATGTACACACACACACACGCACGGACAACACGTGTCCAGGTATGTACACACACACGCATGCATGTGTGCAGACACCATGTGTCCAGGTATGTACACACACACACGCACAGACACCACATGTCCAGGTATGTACACACACACACACACACACACACAAGCACGCAGACACCACATGTCCAAGTATGTACACACACACACACACACGGACAACACGTGTCCAGGTATGTACACACACACGCGTGGACAACACTCGTCCAGGTATGTACACACACGCGTGCGTGCGGACAACAAGTGTCCAGGGTGGTGGAAGAGTTCAACGGAAGGCATTCGGACGGTCACGGCGAGTTCAGGGTAAGACGGAGACGTATCACGGAGGGAGGAAGGAGGACAAGCGTGAAGGGGGACAAGAAAACATGCACACAAAGGAAAGGAGACAGGACTCTGACCGGGGAGGCAGGGAAGGACAGAGCCGAGCCCCAGGCTGGGGGCAGGGTGCTGGCAGCTCGTGCCCGAACCAGCATCGGCGTGTCTGACACGGCCAACCGCCTGCCACACGGTCCCAGCCCACGCAGGCCTGTGCTCCACACACCCGCTGCTCTGCGACTCCACGCCTCAGCCAAGACTCAGCCACACACCCGCCAACCGGGAAGAATCAAAATGTTGAGGCAAGTTTGCTTTTCCAAAGCAGGTGAACCACCAAGGATTGGCCGGCTGCATCTTTGCGCACAATTCACCCACCAGCACGACACCAAAACGTGTTCCGGTGTGCCAGCAATACTGCGTGACAATTCCCGACTGCACACAAAAAACAGTGGAGTGACGTTCGCCATTTAGAACATACTTTCTCCCAAAAGAAAGCACTTAACATCCTAACACACGCCCATGCCACACCGGGGCTTTCTGTGTCCACAAGACAGTGAGAGGGTCTCGTCTCTCTGTGACCACATCACAAAGAAATGGTCTCTCTGTGACCACACCACAACGGGACGGTCTCTCTCTGTGACCAGACCACAGTGAGACGGTCTCTCTCTGGGTGCACAGCACAGTAGGGTGGTCTGGAACAAGGCCAGAAACCCCACGTGAATGGGACCTTGTAGCTCTTCAAGATTTCTACTTCTGGTCCAGTGGGAACCGGAAAAGAGCGAAAACGACACTCTCTCAGCTTTGTTGGTTTCCCGGATGTGTGGGGACAGGGCTGGACCGTGTCTACAACCACCCACCCCCCTCACTCACTCTTTCTTGGCCCGTCACTGCGACACGACTCCAGCGCTGTGTTGTCGAGGAATAAGCACGTGCTGGAGGTCGGGCCGGGTGGCACCAGGGACACAGAAACTCTTGCTCATTTTCCACGGAAGCTTGTCCAGGAGCCAAGCACGTGACTGCAGGCGTGCTGACAACGTGGGCCCTGCTCGGGGAGCGCTCAGAGCCTGAGGCCAGCAGCCCTGGTCCCAGGGTGCGCCGGTCGGCAAACCCATGCTGGTCCACACGTGGCGCCTGACATAAGAGGCGCTGAAATCACCCTCCAGTCAGAAGCTTCCTCTTCGGGGCTCCCGGCCCCCGGCCGTGGCCGCCGTGACAGGGGAAGACTGCCCCGTGTGGGTGTGTCCAGCGTTCTGCCCCTCATCTCGTCCAGAGCCAGCCTCCAGTGGCCGAGGGACTTCAGGGAAGAAGGCACTGGGAGGCAGCCGGAGTCAGCAGGGAGCGATCTTTCCAGAGAGGTGGCATCTAACGGAAAGCCACCTTTAGCAGAGGCTGTGACTTGAGCTCTACAGCTGGTGGTCCGGGCGGCCACGAGAGCAATGACCTGGGCCGCGCGTGCGCCCCTGCACGGAACGGAAGGCGCTCCTGGTGCCAGGATGCATATCTCAGCTCCAGACGGGACCCCGCACCCACCCCGTGGGCCTTGAAGGCTACAGGGGCAACGAGGGGGCGATGAGGACAGCCAGCTACTCCGGCTTCTTCGAGGCTGTTCGCAGCCCCCACCCAGAGAGCATAGCTGGCCTCGGACAGGCCATCCTGCCAGACGTGGCTCCCGGGGCAGAGTCAGAGCTGCCCAGGGACCACACGGCCTCTCCGCCTGCCAGGCGGCTGAGAAATCCAAACTATCTCACCAGTGCACGTCTGGGGTAAGTGATTCACATGCAGGTTACGGTCACGCACCTGGTGCGTTCAGAGAGAGGACGTTGAGCTCTCGGCCATCTAGGGGTGTTTCTGAGGGACAGAGACCAACGGTGCAGGGCGTGTGCTCGGGAGGGAGAGCCGAGTCTGGAATACTAGGATGTTCGCAAAACTCCGGAATGATGGCCGAGTGCCCCACTGGACACCCTGCGGGTCTGGGTGTGTGTCTGCAGTGAAAGCCGCAGATCCCACCTGAGGCCTGGGTGGCATCCCGACCTCACCAAACAGCCGCACAGACTCCCGTGCCACCCCCAGGCGGTCTGTGCTGAGGGCCATCCGCGCGCCGTGGCCGTCCTCGTCCCCAGCGTGCCCTCTCCGTCAAGTGCAGCCCAGGCACATCTGGGAGCAGAAACTTCCTACAAAGGGCGAAATGGACACTTACGCCTGTTGTTTAAGTGGCTTTGTTTTCATTTTTGCCTGAGCTACAAGTTCCCCTGAGTAATTCTGACATGCTTCTGAGGGACGGTTACCATTTTCCCGTGCAGGGAAGTGGAAAAACAAGGACTCTGAGTGGCCGCTGTCTGGCCGGAGGAGGCAGTGCTGGGCTAGTAAGCACAGGCCTGTGCCCGCAGCTTCTCCGGGCAACTATTCAAACACAGAATGAGTGTTCACCTGCCTATCCCAGGGTGTCAGAGAAGGCCCTTCACCGTCCCCCCAGAGCCCGGGGGAGTCAGCCAGCTCCTGTACCCAGATTCACACGCTCACCGTCCTGGGTGGAGGGCTACCTCGGTCGGTGAGTTAGAAGTAAGTCCTTCCGGGGTGCCTGGGGGCTCGGTCAGCCGAGCGTGCAACTCTTGGTCTCAGCCCAGGTCATGATCTCGTGGTCTCGTGAGTCCGAGCCCCACTTTGGGCTCTGCGCTGACAGCGTGGAGCCTGCTTGGGATTCTCTCTTTCCCTCTCTTTGCCCCACCCTCATGCTGTCTCTGTCTTTCTCAAATAAATAAATAAACCTTAAAAAAATTATTAAAAAAGTAAGTCCTTTGGGAAAGGCAGAGACCGCCACCCATTAGCCGTGAAGGTGTGAGCGGAGGGGACGCTGGCGAGCACAAATACACAAATCGTACCCGTAAAATGTTGCAATGGCCCCTGAAACGAAAGCCCGCGTGTAAGAAGTTAGAAGTGAACCCTGACACAGTCGCAGTGACACGCGTGACGTGTCCGTCGCTTATTCCGCGTCACGTCGCAAAGCCTCGGCTCGTTCAAGTCCGGAGGCCCGCACACACCCTGGGCCACCGAGCTGACACACGCTCTCGCAGCTGGAGCCTGAGACGAGCCAGGAAGGAAGAACATCCCTGGAGCTGGGGGGGGGGGGGGGGGGGGGGGGGGCGGTTGTCAGCTCAAGGGCCCAGTCGTTGGGGTTTGGCAGGCGGTGGGAGCACCTGGCATCAGGTGCCGTGGGAAGACAGAGACCCTGCTCCACCGAGCAGCCGAGACCGTGCCAACACCTGGTCCCTGGTCTTGGGGACACGGGGTCATTTCGGGCGCCTGAACCCGGACCTCAGCCCGCCTGGAGACACAACCATCGGGGGCGGGGCCTCAGGGGTCCTGGCCCGGCAGAGTCCGCCGGACACGGGATGAATGCAGCACAGCTCTCGGGGTCCGCGTCAGAAAAGTCCCTGGGCACGTGAAGAGGGAGAGAGTCGCCCGAGGTTTGATGCGAAGTCCGGTGGGCGCGCCCTTCGTGGCGATGCCCCTTCCTCCCGGCACAGGAACCAGCCTGTCCACTTACTCTTTTACTGCATTTTACTCCTCTCCTTGATTGAGGCCCGACGTCCAGCCACGGAGCTCAGTCTAGCGTGGGTCCAGCCTGTGTCCAGGCTGCATTCAGGCGAGAGAACAGCGGTCAGATCCCTCTCGACCGGTCAGCTGCTTTCCGGCACCTCTGCTGAGTAGCAGGTCCTTGGGGATCAAGCACGGGGATCACCGCTGCTGCCCCTGCAGAGCCTGCCGGTTGCACGACGTCCTCAGCAGGGAGACAAGTGTCTGACCCACATCCCGTGACCCCCAGCGCGGGGGGAGACTTGGGTGTGGTTTCCGTCACCCGTGTGCGTTTGCCTCTCACCCCCCAGACGAGCGGGACACCCGCCCTACCTTCTCTGCATGCTCCGCCTGCCTCACCGTGGCCCCGGGACGGCCACTCAGCTGTGTGCGAAAACAGGCATCCCAAGACATCCCCAGAGGCTTTGATGACCACAATAGTAGGTTTCCCGTGATTTTTCTACTGGAATCACTTTCCCGTGGAGCCGTCTTAAGTTCCAGACGCGAAAACACCCAGGTGCGCCACAGCGTCTGGAAAGCCTGCACTATGTGCGTGGGGAGAACACTCTTGTAGACGGAGGAGGGGGGCACTGAGGTGGGCTGACTGTAGCCGGGGAGCTCCGCCAGTTTGCTCACCTGTCACAGATGGCGGTGTCCTCACCACACGCGTGGGGAGTGGGCCAGACAACTCGTCGCCTGGCCGCTGACAGAGTCCACGGCAGCCCGGTGACGGAACCACTGTGTGTCGTCACCCCCTAGCAGGAAGTCGGGCCTGGGGCGCAGGGTCTGTCCTGCTGCCCCAGGGAGAGGGTGTCAAAGCCCGAGCGCCTATGTTAGGGCCACCTGGTTAACCTGTGCACCTCCCACCTGCCACGAATAACTAGTTAATGGGAGAGCAGGCTTCCCGCCCTTTTGCAGAAAAGCGGTGTCACGGGGAAAAGTCTGAGGAAAAAGAGCCTGGCTGGTTGCCTCACCTCAGCCCGAGGACACACAGCCCCCGAAGTCAGGGCCCGACAGCCCAGCAGGCTGGGGACTCCACGCAGTGTGTACCGTCGTCACCGTTTCTAGTCACGGTATCTGTCCTTCTGACTTACCAAGTCACCGTCCAGCCAGCTGACTCAGCCCTTCCTTAGAGTTCTGACCCAAAATCACACATGTGAATCACAAGTGCAGCAGTCTGTCCTCTGTGGGAGCCTCTGTCTCCCCGCCCCAGGACCGTCCAGCCTCCTCCACGGGCCCGGGCCCTCTCTCGGGTCCGGCGTCTCCCCACCCATGGGGCACAGCGGGGAGCAAGCAGGCGTGGGATGCAAGTCACAGACAGAGCATGAGAAACCCTGGTGTCCTTCAAAACACCGTTCATTCCCAGCCCACGGAGAGCACTGTTTTGTGCGAGAAAACAGAGGAGCTTCAGGACCCCAGCAGGAAGGGTTGTGCTGTCCCTGCTAGTCATGTGGTCGGCCGTCTGGGGTGCGCAGGTCACGGAGGGCAGCTGGCAGGCACCACCGTGGGCCCGGCCTCCTCGACACCGAAGGGTCACGGCCGTGCCCACCTCACAAGGCTGCACTGAGATCTAGTCACTGTTGGTGTGGAACCTGGCGGACAGAACGTGCCAGCAAAGGCCCCGCGTTTGGTGCCAGCCTGGGGAAGGGCCACCCGGATACACAGCCAGCTGTGCCGTGCAGGAACTACAAAGTCCTTTAATTCATCAGCCACTTCGCGTTGTCTGTGGATTTTCTCTTGTCGACGGGGGAATACTTTGTCCCCATATTTAGTCTGTGGTACCAAAAGAAATACCAGCTTCACAAAACACCTAATTCCATGGCAATGTGGGCTATCGAGTCAGAATGGGAGACGGGGACACATCCACGCAGGTCAGGTCGCCCTGAGTAGTGACTTCACAGTCCCCTCTCCCCCAAGAACACGAGCACAATACGTTTACTTCACACAGAGGAACCCTTACTGCGGGAGCCGCTAGAACGGATCGAGCTCCCTAGTGCAGAAAGCTCATTGTGAGATCTCTCGTAAATCAGTCGGCTTCCCATTCTTTTTAAAAAGGACCACATCAGGAATGCACAGAAGCGCCTACGCTTTCACATAGGACCGCGCTCTGTCCTGCCTCTGCTCCCAGGTCTGTGCGGCGCGGGACAGGGCCGGGCGTCGGCCGCTCTGCCGGCTGCCCGTCTCGCTGGACTTTGTGCGGGACCCAGCATCTCCAGGCGCCCGGCATCTGTGAACAGCCCCCTGCACCTCCTGCGGGGTCTCGCTGTGGTTTAAGGGTTACGTGACTGGCCAGAAATGCTTAGCACCGAACGTCAAAATCCTGCCAGAGCAATTCAACTAATTTTCCAGCCAAGCCAGTCAAACCCTTCTCTAAATCTCACTCAATCTGGTCCAGACTAGACCCCGTTGTTATTAAATCTCCGCTTTCACAAGAGTCTCAGGGGAGATTTTGAAATCTGTGAAAGAAGTAATGTCATGGGACTGTATTTGAAGTGATGACAACTCCATTAAAATATTTAATCAGTTGGGGCGCCTGGGTGGCGCAGTCGGTTAAGCGTCCGACTTCAGCCAGGTCACGATCTCGCGGTCCGTGAGTTCGAGCCCCGCGTCAGGCTCTGGGCTGATGGCTCGGAGCCTGGAGCCTGTTTCCGATTCTGTGTCTCCCTCTCTCTCTCTGCCCCTCCCCCGTTCATGCTCTGTCTCTCTCTGTCCCAAAAATAAATAAAAAAAAAAAAAAATATTTAATCAGTTAATAAAACATTCAGGAAAAGCTTATGGCCACAGAAACACGTGTTTGGAAGAGAGCAGATCCCACTGAATGCAGCAGCTTCAGAACCGAGCGCTATGCCCTTGCCGATTCCTTATTGATCCTTTCTTTCCTCTTCCTTTTAAACAACTGCCAATTAGATGGATTTAGAATTCAACCCAGGCGCTTTTTTAATCAAAGGGGCCCATTTGAGTTTGAAGAGTAACAGATTTAAAGCAGAAATTCCTCCCTGCTGGGCCCTGATCAGCTATTGATTAGGGGAGGGTGGCTAACCTAAATCATCAATGCCAAGTAATAGGCCTTCTGCCCAGGGACTCAGCAGAGCACATTTGTGAGAGGAGAAGTAAAGCCGGCCTTTTGTGGAGAAGCAAAGACCCGGCCTCTCTTGAGGAAAAGAAATGTTAATTGAAAAATTCCTCAAATAGGTGAGGCTCTGAAGCTGCTTTACATAAAAGGTGTGAAATCACAATCAGAGGGCAGGAAAGTAGTCGGGTGGGAGTTCTCTCCCTAATGGTGCTGATTAGCGCCCCATTCATGGGCCGGGCAATGGGAACGAGCCCTTTCAGCAGCCGGGACCAATGGCCTGCGCGCCTGGGGAAGTCTGAATTAATTGGCCCCTGAACAGGGAAAATTAAAACAAAGAAGCGGCCGATGCAGAGAAACGAAACCTGACGACTCCCGTGCAAAATCCGCACAAGGTACATGGTCATCTTCTGTTTCGCACGCCAGCGACTGTAGAAAATTGCTCGTTGCCATCACTAAAGTTTCTCAGATCGCCCCTAAAATCACTGGACAGTGATTTAATCTCTCTCAGCGCATCTCTGCCCACACTGGCCCGGATAAGAGGTGCACCGAGCATAGACAAAACTGAGCAACCCACCAGCCAGGGCGGGGCCGGGGAGCACGGGGGCAAGGCCACGGTCAGAGACCCTGCACCCCCGTCCTGGAGCCCTGACCCTTCCTGCGGCCCCCGCGGCCTGGGGCACAGACAGGGCACAGACTTGCTGCCTTCCCTTCCTCTCTCTGACCACTACGCTAGCCAATCACTGGCCGGGGCACTTCAGTCCTTTCGCCGACAGAGGCTGAGGTGCCTGGAGTCCGTGGGCACTGGTGCTGGCTGGCGGGACAGCCCCGGGCACGCAGCCTGATGAGGGCGACACGGGCACAGGTCCCACACAGGGCGGGGAAGCGTGTCTGGAGCACGAATGGGACTTGACACTGTGAATGGGAAACATGAGGGCCAACGGAAGAAAGAGCTGCAACGATTCTTAAGAGTGCAGGTCTCAATGGGGCGCCTGGGTGGCTCAGTCGGTTAAGCGGCCGACTTTGGCTCAGGTCATGATCTCGCGCGGTCTGTGAGTTCGAGCCCCACATCGGGCTCTGTGCTGACAGCTCAGAGCCTGGAGCCTGTTTCAGATTCTGTGTCTCCCTCTCTCTGACCCTCCCCCGTTCATGCTCTGTCTCTCTCTGTCTCAAAAATAAATAAACGTTAAAAAAAAAAAAAAAAAGAGTGCGGGTCTCAGCCATCAATTGATTATTAGAAACATATTTATTGATTGCTAACAGCATCTGGGGCACGGCTGTTGTGCCTCAGAAACCTGTCCCCTCCTCACCAGAGAGCAGACATTTTCTTAACATGTGATGTCTGTCCTGCTAAAATTAAATGAAATGCACATTTGGGAGTTTCAATTTAAAACTCTCAGGGGCGCCTGGGTGGCTCAGTCAGTTGAGCATCCGATTTCAGCTCAGGTCATGATCTCGAGGTTCATGGGTTCGAGCCCCACATCGGGGCTGACAACTGGGCTGCCGGTGCCTCAGCGGGGCAGCCTCACTCCTGGCTGGGCCCGTCGGCTCCCACCCACTCTCCGGGCCACAGCTCAGATGGCACTTTCTCAGGGACATGCTCTGTGCCCACTGCTGTCCCCAGATGAGGTTCTGTGCCATGGCCCCTAATCCTGGCCTTCCTAGCACGACGACAACCCTCCTGCTCCATGAGGGAAACCACGTCCACCTGGACCCATGTCCCCAGGAGCCCCACGGTGCCTGCTTCACAGGAGCCTCTGGGTCAATGACAGAGGAAGCATGAGCTCCCGGTGTTGGGAGGGACTCAAACTGGGGTTCCGATCGTGCACGCAGGCATTCCAGCAGAAGGCATGCCCCTTCGTGGGACAGCAGAGGAAACTGAGGCACAGGACAGCTGTGCTGAGTCACGCTAGTGATTTATAAGCAGTCAAGAGAGCAGGGAAGAAAGTTCTCTGTAAACTCAATGGTGCTGAAGACGTCCTCCAGGAAGAAAAGGGGAAGCACCTACAGGACATCTGAGCAGCAGGGCATTTCTGGAGCGCCAGGAACACACCCGTGGTCTCCTCTGTGTCCGCACTGCAGTGGTTCTGAAAACAGTAGGAGGAGGTGCTGTGCCCGGGGCTCCTGGGACACGGAGAACCGGATCGTGCTCCAGCCACCAAGCCGAGTGTGAGGCGTCAGAAGGAACGACCCACGGAAGAAAGGCTACCAACTCCAAATAGCGCAAACTCAGCCATAACAACACGTATTTGTAATGGCAGAATACACATAAAACCATTAAGAACCGTGTTCTGAACCAACACAAGCAGGCGGTTTGGTGTCCGGGAAGCAGCCGCCTCCCTCTGTGACTCACACACCTGGTATCCAACCAGCCTTCTTGCCAAGTGTCTCTAACTTCCCGACAGTCTTTCCCTCTAGGCCAAAGAGCTAAACGTTCTGAGGGACATGGTCCCTTGACGAGCAGATGACAGAAGCCAGC
Organism: Panthera onca; assembly: GCF_046562875.1. Classification (NCBI taxonomy): domain Eukaryota; kingdom Metazoa; phylum Chordata; class Mammalia; order Carnivora; family Felidae; genus Panthera; species Panthera onca. The sequence continues at coordinate 151,069,584 of NC_138343.1, forward strand.
CTGCCCCCCAGAAGCAGGCACCCGTATCTGCCCAGATCTAAGAGTTCCACGAAAGCAGGACAGCCCACGCTGGTGGACCCAGAGACTGTATCAGCCGCCCCCTCGGCCCCTAGGCCACGGGTGCCCCCAAGCCCACAACGCGGGCCCAGCGGACCTGGAGGTTCCCGACGACAAAAGGGTTCACCACATGGGCCTCAGTCCCAGGAGAGGCAGGAAGAGAGGGGAGAGCTCAGGAGAGCCCGTATCCCCTCCAGAGAACCCTCTGCTGGGTTCTCACATCCTTGTAACAAGCGAAGACAAGAGGAAACATCGCTCGACCTCCACTCCAGCGAGGAAAGGGTCCCGGCACACGTCTCCAGGACAAAGCACACACTGTGTGCCCAGACTGCTTCAGACGGGACACTTCTGCGCAGCCGACAGACCTGAAGACACAGTCCCCGGGAAGCCTGCACTCTCCCATCAGATGAGATAGGCTCACGGACTGAGGGTCTACAGTGTGTTCTGGAACCTTTCCAAAATATCCACAATGAGTATGCGCTGCCTCTATGAACAGAAATAAAGGGGAAGCATTTTTTTCATGTTCCTACATGTATCCCATTTTCTACCCCTGGGAAATTAGCCTAAAGAAATAAATTGAGCTCCGGCAAAGAAAATATTTCCAAAACAAGTTCATGCCAGCCTTATCCAGAAAAGTAAAGAGTTTTACCATTTCAAACATCGAAACAAATATTAGAAAGATGAAAAAAACATTTAAAAAACAATCCGACTCAAAGGAATGTTCTATAGAAAAGATAATACTTCAAGGGCAGAGACATGCTTCCATCATAACATAAAGCAGAAAAACATGAGGTGAAATTATGTGTGTAATCAATCTACGAGTGCCTACAAACAGACCGTTGTGCGTGGAGAAAAGCCTGAAAAACACATACTGAGACACGACCTGTGGCTGGTAAGACACAACCACCTGTCTGTCCTTCTGGGTTTCCTGGAAGGACCAGCCATTACTCTTGAATTGAAACGTTTTAACTTTAAGTATAAAAACCCTACCTAGATTTTTCCTCAAGAAAGTTATTCTTTAAGGTCATAGACAATCGAAGTCCGTGCTCTGTGCCGGTGGGCAAGTGGGGGCGGGGTGGGGGAGTGGCCACAGTGTCCTGGATGCAGGACCCAGACAGAGGAGCCCCCACCACCCCCAGATCTGCCCCCACCAGGCTCCCCGCATGGCGAGAAACCAGCCCTGCGCCTGGAGAAGTGGATGTGGCTTAAAAGCCACAGTGCAGACGTTGCGAGGGTTCTACGAGCTGTGTGGGCTGTGCACGTGTGCTGACCCTGGGGGGGTCTTGGGTCTTTTCTGAAAGCATTTAAAACCCAGGTTTGATGGTTCATAGGGCACTTGAGTAAGTGCGCAAACGCCTTACATCGGCCGGGACCCCTGGCACACCCAGCAAACACACCAAACAGGGGCATCCATGTGGCCCTGCAAGGTCACATTCTGTTAACCAGGTAACGATGGCCTCCCGAGGAGGCCACCTAAGTGAAACTCGCTTTCCCATCCCTGGAGGCCACGAGAACGACACCCTTCATTCTCGGACCTTCCTCAGGAATCCACGCTTCGCAAGAACTTCCTTCTGAACACAGAGGGTGCCAGAAACGCGGAAACCAGGCTGCGCGCGCCGCCGCGGCCACAAGGTAAAAGGTGGAAAGGGCGCGAACACTTGCCTGATGATGAAAACAGCGGCTTCACCCGACAGGACGGTGGGCGGGCATCAGACCAAACCTAGGGGGCTTTTCGGGTTTCGCATTCGGAATCAGCCGACACCAATGATTTAAGCACAAATTGAATTAACAAATATTCAACATATGTTCTCTTTAAACTCTGCTACATCTGACGCCACGTCGCAAGGCGGACGGGGGCGGGGGGGCGCTGAAAGGGAGGGGCCCCAAGGTGCTCCGCTCCGCCCGCCCAGAGGCCTGGGCTCTCAATTCCCCAAAGGAACGTGTGATTAATGCTGCCACCGAATGTATGCCTCTACCTGACCCCGATCTCCCCAAGCCCTGCTGCCCCCATCTGCTGCTTTTAATTCCTCCGCAATATTCGTGTTCGCGGCCTCCCTCCCACAAAGGCGGGGGCGGGGCGGAGGCGCCCCTGCTCCAGGGCGCCGGGAGCCGGTTGGCTGCTGAGCCGCGGCCAGAAGGCATCTGTTGCTGGTTTTCCGGCAGCATCTGCTACTATTTCTCCCCCCCCGCCCCCCGCGTGCTGTGGAGTACGGTTTCTCCCAAAGGTGGGCCGTCCGTGCTCACTGCCCATCCGTCATTGTCCGCCTGTTCCCACGGCGCTGGCCTCGTTACCGCGCTGCCGCCGCCCTTGCTTGCTGGCTGTCTGTAATCCAAATCCAAAACATTGTGTGATTGGGCAATGCCATTAACCCTTTTCCTACGCATCAGGACATTCAATTAAGCCCGGCAGGAGAAGCAGATTGAGAGGGAGGGCCGTCTGGTGGGGAGGGACAGCCATCGCTAGGAAGCCAGAAAGTTTGCAACTGTCAAAATAGTCCTTCTCTTAGAGAGACAGCGAGGCTCTTGGACAGGCCAGCTTTCCCTCTCGCGCAAGTTTTTAACTTAAAATGCTATAAAACGATGCATTGTTTTCCTCCTGGTCCTTGATAAGGCTCTTAAGCCCAGTAATGAAATGTGTGTGAGCACTCTGATTTGCGCGTCTGATCTGGGAGCCCCTCTGCAAATGGGGTGCTGCCTGGCGGCTGGTGATCAGAGCGCCCCAAGCTGTCATCTCCCCTTGGCCCTTCTGTCGCACCCCGAGGAGGTGGGGCTTCAGAGGTGACACACCATCCCCACCCCCCACCCCCCACGGGAGCTACTTTAGTGACGGATCCCAGGGGAGCAGGCAGCAGGGAAGAAGGAGTGTGTGTGCCTGTTGACCGCGGAGCGCCTTCCTGCAGTCAGGAGGCCTCAGGAACCCTACAGGCAGGGCTCACCGCTGTGCCTCCCCCTGCCTCCTCTCCCCGTGCCCTGGGACTGGCGTGAGCTCACACAGCTCTGTGCCCCAGGCACCCTCTGGGACACCCGGCAGAAGAAACAGGCTGTGGCACCCCCCATGTCCCCGGGCCCCTGCCTCCCTGGTGGCTTTGTTTTTCGACCCAAGGGCCCCAAGGTCACATGCTCACTTTGCATATGATGTCCAGAGCCCTGGGGGTGCCTGGGTGGCTCAGTCGGTTAAGCATCCAACTTCAGCTCAGGTCATCATCTCGCGCAGTTTGTGAGTTCGAACCCTGTGTCAGGCTCTGTGCTGACAGCTGACAGCTCACAGCCTGGAGCCTGCTCCGGATTCTGTGTCTCCCTCTCTCTCTGCCCCTCCCCCATTCACGCTCCGTGTGTGTGTGTGTGTGTGTGTGTGTCTCTCTCTCTCTCAAGAATTAACATTAAAATTTTTTTCTCTAATAAAAACGATGTCCAGAGCACGGTCAAATTTGAAAAAGCAAGTACTGAGCAGGAAACGGTGTCTTTAAAGCATTCTTAAAATTCCTAAGTATACCGTATTGAGAATCCTCTCAGTACTCCAGGGTAGTCCAATGTTGTAAATAATCGGCAATTTATAAACAGACAGGGACATTTGTAGGACACCTACTGCGTACCTGGCCAGTGTATGAACAATTCATTCATTTTCTGCTCATGCCAAACCCACGGAGGTGATGTGGTCACCCCACTTCACGGATGAGAGGTGCCTCTGATGGAAAGTGGGACTCGCCCGATGAGGCTCCGGGGACTGGCTCCAGGGACCCCATGTGGCCCAGCTTATTCCCCAAAGCCTTTGAAATCACAAAATTCAGATGAAAATGTAAATTCACAAAATGCAGAGACCTCCCCACTAGGTAGATGGCATGCAAAGGGTAAGTGAGAATTTGATGTGTCCTCAGACACAGTGACTCGGTGCCTTGTGGGTCCTTAGGGGGTGAAACTTTGCACCGCACAACCCGAGGGCCTGGGATCCGGCCTCCTCGAGGCACCACACCCTCTCCCTGTCCTGTGGGGCCCGGGGGTCCTGGCCCAGGCTCTGTGGAGCCCAGCAGGTGTGAGAGGAAGCCGTCTGTGCGGTGGGTGTGTCTGTCCCCCGCCCCCCACCCGGCGAGAGTGTGGGAAACCAAATTTTACAAGTTCGGTTGTTTGCCTCCCCGACCAGCGTATGTGATCATCCACTGTCATGCTGGTAATTAGAATGTGTCCAATCCCAATTAGCATTTCATTGCCACATAAAATGCAAGATCAGTGCCCAGGCTCTGGGACAATTACGCTGCCGTCTGCCCGGAAGGTTCAGGTCCCTGGGAAGGAGAATTCCCAGCTGCCTGTGGGCGCTCGGTGCCCTGTGCTTTCTGCCGGCGATCTCCGTCCTTTCTTAGATGAAACCTCGTGTCTGATGGACAGAAAAGAATGCAAAAGGAACGGCTTTCGGAGCAGATTCGAGACCATGGAAGAGACGCTGTTTCGGGTGACGGCCTCTGTCTGGTTGGTACAGTGTGCACACAAGTCCTACAGACTCTGCAGAAGCCTTGCTGGGACTGCCGGGTCATGAAACCAGAGTGACCGTGTCTTAGTGCCGTCACGGCACCCCGCACTGCCTCTCCGGTCAGCCAGCCAGCTAGCTACCTGCGTGACCTTCAGGGAACCCAGTGCCGTGACCATGTCATGGCCTCGCCTCAAGCCACATCAGCCTCCGCCTTCAGCAGCAGCAGAAAGGAGTGGGGCCTAAGGCCCAGGGCTGCTGGGGCAGGACCCTGCCCATCCTTCTCACTGTCAGTCTGGAACTGCAATGTTTGGGCCTCTCTGTGGAGGCCACCGCGCCGCCGGGGGGGGGGGGGGAGACCGCCCCGGCTGCCGGAGACCCAGCCCATCACCGAGTCCCCACGCACTGAGGGAAGGCCCCGGGCCATCGATCCTGGGCCCCTCTCTCTGTCAGTGAGTGGGACCTTACCTGCTCTGCTCCCGGGAGGGACCCCAGAGTGATGACATGATGGTCCTTTGAAAACTGCAAATCGTTCCGGCAGAAATAGCCACGAACGACAATCTCAGAGCTGTGGGTTCACCCTGGGTCCCCGGAGGACGGCCTGCTGCTGAGAGCCAGTGTCACCCGCACGTAGGAGGGAAGAGTAGCCCTCACCCCACCTCACACAGACCACGTCAGGAGGAAGGGACCGACCCGGGCGCACCAAGGACAGGCGCGTGTCCCAGGGCTCCAGGCCTCCCCGGGCCGCCTGCGGGTTCACAGCCGAGCGCTGCCTGCTGGCCCTGCTGGAGGCGGCTTGGGAGTTTTAAAACACACGCTAATGAGGGCGAGCGCTTGGCTCCCACAGAGAGGGAAGCGGTTCTCTGGCAGCGGCCGTGATGCTGCACAGGGGGCCCACGCACAGCTGCACGGTGCTGTCCTCCCGCTCCCAGGAGCCGCCTGTCTGCTCTCAGGTGCCACCCCAAACCCCTCGTGGGTGTGACACCGGGGGCAGAAGCCTCAGCCTAAATCGGCGCCGACGGCGATGGGGAGCGGGGGAGGGGGGCAGCCTCCGAGACGCCCTGGGCACGGGGCCCGGCCAGGGGCCTGCAGGTCTGGGTCTAGAGCTGCAGGAATATGGGAAGCAGATGCCAGGGTGTGGCTTGCGGATCTTCGTTTGCTTGACCTTCGGGGACTCGGGGCCTGCTGGGGCCTCCACCCCTCCTCTGGCACCACGCCAGTCCCTGCAGGAACAGACATCCAGAGACGCTGGGGAAGATTCAGAGTCACAGAAGGTCGTAGGCTGGAAGCCCAGCTGCTGGTCCCGTGGGAAGACCACAGCAACTTAAGCCCACACTGAAGGGCAAGCCTCGGCCCTGTTCTCCCGTGAGCACGGGCTGCAGACTCAGGGGTACAACTGCCGGGGACGGGGCGGGGGGGGGAGGGGGGGGTAGGTTCTCACCCCGAGCCAAGCAGAGGCGGCCACACAGCAGCAAATAAGGCAACCAGACACATGGAGCCCGGCGGGGGAGAGGGGTATCTCACCTGCAGTGTGGGGGGCGGGGTCTCCCTTGCAACCTGGGGGGGTCTCCCCTGCAACCTGGGGGGGTCTCCCCTGCAACCTGGGGGGGTCTCCCTTGCAACCTGGGGGGGTCTCCCCTGCAACCTGGGGGGGTCTCCCTTGCAACCTGGGGGGGTCTCCCCTGCAACCTGGGGGGGTCTCCCTTGCAACCTGGGGGGGTCTCCCCTGCAACCTGGGGGGGTCTCCCCTGCAGCCTGGGGGGATCTCACCTGCAGCCTGGGGGGATCTCACCTGCAGCCTGGGGGGGGTGTCCTGTGCAGCCTGGGGGGGGTCTCCCCTGCAACCTGGGGAGGTCTCCCCTGCAACCTGGGGGGGGGGTCTCACCTGCAGCCTGGGGGGATCTCACCTGCAGCCTGGGGGGGGGGGTGTCCCGTGCAGCCTGGGGGGTCTCCCCTGCAACCTGGGGGGTCTAACCTGCAACCCGGGGGGGCCTCACCTGCAGCCTGGGAGGATCTCACCTGCAGCCTGGCGGGGGGGGGGGGGGGGGGGGTCTCAACTCCTCTGGGGTTCCAGTTCTCTGGCAGCTCTCCCAACTCCCAAAACCCCCCACCCCCCACCGCCCCAGACACACACACACCCTCACTCTCCCCTCTTGTGTTTAGGTGGGAGTTAGACCTAGAGTGGGAGGCTCTACCGAACCTCATGCCTCCTCCTGCCATATCGTCACTCCTTCTCATGTGTCATTGCACAGATGTTCCTGTCCCTTCTCTAGGCCCCCCAGAGGAGAAGAGAAGGAGAGGGGGTGAGGGGAGAGGGTCAGGGGTGGGTTGGGGAAGGGTCTGTAATCAGTCCTGACCCCAGCATCTTGCCCAGCTCTGGCCACCAGCAGTCAGTCCTCAAAATCAGGCCAGTGCAGACCAGCAGCACCAGCCCCTCAGGTGCCCCTGCTTCCCGTCCATCAGAGTGAGATGGCCGCGAGTCTGGGGAGGGGGAGGGGAGGAGATGCCCAGAGCAGACAGGATAGACCTAAATCCCTCTTTGCTAGTATTAGGCGGGCCACTCCGCGCCAGCAGATTAGAGCGAGCCCACACCTCACCCCAGGCCCTGGGGCGCAGGCCCTCTCCTTCTTCTGCTTTCTACTGGGCACGGAACACTCACAGTGGGACCTAGGGTGGGAAGTCAAGCACCCCCTTTAAAGCTGGGGCCGAGAGAAATGCAGACCAAACCCCAAATCCAGAACAAAATCAGTGCCTCTGTCTCCAGTGCCGTTTCTCACCTGAAGGACGGTCTTACATTTAATTGGGAGTGTTATCAGGTAGCTTTTGAAGAGGCAACTAGGTGGGGAAACCGAGGCAGAGGCCATGCTGTCACTGTTTACAGCCTCCCTGGAGAGCCCCTCACTTATGGAGGACTCAGTGAATGCGGGCACAGGTCACTTTGGAGATGTCTGTGTTACGGCAGAAAGGGCACTGCTGGCCCTCATTCTTGGTTTGGGAACTGGTCTTTCCCTTTGGTTTTTGCTTTTTTACTTTTTCACTTTGAGGAGTTGCCTGTAAGGGGTTTTATTAAGGAAGACTGTTAATCTTTGTTTTTCCAAGACCCGCTGTGTGATGGGGTGGCCTCTGTCCTCATGGCTGCAGTCCTACGAGCCGTCCATGGAGGAGCGCACCTGGCTGTCTGGTGAACTCCGGCACGGACAGCGACTGAGGTCCCCTTCAGGCAGATGCGGGGCTCACGGCACCTGAAACACCAGCCACTCCACGGCCTGGCCCAACGACCCTAGGAGATGTTTCATTTTCCTTAAGGTTTTACAATTTACCTAAAGAAGGAGTAACTTTTATTTACTTAACTTTAAGTTCCTGCCGGACACCCTTTACTTGGCAAACCAAAGTTGAGGAAGGTAACCGCGGAGGCTCAGAGGTACGGCGCCCGGACACCAGGGTCACCGCGGGGGGGGGGGGGGGGCAGGCCCGGCCGGGACCCAGGCTGCGCCTCTGTGGCCCACCCTTTGCCACCCTGGGCCCTGCTCACAGCAGGGGCCTCACTCAGCCTCCGAGCATTCCAAGGGCTACGAAAGGAAATTATTTCATGAAGCCAATGTGGAAATGGAGAAACTGAGGCACAAACCCACATCACCGGAAGAAAGCCTTGGCTCCCACGAGAACGCTGTGCTTTCTTCACATGTGTGGGGGGGTTTTTTGTCATTAAAAACCCCCGGTTCCTCCCACAACAATGGAGATGGTTCCCCGGGCTCCCCGAGGAGACTGTCCAGCTGCCATCGACGATCGCTCTTCGGGTATAAGTACAGTTACAGAGAGCTGTACCTCACCCTCCTCACGCCCCTGCCGTGGCGGCTGCCCGCGTGCTCCTGCAGAGGAGCCACGGGCTCGCGGAGACAGGCCTTGGTCAGATCTCTCCCTTGGCTTCCTGCTACCCGGGAAGTGGACTTATCTCCTGTGGAAAACGGTAGCAAGACGAGGGAAGCGACGGTGGGAAGTGTTCGGGGGAGCGTGAGGAACGCTGCTTCTCCGGTCTGCAGCCCTTTCCACGTCTGACCCTTGTGTGCAAGACACGTGTCTGGGAGAGGAAGGCCGTTCTACACCAGCTTTGGGGACCCCGCCGCTGTCCACACAGGCAGGGACCCGCTCCCCTGCAACGCCCAGGAGCATTCCGCGGGGTCAACACGCCCTCCGTTTTGGGCACGTCCAAGAAAACCCAACAATCCTCCGATTCTGGTCCTTGCTACGAGCAGACGCCAAGCGATCCTTTTGAGCAAAAGAGTGAGTGAGCTTGTGAAAATCTCAGAGGGACTCATACTTCTGGAAGCCGGGCAGCCTGCAGGCCCCGAAGAAGCAGTCAGGTCCCCAGGGAGGCACCGAGCCATCCCTACAGCGCCACGTGGGAAGCTTTGGACAAAGAGAACAACACGGCCCTCGTTGTGTGGGTCACGGCACCCGCAAACCGCGAAGTCCCCCACGAGCACGTGGTATCACTTGTTACTATTTAAGCCTCCTGGTGGCTGATGCGTGCTGGCCCAAAGCTCAGTGGCCGTGACAGATGTCAGCCGCTCTGGTGACTGGGGGAGGGGTGCCCCGTCTGAAGGAAACACGTATCTCCAAGGATTGGCCACGGAAAGGGTGGTCAGAGTCTCCCGTGTGAGAAAGGCCCCCGAGCTGGGAGGAGAGCCGGCACGTCACGCCCTCTGTCGTCCGGCGCCCTCCCACACTTGTCCCATGTGACCACGTTTCCTCGAGGTGGCCTTTGCGCTTCTGAAGCTCCCAAGCTCCCGTCGCACAACCACCAGGCTTTCTGACCTGACCCTGAGGCCCCAGGAAAGCACAAGTCACTGCCTGGGGCGAATCCCACTTCCTGCGGGACAACCAGGAGCGAGGCGGCTTCCCCACCTTTGTCTTCTTTGTGCTCACACTTCTCTCCTGGGAAACATTGCTAGATGTTTCCGATAAGGAAGGTGGCGGGTCCACACAGCCATCAAAGGCAGAGCCACTCTGGAATCCACTCCGGGTTAGCAGGGCGACCGCCCCCTTGCAGGTGATAAAACCAGGTCTACAAACACACGCACGTTTCTAAGGTGACTTTTCTCCGGTCTTTGTCGACCGCGGCAACATTGGAATCTTCATCGTTAATCAGCGGCATCGATCAGGTTCACTATCTGCCTCAGAATTTCCACAGAAAAACCCCTTGACCCTAAACTGACTCATTCTGAAGCCTGTGTCCACAGGCCCAGGTGCACGGCTCGGAGCGGGGTTAAGACTGCAGCACAAGGCGCGTCGGATAAACAGAAAGAAGGAAGGTCATCGGCTTTGGCGACAGTCGTCAGGGAGACAGTTCAGCTGGCAAGTCCAGGGTTATGCCTCTCGGACTGTTTTCCAAAGCTTCTGTCAGACTAAAACCAGGCCAGCCGGGGGTGGGTGACGACGGCCCAGGCCTCCTTCACCCTGCTTTCCTGCGCTTCTGGACTTACGGGGCACAAAGGTCCTGCAGATCCTGTCGGTGCCAAGGTTAGGGCAACACTGAAGCCGCATTACAGGCCTAGAGGACGCGACCTGTGCAGTGACACTCGGGACAGCCTTCAAGCTCTAGATCCGGCGAGCGGCACCTAGCCTCAGTTCACACCGCGTGTGGTGACACGCCTCTGGATCTCAGTGTGCGTGCCCTCAAGCCAGGTGACCGCTTGTCACCCACACCTGTGCCCAGGGCACACCAGCCTGTTTTGCCGCACTGCACTGGGTCCACACAGGGAATACAGGGAACGCAGGAAGTCAGTCTGCAAGTGAGTCCAGAACCCTGATGCAGCCACAGAAACAAAATCAGCTAAACCTAAAATCTATCGAGATGTAAACACTTTTTCTTGGGGGTGACAAAGCAGTTCACAAAGAAAGTATTAACACTCCTGCATCCTGTTCCCACTCAAGGTCACGAAGGCTCTGGAGAAATCCACGTGCGTGGTAGCCTCGTGAGCACAGTTAGGAACCAGGGATTCAGGTTGTCTGTGTGGCCCTAAGAAATGTCACTCTGCCCTCTAATGCCTGAGCCCAAAGACAGGATTTCAATTCTTGGTTGAGGGGCGCTGGGTGGTCCCATCAGTTAAGCGTCCCACTCCTAGTTTTGGCTCAGGTCGTGATCTCACGGTTCCTGAGTTCGAGCCCCGCAGAGCCTGGTTGGGATTCGGTCTCTCTCTCACTCTCTCTCTGCCCCTGCCCTGCTCCTGCGTTCACTCTCTGTGTCTCTCTGTCTCTCTCTCAAAATAAATAAGCTTTAAAAACTTACATTAAGAACTTCTTCTTGGCTGAAATTTCCAAGAGAATCAAAGTGTAATCTCGCTGTTGGCTGCATCTGAACTCTTGTGTAAGGAAACCAGGGAACCATGAGGCTGTATGAGCTGTCCATCTGGGTCCCCAGCCACGAGTGCACGTGTCCAAGGGCAAGCTGGCAGCAGTGTAACCAACCTTGAGAAGCCGTGGGGATCCGCCTGTCATTTGAAATGAAGACGGGTGCCACTGTGAGCCAGGTGGCTCCAGCATTCAGCCAGGAGCTGGGATAACGCATCATGTGAAATGGCTTGGAGACACCTGTCCCTGGAGGCAGGGACTTGTGGAGAGGACAGAGCGAGTCTACAAAGCCACTCGCTGTTCTGTTGAACACGACGGCAGTCACAGATTTGGGAAATCTGATACAGGAAAAACAGGATACAAATACTAATTTGGTACTTTTCATCTTCTAAATTTATTGAATTTACATACAGTAAGCCCCTCATATGTGCCAGGAACTGGCTCAGGACCGAGGAGAGCACTGTCTGCGAACAAAGCAGGGGAAGGGACAGCAACGGACAAGGGGGTTCCCCACAGCCCAGACCCGGCGGAGGGAGTCTATCTTGCAGCCACGGACCCGGAGCCCAGGGAGCCACGTTCCCTGCAAGCTTGCACCTGGCGGCCCCAACGCAGACCAGACTCGGCCTGCCCATCCCGCTAAACAGACCGTGTTGGCTAAAGCACACGCTTTGAGACCACATTGATTTTCTTAACAGTTTCTCCAGCTTCTTCTGTACCTAAAATACTAAAATGCGTTTCTTTGAAAATACTTTGTGTCGAGTCCTTCTCAGCTTTTTACTAATTTGTCACTGCCTTCCCCCAAGGGAATCGCAGAAATACTAAAATCTGGCTGAAACTCACCCTTCAAAATGGTGCACATGTGTGGAGGACACAGACACGGCAGGGTCCCCCGCTACCACACAGCCGGGCACCTGGCAGGGAGCCGCGACCCCAGCGAGGCCCAGCAGCTCCGGGAAACCCACTCAGCCCTTCAGGCTCCTTCCCGGGTGCCGGGGTCAGGGACCCAGAGCCTCTTCGGCCTGAAGAGCGGCCCTGCCCTGAGCAGGGGCACTGGGACCGAGCTCTGGGGACACCACCTCTTTCCACAAAGTCAGGAACTGTCCCTGCAAGTCCATCAACACAGATTCTCCCTCAACACGCGGTGACATAACAGCGGTTCCGTAGTAAGGTCGTACATTTGCACACACTAGCCCGAGGGCACTACCTCTGTGCTTTCCCCGGACGGGTCAATCCGTCCATCAACGTTTACGGAGCACCTGCTACCGGCCAGCACAGTGGTGAGCCCTGGAGACTGAACGTAATAATAAAGGAAAGCAAGGCCCCCGACAACCAGGCAGGCAGACACCTCACAGGGAGGCAGTTCTGACACTGGGCGTCCCCCCCCTTCCCCCCGGAAGGCAGGGGCAGGAACCAGGCAGGCGGCCGTTCTTGTGGCTGTGAACCCGCCCAGGACCTTGCAGAGCAGGGAAGACGTGGGGTGCTGGCGGTCTGGAACCAGGGGCTCCTGGAGAGAAGTGCTTCTCATGCTTCACCGTGTTTCCCCACAGACCGTGTGCCTCAAGTCCCCCTTGGGGACACGTTGTCAGGAGAAGGCACAGGGAAGAGCAGAGGCCGGCCCCCAGGAAGCTCTCTACCTGCTCAGAATTTGACCGGGCAGGGCTGTCCGCAAGCTGGCTCCCTGCCACCGAAGGCCAGGACTGAGCATTGAGGGGCCACGCTGACCCCACAGCCCCAGGCTCCCACCCAGAGCAGAGGACCAGCCTCACTGAGGGGCAACAGCTGTACTTCATGGTCCTGGGCTACACTTTGTCCTCATTTTGCAGTTCCTTCTCCGTCTGCCACTGTCTGTCCCTCTGTGCATCTCCCTGTCTCTGTCTCTCTGGGTGTCTCTGTCTCTCTTTCTCTCTGTGTGCATCTCTCTGTTTCTCTATGTCCTTCTCTCTCATTTCCTAAGACGAGAAAGACTTTGCCAGACTCTAGATTCGAGCACTGTCACCACCCATGAGCCCTTTCTTTTTTCAATCTTTATTTATTTTTGAAGGAGACAGAGCATGACGGGGGAGGGGTAGAGAGAGGGAGACACAGAATCCAAAGCAGGCTCCAGGCTCTGAGCTGTCAGCACAGAGCCCGACGTGGGGCTCAAAGCCACAAACTGTGAGATCATGACCTGAGCCAAAGTCAGACGCTTAACCAACTGAGCCCCCCAGGCACCCCTCTGGGGGTCGTTTCTGAACCTTTATTTCCAGTTTCATCTGTAAAATCCTTCCTTCCTGCTGTGAGGGCTGAGTCATTAGCATATTTAAAGAGCTTCATTCAATAAATTTGACATTCGTGCTGATAATTGCCACTCAGCATATCTCTTCTGAAGCTGCTCTTTATAGAATGAGAACCGAAGTTTCCCCGAATTCCAAGAGCACGGCTCTTCCAAGAGCCGAACAGGAGGCACTACAGGTTAGCACAGCGGCTCCCGGCAAGGCTGACTTTAATTACAGATTCAATCAGGGCTTCACCGCACAGCTGACACTCCCCTTCCAGAGCCTCCAGTCATTTGCCAGAAAGGAGTCCTGACCGTGGCTTACGTTTAGTCTGCAGAATGTCCCTTAAAAGTAATACACAGACTCATGATATGGGAAAGTCGCTGCCTAGAAATAGGTCAGCGGCTGCAGAGAAGCAGCTTCTGAAGCTCGAGTTAAACCTGGGTCGGCGGCAGATGCCGAAAATATCTCACCTTGTGTTGCTGTGAATCAGGCCGCTCAGCCTCTGAGAGCCCAGCCGCCACATGTGTCCCCCCCATCCCCACCCCCGACCCGCCCCTGGCTCGGGGCCCAGTCCCAGGCCCTGTGTCTGGGGCTACCTCGTCGTGAAGTGCAGCCCTCAGAACCGGGGCCAGATTTAGCAAATAAAACTGCAGGACATCCAATTAAAGTTTATTTAAGATACACTATGACATGTTTTAGCCTAAGTTTGTCCCCAGAAATATTTGGGGACATACTTACAGCACAAAATCGTCTGCGATTTACCTGAAATTCAAGTTTCCCTGAGATCCTCCTTTTTCTGGCAACCCTGCTCTAGAGGCCTTTATAAATAGATCATCAATCTGGGGGACTCCACCTGGAGGTGGGTGGTGCAATGATCTCACGAGGGCCCCGGGTCCCGGGGGTACCGTGATTCGTTTGCCTTCAGCAAACGTGAACACTGCACGGTTTACAGAGAAAGGCATAGCTCATGCCAGGAGGGTTTATTGTCTCAGCGAAACAGCAGAGACCACAGCAAACATCCAGGAAGCGGACAACCCTGAGGACTGAATGAAATGTGGCCCATTGAACAGGCCCCGCTAAAGTGACAGTGGGAGTCCTTTAAGGGGCCGGCTTGCTTCAGTGACACCAAACTGGCCAGAAGCCACGCACACCGCAATTTCCAAACGAGAGAAGCCGTCCGAGGCCTCGATGGGGCCACTGCCGGGTGCGGGCGGGCTGGCCCCCGTGGGCCCTGCCCCCTCACTGACGCCTTCGCGGTGGTCACTTGGGCCTCTCGCCCCGGAACCCCTCCTCTGAGGGCCTCCCTCCCAGACGCAGTGAAATGTGATCAGCTGCTCAGGCTGGTCTTCTGTGGGGATGGGCCGCGAGTGTGTGGAGGCCGTGGGCAGCAGGCCTGGTGCCGGAGGTCCAGCCCCGCAGCGCCCGAGGCCTGTCAGCCTCGTCAGTCGGTGCCTCCGGGCGCTCTCCCACCGTGAAGCATCCTCTCTCCGTGAGAAGCACCGTGCGCGGGACACTGGGGTCTCTGGAGCCCCCGTCCACGCAGCGGGCAAGATCTTATGCCGACGCGAGATCGCAGGCGCTCTATGCCGTGATGTGAGCAGAGAAAACACCGGTGGTTTCTAAATTTCCCCGGGAACGGAGAGGACACTCTCGCTTCATTGTAAGTGTGTCCCCCGGGGCTCCAGTGTCTCATCTAAGTTTATGAGTCCCTGCCGGGCAGATGCCGTCAGCGAGTGGAGCCCGTGGGCTTGGGGACTTCCGAAAGTGACACGGACCAAACGGGGATTCTGCCTTCGTTGCCAGTATCGATGAGGAATTGTTCGCCAGGGATTATAAGATCAGGAAGCTGCCTGGGTTCCCGTGCACGCCTTCCACCTTTCCTAGGATGCCTCCTCCGGGATGATTGGAGGAAGAAGCCGACGAGAGCCAGACGGGCATCATTTCCCGAACACGGCATCGCCACCCGACGCCGGCTTCTGCACAGATGCCCCGAGTTTGCCGGCTGGCGTGCGTTACGGTTCACCCCCGGGGGGCTGCTTCTGTTCCGCTGAGGAAGCACCTCGTCCGCGGTGGAGTTTGTCCGAGGTCCTGGGCGCCCTGAGCTGCGGGCGTGAAGGGCGGGCAGGGGCAAAGGTTGTGAAGAACTGGGAGTGCTACCGTGGCCTCAAGACGGCAGAAGCGTGTGTCACCCGCCGAGCCCCTGGGAGAAGACCAGCTGGCCCCCGTCGGAAAACACAGATCGCGAGTAAGATCCTTCGTGTGGCACTGAATTTAGTTAACCAGAAGTCAGCAAACTGACGAGTTCTTCCCGGGCCTCCCGACAGAGGGCAGGCCTGTGCCTAGCTGGTCAGGTGAGGACCGCCGGCTGACCCGGTGCCCGCTGTGACCGGATCGGGAGCACGGAAGGGCGCCAGCACCCACCGGGCTTCCTGCTGGACCACAGACTGACTCCGCTCCCAGGACGTCACCCCTGCTGCCCGGCAAACAACCCGAAGACAGTAAGAGCATCTTCTACCTGACGACACCACCAACCGTTGTCAACATGATGTCATACCACCCTCTGCACACTCGGAACTTGCTGGAAGAAAGACAAAATGTAAGCATGGTTATGAAATCTACTATGTTCTAGAACTGTTAGTCCCTTTCACTAAAAGTCTTCCACCCAAGGGCACATCCAGCCCAGGGGACACTGGTTTCAAAGAAGAGAAAGAAGAGCAAGAGTGACCCCTGCCCTGTCTTACCTCCTATAACCCTCACTGCTCCCCCTACCTCCTTTCCCTTCTCCCCTCTCTCCTCTCCCTCCCCCTCCTCCCTCCTCTCCCACCCCCTCCTCCCTCCTCTCTCCTCTCCCTCCTCCTCCCCTTTCCCTCTCCCTTCTCCCCTCCCCCCAACCCTAACTCTACTCTCTCCCCTCATTTCTCCCTCCTCCTCCCTCCTCCTCCCTCTCCCTTCCCCTCCCTTCTCTCCCTACTCCCCCCTCCTCCCTCTCCCTACCCCCTTCCCCCCCTCTTCTTCCCACTCTCACCCCCTCCTCCCCTTTCTCTCTCCCTCCTCTCCCTCTCCTTTGTCCTCCCCCCCGCCCCTCTCTCTCCTCTTCCCTCTTCTGCCTCCTCCCCTTCCCCTCCTCCCTTCTATCTTCTCCCTTTATCCCTTCCTTCTCCTACGTTTCTCTTCACGTAGAAATGTGTCTGAGACGTCACCACACCCTTCACCCAGGTCCCTCACTGGTGTCACAGGCTTCTCTCTAAAGTTACCTTTCAACATCGTATAATGTTAGCTACGACCAACTGGCATGGTGTGCCTATTCGTGGTGACTTCATCCCACTGGAAACAAAAGTCTGGGCTCTGTGCAGTCAGCTGCTCCCATCTGTCCACATGTCAGGGCACAGTGGGTTTCAGGGGCCCCAGTGAGTACACACCAGTGGGTCTCGTTCACCACAAAGTGGCAAAAATAAAACCCCATGCCAATAAGTGACCAAATCAAAATAGCATTTCTTTTTTTGGTTCATTGGTGCCACACAAAGTCCAATCTCCAGAATCAGCTGAGACACGCTTGGGAGAATTCTCGATTCCGCCCTCATCCAGTCCCCGAGGAACCGGGGAAACAGGAGACAGCTGGGCAGAGGCCACACTGCGTCAGCCATTGTGTGGCCAGCCCACCTGCCCAAAGGCACCTGCTTTGAAAATGCCACATCATCAGTGCTGGCTACACGAACGAGTCCGTGCGCGAGTGTCTGAGTGAGGACCAGCCCCTGTGCTGAGTACTATGATCTCCTCTGAGATGGACAGGCTGATCGCCCAGTTCGGCACAGACGTAAAAATGCACATGGCAGCACGCTGCACGTAACCCGTGACAGCTGACACCCAGGACGGACTGGAACCCCGTGCGGAGGGCTTCTGCCTCGATGTAAGTTTGTTTGCCACTTGGGATCTGGTCTGAGCCTCAACAAACAGATAAAATCTGACTCCATAGAGAGCTCTTCCCAATGGATGAAGCAATTGTTGAGAATCATATTAAGCTTCCACGTAGCAGGTTACGTGAGTTTATTTCATTTGAACTTCGCAGCAGCACCACAGAGGAAGAGACGTAATCCTCGTCTCCAGATGGGGAAACTATGGTTCGGAGAACTGCGATAACCTAAGCCAGGTGACCCGGCTAATGATGCCGTGCTTAGAACACAGGTTTTCTTACTTCCAAAGGCTCCCTCTCTGCTGGCATGCTCCCAGTCCGGCCCTTCCACTGCCATTAAAAGTCTGGGTTCTTATGGGTTCACAACCAAGACCTGAGGGAAATAAACACATTAATGGCTGAGAGCCAGACCCCGCATGAATATCACAAGAGCACAGAGCTCTCATGCTCCCCAGACTCTTCACCCTGCTGCAGAAAACTGGCTGCCGCCCAAGGGAAATGGTCCATAATTCCAGCCCAGCCCGTCGTTAGCGGCTTTCCCGGCTAGCCACGTGCAAAAAGACAGGAAAATCCTAGGGAAAAAAGCCATTTCTTCTGCTCTAAGCCCTACATCAATTACTGCCTTTACAAGCAAATCACCTGCTTCATAAAAATGTTTATTTACTGTGTTTTCTAATACACAGTTGCTGTTGAAATCTTTTAATTACAAAGCACAGAAATGAAAATACATCCCTAGGCAATTTGTCTGAACCACGCCAAGTCCATACTTGGCCAAGAGTCTTGGGCCAACCGTCAAATGTGAAGTGTCAGGGAAAAGATAATGAAATCCCAGAGGGACGTGTAGGTTTAGACAGTTTCCGTGCCCCACAGGCCCAATAAATAGCCAGTGAAAAGAGCACAAAACACAAATCAGACCTGGGCATTCGGATTTACCAGCCATGACACCCTGGAAAAGATACTTCACCTCGAGGAATCTCAGGTTCCTTGAGCCTGGAATGGAAGCACAGATCTTTCAAACCCTCATGAGCACAGGGCCAGTAGACAGCACCCAGTGCGTTTCCTGGTACACAGGTGCTTCTTGTAACCAGCAATGATCTCCATTGATCCAGCTTTGTAAATGCTTCAGGGGCAGGAAGATTATTCGGGCAATTTCCATGAGTTCCCCAAAGTTCTGAGTCCTCAAGTGACTTTGTCGAAGTGAGTGAGCTCTGGGCACCCGAGTTTCACCTTCCTCACCTTTCTGGGGCTCTGGGGGTCAGGATGAAAGGAAGAACTGAGGTCTCCTTCCCCTTGCCTCAACCACCCCAGGAAAGACATACCACCAGTGCTTTCTAACAGCACCCCTGAGTAATTCAGGAAGAGGGTAGCACTGGGTTCAGGCTTACCGAGCTGGTCATCTGAGAAGTGGGGAGTTGTCATGGGGACCCCCAAGCTCTCGCCCAGCCTGCACAGATTGGCTAAAACAAGGCTGAGACAAGAGGCCTTCCTTTGGTCTGGGATCGCATCAAATCAGACTGATACACTGGTCATCCTACACTCAACAGCTGCTCTCTTTGGCAATTGAATATGCCTTTGATCAACAAAACAGTAAAACCTATCAAAGTGAAAGTGAACACAGGCTCTGTGGAGAAAATAGAAAGGGGCTTTGGTGACAAAAAGACGGAGAATATCACTGGTTTTTTTACGTGTTTGTTTATTTGTTTTGAGAGACAGAGGGGGTGGGCAGAGAGAGAATCCCAAGCAGGCTCCAGGCTCTGAGCTGTCAGCACTGAGCCCAACACAGGGCTCAATCCCATGAGCCACGAGATCATGACCTGAGCGGAGATCAAGAGTCGGACGCCTCACTGACTGAGCCCCCAGGCACCCAGAGAGTAGCACTGTTCTTGAGGGGTTTGGATAGTCCGACGGGGGCCAGGCAGTCACAGCAATGTCGAAAGGGGCCGCTTATCACATAATAAGATCAGACACTTGCCGGGAAAGCAGCAAACATTCTACTAATTAAAGGTGAGAGAAAAATCGTTGTCTTAATGAGAAGGTGGCCAAATTTGCTCATAGTGTAATGAAACTAATCGCTCACCTATTACGTCATAGAACGTCAGTCAGTTGTTCTCTCTCAGTGGAACTGAAGTTGGTTCAGTCTGCGGGGCAAGAGATCTGGTCCGTGGTGATGTGTACTGACAACCGGTCATGCCCGTGCTCTCGGACTCAGTACCCAGTGTGGGTGGGAGGGTGAGGTTTTGGGCCACAATGTCATTGTAGTAGCGAGATTTTTCTAAATAAACTGGATGCTTCATGGAGTATTAAGCAGCCTTTTAAAATGCTAGTTTTGCAGACTAGGCAGCCACATAGAAATTGCTAATAACAATGTGGGTAAAAAATAACAGATGTAACTTGTTTACAGGCCGATTGTAACTTTACAGAAAGTACATGTAGGGAAGGCAGACGCAAGAAAACATAGCACATGACATGAATCCTAGGACTGAGAAATCTTTTCTCTAACTTTCTATAACACGGCTTAATTTAGAATTTAAAACTAAAATTACTTTGTACAACAAAGAAGTGGTTTTTTCCCTCTTGGTGGTGTTAAGAGATGACCCCACACCCAAACTGGGCACAGGCCCCCTGGGGGAAGGTCACAGGGCGGAGGCCTCGCGGCCCACACTATTGCAGTAAGAATTCCAGGCACCCCACCCCCACCCCCTCGGTGTGCAGGGAAGCTCCCTCCAGAGGCACCTCCTTTTGTTGAGGACCAAAAATAATCCAGACTTTAAAAAACAATATAACAATAGAAAATAAAGGTTGCATGATACAAATATAACACCTGGCTGAAGCCATAATAAAATTGATCCGTTTTGATGCGTCTTAAATGCAAAGGTTAATAATCTGGACTTACCTCGTTGGATGACTGATCATACCCCCACTCTACCGAGTTTGATTGGAGGCCAAAGCTGTGTTTATCTACTTACACATAACAGTATTTCAAATTTATGTCATTCCATGAAATGACTCTTTTCAAAGTGACAGCTACATGCATAAAATATTCAGAACCTTTTTCTTTACCTTCTAAACATTCACTAACTCAAATCTTGAAAATAGATCCTTAAAAATATTTTTTCCATGCTTACCTCTCCTGCTACCTCCCCTCTATGGTTCTTTCTGTACTTGAAGACCCTGGTTTACTGAGATTAATAAGATAAAACATGCCTATGTGGTTTATAGAAGGCAAAACGAGGTGAAACTGTAGCTATTGCTATCATAACATGTGTCTTTGCTACTGTGGCTGGAGCGTCAAGTCCCAGCTGTACAGAACCATCCTGGGTCCCCTGGAAGGGACCCAGTGAGCCCAGGGAAGGACCCTGCACAGACCCAACAGGTGCACACGTGCTCAGCCAGCTCTGTCTACCACCTGGGAGCGTCAGGGCTCAGATGGGCAGGGTCTCTGCCAGACTATGTAAGTCAGTTGTCTAGATAGAAACTGGGGCAAGAAGGGAGAAAAGCCAACTAAACGATGGCCGAAAAACAGTGTAAAACATGCCATTCCCTGTCCCTTAGAAAAATACTGTTAAGGTCCCCAAGTGGAGGGAGGAAGGTGCTGTCTTTGCTGAAGTGTCCACGTTATACTCAGCTTGGGCAGGTGCACAGAGTCAGTGCTCCCGTCTTTCTCAAATTCTCAAGAATTGGGGTGAGGAGGAATAGTGGCTGGCTTGTGCGAGGAAGAAGGTGGTCATGGGTCCGAGTTCACGGTTTTCCTCCTCAGACAGTGCGAGTGCAGCATGCCTCTCTCACGCGCAAGCCTTTTGTGACCCGAGGTGCTCATCCATCAAGCTCAGGGCCCTTGGGATCAACTTATGCGGCACAATGCAGCAAGAGTTGCGGCTTAGGGATTCCACACGGGGTGTCTCTCTCTGCGTGACCACTGGGTCACACAACTTCTCAAGAGGAAGAACAGTGCGGCTGTGGGTAGAACCCAGAAACTTCTCCGTGCACCGGCACCCACACACTCACCTGCACATTTCCACAGGTGGGGTGCAGAGACGGGACACGTGCCTGAAGCACTCTTTCCTGAAAGAAGGGATCTCTCCCTGTCTCAACGGTGCAGCCCTGAGCCTCATCGCTGGGAGCACTCGGGACAGCAGAAAGTCACGACTGCAAAGAAGCTTTTAGTCAATAGTACGTCACAATTTCAAAAGCTGTGAACCTTCCAGATGTTCTGTGAGGACAAATGACATAAATGCCAAGTGCTCGCCTGGAACCTTGAGACCATGGTAGCAGCTGTGGTAGAATTACATCAAATGAGGGCTGGACATTGGCCGTCCGACACCCAACAGCATGTGAGAGCCTTTATTCAAAGGTGCCTGTCGTCTGTGACTATCTTGTTGATTTGCATTAAAAACAAGAGAAATACACACAGGACGGACAGTCATAAAACCTGGTTTTGCGCTCAAGACAGCTCCTGCCAGCTCTGTGACCTGAGCCCAGCCCCTTCACCTCTCTGGGGCTCTGCCCCTTCCACGTCTTGAGGGTCCCTTACCGCTCTGGCACTCGATGTTCCGTTCGTTCCATGCGCTCTACTTAAATTATGACTGAGAACTGGGATATTTTCCAGTCATCTGAACCAAATCACGCAACACATTCTCTCACACACCTACTCATGAACAACCTTTACCCCTCGGGGCTTAGTCGGGACATTTTGAAGGGACCTAGCGATGGCCAGAGGCGAAAGCAATGTGCTGGCACCCACACACACAGCTGGAGACGGCACCTGGGGGACCTGGAGGTCAGGGATGCCAGACAGAAAGTGAAGGGCCGCTCTCCCAGCCTCTTACCGAGGAAGCGAGCCAGCCCTCCCCTTACAATCGAACCAGAGCAACACGGCTGTTTCCATTTTCCGAGCATTGCCCAAGTACAGAGGTCAAAAGTGTGGGGTTGGCTGTTTTGAGCCCTCTCCCTCCCTTGAAATCAGGACTTTGAAATTTGGTTTGTGCAGAGGTTCGTTTAACTCTGTTTATCAAAGTGATTTCCGACTTTCCCTGTCCTGTGCTGACCCCAGGAAAGAGCTTTTTCTCCGCACGTTGGCTTTCTGAGACTGGTGATCTACCCCACTGGCTGTGCGTGCGTCCGTGGAAAGACCACATTGAGGCGTGGCAGGAGGGGTCCCCCTCACCAGCGCGGGGCTCCCTGAGACGGTGGGCAGAGCTGACCCACCCGCGCCAGCACCCCGTGCTCCGGAGAAGAGTAGCCGTCATGTGCAGGGTGGCCCTGGCAAAGACCAGAATCGGGAGGTCCCATGAAATGAACTGAGAGGGTCAGGAACCTCGGAGAACAGCAGGACTTGGCCTCAGCTGCCCCGTCTGTGGAATGAGTCTCACATAGGTGGTCCCTCTGCCGGGGCTCCTCCAGTCCTGGTCCAAGCTCCGGGGGTCGGCGGGGTTGGGGGGGGGGGTCCCCTACAGCAGTGCTCCCAAGCTGGCACACCATGATGGTGTGGCCTTGCAGGCCCTTGCGGGGAGCGCCCACGGCCAGCCCACCCTGCCGAGAAAGGCTTCTCAGGGGAGCAAGAGGAGAAGGAATATTCTAGCAGCCCCAGCTCTCAGAGAAGGAAACTCACCAGCTGGGAAACAAAGCATTCGCCGAGAAACTTCCCTTCATTGCCTGTTCATTAGCATTCTTGGGAAAATCAGGCAAAGACTTGACAATTTCAGAGAACAAATTCACAGTTAATTAATGCTTTTACTTGACATTATTTACTGTTTAAAAAATTAAAGCCTAAATCCCCAGAATATAGGTGGTTGGGAGGGAAGCAGAGGAGGACAAGGGTGGAACAGGCCGCTGTCGGGACTGGGGGTGACACCACAGCCCAGGTGCGGGGACAACGTTGGGTTGAAAGCTCTGACTGTGACAGCAACTGCCCGCCATTGTTTGATCGAGCCCGGCCGTGTGGATGCAGTTGCTTTGGTCAATACGATCACTTTCTTTTTGTTTTTCAGGGAGGTCAAAGGTTGGGGACTGGGGGCTGAGGGGGCGGTGAAGAGGAGAGACGGGGCTCTGAGACGTGGTTTCTTGGAAAATACCCCCCAGGAAAAAATACTTCTGTCACAAAATATCAATGCTGACCAGATGTCACTGACTTTTTTTTTTTTTTTTTTTGCATGTGTCCCTTAACAGCTGGCAAGAATATCAGCTCAAATTATTCACCACAAACACACACTTTCTGTTTGTCTCCAGATAAAAGGATTTAAAATCCTATTTGTCAGTAAGGGATGGTGAAACTGTGGGATGGACTTTTCTAGTCCAGAGGAAAGGTGACTTTCTTTCCTCCCTGGTCCCGAGGGATCGGCTCAGAGGCGAGGGGGCTGTGGCTCCGTGCCAGCTCTGGGCCCCGGCCAGGTGGTGGGGACAGGTCCCCGGGCAGGCACACTTGTGAATAGGCCCTTCGGCAGACCACCCAGGAAATGAGGACCTGGGTTGTGGTCCACTCAGGCTTTTTTTAGAAGCCTCTCATAATTTCTAAGTATCTGTTATCCCTTGGTGTCCAGTCTAGAACATTCTATCACACATCTATAGACATAGATGGTCCTGGACTGTTTGTCAGTCTCCATGTACGGCATCTACGGCTTGTCTTTACAGAAATGTTGTTTCTATTTAACTTATAATCCCTGAGTGCTTTGGACAAATGGGTTCTCAGAAGATACTCACTGAGGAAAAATTTATCACAGATACACTTTTTAAAAAGTCATTTGATCAACAGTGACGAAAGCATCTATGGTGGGTTGAACGGCATATCGCCAAACCCAGGAGCCCAGGCTATGCCTTATTTGGAAATAAGACCTTTGCAGATAATTAAGAATGGTGATGCACTCATAAGGGGTAGGAAGGGCCCTAAACCCAATGACTGTTGTCCTTGTAATGAGGGAGACCATGTGAGAAGAGGGAGGTAGAGAGGTTGGGGGTGCAGCCACCAGCCCAGGGACACCCAGGATTGTCACCACCATAGGAACTGGGAGAGAGGCAAGGGGCACCCTGCCCTGAGAGCCCCCAGGAGGACCCCACCCTGCCCACAACTTTGATCTTGGACTTTCGGCCTCCAGAGCTGTGAGAGAGAGTACATTTCTGTTGTTCAAACCCACCCGGTTCGAGGAGCTTTGTTTTGGCAACCCTAGGAAACTCGTGCAGTGTCCAAGAAGCATAGAAAGTTCCAATGAGTTCTACGGGAAGCAGCCGCATCCAAGATAAGAACCTGCAAAACCACTAGTGTTGCCCTCTGGACCCACCCCGCCTCGAGTGGTGACCTTGTGACCAGAAGGCCCTCACTGTTTGCCTGAGGGGGAGGGGTGGGGGTACAAGGTGCCACAGCCCCACCTGGGAAGGCTTGGCCTGGGGAGACACCCTGGGGGTTGAACTCGGGCACAGAACAGGCTCATGGAGCAGAGGCCATGCAGCCAGCCGGTGCCCTAGAATGTGTCCTCGTTGCGGGCATTAATTGGAGATTTCCCATCCCACTTTGAGCTGATAAACAACAGAAAAGGGCAGAAGACCAAACTCTCATTCTTCTGCACCAGGAAGCCCTGAGATTTCATCCAGAGTCAAAGATTTGGCTGGCGGCTACTATCTACACCACACGGATACCCGCTTGTGCACTGGCTGGTGGAAAGACTCTCAGCAGAAAACAGCAGCAGAAAACCCCACTGGGTGTCACAAGCAGGGCGCGGGGCTGGGGGTGCTCCTCGCGCTCGAAGGTGAGATTCTTAACCTTAAACACATCTGCTGCCACCATCTGACCTCATGGCGCGGCATCCAAGGGCCAGTCAATGAACAAGGCCTGCCCCTGGGGACAGTGTGTGGCAGCAGGGGGCACGGAGTTGGGGGGGGGGGGGGGGCGTCTGCAGTCATCAGACCACAGAAAGAGCTTAACTGATTTAAGTCACACTTTTCGTGGGGTGCAAAAAAATGAATGAAAAACAGGCAGAAACACCCAGTATTTGGGCAGCGCAAAGCCTGGGTGGTGGCGGGGCCTGCAGAACCCTGCCGGTAACAGACATCCCAGCTTGGCAAACACCGTAACTTTATTTTATCTTCTTGTCGAGGGAACACGGGACGCTGCACATCTGCCCGAGGCCACCAATGCCCCACCAGAGCACCAGAGTCGTGTTTGCTGGGCTCATCAAGCACAGGGCCCAGCACCAAGTACCACCAGTGTGTCAGCAGGAGAGCCTGCCAGCCGCCCGCCATGCTTCAGGACATCACGGCAGTTGGTGAGACAGATGCCCAGCACTCACGCTGGGCGTGAAGGGACGCTGGCCAGGGACCAGATCGCCCGCTGGCAGGGCCTGTGCGTCAGGACTGCCCCTTGCCCAGCACCTCTGTGGATCACCTGTGCAGTCACCCAGTCTTGGGGTGGCAGAGCTAACCTAGGTTTGTGGAAGAATCAATGATCCATCTCAGAAAGATGCCAGTGGAGAACCAAATGCTGTTTCAAAGCAACCGTGGGGGGTTAGTAACTTAGATGCTTTTCCCTCTGACTTGTTCCTTCCCTACTTCCTCTGTAAGCCTGATGATTCAACTTAGAAATACTAAAATGGTTGCTGCAGTAAGAAAAAGCAAGGAACATTCCTTGAATATTTCAGAGCGAAATGCTTCTGAAAGCCCTTGGTTCCCCCACAGAAAACGTTTAAAAGAAGAAGATTCATGAATCAGTAGCAGCTGTTCCCAGCACCTGTTATTTATTCCAATCATTAAAGTTCTCATGGCATTTTGGAAAGAACTGAGCATTTTTCCTGGAGAAATACACTGGGTTCTGGACTACACAGTTGACTGCATCCAACTGTTGCCGGAGACAAAGGGCCCACGAGGCACGCTGGAGAGTGGAGTGAGCCCCCCGAACCACCGTGTCCCTCTGAAACGACCTCCTTCAATCCGAGCAGTTCCTGTCATCTGTCACCCCACCATTGACTCATCTGTCTCTTTGTAGGACTCTGGGGTATGGAAAGAATGACCATTTTTCTGCCAATAATTTGCCCGGCAAGTATTGACAAGCACCTACCACGTGAAGGACCTATGCTCAGGGTGACCGGGGACACGAGGAGGCCACAGACCATCTGGTGGCCCGGGAGGGAGAAGGACCCAGCCCTGAGCAGCCATCAGAAAGAGCCACCTTGCCATACACAGACTCAAAGTCTGGCCACAAAGAATGTCTTTGCCTCTACTCTTTCCTTCATTCGGAAGCCGACCTGGAATGACAGAGGCTCCCGGGAAAGAGACAACGCGTCCTGCTGCTCCCGCCTGCTGCCATGTGGGAAAATGCGTAGCCAGCATAAACCCTGTCGCTCTGAATGTGTCTCTCATGCTAACCCGAATCTTCACTTCTTCTGGACCAAAGTGAGAAAGTGAAGGTATACAACAGAGCACGCATTTCCGGGGCAAGTCGGATCCTGCGGACAAGATGGGTTGTCGGTGAAGCAGAGAGGAGCCGCTCTGAGCCTCAGCTGCTGGCGGGAAGTCCTGGAGCCACGCACCTGAGCACCCGCAGGGATCACGTGGTTCTGAGTCGGGGCTGGACCGCCTGTGTCTCACAGCTGCCTCACCCCTTATGGACTCAGGCCCCTCCATCTTTCCATCAGCAAAGTTCTTCACCCCCTTTACCCTTATGGGTGAGCCCTGGGTGACGTCAGGGGTAAAGTCTGCATCGTTTCCAGGAGACCCAGTCCCAGCACGCAAGGTGCTCTGGTGCCAGAAGGAAGACCTGGCCGACAAGATTCACCTGAAAATGTTTGCAGCTGGTGGCACTGAGCTCAGCACACCTAACTGGGGTGGGCGGAGGACCAGCAGCAACCCCTCCCTTCTGCTAAAGCAACAGAAAAGCCCAGCATCACAATGAGAGAAACAAAGTTCTCAGCAGCAAGGAACTCCCCACTGGCCCCACATCTTGACCTTGTTTTGCAGGCTTCTCCTTTCCTTCTTCCACGGTGTTGGAACCTACCGGGTGACACAGGCGCCAGATAGATCGCTTGTCTGCAGACAGCGCACGACCTGGAGGGAGCTCCGGCTTCACAACACCATGGAGCCTCGTGGCCCGCCACGCGAGCGGCCTCCTCGGGCCCGTGGTGGCAGAGGACCACGCCTCTGTCTTCCTGTGTGGTTTAGGGAAGATTTCAGAAGGGGTGGGTCAGCAGATGAGGGGGAGCCTCCTGGATGGCAGAGGGAGAATCATCATGGACAGGATACAGGAGTACAGGATGTGTGACCAGCACACAGGCCCACTGCCAGTCCCAGCCTCAGTTTCCCTGTTGACAGAATAGAGATTATGCTTCCCACTTAGAATCCAAGATTCCCAGACGTCCAGAGACCGTGAAGTGAATC
This sequence comes from Panthera onca, assembly GCF_046562875.1. Lineage (NCBI taxonomy): Eukaryota > Metazoa > Chordata > Mammalia > Carnivora > Felidae > Panthera > Panthera onca. The sequence goes on from NC_138343.1 coordinate 151,096,975, forward strand.
TATCGTAACAGGTTAGAAATAGTTTTGAAAAGATGTTGAAGTAGGATCAGTGGCCACCAGAAGGCCGTGGGGTGTGGGGAAACTGTCAGAAACCTCAGTGGACTTCGGTCTTCCCGTCTGAGAATAAGGGTCGTCTGGGGGAGAGCCCCCCTCCCATAGCTCCTGGGGGGACGTCTGAGGCTTTGCAGGACGAGAACAGGCTGGGGCCCCGGGGCCATGACAGAACAAATGCCAACACGGTGGAATCTGGCCGCGGACACCTGTCTGCTTGCGGGTAGAGCACCAGGCAGTTTTCTCTTCGCGGCTCCCGGAGCCTCTGTTTTGGGCATAATAATTCTTTTGCTTACACTGACTGTCTACAGCACAACATTAACAGGCCGTTTGTGCTAACGGGTTGGTTTAATCAGTGTCATCTGATAATCTGAGCCATAACATTGAGTTTAGGTTCCGATTTATTTTAAAGTATTTTCAAATTGGTTGGTTAATTGTTCAAACTTCATCTGATTTGTGTCAGGTGGAGACACGTTGAGAGCAGGTGTTCAGTGTGGGGCGAAGTGCATAGAGCCTGGGATGTGACGCTATCTGCCGCCTGGACTCAAGCCGGCCTCCCTGCAGTCATCAGGTCCCGGCATCTACAGACTCTGGTCTCACGGGCCGGCCAGCAATATGGCCCGGACGCGTCACGCCCCGGCCTGGCCTGCTCCTGCAGCTCCCTCGGGGCTGTGGCAGCATCGGGGTCCCTCTCTGTGCCTCCCAGCTCCGCCGTGGCGGGGCCGCCGTGGCCAGCACTGCAGGCTCACCTCTCCCTTCAGGAGGACACGCGAACGCATAGGTCCCGGCTCCTCGTCCCCACCATCTCACCGACGGTCTCCATCCACCACTGCCCCCAGCCTCAGGGGTACAGCGTGCAGGAAGACCGCAGGCGTCGCTGTCTTCAGCCACATGCCCTAAGCTCTCCTGTCGCGGAGCCCTAGCCCGCTGGCCCAGAACACGCAGAGGCCGAGGGCTCAGCGGGTGAGCTCCGGGCGCCACGCACCCTGTTAACGCTGGTGCCCGAGGTCAGGTGTCCAGAGTTTCCACAGCTGCAACAAGCTGTCCCCGCAGAGGCCCCGTGACACAGGTGCTCAGATCCAAATGGAGTTAAAGCGAAAACGAGTCGGGGAGAAGTCCTTTCTCTCTGCCAGAGGGTCCGCCCAAGCAGGTGTGTCTACACCTCAGACCCAGCGGGGTGGGGGAGCCAGGAGCACGGCTGGGAAGGGCTAGGCGGCGTTGTGAGGAGGAAGGTAATAGAACTGTTCCCCAGAAGGATTCCTGCCTTGTGAAGTCAACAATTCCCTACAACCGGGAAGGTGGCGGGGCTGGAGCCAGGGTAGGCGCCGGCCTTCGTGACCCTCACGGTGGACGTGTGCACAATCTCACTCACTCCACCCACACGGCTGCCCCCAGGCCTCCTCAGCCCCTTCCTCCCTCCCCAAACTGTTCCCAGCCAGTCACCCCGGAACCTCGTCTGGGTCCAGGGCCGTGGCGGCCTCCTGGATCCCTCCGGAAAGCCGCTGGGAGAGGCCACCTTCCCAGCTGCAACCCGTCCTCCCGACGGTGCCAGCGCCCGCGCGTCTCGCAGAGAGGCCTGGCCTCAGGGGAGAAAGGGCCAGAGGCAGTGCCGAAGGAGCGGAGGGAGAGAAGGGGGACACTGGAAGCCGGTGACGCCGACCGCATCTGCGGGGGTGGACTTCTCCGGACGCGGACCGAGGAAGCCCCAGAGACCACACACGCAGACCGCAGAGGCCGGCGACCCGGCAGGGAGAGGCCCTTCACGGCCCCCCACCCCGCCCCACTGATTTGCGTGGAACATTTCTTACCAAGCCCCTGAGCAGTGCAGACGAGGATTGGCTGATGCAGGAGCAGAGATATAGCCGAGAACACAGTGTGAAAAGCTTCCTTGTCTGTGGATTTCTAGAACCTGTCTCTGCTGAGGTCCGCTAACCGGGGTGGCAGGGACTGTGGATGTGAGGGGCGTCCAGGGCCACTCTCTGTCTTCACCACGGCGCTGGTCTCCCGAGCACACGAGCCTCTCAACACTCGTCCAACTGTGAGCTTAATATGCGTGCGTCTTACCGCGCGTAAGTTATACCTCAAAGTTGTTTGGAAAAACAAGATGGGGGGCGCCTGGGGGGCTCAGCCGCTTGAGCCTCCGGTCTTGATTTCGGCTCAGGTCCTGATCCCAGGGTCCTCAGTCTCCACACCGAGCATGGAACCTGTTTGAGAGTCTCTCTCTCCCTCTCTGCCCCTCCCCCTGTCATTCTCTTGTGCTCTCTCTCTCTCTCAAAAAAACCCCCCCAAAACAAAAAAAGATGACCCAATTAAATAAATACATAAAAATATATCCATAAAGAAAACCCAACATAGGGAAGTGTTGGCTCTAAATACACTCAAGGGAATCTGTGGAGGGGACGTTTCCAGAAGAAAGTGTCACCTGTCAGGCTCACCTGGCTGGGCCCCGCACCAAGTCTGTGGTCCCCATGATGTCAGTGGCCTTTCTAGCCTCCACAAAAGGAACTAATTATACTCAGGTGTGTTATGAACTCTAAACTGATGTGTTTTAAAATACCTGACACACAGTAGGTCCTCACTAACGGGCAGTGGGGGTACCTGGTGTGACAGAAAGAATGTGAACTCAAATAGCAAACAAAAAGGACTTTTCAGCCCCTCATTTAACAAACTAAAGTGGAAAACAGCTTTTATACACTATTCATCAGATTGGTGAATAAATGCTAAAATCATGATACATATTGTTGGTAAAGAGCAGCGGGTTGGTTTATGTAAATTGGCATAAGTTTTCCAGTGGGAATTCATAAAGAGACAGCAAGTGTCTTTACAATGTTTATTCCCTTTGACAATATAATTCCACCTCAAAAATTTATTATAAAGGAAAAATGAGACACAATGATTATGTAAAGATATTCAATAAACACTATTCGGATGCTAGAATTTGGAAACAATCCAAACATCGAAAGATAGGAGAAAGATCAACTCTATCAGGGTGCAGCTGGAGAACAGGATACACTTGTTCTCCACCAGATTCTTTCCAGCTGCATCATACAGTAAACATTTGTTTATTACATCGTACATACATCATACAATACATACAATATGTACATACATCATACAATAAACATTTGTTTATTGGTTGGTTGGTTTGAACAACAAATGTTTGAAGTAAAGTTCTTCAAGCAAGACTTGGTTCAGCCCCTCCGACAGAAGACCCAGGGGTGTCAGGGTGTCCAGAGAAGAGGGGTGGGAGAGCCTCACCCCAGCACCTAACCCTTCAGCCTGAGGGACCTGACCCCCACTCCCATCTGCTGACAACAATAATCACACGGGCGCTCCACCCAAGCTTCAGGAAGCGAGACCCTCTGTGTACTCGTAGGAGGGGAACAAAATGCAAGCAGGCTTCGCCATGTTCCCCATCTTTCCTGCTGAGCTCCTAGGAACAACCTGGCATCTTATTCAGCATTTATGCCCACTGCCAGAACAGGGCAGGGCACAGAGCAGGTCTCAGTGAGTACGGGAGTCAAAGAGACACATCTAAAAGGAGGAGACGCTTTCCAGGCAAGAATAGAACAAGCGAAGGAGGCAGGCAGACATTTAACAAGCACGTTTCACTTGACCTTGGGATTTCAAGGTCAAATTACCCTGGTAATCAAGAGGCATTTTGTTACCCAGACTCTTATCCTTTTCAAGAAGATGGAGAAGGAAAGAAATTTGGGGGAAAAAGAGTCCAAGAACCTACCTCTGACCCCATCTGCCCTCCAGGTGCAGAAACACACACACACAACAGATGCCTTAAAGTACTTACCCAGGGCGCCTGGGGGGCTCAGTCTGTTAAGTGTCCGACCTCAGCTCAGATCATGACCTCACGGTTCATGAGTTCCAGTCCCGCGTCGGGCTCTGTGCTGACAGCTCAGAGCCTGGAGCCTGCTTCCGATTCTGTCTCCTCTCTCTCTCTCTCGCTGCCCCTTCTCTACTCACACTCTGTCTCTCTCTGTCTCTCAAAAATAAATAAACATTAAACATATATATATGTGAAAAAAACAAAAAAATAAAGTACTTACCAGTCTGCCAGGGGGCCTCCGGGCACCCCCTCGAAACTAAGAGAGGCTTGGAACATCGCAGGGAAAGGACGTGTGCTAGTCCAAATGCTTCATTCGGCAAACTTGCCGTGGCTGCTCCACTGAGGCTGGGCTCCCTCAGTCAGTGGCTTCGGAGTCCGAAACACCCCCCCCCCCCATACCTCCTGCTCTGCCACGCGTCCTCGTCCTCACAGGCAGTAAGAGGCAGCAGCTGTACTCGCTGCAGGAAGTGGGAAGCGTCAGGAGAGAGGGCTCAGTCCTCCACAGCAGCCTGCTCACCAGCGTCACCGAGCAGTGCGAGGACGCCACTCACCCTGTGCCCAGGGAGGGAGGGGGCCGCAGGACCTCAGCACACTCCAGGCTGCCAGCTCCGATCTCAACATTTGCTTGGAGAGTCCCCACCTACAGGAATCTCTTCTGGGCTGCTGAAAGGGAGCTGCTGGGCAGGTCACCCAAAATCTGTTGATTGAACTCTCCTTGAACATTTTATTTCTCTCTGTTCCTCCCCATTCCGCCACTGCCTGGCACCCCGTGAGCCTGCCGGGTCAGGACCGTATAAACCAGGGGCCCCTTCCTGTGTTGGCATTGGCAACGGCCCAAAGGCTCTCTAGCCTCCCTTTCCTCCTGATTGGAGGAACACAAAGCCGGCAGAAGTCATGCCGACTGGCCCTGCCCTCTGGGTGGCTCAGGCAAGCTACCATGAGACCGGGGTGACAGGTACAGGCACCTCGTCTGGGGCGTCAGGAGAGGGTTCCCTGGAAGCTGGCATTTTGAGGAGGAGCTGGCTAGACAGCAGAGCATCCAACAGATGGAAAATTACATCTGAGGCCTGGGCAGGAGGGAGGGTGGAGGGCGTGAGGCAGCAGCCAGCACGGCTGGAGCTGAAGTGACAGGTGGGATACAGGTCACACAAAGGACAAACCAGGTCAGGAAGTTAGACCCTCGCAGCACCTGGGTGACTCAGTCGTTGAAGCGCCCCGTTCTTGACTTTGGCTCAGGTCATGATCTCATGGTAGTGACAGCCGGCGCCCAGTCAGGCTCCGTACTACATGTGGAGCCTGCTTAAGATGCTCTCTCTCCCTCTCTGCCCCTCCCTGCTTGCATTCTCTCTCTCTCTCTCTCTCTCTCTCTCAAAATATAAAAATGAAAAAGAAAAAAGAAGTTGGAACTTCATGCTGGAGCAGTGGATGCCTTCGCTGGGTTTAACCAGGGGTGACACACTCAGAGCTGTGCTTTGGGAAGCCCCTGGTAGCCCGTGGGGAGTGTGGTCCATATGGTGCTGCCCCACGGAGACCCTCAGCATCTACCTCTCACCGGCGTGGTGAGCAACGGGCCGACAGGCGGAGCCTGGGCCCGGACCCGGGACTGTGGCACCAAAGCTCCCAAGCAAATCAATTTGTGTCTCAGCCCATTTGGTTTGCTTGGTTTCATCTGAACACGCAAACGGGGAAAACCTCCCTACAGTCCACTGCGTTTGAGATGCATCGTCTCATAGACACGGACTTGCACGCACATCCGTCAACTACACCACGTGTGTGTGCGTGTGTCTATTCACCGTGTAACTCACCTTCTTGCATCTGCTCATGGGAGGTTTCAAACGTACGGAGGAGGGGAGAATGGCAGAGTCAACCCCACCAGGTGCCTGCATCCGGCTTCCACGAGTGGCCCTTCTTGTTCCACCCGCGTGCCGCCCGCACTCGGTGCCCCATCTCGGGTCATTTTGAGGCAAATCCCAAGCGTCAGAGGTAATACTGTCTCATCTATAAATATTTTAGAGTTTTTCCTCTAAAAGATGAGGGCTCTTTTTTATTTAACAGTAATAACCTCTCACATCAAAAAAACCCGACGAGTACACTTAAATATCATTAAAATGCACAGCTGGCTCTGAATGTTTTTAACCAAGTTTCTTCCAACCCCTTCCATCCCCTTCCGTTCTTCTTACGCCCAGGGGTGTCCTGACTGTGTCCTTCTATCCCAGTATTCCTGTAAATTGCTAACTAGATCGAGGGGTCTGATCAGATTCATGTTCAATGTTCTTTGCAGAAATACCTGGTGAGTGGTGGTGTTGGCCTGTCTGAATCAACAGTGTGAAGCGAGTCATGGGGCCCCAAGTGAACGGTCCCGGAGCCGCTCTCACACAGGTGGCCCTGTCTGCAACTTTCACACAGGCTGCAGGCTTTCACACAGGTGTCCCTGTCTGCAACTTGGCAACCACTCGTTGCTTTCGAGCTTCCCAGCGCACGCAATTAGAAATGTGGTCACTGCCGTTCCCCACCGAAGTGGCCCAGGGCTCACGGGGAAGAGGCAGAGCCCGGGCAGAGGAAGCAGCCGCGGGCCTGGGGCACCTGCTGAGCCTGAAAGGCAGTGCACCTGAGGACACAGGGACACTGCCTAAATCTGCAACAGCGACAGACCACGACCTGCTGCGTCCCAGGTGGCTTGCGAGTCTGTCCTGCCACGAACAAGAAGGGAGTGTGCACCCTGATTGCAGAAATGCAGACTCAGCAACACTGAAGTCCTGAGGGTTCTTTGCACTGTTCTTAAGTCTCAAATTACGTCCAGACAAAGGAAGACACCTCAGGAGAAGCACGTGTGCCTCACCTCACTCACTGGTCTCACTGGAGTGCCAGGGAGGCTGGACGGTAGAGGCCCTAACAGGAGACCCCGGCTGGGTGTTGTGCGAGCCTTTCTTACCGCGTGGCCACAAGCCACACTTCGGGTTCCTCTCAGGACCAGGAAGCCCGGCTCAGCGCAGCTCCTGCTGGAGGGACCCGCCACTCTCGCTGTTCTAAGTGCCCTATCGCTCCTTCCTACCCCGGCAGGGCACTGGGAGAATGTGGCTGGAAGTGGTGGCACTGGCCACTGCCTGGCAGGTGAGTCACGGAAGGTCTACAAAGGCCCCTGTTTTTATCTGGCTCTTTTGGATCTGCCCACCTGATTTCCTGCTGCAGGTGACATAAACCCTGAAAGCTGAGAGGCCGTCTGTAAATGTCAAATTAAAACATTATTCTCAGAAGGGACTCAGGGAGTCCAACAGAGCCCTGGGAGCTCCAAAACCTCAAGTTTTAAGTCTGATTTGTTCCTCAGGCAGGTGACTTGCCTCAGAGGAAAGATGGAGGGATTTCCTGACTTTACAAGGCTGAGGAGGTGAAAATGAGGTTACCTTTGAGTACTTTGAGGTCCTTTTATGGAGTGGGCTTCACAAGCATCCCAGCGAACTCCGTACTTTTGAAAATAGATGAGCTCTCCAATTTATTACCCACACCAGGCCACTTCTGAAAGCGTGAGGGAGCCACTAACACTGCTCCAGGCTGGCAAGTGTGAACGGGTGCACGGCCACCAGCTCTTACACTGGATCCTGACTCCTGAGGGCAACACTGGCAGCTCCTTCGGTGATGCTAGAATATGCTGCTAACCCTTTCCAGTGAGCCTGGGGCACAGGGCAAGGACGGAGCTGGTTCAGAGCCCCGAATCTGCCCCACTCACACCCTGGCCCTGCCACTAACTCCTTTCCATGGAGAAATTCCTCCACCGGAGCCCTCGCCTGGAAGGGGCTATTCCAAAATAACAACCCAGGCGACCCAAAGGGTCGGGACAGACTGGGTTGTGTCCGATACAGAAGCATCCACAGAGGGGTGCCCCAGGATTTGTGTGTGTCGTCGAGCCCACCTGGTGTTGTTTTGGGGGGTCTCGCTCATCTGTATACGTAAGGACGGACGTGCTGACTGGTTAGCACACATGCTGTCCTCCCCTCCTCCCCGGAAGACCCCACAATTTCCACCTGTACAGCAAGTGCCAGTGGGATAAACTTATCATGGTCACTGGACCAAGAATAGCTCACTGATGTTTTCCCTTTGGGTGATTAGACCAGTAAGTTCCGTTCCTCTCCCTGCTCCCCTCTGACCCCAGAAATAAGCCACCTGTCCCAACATGGGCTTGTCATCTTAGCTGACAAAGGACACTGACGCTCTGGAGCCACCAAACCACACCGGTGATGAGGCCTATTAAATCCCCAGGTCCCAGGGGCGCCTGGGTGGCGCAGTCGGTTAAGCGTCCGACTTCAGCCAGGTCACGATCTCGCGGTCTGTGAGTTCGAGCCCCGCGTCGGGCTCTGGGCTGATGGCTCGGAGCCTGGAGCCTGTTTCAGATTCTGTGTCTCCCTCTCTCTCTGCCCCTCCCCCGTTCATGCTCTGTCTCTCTCTGTCCCAAAAATAAATAAAAAACGTTGAAAAAAAAAAATTTAAAAAAAAAAAAAAAAAAAAATCCCCAGGTCCTGCTGTCAATGAGAAGCTGAGTGTCCGACAATTATTGAATAAATTATTACATAAATTAACAAATAAACTGGGGTACGGAGCCCGACTGCCAGATTTGAACATTAACTCTGCCACTGACTGACCCTGAGCGAGAAGCTTCACCTCCCCAAACCTCAGCTTCCTCTCCTGTAAAAGGAGTGATGCCAGCACCAGGAGTAACCAGCCCAGCCAGGCACAGCGGTTTCCCCGGGGCCGGTAGTCAGCGCTCAATAAAAAACATTTTTATCTTACCGCTCTCTGTCCCCCCACAACTGTTGAGTTAGAAGGCAACGAACTCTCTCGAATTGACTGGAAATAACCCATAAACAAATGGATGAATAGTATTATCCTAAGACAAAAAGCCTTTGCCATGGCAATACAAAAGTGTCTCACGGGTATTTGATCCCAAATGAGGCTCTGTTCCAGCCCTTGAATAACAAGGCTCAGAAAGGTGGCCAGCTCTGAGGGTCCTCGGACCCGTCAGCACGATGCGGAGTTGCATGTGCCTGTGATACCCCCGGCGAGCCCAGGGGCTGCTCAGGAGCTGGCCAGCCTTCCTCAGCCCCTCCCGGAGACGCCCTGGTGATAACTGTGCAGGCTTCTCTGAGGCAGACAGAAGCCACTGAAACCAGGCAAAGACATTGGAAATCGACAATCAGAAGCCGTTTCTGTCTAGAGGGAGCGAGCACAGGGCATGGTGAGGAAGCACACCTCTAGTCGTCGTTCATAATATTTATTTTGGAAAAATATTTTAAAAAGGATTTTCTTCATTAACAAAACAGTAAAAAACTCAAATAACATTTGCACAATATTCCATAAATACATTTATATACAAAAAAATATAGTCACATAGACCCGAAGTGCCTTTGTACATATTTACCAAAGATTTAAATTATAAAAAATGAACATCACAAAATACTCAAGCTTTACAGATATCATGAAAAATATTTTTACAAGTCCAAAAAAATAACACACATTTTTTTTCCACCTAGAAAAAACACATTTTAGTATCAAAAAGGACGATAAAGGCAGTGTTTGTGATTCTAATTCAAGAAAAGACCGGCTCATGAGAACCCAAAATATACACTTCAGGCAGTGCATGCTTCTCACGTAGTAATTAAGTCCATTCATTTAAATATATATTTTTTAAAAGCCAACTGTCCATAGTGCAATGGGAACGTCCTAGAAGGCAGTGCAACAGGCCCCTTGGCCGCCGCCGAGCTGCAGCCACGCCGCGTCCCCAGCTGGCCTCGGAAGGGAGAGCCGGCTGGGTCCGGATCGGTTCCTCAGCAGCAGTCCGTGGGTCTCCCTTTCCTCTTTCAAGCAGCATCCACTGGGGCATATATCCTTGGAATTTTATTTATTTTAAGAGAAACGGGAACTTTGCCGTATCACTTCCATTTCACACCTGGTGGGCCCACAGGACAGGATGGGAAGTTAGTTCCAGACAGAGGTCGGCACCCTCTGACTTCTCCCCCCACCCCTGCTCCCGCCCCGAGACCAGGCCCGGGCTGCGCACTGACCTCGGTCGCTATGACGCACTCGTCTTTCTCCTCCGATATGACGTACACCGACTGGTACTTTGTGTCTTTTGAAGTAGAATACACGGAGTCTGGTCTTTTTCTTTCAGGTGCTTCTCCACTGAGGGGAAAATGAAAGAACCACAAGAAACACGTGAGAACAGGAAAAACTGACCGGCGCCGGCCCAGAGTGCAGCACCCCCTTCGGGGGTAAAGCTCAGGGGTAGAGCGTTTGACTGCAGAGTGCAGCACCCCCTCGCGTCGGGGCGCCCTCCCAGGCTGGCCTTCCCGCGTGTCCCCTCCCGGCCCGCAGCACGCACCCCCTGAGCGTCGGGGTGCTCTTCTCCTCCCCTGCAGAGCCCTGGGGCTGGCCCTTGGCGTCACGCTTGCCATGGGGGTCCCTGACGGCGGCCGCGGCGTCGCCCTTGAGGTCCTGCACTAGGTTATAATCCACGGCAGGGTAGCGGGCCTTGAGACCGTTCTTATCAGCCCCGTGGTCCCCGTGGAAGTCAACCTTCTTGTTGGTGTTCTTGATCTGCGTGGCCCCGATGACGCTGACACAGATGTCCTTCTCGCGCTGGCAGTTGGCCAGGTTGTTCATCGTCTCCGCCTCCCCACGGCAGGGCTCGGCAGGGGGCCGGTCCTTCTGCAGCCTGAGCCGCACGCAGACCACGGCGGCGGCACAGCCCAGCAGCAGCATGAGGACAAGCACCACGCCGGCACAGACGGCCACCCAGGGGAAGGGCCCGGCCTGGCCCTCCACGTACTTCTCGGTGAGGTCCACCACCACCGCCGGGCCCGGGGGCGGCTCAGGCAGCAAGAACTGGCAGTTGGGGCCCCCGTAGCCCCGGGCGCACTCACACAGGTAACGCCGGTCCCTCTCGTGGCAGGTGGCCCCGTTGTGGCAGGGCGCGTGCTCACACCTGCTGACAGGGGCACTGCAGTTCCTGCCCGTGTAACCCGGGGGACAGGTGCAGGAGTACTCGTTCACGCCGTCCCGGCAGGTGCCCCCGTTGGCGCACGGGGAGGAGGCACAATCATCCACGTTGTCTTCGCAGCGCCTCCCGGAGAAGCCAGCCTGGCAGCGGCACAGGTAAGCATCACCAAGGTCCACGCACTGTGCACCTGAAACACAGGACACATCCTGAAGCCTTGCTACGTGTCAGTCCTGCAAGGTACACCAGGGATGCGAGACAGACGAGGCAGCCGTGGCCTAGACACAAACACCAGGGGAGGGGTCTGGTCCAGCTCTAGCTCAGTAAACTGCAAACAATACAGCTAATACCTCTTTTCTTTAAGTATTTTTTTAGCGTTTGTTTATTTTTGAAAGAGACAGAGTGCAAGCGGGGAAGGGGCAGAAAGAGAGAGAGGGAGACACAGAATCCGAATCGGAAGCAGGCTCCAGGCTCTGAGCTGCCAGCACAGAGCCGGACACGGGGCTTGAACTCGTGAACTGTGAGATCATGACCTGAGCCGAAGTCGGACGCTCAACTGACTGAGCCCTCCAGGCGCCCCAAGTTTATTTAAATTTAAAGAGAGAGAGAGAGAGAGAGAGAGAGAGCGCGCGCGCGCACGGGGGAGGGGCAGAGAGAAAGAGGGAGACACAGAATCCGAAGCGGGCTCCAGGTTCTGAGCTCCCAGCACAGAGCGCGACGCGGGGCTCAAACTCACGGGCCTTGAGATCATGCCCTGAGCAGAAGTCGGACGCTGACTGGGCACCCCTGCAGCTAACCCTCCCAGCAGCTCCGCTCCCACCGGGGCAGTACACGGCGCTTTGGCTACAGCGTTGCATTCACTTTCGCGACATCCGGTTTGCAGATGAGGAAACTGAGGCTTAATGAGGCTGATGTGCTTGCCTGCAGTTCCACAGTCAGTGAAAAGAGCAGGGTTGACAACAGAAAGGAAGAGGAAGAAAGGAGGGAGTGGAAGAGGTCCCTGTCCTTCGAGAGCCAATCTGTTAAACCTCCTGCTATTCTGCCTCTAAAATAAAGCAGCCAACCTTTCTGTTGGTTCAGTGGGTAGAAACAAACAGGAGGCAGAGCCTGAGCCCACAGGACCGCCACGCCCTCTGTACGGCACGTGGACAGCAGAAGGACAGGGATTTCCTCTCTGTCAATCATCGTGGCTAATGGCGAAGCTCACAGAAGGCCTGGCATGTCTGGCCCCAGCTTCGCTCCTCTACCCACTCACAGGGGAGCAGGGGGCCCGTCAACAGACCACACTTCTGCACAGACACACCAGACGGTTATGTTTGGGTGACAGAGCTGAGCCGGGCTTCCCTCCAAAAACAGTCGCTGCGCTGCCATTGGAGCGCAATCTACTGAATCATGGCCCCGACTCAGACACCTGTGGTGCGATATGACCTTGAGAAGTCATCCCACCTCTCTGCCTCAGGCTCCCCCTGTAGGACGTGAGAATCCACACTCCTGCCTGCCTTTCTTGCTCCTTGAGCATTTCCAGGCTCGGGGATAACACTTCTGTGAAGCGTTTCTGTTCAGTTGAAAGGGCTCCGTAACCTCGGGGTAGCTTGCAAAGTGACGTGTTTGGTTGGACGCGAAACGCGTGTGCCCTCTAACTGTATTCTCATCAGTGCTGACCACCTGACAAAGTCTCAGAGCGGCTGGGGCTGCCGTCCTACCATGAGAACAGGGTGAAGAGCTGCAGGAATCCACCTTCTTCTCACAGTTAAAGCCGGAGAAGCCCACGGGGCAGCGGCAGGTGTACCCCCCTTCGGGGTTGTCTGAGCACCGTCCCCCGTTGAAGCAGGGGCCGTCGGCACACGCCATGGCACTCAGCTCACAGATTCTGCCGTAGAAGCCGGGTGGGCACGTGCAAGAGTAGCCATTCTCAAGATCCTGCGTCGCAGAGAAGACAGAGCGCTGTCACAGGGTCGCTCCAAGAGACCCGCGTGATGCGTATCAAACCAGCGCCCCCGTTCAACAGGAAATCCTGCTGGGGCTGGACTCACCGTGCAGCTGCCTCCATTCCTGCAGGGGCTGGCGCCACACTCGTCGATCTCCGTCTCACAGTTGGCCCCTGAGTACCCCGGCCGGCAAGAGCAGGTGTAACTTCCCTGGCCCGTGTTAGTGCAGGTGGCCCCGTTCCTGCAGGGCTTGTGGTGTGTGCAGTAGTTCAGGTCTGCGAGGGGCAGAGGCGGGAGAAGGAGGAGAGAGAAGCCCAGGGTCAGACTCAGGGAGACCACACCTTCCCCGTGACGAAGCCAGGGAAGCCCAGGGCTGCTGGATGGGGCTGGGGGCTCACCCTGGTTGCAGAAGAGGCCACCCCAGCCCTCCTGGCAGTTGCACTGCCAGGGCTGCTGGCAGGTGCCGTGGAGGCAGCCTGGGTACCGGATGCACTGGTCACAGTACCGGCTCTGCCAGCCCACTCTGCACCTAGGAAGAGAGCACGTGTCAGGCGGGCGCCGGCACCACCGGGCTCATGGTCACACACACGCCCGACCCACGAGAAACCACCTTCCAGCGACACCAACACGTCTGGCTCTCAAACGAGGCAGAACACCAGAGTCTCCTCGGGAGGCTGCACACACGCCAGTGCCTCAGAGGGTCTGATGTCTGGGAGTGAGGCTCGCTGGGACAGCATTTTTAGGGGCTCCCTAGGTGGTCCTAGGATGCCAAAAAGTTTGGGAATCCCTGAACTAAACCCATCTTCGATGTCAATTCCTTGCAGACAGCTATCCATACGTTCCCATAACCACTGAGGGGCTTCCATGACTGACAACCCGTGACTCTACGTGTTTCTGTATGTTTACTAAGTAGAAACACGAGAATAACGGCTCCAACCCCGACAGCCAGCTACTCTTACCTGAAGTTTTCAAACGATCACCCAGAGCTACTTTACAAATACACCAGGTACAAGGAGAAGCAGAGAAGGGAAAAACCCCTTTTGCAAACTTACTTGCACTCCCCTGGCTTGTCACAAAACCCATGCAGCTCGTCGCATCCTGGCAAGCAGATTGCTACAAGCAAAGAGAAGACACGGGGTCAAGCCCCACCCCAAGATCCTCCCCAACACAACCGGGGGCTGCTGCCACAATGCGGTTGGGACAAAACTTGCTCAGCTCAGTTGGCAGACCCAGCGGAGTTAATCTCCATCTGTGGAGTATCCACGGTCCTGCCTGGTAACTGTGGACTTCACTCCGCCCTGGGATGAGCATTCTTCTTAACACAGCGGCTCCAGGACAAAAGAGCGCGGAAACCCCCACCCCCACCCCATCCCCTTTTCTTCTGAGAGGGTCAGAAGTCCTTCCCCCTCCTCCTCCCCCACTTCCCAATTCTATGCACAAAGCTCCACCTCTTAATACCCAGAAAGTGTGTGTGTCGATAAGGGTGGACAGCTGGTATGCAGAGTACCAGGGCAAGACAGCTGCTCTATTGTCTCTGCTCTCCCAGCAGCTGCCCCAGTGCGACAATACCGCCTCCCCCGCCCCCCGCCCCCACCCGCACACACACCCCCGGCGTGTGTGTACACACACATACACACACACACACACACACACACACAGACACGCGTGTGCGCGCGAGCCCTTTCCGCCAATGGGAGCTGGCGTGCGCTCCCGCCGCCTTTGCCCAGAGAGATCTAATCGATGGCACGCGCTAGCTGGGGGCGGGGAGAGGCTCCAGTGTTTGAATAAGAAGAAAAAAGTTTAAGTTTACGGCGGCTCCCCCGCAGCGAAGAAGAGGAGGGAGGGGAGCGGACGGAAGGCAGCAGGCAGGCCAGAGGTCCCCGCGGGGGTGGGGGCCGATGTGGAGCTGGCTTCCTTCACAGGGTTATGAAACTCATCGACGAGCTGCTCCAAGTTTGTAAGACAACAGAGCCTGCTCAGGCCCGGGCACAGCTCAAAACAATGACCTACCCTCACCCCCAGGCACGAATCAGAACGGAGAGACCTCCCTGGCAAGAGGTTCCGGGCCTAAGGACAAGGAGGGAGGTTCGCCTGCTCCAGGGCAGGAGAAGGAAAAGTCACCAGGGTTTCTGGGGAGTTCCGGGGCCCACCCAACTCCTAACTAGAGGGAAACCCAATCCCAGGGTGTGCAGACTGGCAGTGAGGCCTCCGCAAGCTGAAGAGAGGCCTGCCAACCTGAAGCAGGCCCAGGAGCCAGCGGAAGCCTCGCAGGCCTCCCGCTCTCCACCAGAATCGTGGGGCAGGCAGGGCCCGTCGCCTTTTGGTGAAGGTATTTCTTCCCCAGGCAAGGTGTTTTGTGAGCGCAGTGTGCGCTCTGGCAGGCGGGCCCCTTCCCCTGTGGCTCTTGCCTACCCAGGCCTCAGCTGACACACACGGTCTCCTGTCCACAGACCCCACGAGGGACTATGTCATTAACAACACACGTGCGTCACACAGAGGATTTGCAAATACGCTCAGTCTGCGAAAAGGCCAAGCACACCAACTCTAGAAAGAAAGCGAAGCACTTTTCCAACGAGACGCTGTCCTGGCCAAGAGAACTGGTTTGGAGCATGCGCCTCCACATACAAACTCTCCTCTCTGTTCCTCCCTTCCTTCCTCCTCTCCCTCCGGCTCACTTCCTGACCCCTGGCCCTGTCTCCAAAATCCTCCCTGATTAAGAAAGGCAGCTTCCCATAGCGGAAGTTAAAACTTCTGAGTTGACCCCAACCCCGCTGCTGGCTAGCTGTGAGGTCTCGGCGAGTTTCTCCAGCTCTCTGGCCTCAGTTTCCCCACCAGGGCATCACTCCAGTGCTGACATGTGAGGACCCCACTGGCTCACAGAATACTACCCCCCCACTCCCTGGGAGCTCCGGCCTGGAAGTGGACCAAGGAGGGAAGCAGGAACTCACGTTCAGTGCAGTACTGGCCTTTCCAGCCAGGATCGCAGACTTTTTCCCCCCTCTCCCCGCAGGTGAAGTGGCCGAAGGCGTCGTCTCGGGGGCGACAGAAGACGGAGCAGCCGTCCCCGTAGTAGTGCTCATCACACACAAAGCGGTAGGAATACTTGAGGTCTGTTCGGCCGCTGCTGTGCAGGTCCTGAGACCACTCCTCGCCCACAGTCAGGTGCCTCTGCGTGGCCAGGCGGCTGATGAGTCTTTCTGGGTTTTCTGTGGGAAGACGGTGCTCCCGTTGGTTCTGACCAAGAACCCAGAGGCTTGGGGCACTGGGGGAGGTAGAACTGACGTGTGATGCAGGGGAGGAGGCCACAGGCCCTCCACCCAGAGCCTCCTGCAGGAGTTTGCAGAATGTAAGCACAGAAGCTGATTTCTGGTGGAGACAAGAGGTCAAGTGCGTACTGACTGGGCAAGCTGTTGACTTGGTTTTGGAGTTTTTTTATTTGTTTTTACCTGTTGTGAGGTCATCAGGAGAATCTGTGTGAAGGGCTTCAATGATCAGCGAAAAGGTGCCCTGGGAGAAAGGGGGAGGAGACAGAAGATAAACTAGAAATGTTAAAAACCAAAACCCAAAGGGACGCTCTAGGGTCACCCAAGTCCGGAACGGCCTGGGGTGCGGTGCAGATCTGTGTGCCCAGAGCAGGGTCTCCGGACATCTCTTGCCTGTTTTCACTTTCCTCAAGGAAATGGAAGAACTTTTTAAAGACTGGTTTCCTGACGTGTTTTTTCAGCCTGTTAGTACAGGATATCACGTTAAAAAAAAAAAAAAAAAAAAAAAAAGGCTGCGAGCAGGCGGGGCTGCAGGGATTGTCATCAGTCACCGGGTGGGGCCAGGGGCTGTCATGCTGCGAAGGCACTTCAACCTGCCCAGGGACAGGGCAACGAGAGAACTGTCCCCCAGAAGGCGCTCGCTGGACCGGGGAGCTACCGGCAGAGGCCGGTTCCGAAACCTCCCAGACCCTCCGCCTCTCGGCCCCGCGGTAGCCCGGCTGTCACTCTGCCGCCTGAAGGGTCACTCGGGGCGTGGAGGCGATGCTCCGGGCCTGGCCCCTTCCACCGCCACCCTGAGGACCGCGCCTTCGCCCGCCTCCCCTCCCCGGCACCCCGCCGGTGCGCGCCCCCAGCGTGCCTGGCGCGGGGCTGACCCGTCGAGGCCCCCTCCCCGCCCCGCCCCGCCCCGCAGGTGCAGCGCTCACCGGCCAGGTAAAGCCGAAGGGGAAGCGGATGGGGTTGCTAAAGGCGGGGTCGGCGCCCGCGCCGTCGGGCAGGCTGAAGGAGTCCACGCCCAGCACCGGAGTGACGGCGCTGCCGTAGGTACAGGGTGGCTCAGGAGACACGCTGGCCTGATAGTGCTTGAGGCACACGCGGAAGAAGGTCCTGCAGGCGCACGGCGGCGGCCCCGCGCCCCCGCGGCAGCAGTTGCGGTTTCCCAGCAGCCCCTTCTTGTTGACGAACTCCTGAAGCTTCAGCTCGAACACCCCGGAGGTCCAGACCTGGGGGAGGGAGGGGGGGGGGGCGGGGGGCGGGGCTGAGGGCGCGGGGCCCTGCGCTCCGAGGCTAGCTTTCGGGTTCACCGCGGGCTCCGCCGGCCCGGCTCGCCACCCCCCTGCGCCCCCGGTGCCCTGCCTGACGCCTCGCGGCTCCCGGGTGCCCCATCGACACCCGCCCTGACAGCGGGGCCCTGGAGACCCCAGCCGACAACTTACCTGGCACAGCAGGGCCGACACCACGGCGAGGGCCAGGGCGCACCGGCGGCCCATGGTGCACCGCTGGACGCGCTGGAGCTCCCCTGCGCCCCCGCCTTCGGGCCCTAGAACTGCGGGGGGTGCCCGGGGGTGGCCGTGGCCCCCAGGAGCGTGGACAGAGAAGCGCCGCCGCTCCGCCGCGGGCCGGGGTGATCAGGGCTCCTTTCTTCCGGAGCCCGTGTCTCCTCTTTCGGGGGCTGCGGTCGTCCAGATCCGCCCTGCGCGGGTGACGGCGCTCTGGGGGTGCACGAGCAAAGGGCTGGCTCCGAGACTGCTGATGGAGCCGCAACTTTCGGTTTTCCTCCTTTCTTCCAGTCCACCAGTAGGTAGGGGTCGTTGGCTTCCTGGTTTTGTCTCAAGCTTCTTCCCAGGAAAAAAAAAGGGGGGGGGGGAGGGGAGGAAGCGTCCAGATTTTCAGCTTAATTCCCAAAGAGCTTCCTCCGAGTCCGATTAGAGAGCCGAGGTCTGGAAATCCCACCGGCGAGGCGATAATCCCGGGCCCCGCGGAGCGCGCGCAGGGACCCCGGCGGCGGCGAGTGTGCGCGGCGCGCCCTGCGGCTCGGGCCCGTGTCACTCGGCGGCGGCGTGCGTGCCGGGAGCGTCCCGGACTCGTGTGTCCCGCGCCCCCGCGCAGACACGCGTCTCCCCGAAGGACCCAGCCGGTGCCATCCACATAAACAGCACGGGGTCCCGGCACAGGGCGGCGGGTGGCGAGCGGAGACGCCGCGCCACGGCTGCGCGTCCGGTGCGCGCTCGGCCCGGCCGCTCTCCGCGGGTGCGCGCCGAGGTCTGCGCTCGCCGGCGCCGGCCGCCCTTATATCCCGCCGGCCGCCCGCATGGCTAATGAGATGCAAATGAGCAGCCCCCCAATCTGGCGAGAGCTGTCACAAAGGAGCCACTTTTCCAAACCCTCCTCTCAATGGATCGCCAAATGGTCAGTGAGCTGTAAAATGTGCAACCTCCTCCCCGCCCCCACACCTCCCCGCCCCCGGCCCTCCCCTGCCCCCGCCCCCGCCCCCCGCCTTCCTCCGCACCACACAAAACGCGCTCATTTACATTCCTGCAAAATGTTCGCCGCGAGAATCCCCTGCGCTCGCGAGGCGGGGGCCCTGGCCGCGGCCCCTCGGCTCTGCCGCCGGCCGCAGGCTCGCGGAGCCCCGCGGGGACACGCGGGGACGCGCGGGGGCGGTGCCGAGCCTCCGGCCCCGCCGAGGGCCGCCCGCCTGGGGCCGCCGGACGCGGCCTGGGACACTCGCCCGGCCGACGCGGCGTCTGCGTGCCGTCTCCCCGCGCGGGCCGGGCCTCGGGGTCTGGGGGCGCGGGGGCCGCGAGCGTGGTCGGAAAGGGGCGGGCGCGCGCAGCGGGCGGGCGGCCGTGAGTTTCGGGAAGTTTGGGAAGGTCTGACATCGACGAGCCACCCGGCCGAGGACGGCGACGCTGCGTCTGGGAGTCCTCCGAAAGCAGGGCTGAGGCGAGCGCGGCGCCCCCGGGGACCCCGGAGTCCCCGCGCCAGCGGGAGGCCGCTGGCGGGGGCGGGGTCTGGGTAGCGCTATGCGCCTCCCCCCTCCCCCCCCAAGCTGGGAGATCCTGACGCCTCAAACTAGTGCCCGCACCCCCGCCCCGCACACGCGCGCGCGCACATACACACGCGCGCGCGCACACGTCCTTCCCGGAGCGATTCTCGGCCACCGCCACCTTTCCTGGGTGTCCAGCCCCTCTCTCCTGGGTATTCCCCCCTCGGCCTCCCTCCGCTTGGTAAAAAGTGAGTTTGGTGTGTGTCGTTCGCGTGGCTGTCATTAAGGCAGTCTGTTATTGTGCGAGGCTGAATCAGTGGCTCTTTGTGCGCTCAGCTGTATGGTAATGCGGACCGCACCTGCTCCCCGCACAATGCCGAGAGAAAGAGCTCCCCTCCGCGCGCGCCGCGGCCTCTGCAACAATGTCCGGCACATGTTCTAAAGACCTTCCAGCCCGCCCCCCCCACCCGAAATCTTTACACAACCATCACCTTATTAGGTTTTTACACGTCCATCAGACACTAGAACTTTTGTTTTCATTTTTTTTAAGGGAAATGAGTTTATTGGGAGGGCTGAGAACACACGTATCACACAATGAATTATCTAAATTGCTCTCATGCTTGTGTGCTCAATGCAGAATTAAGGTGGCGCATGGATCCCTACTCTGGCATCCAGCTTCATTAAGCACACTTCGGGGTCTTTTTCCCAACCCTGTCTGCTCCCCCTCCCCCGGCACCTACGGCGCTGTCATCAGGGTGGAAGGTGTGAGTGTGGGAGTAAATGTCACTCGGTGTGTGACACAGCCCCAGGGTGCCTGGCCACAAGGGCCTCGCCGCAGGTGTGCTGTAGCCACCTTATTGGTGGGACCCGGCGCTGTCCTGGCAAAATGTGACCTTCCTTGCAGCGGGTGTGGAGATCACAGAGTACTGTTTAATGAGCGGGAAGAGGGGAAATACCAAGAAAAACCACTGTAAACAACAATCTAAAATCACTTGGGGACTCAACCATGGCCATCCTTCTGGACGTTAGGCAACCAGAACCTTGTTTCTTTGGCTCCCAAATACCCGTAAAGTTCCTGAATTGACAGATCTGTACACGTTAGGTTTTCCACTGCTGCCTGGTCAAAAAGCAAAGAATGAGTCGAAAGTAATGTGCATGTAAGGGTGAAGTGAGAAAGGCGGGCTTGGACCCCACCAGAACCCCCTACTGTTTGGTTCAGAACAAATGGAGACTTCAAAGATGCTACACCCCCAGGATGGTGGCAATCCCAGTGCGGCCACCCTTTGCAGACTTTGTAAGGACGTGCTACATCCCCACAGGGCCGGGTCAGCATGAATCCTAATTTAATCTTGCCACCTAGTGTCAGCATCCTTTTCTCACTACATCCGTGTTTCCTCTGAAAGCTAGTTTCTGAAAACTTTGCTCTCTCTACAGCATAGAAGTTGGTGTGTGTGTGTGTGTGTGTGTGTGTGTGTGTGTGTGTGTGGTGGGGGGGAGCTGGGTGGGTGGGAGGGAGGTGAGAGGGTTCCAGGAGCAAGGGAGACACAAAGGAAGAAAGGAATGTGAGCTCTAAATCCTCTGTGCCTCTGAGTCTGAGAGTAGATTTCAGTAAGAAATGAAATTTCAGGAACCTTTTAATTAGAAAATGGAAGTGGGAAACAGTCTCGTCTGAATGCCTGTTTAGAAAACTGGAAATAAAAAGTTCCACGCGCAAGGGCTTAAACCTTGGGGGGAAAAGACTTGCCCCAAATCTTTAACAAACCCCCCTCAGTATCAAGTATTTGTTAAATTGACGTGGCACAGATTTCTCGATTACAGCGGCAAAGCGGAACTGAAAGGCATCGTAAAATCCATCAGAATCCTGCCCAAAGCGTTCATTCTTTTCCAACTTAATTTATGCCACGCGATTCTGTATTGGGGAAATCAAGCAGAAAGCCCTTTTCTTCTCCTTCCTCCTCCTCCTGTTCTTTCCTCTTCTTTCTTCTTCCTCTCCTCTCCTCTCTCCTTCTTCCTCCTCCTCCCCTCCTTCTCCTCCTCCTCCCCCTTCTTCTTCTCCCCCTCTCCTCCTTCTCCTTCTCCTCCTCCTCCTCCTCCTCCTCCTCCTCCTCCTCCTCTTTCCCTCTCCCCCCACCTCACGCTGGTCCCTCTCCCCCTCTCCCTTTCAAAGCTGAGCTAACGGGAGACTGTTTAACTTCTGTGTTTCTGTAGGGGCCTGTTGTAGTTTAACTCCTGCACACCAGTAGCTGAGATGAACAAAGGAGAGACTCGAGGTCCAACTATTCATCCTTTCTTTGCACTTTAATTTTCATTGATTGGGAAGACAAGGGGAGCCCTTAGGGATTCAGGCTGAAGGGGGGGACACGCCTTTAGACGCCATCAGCCCCCTAGCCAGCCATCTGCTCCGAACCAAATGGCGTTTTTCCACTCCTGACTGCGTGTCTCTATACTCCCGCAACGCACTCTGAACCCCCTAAATGCAGGAGGAGGCTCCAGCTAGAGTATGTTAAATAGACTTGCCTCCACGCCTGCCCTAGTGGCCAGATCCCCTCCTCCCCGCACACCATAAATCCTCACCTTGCTTATTAGGAAAAAGCAGGAAACTTTCTTTTAAATACTTTTTGATTTCTCAGCAAATTTACTGTACAAAGTGAGACTCATTAGGGCTTAGAAGGCACCCAATCCATCAGACACAGGAGAGGACACAGAGATTTGCTGCCTGGTGGTGGGGTTTTAGTTTTGCCAGGCATGCATAGCTCATAGCCTGAATAACCTAGTGGCTAGGGTAGGCTCGGGTTGTATGACCAGAACCATGGCTACAACAACTACAGCTAAGTTCCCTGTTTACTGGAGACCCTGGTTATTTTCCCCATCATTTTATTAGGCCACTTGGGGGAAAAGGCTCCCAGTCATCATTTTATCAAATTAAATGTGGCCACCTCAGTACTGGTGTGACCAAATACTGTGGACACCCAAATCTGTTTCAGTCCCCTTTTGCCCAAAGAAAGGTTCTATTCTCAGGGTGTGTGTGTGTGTGTGTGTGTGTGTGTGTGTGTGTGTGTGGTGGTTGTGGGAAGAGGAAGGAGGGTCTGGGCAGATTGCAAAAAACAATGCCCAGAATAGGCTCCAGAGTCTAAGCCAGCCACAGGTTCAGTTTTCTGTATAAACAAGTCTGGAGACTGGAGTGATGTTTGTGTTTTCTTACACCAACTGAATACTGTATACCCAACAGAGAGGTTCTCTTATTCCTGAGAAGAATTAGAGTCCTTGTTCAGAACAACAAAATAAAAAAACTTCCAAGCAGCAAATCTGGTGTTGATCAAACATGCCAGGTTACTAGGAGAAGGAGGAGGAGGAGGGGACCTAAAGCATGTTTATTAATTAGTATCACATCCCCCAGCAATACATCCTACTGCCCCTTCTCATCAGTCACAGTTTGGGTATCTTTTTTTTTTTTTTTTTTTTTTTTTAACCACACAACGCTATTACAATCCCATTGACTATGTTCCCTATGCTGCACCTTCATCCCCATGACTTATTTATTCCACAAACAGAAGCCTATACCTCCCACAGCAGTTTTGGAATCACAAAGTGGTTAAAATAGCAAACAAATTGACCAACTTGCTGTGAAGGTGCAGATCTCTTCCGTAAGCCCTGGGTCTGTGTAGTGTAGTCACTACGGACACTTACTTCTTACTTCTTAAGGCTATCTTAAGGCTATCTCGAGTCTCCCAGAGACTCACACACACTGACCCCTATGGATATACGGATTTGTTTAGACTTGACTGAGCCCTGTGTGGATCTGTCGTTGAAGGTACATTCTGACCTAAGCCATCCATTCATACCCAGCAGGGAAAAAGAAGGGGAGGCGGGCAGAGCTAGCTTACATTTAGACACTGGAGGCCTCCCTGTTGCTGGAGAATAAACAGGTCACAGCAAACCCAGTGAGGCCCCATCCATAGCCTCTTCTGACCTCCTGGGGCAGCCCCCTCATAGCAGAGATGGCCCCACAGACAGCCAGGACAGTTACTTTGGGCCGGCAGGTTCATGTGGAGCGTGGGGGGGGGGGGGGGGGGGGGCTAGTGGTAGGAGGACAGACCCCAGCAGGAGAAGCAGAGGTCCTGACAGTTTCTCCTAAAGCTTTCCCTTCTCAGCGCAGGCTGGGCCGCTGGAGACTGTAAGTGGCACGGTGGCCCGGCCTTCCCGGTGGGGCAGGGTCATGGTGTGTCATCTAACCTTTCCTTTTCAGTGGGAGCGGCGGCCGTGGCGCGGAAGGGAAGGCAGGTCCCAGTCCCACGTGGTTTCGCGTGGCGGTCGCGGTGCCGCGCACGAGGGACACCCCACCTCCGCGGATGCAGGGGCGGCGGGTGGAGGCCGCAGGTCCGCAGCGAGTTGCAAAGGCATGTGCTGATTTGCATGAGAAAGGGCGAGTCGCGTGCTCAGCTGGCGGCCCCGGCGCAGATGACGGGTCCCCACCCCCCGCGCCGCTCCCCTCCCCCCCGTCCCGGGCCGCGGCCGCGGCTCCCCGAACCCGCGGATCATCTGCTCGGGCTGTCCCGCGCTCATCTCCATGACAAAGCGCGTGTTTACCTGGCCCGGCACCGGCGGGCACGCCTTTGTCCCGGATCGGATGACCGCACAGCTGCTCCCGCCGCCGCGCGCCCGCCCCGAGTGGCCCCTCAGAACTTTCCTGCGACTGAGCGCGCGGGGGCCCCGAGGGGGGCATGGGGCGGAGGCTGCTACGGCCCGGGAGGGGCTGTGCCGGACTGCGGCGCAGTGCCGGAGGGCTCCCCAGAGGTGGTGGCTCGGAGAGGTGCCCGCGATGGGTTGCAAGGGCCAGGGGGGCATGGGCGTGAGGCCGGTCACCCCCGCGAGCCACTGGCAGGTGCGGCGCTAGGGTGACGCAGGGCCACCCCGAGGGCCCAAGTCGACTTCGGGACGGGCCCATGCCAGCCGCGTGCGGCGACCCGGAGGGGTGGCAGGGTCGTGGCGCGCCCTTCGTGAGCCCCTGGAGGGGTGCGGCCTCTGGGAGGCCAGACCTGAACGCGGGGCAGTCCCCTGTCCGCGTCCGCGGCGGGAATCCTCGGTCCCGGACCCAAGCGGCGCACCTGGAAACCGCAGCCTCGGACTTGGCACACAATGAGGAAGGGAAGAAAGGGCGTCGAGGGGCGCCGTCCGGCCGGCCCTGTCCCCAGGCCCTACTCCCCCAGGGCGCGCCCCCGCCCGGGGGGGGGGGGGGTTGGGGTGGGGCGGCGGGTCTCGGGCACCTGTCGCCGGGGCCCTGGGGCGGCCCGTCAATCACCCGGCCGGCGCGGGCGGGGGGCGCCTGGGGGCTGCGACCCTGTGCCCCGAGGCTCTAAAACGGAGTCGCCCGGAAACGTGGCTTGGCCCGGGGCCCTCCCCACGGAGGGTCCCCGCCGAACCCGCGCAGCCCGGGGCCGCGGCCGAGGAGCCCTGGGCGAGGCGAAGCTTTCGAGCGCGCTGTCCTTCCCACCTCCCCACCTCCCCTTTTCTGTGAGCATCTGCCCGGGGGAGAACAGATGTGGGCACCTGCGGTGACAGGCCGCATATGTTCCATCCTATTCACAGGCATTCAGACGTGGCCACAATGAGCAGCCTTTGTGCGCACAGTCACTAAATATATTAATCTGCACTCCCCAGAGCACCGGGCTGTTTAATTTTTCACTAGCAATAACATCTGATCTAATCCTTAAATCGGCTCCCGAAAGCCTGCCCTCCCGCCCTCCTTTTTTCTCTCTCTCTTTCCCCACCCCCTCTCCCGAAAAACGTGTGAAGCTATTCAACCTTCCACCTGTTGCCCGCTGAACTGGGCGTGGTTCTTGCAACATCTGATGTCGGTTCGGGCAGCGGGTGGGGGTGCGGGCGGGCGCGACCGTGTGGGGGCCGCTGTTGGGCCACATGGGCGTAGCTCGGGCACGTTTATCAGAAGGAAAATAAACACAAAGTGCAGAGTGCGGCTCCCCAAATGTTGTGCAAACAAAGAACGACAATTATTAAACAGCTTCCGAAGCAGCCCAGCACACCCATCCTCCCTGTGTACCGCCCTTAAAAACGTACGTGCAGTTGGCATTTATCTTTTTTTGATTAAACTCCAGTGGTTACTATAAACACCGGGCAATAGGCCGCGCAGCCAGAAGGTAACATAAATCTCAGACGTAAGACTTAGGTTTTTTAAAGCAATTTTGTTGCACGGCTCTTTTTCTTAGCATCCCTTATTCTGTTTTGATTTGTTTTCGGCCACAATGGGTCCTTTAGTGCCATTGTGGGTGTCACAATGCAGACGGACATCAGGCTGTGAATGAAGACAGAGGCAGTTTAAACAAACCAGGCTCTTTCTTTCCTTCCCGTCCATTGTGATACGAATGGGCCTTCTGCACTGGCTGCTAGGAGACCGGCTTTGCAAGGCCCTACTCCAGTAAATGGGCTGGAGAGAAAGGGACCCCAATAAACAGCCTAAGTATTGGAGAAAAAAGAGGGGACAAATTTCGGCAAATGTCTTTCACCTTCAAATCAGCACATTTCTTAATCTCAAAAAGTAAGGCATGCTTTCTTGAGCTGCACTCCTTGCTTTTCGAGTTTCCTCCCTGCCCACTGTGAAATTCTTAGTCTCTCCCCTATGATACGTCCCTGTCCCCGGAAGCAGAATGGGGACAGCACTGGCACTCCATCAAGGTTTGCTTTTAAAAAGCTATGGGAACAGGGTGGTGGCTGTTTATCAATCATTATCACTAATAACTAATGATCGTAAACTGCTTTCAAACTGTAAGCTGCTCACTGCTGGTAGGTATGTAGGGGCATGGTTGTGAGTCTGGATTTTTTTAGGAACAGTCACAAACCTATGCTTTCTTTTATTTTTTTTTTAATTTTTTTATGTTTATTTATTTTTGAGAGAGAGAGAGACAGAGCATGAGCAGGGGAGGGGCAGAGAGAGGGAGGGAGACACAGAATCCGAAGTAGGCTCCAGGCTCCAGGCTCCGAGCTGTCAGCACAGAGCCCGATGCGGGGCTCGAACCCACAGACCTCGAGATCATGACCTGAGCCGAGGTCGGATGCTCAACCGACTGAGCCACCCAGGTGCCCCTGCTTTCTTTTAATGGTAGTTGGAACTGTTACTATTTACATTAGTAGGTTCATTAAGGCAAGAAATACAGTTGTTTTTAGGTTGTTAGGGGCCCAGTAGGAGTGAGTTAGGAATGAGCCACCACCACCACCTTCACTTCTCAGTGGTTGGAACTAAGTCACAGGACACCACTGAACTGACCATAGTCAAGGCAAATGGGAAAACCATGATGGGCTTATGGAAGTCACTATTCACAGCTGGGGCTACAGGCAGATTTACTTGCCCAAAGCACATGGCAGTGAGAAGGCCACTTCAGTCACTCACTCATGTGTTCATCCACTCACCTGTCTTGGAGGCTGGAGGTGCAAAGGAAAGTTAGGTCTTCTCTCTGCCACTACATGCATTATACAGTGAGTAGAGAAGGCTTTTATTTTCAGAAAGAGTTTGTATAGGATTACTTTGCCTTCCTTAAATGTTTGATGGAATTCACCAGTGAGGTTACGTGGGTCTGGAGTTTTCTTTGTTGGAAGGTTTTTACTTAGAAATTCAACTTAACAAATAAATGTATGGTTTAATGAATATAGGGTTACTCAGATTTTCTATTTCTTCTCAGGCTTGGTAGTTTTTATGGCTCAAGGAATTAAAAAACAATTTTTTTTAATGTTTATTTTTGAGACAGAGACAGAGCACGAGTGGGGAAGGAGCAGCGAGAGAGGGAGACATGGAATCTGAAGCAGGCTCCAGGCCCTGAGCTGTCAGCACAGAGCCCAACGCGGGGCTCGGACTCATAAACCGTGAAAGCATGACCTGAGCCGGAGCTGACTCTTAACCGCTTAACCGACAGAGCCACCTAGGCGCCCCAGGCTCAAGGGATTTTTTCCTCTTATCCGAAGCTGTTCAAATAGTCTTCTTTTAACCTTTCGGTGTAAGTAAACTCTGTGGTTCCATCTTCCATCATTAATATGGGTGATCTCTGTCTTCTTTTTTTTGTTGTGATCAATATAGCTACAGGTTTATCAGTTTCATTGCTCTCATCAAAGAACCAGTCTTGTTCCACTGAGCACCTTTGCTGATCAAGGCTAGATCTAGCCCAAGCCACTGGGCTTGCCTTCCTTCGGGAATCTCCACCCTCCACTTCCTGTTGTCTACTCCCTGAAAATAATCATTTCATATATTTTGTCTAGATTTCTAGTTGTTTAAAGTGGAAGGACAAGTTCTGTAGGAATTATTCCTTCATGGGCAGAAGCTGAAACAGGATACTTTCGGGGGCAAGTAACAGAAAATCCTAATTGAACACACTTAACTATAAGGAAGGGACACCATCAAATAGAATTAGGAGGTGGTCTTTGTGTGAGTTAATCTTTGGCTTAACCGCATCGTCCAGGCACAAGGCACTCTCCATGTTTCTGCTCCACTGGCTTTGGATTGACTTCAAATGTTGCTTAACTCCCTCCCACGACTGCATGATGGCTGCAGGGGCCCAGAAGTCACAAGCAGACATAACAATGACCAGAGGAAGAGGCTCATTTTCTTTCTGTATGACACTTTGTAACAGCCATAAAACACTTCAGTAATATTCAAGGTGGACTAACCATGTAGAAGTCAGTGTATTGTTATGATTATGGCTTTTTTTCTTTCCCAGTTTTTGGATGGTGAACTATTGCTCAAATGAAACCACATCAACCCATGTGGTTGTGTTCAAAGAAATTCAGTTCAGCATTCAAATAAAATTAAAACTAACTCCAAATAAATTTCAAAGGCTGTTTGTTACCAAGAGAAACCCGCCCTGATCCCACCCTTCCCAAGCTCATTTCATGCTCCATGTTTCTTCTGTTTCTCAGTGGATGTGAAGGCTTTCCCTTCACCCTTATACTCTCCCTTAACTCCCTTCTCCCTACTTTCAACCTAGTTTCTTTCTTTCTTCTTTTCTTTCCTTCCCTATTTTTCTCTTTTATGTAAATCTGCCATCCTGTTTTTAGGTTCTCCTTACAATTCATGTCTGATGTGCACAATAGGGCATAGGAAACACCTATGTGTGGTGCCAAGCAGGAGGCGGGGAAAGGACCTGAATAATCACATGTAACTTTTTTGCTTCTGTTATGCTGATTTCCATGTACAACTTTCTGCTAGTGTCCTGGGAAAGGGGCCTGCAAAAGAATCTTTGGCTTCTCCCTTCCTTCACTATTGTGCGCTGGAGTTGTAAAACAAAGTTTAAAGCCTATAGAATTTAGACAGATTTGAGTCTGAACAACAATTGTGCCACTTACTACCACTTGCACTGGTTATTTAACAACTCTTTAAAACTTAAAGTTTTTTCTTTTACCAAAGTAATACGGTTACAGATTTTAAAATTCAAGTAGGATTTCCAGATTCATAACAAAAAATAGCAATCACCTGCATCAAGCATTCCCACTTTCAATTCCTTCCTCTAACTTAACTCTTCGCTATTGTTTTTTAAAATTTACTCTATTTCTTTTTTAATGTTTCTTTTTGAGAGAGAGAAAGAGAGAGAGAGAAAGAGAGAACGAGCAGGGGAGGGGCAGAGAGAGAGAGAGAGGGAGATACAGAATCCGAAGCAGGCTCCAGGCTCTGAGTTGTCAGCACAGAACCCAACGCGGGGCACGAAGTGTGAGACCACGACCTGAGCTGAAGCCAGAGGCTTAATGGACTGAGCCAAGCAGGCGACCCCTCCCCCCGCCCCCGGGGCCTTTTTTTAATGTTTACTCTCCTATTTCTTATAAAAGAGTCTCTAATGCTATGTCTGTCTTATTCCCTTGCACGTATTGTCTATGGACTTACCAGCTCTAGCAGATGAAGATTTAACTCTTCCACCGGATTTCCCAGACACACGCATTTATGAACACGTATAAGATTGCCTCCCATTTTTTAAAAAAATTATAGCATCCTTTTGTATTAAATTACCATTCTGTATTTACTTTATTATTTTTTTTAATGTTTATTTTTGAAAGAGGGGGAGAGAGACAGAGTGTGAGTGGGGGAGGGGCAGAGAGAGAGACACACACAGAATCGGAAGCAGGCTCCAGGCTCCAAGCTGTCAGCACAGAGCCCGATGCAGGCATCGAACTCACAGACTAGATCATGACCTGAGCTGAAATCAAGAGTTGGATGCTTAACTGACTGAGCCACTCAGGCGCCCCTCAATTTTTTTTTTAACAGATGTCATTTAAGGAATGTTTTCCATTCAAATAGAATTTTCTTAAAAAAATTCTTTTTTAAGATTTGTTATTTTTGAGAGACAGAGACAGAGTGTGAGCAGGGGAAGGGCAAAGAGAGAGAGAGAGAGAGAGAGAGAGAGAGAGAGAGAATCTAAAATAGGCTCCAGGTTCTGAGCTGTCAGCACAGAGCCCGACATGGGGCTCGAACCCACAAACCATGAGAACGTGACCTGAGCTGAAGTCAGACACTTAACCAACTGAGCCACATAGATGCCCCATGTATTTGCCTTACTAAAGCTAGGTAATTATTCACAGCTGAGGCACATGCGGTGATTACATTTTATTTTTTGTGCACTTTTTTGTCTTTACTGGATTCAACAATTGCCTAATATATTTGCTTGACGTTTCTGTGTACCTCTTACTTATCATCACCAAACTCCAAAGATCTTCCTTTAAAGTATTCAGACACATCAGGTGTTCATGGGTGTCACTGTCCTGGATGAGGAAGGTATCTCTGGGAGGCACCTGCTCTAGTTTAAATGGTCTCTATCTAGGACTTACTTTCCTCCTCTGTCTTCACTTGGATTCCCTGCTACCCAGGTCCTAAATATCCCTCTTTCCTGACTACTTAATTTTGGAGAGTATCCCTCTGCAGGTTTCTGAATGGATTTGGTAGATCATATTTTTGAGCTGCATATCTCAATATATCTTTATTCTACCCTCACACTTAACTAATATTTTGAGTGAGAGTAGAATTTAGTGTTAGAATTATTTTCTTCAGAATTTTAAAGTTAAGTCTCCACGGAATTTCAGCTTCCTGGGATTCAATTGAGAATTTCCATGCCCTTCTGATTTCCAAACCTTTAAATGTGACCTTTTTCTTTTTTCCTATGGAAACTTTTTTTTTTTTTTTTTTTTTTTTTTTTTTTAGGAAGGGGCAAGTCTGAATATTTATTACCCTTCTTAAAAATATGATTATTTAGGGGCACCTGGGTGGCTCAGTCGGTTGGGCGGCCGACTTCGGCTCGGGTCATGATCTCGCGGTCCGTGAGTTCGAGTCCTGCGTCGGGCTCTGTGCTGACAGCTCAGAGCCCGGAGCCTGCTTCAGATTGTGTCTCCCTCTCTCTGACCCTCCCCCGTTCATGCTCTGTTTCTCTCTGTCTCAAAAATAAATAAATGTTAAAAAAAAATAAAATAAAAAAATAAAAATAAAAAAATATGATTATTTACATAACTTGGTTTTTAATAATTGGCTCTCCTGAGTCAGTACAAGCCAGCTTCAGCACACCACTGCCCCTAAGCCTCTAGGACGCCTTAGGATTGTACTGTCCACCAGGAGACAGCCTGACTGCATTTTCTTATGGAACATGTGGGAGTAAGCAGGGAAGGAATCTTTAGGCAGAATGCCACCAAGGTTCACTTAAATTCAGTTATCTCCTGGTCTCTCTTCTTCCTGATCTGCATGGAGGCTCAGAAGTAGAAGGATTTGCTCAAAGGAACAGAAAGGAACAAAAAGAACCAGGAAAGACTTCAATGCGAAAGGAACAGAGCCAAAGCTCTGGAGGGGGACAGGTCAGGGAAGAGCTGAGGTTGAAAGCCTCTGGCCCCCGGTTCTCAGGAAAGGCAGACTTGGGGGGGGGGGGGGGGCAGATGCCTTTTATTGGTCTAACCAGCGTAACTAGTAGTAGGTTTGGGCAGAGCTCCCCTATCTGTCCTGGCCCCCATCTTTCCTGGGTGTTCCTGACTCACCCCAGGGGAGGAGAGTGTTGGGCAGGGGTGGCAGGCAGAGCCAGGATCGAAAAGGGGATCAGGGTGAAGTAGAAAGCACGGGGTTACCAGATCACTCAAATAAAAAGCCCATCAGGGCAGAAGAGAGGATATTTCCCCAAACAGGCCCCTCTGCCCTTGCCAGGAGTGGAAGGGGGCAGGAAGCTTTCACTAGAGGTTTCCTACTGTGCCCTTTGTGCTACCAGCATCTCCCAGATGTGTTCCTCAGCTTCCTTCACACTCTGCTCCAGGTAGGATTTTTTCTGTTCCAATTCTTTAATTTTTTCTTCTGCTATTTCCTGTTTCTCTGAGTTGATTGTGAATTACCTCCTTGGACTGAAGAATAAACATTCTTCCTACACCTTCATACAGGTTAGTCTCATCTATCAAAGTCATAATCTCTGTAAGATGTGCATGCTTTTTTGTCTGTTTCGCTGTTCAATCTGTATGTCTGCAACTTCACCTTCTGTTGAATGTCAATAACTTTGGCTTGAAGCTCTGTGGAGGCCCTCTTCAATTCCAGATCCACGGGAGCGGCCATCTTGGTTCACTCAGGGTGCCTCTCCCTATGGAAACTTTTAAGGATCTTTTCTTTATCGCTGGTGTCCTGAAATTTCATGATGTACTTTAGTGTGGATCATTTTAGATTTGTCGTGCTGGGCATTTGGCAATCCTTTTCAATATAAGAACGTGTCTTTTACATCTGGGAAGTTTTCTTGAATTATTTCTTGAGTATTTCCTCCTCTTCATTTTCTCTTTCTTGTAATTCCTATTTTTCACATGTCAAACTTTAATCTTCTAATTTTCTTATGTTTTGTCTTTCTCCATATTTTTCTCTTTGTTCCAATATCTGTGAGATATCATCAGATTTATCTTCTAACTTTAAACACTTTTTAAATTTAGGGCGCCTGAGTGGCTCAGTCGGTTGAACGTCCGACTTCCGCTCAGGTCATGATCTCACGGCTCCTAGTTCGAACCCTGTGTCAGGCTCTGTGCTGACAGCTCAGAGCCTGGAGCCTGCTTCTGATTCTGTGTCTCCCTCTCTCTCTGCCCCTAACCCACTCGCATTGTCTCTGTCTCTCTCAAAAATAAATAAACATTAAAAAAATTTTTAAACACTTTTTAAATTTATCATGGCTTTTATAATTTTCAAGAGCTCTTATTTTTGGAATGTTCTTTTACATATTCCCTCTCTGTTTCTCTCATGGATAATCTTCAGAGATTGCAAAGAATTTTTTTTTTTTAATTTTTTTTTTTTTAACATTTATTTATTTTTGAGACCGAGAGAGACAGAGTATGAATGGGGGAGGGGCAGAAGAATAATGGGTTTTTTTACAATATTTTTCTTCTTTCTTCTAGTTTTTTGTTTTTTCCTTTTCTTCTGTCTTCCTCACATGTCTGTCAATCCTCGGTCACAGGTGTCTATTTCGGAGGGAGGCAGACATGCTTATCGGAAGCTCTGTGGGATAGATGAAGACCACCAAGTGGTGGGACTCACCTAAGGCAGTTTGAGGAGCTTTGGCTGGCCTGTCACCCTCCGCCTCCACTGTCTGGGTCCCCACAGGCTGCAGCTGGTGTCTCTGCTTGCCCCTCGCTCCTTCCGAACTCCTTTTGTTTCCTAGGTTTTCTCCTTCTGACCTTCCTCTTCTGAGATTCCACTTCCTTCCAGGCTCAAGTCACACTTTATCTTCTTGTTGCCTTCTTCATCCGCATGTTATAAACTTTACACTATGTTTCACTTGTTTCCCAATATTTAATGTATGTTCATTTGTCTTCCCAACTGCAACGTGTGTCCCTTAAGATGAGAGACCACTTCGCATCCTTCTTGGTGTGGCACCCAACCAGTAGTAGCTGCTAAGCACTGTTGATTTTACCGAAAGAAATTTTTAAAGTCAGCCAGAAAGGAAAGCCTTGTATGCCGGGTGGAGAGATTCCTTCTCAGATGTAATACATACATGTGGTGTCGCTGCAGTTTGGTAATGCTTTCTGAGTGCTTGATCTGTCAAGTGCTTTGCAAGAGACTCTGAAGAGAGCAGCATTTGATCATTTTACTTCAGCGGAAGCCTCTCGTTCCCTGGGGTTCACAGCAGCACTACCAGATATGTTGTGTGTACAGACAGGTTTTGAGATGCGGCCTAAATAATTAGGTATTACTAATAATTTAACTTCCTCCGTAATTTACCTAAAAATAAATTAGATTGGTTTAAAGGCTAATCTGCTATCACACTTGGCCAGTGAAACATTCTCTTGGTTGTAGAGAAAAGGGTGGCATTGCAGCTAGAGGAACGGACATTGGGTATAGTCTGGACTGCCTGATATCTGAGCCTTAAGGGAGCATGTCCTGACTGTGAACTTGACTGATCTTAAAGCGGTTTTCCAAATAAGGTGGATATGGTGGCTTACAAGCAGAGTCCAAACTCCTTAACATGAGATGGAGACGCTGCATGACCAGGTGATCCTGTTCACCAACCAGTTTTATGTGCCACCACTCTCTCATGTATAGGTTACAGTCCGTGAAATTCCTCTAACACGTCCTGCTTCTGCACCTGTCCTTGCTTCTCCCCAGAAATCTCACTCCATTCAGACCAGAAAACCTGCCCAGTAAATAAATTCGGCTTCAAGGGTAATTATGATCATCATCATCACAGACAGCAATGCCAACAAATGGCTAAAATGCACGTGCTTACCAAGGGCTGAGTGCTCTGACATATTCTTTGTTTTTTGGTTTGTTTTTGCTTTTTAAAGTTTATTTGTTTTGAGAGAGCGAGAGCAGCAGAGAGTCAGAGAGAGAGGGAGAGAGAATCTCAAGAACTGTGACACCAAGACCTGAGCAGAAACCAAGGTTTGGATGCTTAACCTCCTGAGCCGCCAGGCGCCCCTCTGCTATATTCCTCGTAAGCACTGCCTGGGAAGTACCATTACCGTCCCAACTAAAGAGTCGAGGAAGCTGTGCGTACAGAGGTTAAAAAACAACTTGCCCAGGATCACGCACCCGATTCCGTATGCCCCACTCCCACTCCCCATACCTCACGCGTAAATGGGCACATTCAGAGTTGGTTAACACAGGTTTGCCCCGGTTTCCCAAAGTTTGTCACCCCACTTCGTCAGCGCGTTTCCGCTAACTCAAAGAAATCCGAAGAGGACTTCCGCTTGCATGAAAAAAGCCACCGGGCCACCAGTGCAGGTCTTTCCTAAAAGCGAAGTGGTGTACTCTTCGCTTTGCACCGTTTGGACTTAGAAAAGGTTTCAGAGAGCGCTCTGCTTTCCGACGGAGCGGCAACCTCCCAAGAGCCTTTCGGGACAGCCGGGCTTCAGGCAAGCCTGACCTTCTCCCGAGCCGGCCGCGGCGGTCACCTGGGTCCCCGAAAAACTGGCGCCAGGGGCTCCGGGTAGCGTCGGCCCCCACAGGCCAGCAGGGCGAACGAGCCCAGGCGGCCAGCCTCAATCCACCCGCGGCCCGCAGCGCAGCACCGGCAGAAAGGAGAGGAAAGAGGCGGCGCCCCGCCGACGCCCACGGGAGGCGCAGGAACCGTGTGACCCCGACCTAGGAAGCAACGCGCGGTTTCCAAGGACACGGGCGTGGCGCCTGCGCAGCTCGCTTCCCCGGAGCCGGGGGAACGGGCCGGGCAGGCCCCGCCCCCCGTGCAGGGAGGTTCCCGCGAGCGGAAGCGCTTGGGGCGGAAGCGGAAGTGCGCAGACGGCTGCGGCTGGGCCGAGGGCGGTGCGGGCGCGTCTCTGGCTGTGCTGGCGTATCTCTAGGTAGGGCCGGGTCTGCGGGGCCAGCGCCGTCCCGACCGCTCCCCGCCTGCCGGGCTCGGCTCGCTGCGCTCGCGTTTCTGCGCCGTCGCGGCCGCCCCGGCCGTGAACCCCGTCGCGGGTCCCTTGGCCCGGGTCCGAGCCCTCCGCGGCCTTGCCCGCCCTCAGCCCCGCCGCCCCGCTCCGGGTACCTGGGAATCGCCGCCCACCGCCTTTCCCCTCCTGGGCCTCTCCGTCCCGGTCACCTCATTCCCTGACCTCCCGACCCCCCCCCCCACCCCCCCCTCCCCCGGCTGCGACCTTCGCTTCCTCCTCTTTGGTGTCGTCCTGACCCGACCCTCAAGAGACGTGTGCCAATTCCGGGTCCTGACCTGACGGTCCCCTCAAGAGATGTGTGCCAATGCCGGCTCCGCTCTTCTCGGCTACCCGGGCGCACAACTGTGTGATCGCCCCCAGAGAGGCGTCCTCTGATGTCTGCACTCGCGTCTCAAAACTTGTGTGCCTTTCCCCCCAGGCATGTCTGGGCTGTCCTCAGCCGGGGCTCCAGCCCCTAGCAAGTGCTAAGTCCTTGCAGAAAGGAAGATGAAAAGACGGCAGACCAGTGTACGGATAGCCGAGAGGACGACTTGTCTACGGTGGCCAAGCAGGGGCAGGAAAGTGTCTTTGCAGGAGCGGGGATTTGAGCTGAGGGTTAAAGAAGTAGGGTTAGGTAATAGAAGTAGAAGATAATAGCCTAGCGATGGGGAATGGCAGGAAGTTACAGAGAATTTGGGGCAAGGAAGTGAAGTGATCAGATGTCATTATTAAGAGTTAGCCTGGCAGGTGTAGGATGATGGCGTGGGGTGATGGTACATCATGACAAGAGGGCTTTTGCGGTTGTGCAGGAGAGAAGCTTTAAAACCTAAACCCGGAAATGGTAGTGGAGAGAACTTGGAGGTGAGTTGAATGTGAAAGGCATGAGGTGTTGGTATTTCTAATGACTTGTAGGTTTTTGGCTTGACGTTTGAGATGATTCAGAGAGTGAGAAATGGCTTGGGGAGCAAGTCTGGAGCATCAGGCTGCTGACTGCTCACCTCCCAAGCGTATTAAGTTGTTTGGCCTGGAGCTGTATTTCACGGTTCCTCTAGTCACCTCGCCCTTTATTTTTGTCCTTGGTCTCTGTCATTTGTGAGTCATGGCCTCACGTCTGCATGTGCTCAGTGACTACCTGCCCCTGTTTGGGCCTTGCTCGTAGGAGCTAGCCTCTCTGCACCGGCACAGCCTTCACACATTGTCTGTGTTTAGATTTCCTCGTCACCCTGTCTCCTGCCATCCCTAAGCTCTGCGAAGTGGTTCTCGCCCACCGTGTGGTAACGCTGGTCTCAGAGCTGCACTTGTCCTTCCTCACCAGCTGTGCTCAGGAACAGCGCTGACAGCATCCCAGCTGTGCCAAACCCCTCACTGCCCATGTCTGTACGCACACTGTCTCTGAACCACCTTCCCTCTTACCTACCTTGTATAATTTCTAAACCCCTAATCTCTCCGACACGTGGCGCCCTCTCCTCTGGTCACTTCTGGCCCGCTGTTTTCTCGCCTGCAAACTGAGAAGACAAGGAGGTGGCATCTGAGGTCCTACCCCATCCCTGAGCCTTAACCTGGGTGTCGTTTATGGGGTAGATTTACCGTGAAGCTAATGAAGACCAGGTTTCAGGGTCCCTCACTTTCATGAGCCCCTTCCAAGACCCTGGGAAAGACCTCAGTGGTCTTGTGTTTATAATTTTGTAGTTTTTAAAAAGAAGGACCCCAACCGTGTAGGCTTCAGGCCCTGCACAACTTGGATCCCTGTGAAACTGGCCATTTGTCACATCCTGCTGTCTTGCTGTTTGCATTCTTGTCCTTCAGACTTTCCCCTTCATGTGTGTGCTAATCATCGGGGCTTGGAGACAGAACAGGAGTGAATGGAGCCCAGTTCCTGCTGGAACCCTCAGCCGGGGAGGGGCATGCATTTGGCAGAACCTTTGCGGCGATGCCTGTATTGATTTCACTGCTGCGTTGCCACCTTTTTCAAGAAAAGGTTAATGGTGAGAAGGAAAGTCTGTTTGATTGAGGTCATAAAAGCAGTTCTTATCTCTGGAAGAAGCTACAGCAATACATGGAAAATCCTTCAGGGGCATTAATTGCATCCTTTCGGTAGTTTGAAAGTGAGGTAACCCCTATGCTGTAAGTTAGTTTCATAAGGCTTCGTAATAAGTATGAATAACTTTTTATTTTGATTTGCTTTTACATATGTTTCTTTGTAAAGTGCTGTTGGGAAGATCTTCACAGACTAAAAACGTGTTGTTTAAGCCTTAAATTACTTACATAAAATAACATATTTTTAAAGCATTTTGTAGCAGTAGTTTAAAACCTACCAAATTGAGAGGTAAATCATTATTTAATTTGTACAAAAAAGGGAATCGATGATCTACAGAGATTAAATGTTTTGTCTCCGGTCAGACATTGCCAACCAAAAACCCAGCTCCTGAGCATCCTTACAAGAAGGAACCCACTGCTTTTGCTGTAGAACGTTTGCTATAACGTGGACCAAACCAGTAGGTCCTTCAGTATGCCTGTCTAGCTGCAGAGTCCTGCCGGGACGCGTGAGGTTCCACGAGGCTGTGCAGCTGAACTGCTGTTCCCATTAGTGCTGTAGCCCAGAGTTGCGTTATTGTAAAGTCAGTTATATCCAAACCATCGCCACCCAGGACAAGAGGAAGGTAATTCTGTTTGAAACAGTGGAGTTTTCTGGATAGTTCAATTCTGGGTTTTTGCCCAGTAAACACTAAAATCTCCCATTTCAGGGTGGCAGTCTTTGTAAAATATAACATTTCCCTGCTTTGTTAATAGAATGCATTGGATGTAGTATAAACTTGCTTTAATGATCTCAAACACTTTAAACATAATTTGTTAGTTGTGATGTAAACACTGTTAGAACTTGTTGAGGCGCGGGAAGCTATTCCGCTGTTATTTGTAAGGAGTTTTTGTGTCTCTCGGGTTTTTTTAGAGTTCCTGTTCTTCTGCTTTCTCCTTGTCAGCCCTCAGCAGTTCCTGCTGCCATTGGTGTACATATGCCTGCTTCAGATGCCCTTTCCATATTTTTCTCTTCTGTGGACATAGAAGCTTCTTGTTAGAACTGAATAAAGAAATAGTCTGTAGATATAAATAAGAGCTTGAAGAAGTCTCTTACGAATAAATTGTTTTAGCCTTAACTCATGAGTTTATATTGATTCTTACCCTGAATTCTGAATAAATGAAGCATAAATTTGTGCATGCATACGTGTGTCTTCACCTGTGTTCAGTGACAGTGATTTTCACATTATGTGTCATTGTCCTTTAAGGGGTTTTGTAGAGCTGCAGTGGGTTAGGGAAAGGCCCAGTGCTCTGGTTGCTCCTTCAGTCCTGATTATTCTGTTAATGCCCTTATGACTGGGAGAACCTTCAGGAAGGAGAGCTCTCTGGCTGAGGACACCCACAGGGTAATTCCCAGCACTGGAGCCGGCAGCAACCAGACCACTCCGATGTGACGGTTAGGTGGGGGTGTGGCTTAGTAAAAGGTGCATAGGCTTTGGAGGCCGATGGGTTCAAATCTCGCCTCTCCTGTTGTCTGTGGCCTCCGGCAGGTGCCCTGACGTGGCACACACACTGCTGCCCAGCACCAGCTCTTTTTCCTTCTTGGCTGGTACAGCATGCCTGTCGCAAGTCTGAAAAACGGATCATGGGCCCGTGGGACTAGAGATGTCTGCTGCGGGACTTTTAGAGTAAGTGTGCAGTATGGTGCATTTTGACACACGTGTGCACACTGCCAGGCTTTCTTCTCTGATGGACCCTGTGCCTTTCACTCCCTCTCTCAGGGCTCATATCTTAGTGACTTTGCCTTGCCTGCTGCTGTGTCCACAGCCGCTAGCACAGGGCCTGGAGTACAGTAAACACTAGATGGACATTTATGGAGCAAATATGGGAACTTAGAACTCTTGCCTTTGGTACGTGTGTGGGGGCCAAAAGAGGGTCTCTTCCTCTGTTGTCTTGCAATGGGAGTTAGGACTCTGCACCCCACCAGTGTCAGGGTTCTTCCAGAGTAGGTGTCTGGATGTTGGGCAGCTAGAGCAACCAGTGCCTCCCAGAGCCCCGTCATTTATCTCCAGTCTTGCCTGTCTCCAGCCTTTCTCCACCACGTCAGGTGAGTGTTTCTAAAATGTTCTTGTTTAGGAGCCTTGATGACCAGTACCTGGTCTCCCTTGGGAAGAAGTGCAGGTGCCTATGTGTCCTTTGGGAGCCCTGTGCTATCTGGCCCTGTCTGCAGCA
Organism: Panthera onca; assembly: GCF_046562875.1. Lineage (NCBI taxonomy): Eukaryota > Metazoa > Chordata > Mammalia > Carnivora > Felidae > Panthera > Panthera onca. Next base: position 151,136,129 of record NC_138343.1, read on the forward strand.
TCATCGCCTCACTCTTCCTCCTTTAAATCAGAGTTCTGGCCACACAGAGGTTGTTTTTTGTTTTGTTTTTTTCCATTTTCCATGTTCGAGGAACACATAAGTAGTATTGCAGGTAAAACTGCTGAATAGAACACGTATCTTAAGCACCTTAGAAACACCCATTTACTGATTAAAAAAAAAGATATCTTACAAACTTTAAAACATTTTCACTCCTTATTTCTCCTGTGCCTCCCGCCTGCCTGCTGTCTCATCTCCGTCTGGCGCATCCGTCTTTCCTGCCTTTCGTCAAGGCTCACTTCTAGTGCCCTGGCTCAGGACAGCCATTGTGGATCCTTGATCTCGGATGGGTCCTCCTGCTGAGTAGCTCTGTGCCATTTCTCTGGCCTGTAGCTATGCTCAAGTGACTGTTGTTGGTTGAATGTTTTCCTGATGAAGCATAACCCTCTGGAGGGCAGGGCCCCTGTGTCTTGTTGGTAGAGAGGGTCTGCCGTAGTCAGTGACCTAAGGTGCTTGCTGAAGGAGTAAACCAGATGTATGTTCAGACAAGATCCCTTGGTATTGTTGAGGAGAACTGAGTGCTAATGAGTGGCAGCTACAAATGATATCTTGTCGAAAAAAGGACCAATATGTGCTTTTACTTGACTCAGCAGTTTCATATCCAAGATTTGTCCCAAGGAAGTGCTCAGAGATGGGCTCAAAGATTTACATACACAGATGGGATTCACTTTCTTCTCTCTGGCATTGTGCATCCATTAAAAGTGACACTGCAGGAGAAGTTTAACAGAATGATTTGGAAATCTATTCATGATCAATTAAGACAAAAAAGTAGATTACAGAAAAGTATCCCTATTTTTAAAAACAATGAGTAATAATAAAAAAAGGCTAGAAATATGTACTCTAAAATTGTTGTAGTCATTGTCTTTGGAAGATGAGATTATGAGTAGTCTTTTTTTTCCTCCCCCTTTGTGCTATCTCTGACTTTTCTGCAAAGGACATGACTACTTGTTAAATTAGGAACATTTTTGTGAATATATTTCCGATAGTGAAAAGTAAACCAACTTGTAAAAATCATAAATACAGTAAAACCTCAGTAAAACTTATAAAGCTTTGTTCTAAATTTTGAGATAACTTAAGAATTTTGACTGGTGCTGTGATGATTTTACTAACCCTAGGCGATGATGGTATGCTTTATGAATAAATTTGTAATACAAGTGAAATTGCGTCACAGTATATGAGGCAGGTCTTATACCCCTCATTTTGCAGATAAGAAAAATGAAGCTTACAGAATAAAGTAACTTGCTCAGTATTTTACTGCTGTTGAGTGGAAGTTAGAATCTGAATTCACTAGAGCCTTCCCTTTTATTGACAGTATTATACTGCCTAGTGGTCTGTCACTTCTCCCTAGGGCACTGCTTGGGGGGGGGGGGGGGAACTGACCTGTTGACCTAGCAGCTGCTGAGTGCCTACATCAGCCATGCGCCAGTTTTCTGGATCTTGGCACCAGTGGTCATGGCCCGACTGTGTCCTGGAGGGCCCTCTAGGACACCCTGCATGTATGATGTACGTACGGTGTACATCAGAATAGCTATAGGCTTTCCGTTTCTCATGTGAAGAGCTTCATAGAGATGTGGTGTGGGAGAAAAAATGTTCTGACGCTTGCTGAAACAGTACGGAAGGTTTTACTCAAGATTATTGCAATAGGGGTGTTCCACTAAGGGAGAGAGATGGGGCTCAGCTTTGAACACAGCAAAGATGCCTGGGGATTTGTAGCCTGCCAGCAGTAAGAACCAAGGGGATGACGCATTTGATCGGATCTTGAGGGTGATCATCTATTGAGGGCAGGGATCTTCTCCAGACAGACTCAGCAGGACTCTTGCTGAGACTGGACTCAGCCAGGATGCACGCAGATGCCCAAGGTTGAGGCCTTATTGAGAGGAGGGCCCGGAGGAGTCTGATGGAAATCTGCCTCGGTAGGGCATCTTTTCGGTAGTTAATGAGTCCTGGGCGGAGGGGCTCCAAAGCATGGCCACCAGCGCAGTGGCGGCCGCCTGCAGCTTGCTTGTTCACCTGGTTTGTGCATTCATGAATATTCAGTAAACACTGAGCTAACCCTGTCCCATGTGCTGCTGTGGCATAGGTATTCATGTCACGGAGTTTTCAGTCCTCTTTCTTGCCTTGCTGTGCTGAAGGGGGTCCCTGTCGGTTTCCCTCTGTAGGTGAGGTTGGTGGGGAGCCAGGGAAAGAAGCCCCACGTCCAGCGACAAGGTGACCTTCCTGAGGCGCGGGCCCAGCCAGCATGTGACCGGGGAAGGAAACACCTGACTTGGAAATGAAGCAAAGAAAAAGGAGGACCGTGTGTTTTGTCACCATCGTGCGGGCCGTTATTTAACAGATTCACCCAAGATTGTTTAGTTTTCTAACCCAACGTGCCTCTCCGACTTTGCCACTTACTCTTGATTGGAGCCCAGATGCTGATGCTCCATGTGTCAGTTTATAGGTTTTTGTCTTGTACAGATACAAATTATTTCTGTCTGATAAACGTAAACCCCAAAGTTTTGATTTCATTGCTTTGTAGGTCTTCAGCTGAATTTGTCTCCGGCTGAAAATAGCTCATTTCAGTGAACTCCAGCTCTTCGGTGCCCTCTGAACCTGCGTCCCCTGTACAGACTTCCTCGTTAACTTGCATGCCCATTGCAAAAGTATGCTCTGACATTGTTGCATGCTGGTGCTTTAGGGTGGCCAGAGCTGCTGCTACCGATTGTCCTTCTGCAAACACTGATCTCTGGGTAGGAGGTGTCCCTCCCGCCCCCCTGTCTGTGGGTTGTCCATGAGTCCATTTGTCCCTGTGTCCAGAGGGACTCGGCCCCTTCTGCCAGTGGCGGTGTAGAGATGTGTCTGTGCTGAGGCACTCACTGCACCTTTCATTCCTCTAAGTGTTCATCGTCGAAGGTTGTGAATAAAGAGACTTCGGGATTTCTCTTTCATCTTCTGCGTCCTCATTTCCCGGTAACCAGTATGTTGGGACTGGTCCAGCTGTATAGAGGGATGCCGTTCCTAGGAGGAGGCCCCTTCCCGTGTAACACGCTCTGTACTTGTGCGCCTGCTTCTCCTTCATCAACTTCCTGCCTTGAGGCTTTGTTTCCCAAATCAGTGTCAGCTCCTCGAGGGCAGGGTCTCTGCTTCCTACTCTTTATTTGCCTGCAGACGGAGTCCATAAACTTCAATGCCTTCTTTTCATTCATTTATTCGCAAGTACTTACTGGGCCCCTGGCATGTCGGACACAGTGCTGGGTGTTGGGGATGTGACACAGTGACATCATCTGCCCTGAGGAGGCCTGCATTAATGGAAGTGATTCCCAGATTGTACTTTGGGCAAGAAACTCCTCTAATGAGACATCTGTTTTCTTTCTGAACAATATCTAGATAATGAAAATTGTATATATGTAGGTATATGTACGTGTATATTTATAGTCACCTTTAAAACCACCTTTAAAGAATGAAAACCTCAGTACAGTTGGCCCCTTCGCACAGTCAAAAATCTGCAAATAAACTTCCGACCCCCACCCAAGAACTTACCTCCTAATAGCGTGTTGACGGAGCTGTACTGGTAACACTCAACTAATACAGTTTGTGTGCCATTGGTATTGTCTACCGCATTCTTAAAGTAAGCTAGAGAAAAGAAAACGTTATTAAGAAAATCCTAAGGAAAAGATAATACTGTACTATATATATGTATGTATGTATATATAAAATCATACTGTACTATATATATATATATATATATATATATGTATGTATGTATATATAAAATCCACGTCCAAGTGGACCCATGCACTTCAAACTTGTGTTCCAGGGTCAGCCGTACATGCTCTTAGCAGCAAAAGGCTTCACCAAAAAAAGGAAACCTACAATTATTTAAAACGGTAGTGTCCACAGAATTTATTTTCTTAGCCGTTTCATTTCATGTGAACTTAGGCGTCTCATTGAGGGGCGGGTGGCGTGAGCCTCAGAGCCGAAGGACCGGAAGATGTCGTCCAGAGTCACCAGTCCCAGGTCTTCGCCTGCCCGGGGTTTTCTTTGTAAATACTGTAGAAGAGCACGTCGTAGCGGAACGTTCCTGAGGTAATTTGCGATTCAGAATGTGAGAAATTGGCAGTGCGAAAGAGGAAAAACCCGTACGTGTTTAATTACAATGGTGAGCTTTTCACTGCTGGGTGGGAAAGGACGCAAACATTTGAATAAAATCAAAGCAGAGGCTGAGCCCGACTTCTCCCAAAATAAAGAGGAGAGTGTTTGGAGCAGCTCAGTGTTGTCACTCGCGGTTTTAGCAGAAAAATGCTTGAAACAAAAATCCCTTTTTCTCGGTGAGGGAAGGCAGCCAACCCGAATGTGGCGGAGCCGCCGCACAAACGGGAGCCCGCGTCTGTGTGGGAGCGGGCGCTGATCTCTTTCGCTCCAGCTTGACCTCCACGTGCGTCTCGCGCGAGCCAGTGGCCGACCGGGAGGTCCCACCGGTGCCGGTGGGCTGGATGGGGGGGGGGGGATCCTCCTGCGCCGGCGGTGGGCTCTGTCGGATGCTGGGCACCCCCCGGGAACCTGGTGGAAGCGGGGGAGTCTCAGGTCATCGTGCAGGCAGAGTCGGAATCCGGAAGAGCGCCTTCGGTACACCGCCCAAGTCTGCTGTTTGCAGAGCTGGGCACCGAATAATGGCCCGCAGTGTATGCGCTCTAAGCACCGTTTCTTTAATCCATCCTGACCACCCTTATGTGTGTTCTTTGGTTCTCTTTCCGAACCTGGGCCAGACTGCTGTGTTGGGACACCGGGAGGAAAACCGTCTGGCCTCAGAAACACAGCGGAACCTTCGTCACCAGAGGGTCCGCACGCAGAGGCCCAAACCGTAGAACTTCCTTGTAGCTGAAATAACCGTGAAGTCCAGCTTGGGCTTCAGACACTCGTACCTTGGTCATGTTCCCGAGGTAAATGCTGTGAGGGTTCTTTCCGCAGTGGATTGGGGGGTATATTCAATAACTTAATGGGCAAGACTTTCTAAGTTTCGACATAAATGTGTGAGATTTATATCCACTCCATGTTTATATATTTTCAATATTCGTGGCCATTAAACAGATACGCAACTTCGGATTCTACTAGGGGCCGGTGTCCATTAACAGGCAATAAATTCTTAAAAGACGGTCCTGTGTGAGGGTACCTTTTCTCAACATAGTGGTTTATTTGCAGTTTCTTCACTTGTAAAGTAGAGCTTATAGTGTTTTGCCTGTCAGAGATGTTCTAAAGACTGGAGATTTTGTGTGTTGAGTGCCCAGTGCCGTCTGGTAGGAGGCGAGCGCGCCGCGAGGCTGGACGTCACCGATGCGCATTGGCAGCTGATGGCTGCCGCCCTCGGTCCCGAGCCTGGAGAGGCGTTGTTTGTCCTCCCATAGCTATTTGTGTAATAAGGACTTTTTGTTTGTTCTGTCAGTGGACATGAAGCCATGATGAGTCTTAAAAGAAAACCAAAGTGAAAATTATACGCCGTTAAGATCAAAGGTGTCATCATGGAATTTTTTCTGACCAGTGACAGATGTTATTACCTACTTGAAGAATGTCATGGGTCGCCTGGGTGGCTTCAGCGTCCGACTTCAGCTCAGGTCACGATCTCACGGTTCATGAGTTCGAGCCCCACGTCAGACTCTGTGCTGATAGCTCCGAGCCTGGAGCCGGCTTTGGATTCTGTGTCTCCCTCTTTCTGGCCCACCCCTGCTTGCGCTCTGTCTCCATAAATGAATAAAGTTAAAAAAAAAAAAAAAAGAATGTCATATGTTACATCCTTTATTATACATAGGACACCTTACTTTTTATACAAAGTACTCTGCTTAGGATTTTGCCAGATTTTCAGTTTGAAGTCTTTTTACTACTTTGTCAGTGTTTGCATTTTTTTTTTAAGTTTATATATTTATTTTGAAAGAGAGCGAGTGAGTGACCGTGGGGGTGGGGCAGAGAGAGAGGGAAAGAGTGAATCCCAAGTAGGCTCCATGCTGTCGGTGCAGTGCCCAATGTGGGGCTCAATCCCACAAACTGTGAGATCATGACCTAAGCCAAAATCAAGAGTCACATGCTTAACTGACTTGAGGCACCCAGGTGCCCCTGTTTTTGCATTTTAGAGTAGGCAGTTTTCCACTGAAAGCCAGTCACCAACTCAGATATTACATTTGACAGGGTCAAGTTTTATGTGTTTTTCTTTTTGATGCCTTTATTCAGGTATACTTGATAAATAGTAAGCCACTTACAGTTTACAGTTTGACGAGGGTTAGCCCGTGTTTACCCGTGAAACTTTCACCACAATTAAGGTGGTGAGCATACCCATCACTCCAAGAGTTTCCATTATGTAAATCCCTCCCTCCCACCTGCCCTACCCCAGACCACCACCGCCTGCTCTCTGGTGCCACAGATCAGCCCCACTCTTGGTGAAGTAGAATTTCATACAAATGGGTCACATGGAGTGTATTCCCGTTTGGCCTACGTTCTTTCACTCAGCAAGATGGTTTTGAGAAGCATCCGTGTTACGTGCATCTGTCTGTGTTTGGGGCTTTCAAAATTAACTTCTGCTTGAGTTCCTAGATGGGAAATAATGACTTTTTGAGAACTGTTACCCTTCATTAATAGTTTTAATACAAATCTTAGAGGACTGCTGCGTTGTGTTGTCCTTACGAAGGCCAACTCTGGTGATTCATGCTTAGGTTAAGGTTCCTCTTTGTCTTCAGTGAAAACTCGTTAGGCTTCTAACCGGTATGCCATGTTACATACCTTGTTAGTGCCTAGAGTGTTTTGAAAATAGAGTGCGAATATTAAGTATTGTCTTCTGTTTATTTACTTTAAAAGGTATCCTATGTCTAGTGATAATGTCATAACAACTCATTTAATTTTCCTTTCCAGATCCTTTCCAGGAGGCCAGTTATGGGTGTGAGAGGTTTGCAGGGATTCGTGGGCAGTACCTGCCCACATATATGTACAGTAGTGAATTTCAAAGAACTGGCAGAACACCACCGAAGCAAGCATCCTGGATGTACTCCTACCATTGTGGTTGATGCCATGTGTTGTCTCAGATACTGGTACACTCCTGAATCTTGGATCTGCGGTGGCCAGTGGCGGGAATACTTCTCTGCTTTGCGGGATTTTGTTAAGAGTTTTACAGCTGTTGGCATCAGGTTGATATTCTTCTTTGATGGCACGGTGGAGCAGGATAAGAGAGATGAGTGGGTGAAACGAAGACTAAAGAACAATAGGGAGATCTCCAGGATTTTCCATTATATCAAGTCACATAAGGAGCAGCCTGGCAGAAACATGTTCTTCATCCCCTCAGGGCTGGCCATATTTACACGATTTGCTCTGAAGAGCCTGGGTCAGGAAACTCTTTGTTCGTTGCAAGAGGCCGACTATGAGGTGGCATCTTATGGCCTCCAGAATAACTGTCTTGGTATTCTTGGAGAAGACACCGACTACTTAATCTATGATACCTGTCCCTACTTTTCAATTAGTGAGCTCTGTCTGGACAGTCTCGATACTGTCATGCTCTGTAGAGAGAAGCTCTGTGAGAGTCTAGATATCAGCCTGGCAGACCTTCCTCTTCTGGCCTGCCTGCTTGGCAACGATATTATTCCAGAAGGCATGTTTGAAAGCTTTCGGTACAAGTGCTTGTCTTCCTATACCTCTGTAAAGGAGAACTTTGACAAAAAAGGGAACATCATCTTAGCTGTAGCAGACCATATATCTAAAGTTCTTCGCTTGCATCAAGGTGAAAAAAAGCTAGAAGAGATGTTACCTTTGGGACCAAACAAAGCTCTTTTTTATAAGGGTGTGGCATCATATCTTTTGCCAGGACAGAAATCTCCATGGTTTTTCCAAAAACCTAAGGGTTTAATAACTTTGGACAAGGAGGTGGGATCCATGAGTTCAGACCCTGAATCCAAGCAAGAAGTTCCCATGTGTACAGACCCCGAATCCAAGCATGGAGTTCCCATGTGTACTGACCCCGAATCCAAGCAAGGAGTTCCCCTGTGTACAGACCCTGATTCCAAGCAAGGAATTCCCATGTGTACCGACCCTGAATCCAAACAAGGAGTTCCCATGTGTACAGATCCTGAATCCAAGCAAGGAGTTCCCATGTGGACAAATCCTGAATCCAAGCAAGGAGTTCCTGTGTGTACAGATCCTGAGTCCAAACAAGGAGTTCCTGTGTCTACAGACCCTGATTCCAAGCAAGCTGTTCCCATGTGTATAGATCCTGGCTCCAAGGAAGGATTCCTCCTGTGTACACATCCTGAATCCAAGCAAGGAGTTCCCGTGTGTACACATCCTGAATTCAAGCAAGGAGATCCTGTGTGTACACACCCTGAATCCATGCAAGGAGATCCTGTGTGTACACACCCTGAATCCAAGCAAGGAGTTCCCATGTATGCATACTCTGAATCCAGGCAAGGAGTTCCCATGCGTACATACTCTGAATCCAAGCAAGGAGTTCCCATGTGTACACACACTGAATTCAAGCAAAAATCACCTCTGGGTGCAGACTCTGAATTTAAGCTAGAAACACCTATATGTACAAACCCTGGAATTAAACAAGAAGACCTTGTGAATATGGAGCCTGAAATCAAACAACAAGTAACCATGGTTTCAGACCCTGAAATCTTAAAGGTATGTAGATGTGCCCACCCAAATCTGACACGTCATGATTGAAAGTATATCCATTAATGGATTTGTCATGGATCTTTATTGACTACTTGCAGCGGTTAGGGCACTGTGGGGGACACAGAACAGGGCAATGTAGTTAGGAAGTATGACATAATGCATATGGAAACTCACATTATAAAGTATGCTGGATGTTGTTACATGCCTGTTCTAGAAGAGAGCTCTAGAAATTTGAAGGAGAGGTCACTGTGGGTTAAGTACAGAGAGAAGTTACTGAAGAGGTGGAGTGGAACCAGACCTTCATGAGAGCCGATATTTGTTCTGAATAAGCAGATCTTTGTTGCTTTGGGGCACGTGGTAGAACAGTAGGCTGGAGGACAGGGTCTGAGGGGAGCCATGGGGAGAGAGGTTGGAAAGGGTAGAATGTAACCAGATTGGGAAGATTATTACCTGCCCCACTAGGAGTTTGGACTTAATCCTGAAAGTGACAGAGCCCTTGGGAGGTTTTACGGAGGACTGCTATTGATGAGCCACGTGTTGTGTGAGGCTAGGGGGGTTACACGTGTTGTCTCTTACCCACAAACCATCCGTTGTTCGTAACAAAGTGTCACCATCTTCCATTCCCGGTGCACAAGTTACAAACCTAGCAATTACCACTCCTGGTAACTGTTCTCTCCCTGTCTTGTTACTTGTACCTAGTCAGTTAGTCTCACCACCCTAGCATATGTGGTCTCTGGTCTGAATTACTCAGGAATGGCTGACAACTCTTCCGTGTAGACTTTTGCCCCTTCTAGTCCGCTGGCCATGCTGCATGCAGAAATGAAGCCTTATTCTGTAACTCTTAGGGTAGAAACAGTAGCCTTAAGCAGGCCACGGCCTGCCATCACCTCACCACGGCCACTTCTCTAGCCTGGTCAGTCCCTTGTCTGTCATGGCCCGGCACGTGCTCCTCTGCCTCTTGGGAACCTCCCCCGCCCCTTTGCTGCTTCATGGCTACTAGTCTTCTGTCCCATCTGGGCGGTCACTCACTCGGAGAAGCCCTGACCAGCCACCCACCTGCTGTAGCGCATGCCTCACTGGAACGTCATGCTCGGGACGGTGCCGTGAGGGCAGGGTCTCGTTTGTTTCTCCCACTGCTGAGCCCCTTGTGCCCGTCACACTGTGTCTCACTGAACCTTGAAGGCAGTATTCCTTTTCTCTCGTACCTTTAGGGCCTTTCCCTTGGTGGCTCCTTCCCTCCGTCCTGTACAACTACATGGGTTCTCCTGTCTTGAGAAGTCCTTCACCTCTTCCTCCATTACATACATTGTAGCAGATAAGTTCCTTTAGTAACATAAAAAATTACGGTACAAAGTAGAATGCAATATGTACTTTAAGAGAATTACAGGTGAAAAAGTATTAAGGAGTTAAAATTATCCTACCTGGAAGCATCCTTAAAAGGTGCTTCGTGGAAGGAAAAGAATGTGGGTTAGAAATTGGAGGGAGGGCAGAATCTGAACCCCAGGTGGAAGCGTGCTTGGACAGTAGAGAAGGAGAGGTACGCATGGGGAAAGGCCTGCTCTCAACACAGACTTGGACACCATCCGAGCAGACTCCACTCGAAGTGAGGGAAGTGGACAGAGAAGACCTAAATCTAATTCTGCTCGTTTATTTGGTTTGGTTTTATCATGAGGCTGGATGTGAGAATGCTAGTTTAATACGGACCATGCAGAGATGATTCTCCACTGATGTATCTTTGTACGGCTGTTTGTAGTTACCGGAGGCTGTTCCTCACATCGCTGGCCTTACTTGTCACGCGGCTCTCGGGAGACACGCTTGCCTCCCTCCTCACATGAGAACGTGTTGTGAAAGGGCTAAATGACATTGCCGGCAGTCACACAGCCAGTACTTGGCAGACCCTAGCTTTGAACTCAAGCCTCTACCTGCAAGTTTGACCCTTTACAAGATCACATCTGTGCTCCCTCTCGCGTGGGGAGAGGCGGGCTGGTCGTGGTCAGTAGCCTAGAAGTGCGAGCTCAGAAGAATTGGTCAGCTCCTGCTCGGGCCTGGCTTCAGAGAGAGAACTTGGAGCCACCGGAACAGTTTGCCTGAAGGACAGGACAGGGAAAGGCACGCGGGCAAAGGACGGCAGTGCAGAAGTGGAGCCTGCAGGGTACCTCAGTGCCTAGAGGAGGGCAAGGTCTGCCTTTCAGCCAGCCCAGGACTCGTGTCGAGTACGAGGCGGCATCACCCTGGGCTCTCTGCCTTTCCCGTCTTGACCCGGCCCCTGCTGGTTCCCGACCCACGCTCCTTTCCCAGCTGTGTGTGGCCCGAAGCACCATGAGGCAAGGGAAGGTGGGTTCTAGTTGGGAGCAGAAGACAGGGTGCCACTTGAGGTGAACCGTCACGGGAGAGGGGCTTGTGAGGTGGGGGGTGGGGAGGCCCAGAAGGGGCGCATTTCCGGGAGCCCAAGTGAGGCTGTGGAAGGCTTGACTGTGCCTGAGGAACAATGGAGCTGTTCCACTGTGACCGCATGGCAGTGGTCTCTAGCGGGTGTGTTGGTGGACTGGAAAGAGGACGCCGGGGCCTTGAATGTTAGGGTGAAGGTTTGTGGTAGCCATTCCGACGCTCTGGGGAGGGCAGTGGCTGGACCTTCTTCTAAGAACACAGGCTGTGGGTGCTGTGGAGGGTGGACCGGAGAGGGGAGGAATGGGCCGAAGTCAGCCGGACGTTTTCAAAGTAATGCCTGTCAGCGGGCAGACAACACGCTGTGCGCTAAGTCTGCTGGTGATTGGGAGGCTGGAGGTGGAGGAGGAATAAGACAATTTCGAGCCCAGATGCCCCGAGGCAGGAAAACAGAGACGCCAGCTTGATGTCATGAGCTTGAGGGACAGTTGCTCCATTTCCGAGAGCCTAAAAACACTGGCATGTGACACAGGGGTGTTGATTTTTCCTCTTTAGAGGTTACTGTTTCGTTTTCAAGGAGAAACCAGTCCTATCTGAATTTTGAACAGATTGCTAGAGCACATCACGTCCAGGCAGAGAGCTACCTGGTGTACAACATCATGAGCAGCGGGGAGATCGAATGCAGCAACACCTTGGAGGACGCGCTGGACCAGGCTCTGCCCAGCCAGGCTTTCGTCTACCGCCCGGTGCGCCAGCGCGTTTACTCCCTCCTGCTGGGGGGCGGCGAAGGTGAGTGGGGCGGGCCGCTTAGCAGCGGTGCTCTCTGGAGTTGGAGTCTGAGAAACGGGCCAGATGAGGTGGAATGCATTCTTTCGGGACGCGGACACGATTGGAAAGGGGTTTGTCTGTCTTTAAAATCTGTCATTGAGAATCCCAGTCACATCTGTACGGCATTAAGGGAAAACGCCAGGGGGCATCTCTCTCTAATTAGTAAGCGGTTGATCAGTACTCATTAAAAGAAGAGCGCATTGTTGTTATAAAATCTTATGTTTTATCTATTTATATTTAATTTATTATAAATTCGTAATTTATAATAATAATTCATATAATAATAATTTATATTTAGTTTTATATTTTTCTTCCTTAGAAGGTTTGGTGGTTTTTAAAAATGTGAAAACCCTTTTCTCCTGCAGGAGTGTGGGGTGTGTTTATTATTAGAAGACAGTGCCTACTTACTCCCCCCTCAAAATGTGATTTTCATAAAATAATTTCATAAAATCTAGTACATCATATTTTAAAGTATAAACAAAATTTCCCTTTAGAGTAGTTGTTGTTTCCTGTCAATATTTTCATCGTGCAGTGGCAACAGTTGTGTAGGGGGAGGACTGTCAGTGACCAGAACAGAAAATCTGGGGGCCTTCAACGCCAGGTATAAAATTATTAGACCCTATCGCTGTCTTTTCGGAGCAGTTTGGGGGGGGCATCATGAGTGGAGAAGAGCACTTCATAGTAGAGACTAGGGACACTTGACATATGGGTTACCTCCTGCGTAAGGTCCTGCTCCCCCGAGACGGGCCTCCTGGGACGCTGCTGTCTGACTCGAGAGTGCTTTGATGAGAAACGGGGCCTCTCACACTGTGACCAGGACTGGAGAAAGAAGCAGCGGGGTCCCAATAAAAACATGTCTTTGGTCCTTCTGCCTAAACTCCATTATTTCCAAACATACCAATACAGTATTGGTGTTAGTATTATTCTGTTATTCCGGAAAGTAAACATTTACCTGACCTAAAGGTGGTGACAGAATTGTCAGATTAAAATGCTGTAATCATTCTTTTCTTTGGTGGGAGACGGAGTGGCAGAGTTCTTTGAATCCAGTTTTATTAGATTCCCGGCACTGCCCAGGACATACTGCCTTTTCCCATGTGTGCTGTCAGGCTTCAGAGGCTTATGGGTCCTGAGAAAGACACAAGAAAGATGCTTATGCTAATTCAAAAACAGAAACAAAAGAACCTACGGGATAAACTTAGGGACCAGGTATTGTTTAAGTAATTTTTTCTATTTCTTTTCTTATGTGATTCTCTCTCCATATTCGCTCTTCACATGAGTGATTTCACATTGATTCCCATGATAAAAAAAAAATCTTAACCATGAAAGAATTTTTACATTACAGAACATTTCAGTTCCAGTATATAAAGTTTACTAAAATTTCAGACTTTGTTAGTGTGATTTATTTGCAGCCATATTGATGACTTTATTACATAACCAGAATAACAGGAAAAATTTCTGTGAAGACAGGAACTCGTCCTCACAATTGATCTTTACTTTTTTCCTTTTCAACTTTGTGGCTTTCTACATGAAGTTAAGATCATTAGGACGTTATGTGGATGGAACTAAGAGGGTATTATGCTAAGCGAAATTAGAGAAAGACAAATATCCTGTGACTTCACTCATATGAGGACTTTAAGACACAGAACAGATGAACACAAGGGAAGGGAAGCAAAAATAATATAGAAACAGGGAGGGGACAAAACAGAAGAGACTGTTAAATATGGAGAACAAACTGAGGGTTGCTGGACGGGTGGTGGGGGGGATGGCCTAAATGGGTAAGGGTTTAAGGAATCTACTCCTGGAATCATTGTTGCACCATATGCGAACTAACCTGGATGTAAATTTTTAAAATAAATAAATTACTAAAAAAAAGACTATTAGGACGTGAACATACAGTGTTGCTACCGCCAGTTTACTTCCGGTGATGAGAATGGAGCGTGTTCTGTGTCGTTTGCTTAGCTGTTATCCCACGTGTGTTGGAAACCACGTATGTTCTGCAGCTGCTGCTCCAGGAGTATCAGTGGTGTTAACAGGGCTGTTCTCCCAGTTTTCTTTTGACTTGTGCTTAGTTCTTGAGAGAAGAGTGTGGGAATCTGCAGATGTTACTGTGGATGTTTTTATTTATTCCCTCAGTTCTGTTAGTTTTTGCTTCAGATATCTTTTTTAACTTTTTAAAAGTTTTATTTTTTATTTACTATTTGAGGGAGAGAGTGCACGTGTGCACACGAGCGGGGCACGGTGGGGGCAGAAAGAGAGAGAGAGAGAGAGAGAGAGAGAGAGAGAGAGGGAGAGAATCCCAAGCAGGCTCTGTGCTGTCAGTGTGGAGCCCAACCCGGGGCTCTGTCTCATGGCTGTGAGATCATGACCTGAGCCAAAATCAAGAGGCAGGTGTTTGACCAACTGGGCCACCCAGGCGCCCCTGCTCCAGATATTTTTGAACTTCTATTGTTAGGTGCGTATATGTCGAGGATTGTTATGTTTAGTGGTGAATTGACCCTTTTAACATTATGGGATTTCCCTTAAAAAAAATCTGGTAATACTCCTTGTCTTAAAGTTGGCTTTGCCTGATACTGCTGTATACACCTTTAAGTTACCACAGTTTGCCTTCAGATAGTACGATACTGCATTGTGTGTGATGTGGAAACCTCATAGCAGTGAACTTTAATTTTCCCCGTCATTTTTGCTGTTATTATTTTATGTCTTCTGTACATTTTTAAACTTTTTATAGTGCATAGACTTTCATGTACCCTTGCCCCAATTCCCCCCGCAAAGATGACTGTAGTAAAGTATATGTTAATTCATTAGTATGTTGTTTTTTGTTTTTTTTTTAGAGAGCATGAGTAGAGGAGGGGCAGAGGGGGAGAGAGAGCAAGAGCGAGCGCGAGAGCGAGCGAGAGAGGGTCTAAAGCAAACTCCACACTCAGCACAGAGCCTGCCGCAGGGCTCAATCCCATGACCCTGGCATCATGACCTGAGCTGAAACCAAGAGTTGGACGCTCAACCAACTGAGCCACCCAGGTGCCCCACATTAAAACAATTTTTATCACTTTTACCATTTTTTTACATTCACTCATTTGTTTGTATGTGTGTATAGTTTTATGCAGTTCTGTTCTGTCAAGATACAGAATTGGTCCATCACCACAGAGGAACTCTCTCATGCCATCACTTTGTACCCTGCCCTCTGGCTCTGTCCCCTGTTGGCCGCTTGTCTGTCCTCCATCTCTGCATTTTGGTTTTTTTGAGAGTGTCACAGAAATGGTTGGTCATGTCAAGAATATTACCTATAATGTATAATCTTTTGAGATTATGCATAGGTTTTAAATCTCATAATATGTGATTCTTATTTTTACTTTAAACCAGGGGTTGGCAAAGTTTTTTTGCGAAGGGCCTGATGACGGTAAATACTTTGGGCTTTGAGGGCCCTTGTAGTCTCTGTAACACAGCCCTGCTGCTGTCACGCACACGTGACAGGGTGGAGCTCCGAGAGTTAGCTGTGTTTCAATAACGTTTAATCTCCTTGTCTCATGCCACAGAATTTGAATTTTATATTATCTTCCTGTGCCACAGAATATACTTTGATAATTTTCTGGTCATTTGAAGTAATGCGAAAAGATTTTAAGCTTTCAAACTGTATAAAAACAAGCAAGCCAGATTTGGCCCATCAGCTGTAATTTTCCAACCATTATCTTCAATAGTAAGTTGCTTTTGAGAGGAGTTTTCAAATGAGAAGTCTTCTGTCTGCCATTTCTGGTGTAGATCCAAATTTCCTTTAGTGTCATCTTTCTTCCTTTAGAGAACTTGGCTTTTACATTTCTTATCATGCTCATTTCAATTTCCTGGTTTTTTTCCCTGAAAATATCTATATTTCAGGAGTGTAATTTTGCTGTACATAGAATTTTAGGTATTTTTGTTGTTCAGCACTGTAAAGACGTCATGTTGTCTCTGGCTTGTGTTGGCTGTCATGTGGTGACAGTGGCCCTTCTTACTGTGGTTCCCCATCTGTAATGAGTGTTTTTCTCTCTGGCTGTTTGTAAGATTTTCTCTTGAGCACTGGTTTCAGCAGTTTGTTTAACTGAGCTTTGGAGTGGTACCCTCAGTGTTTATTCTGCTTGGGGTTCTCATGCTTCTTGGATCAGTGAGTTTATATTTCCTATCAAATTTGAAACAAAATGAGCATTACATCAACATTGTTCTCTGTCTCCGTTGCTTTCATCTCTCACACTGGGCCTCCAGCTTATGTGCGTGATTTATGGCGCATGTGCTCCTTGCATACCAAGGAGCACTTGCTTTTTAAGCCTCTTATCTCTGCTTTGATTTGGGTATCTCCTGTTGGCTTGGTTTTCAAGTTCTGTGAGCCTTTCTTCTGCAACATCTAATCTGCTGTAACCCATCCAGTGAAATCTTTGTTTCAGATATTGTGTTTTTCAGCTGCTTTTAAAAAATCTTCCATTTCTTTTTTTTTTTCCCCTGTCTTCACGTTTGCCTTTAAAACCTTAAATTTATTCATAGGAGCTGTTTCCAAGTCCTTGTCCACTAACTCCCATCAGCCCCATCATTTCTGGGCCTGGGTCTGTTTACTGAGTTTCCTCCTTATAAGAGGGCCACAGGGTTCTGCTTATTCTCACGTATTTCTGCTTTTCTCATGTCCATTGTATTTAGATTGTAAGCTAGAAGATTTTGGATCACTGAAGGGTATTGTCTTGTGGTCCGTCAGGCAGTTAATTTACCTGATCCTTTAAATTTTACGCTTTATTAGGATGGGTCTGTGGGAACTTCACTCTAGAGCTGGAGTGGCCCGGCTCCTGACTGTTGGCCTTTCTGGGCTGTCACCTGAGTGCTAGGTGCCTGATGAAGTAAGTCTCTGCACATTGGCTGGTAGGACTCTGATGTCACGGAGCTCTGTGCGGGCTCTGGTGGTTGCTCAGTGGGGCTGGTCAGTAGTTGTCTTGTCCAGCCTCCCTGAGTTTTGCTCTAAACACAGAGCTCAGTTCTCAACGAGGACCTCCGTGCAGAGTTTAGGAGCCCCTTTCTGCATAGGGCCAAGTCTTTGCTGTTCTGTGTGGCGTTCCCAGCTGTCCTAGCAGTCTTGATCTACAGGCTCTGTCTCCTCATCTCAGAGACTTTCTTGCTCTGCTCGGGCTCTCCCTCCCGAGGCCACAGTCTGCACAGGCCTCTGTCCAACTCGAGAATGCAGTGGCTTCAGAAATTTGTCCAGGGGCGCCTGGGTGGTGCGGTCAGTTAAGCGTCCGACTCTTGATTTCGGCTCAGGTCATGATCTCGCAGCTTGTGGGTTCGAGCCCCACATGGGGCTGTACTCTGATGGTGCGGAGCCTACTTGGGACTCTCTCTCCCCTTCTCTCTGCCCCTCCCCTGCTTTCGTGAGCACACAAAATAAATGAATATTTTTCTCTCTCAAAATAAATAAATAAACTAAAAAAAAAAGAAATTTGTCCAGATATAGAGGTGTCGGTGGGAACACTGGCCAAGCAGCTCTGCCCCCACCTTGGCCACCTCCCTCCCTGCTGTAGTATCAGGGGCGCTGATGAAGTCAGCGCCAGTGTGATGCCAGTGTGATTCTAGTTCCTTTTTTGGTGCCTCTCTTTTCTCTGCAAAGTTTTAATGATAGCTTCTTTACCCTTTATGTTTACAAATTTTTCTCCTCTCTGTTATCTCTGTTTCTGTTATTAGAACTGCTAAGAAATGGATGTTTTACTTCCTAGGATGATACTCTGTGTTTCTTAATCTTCTAATTCCTGGTTTGTTTTTCCTACACTGTGGGAACATTTCACCACTTCATTGTCAACATATGGAAAAGTTTCCATCTCTACTTCCTTTCTCCATCAAGGCCTGGTGCCCCAGTGAGTCCTCCACCTGTCTGCTCTCTGCAGACACTGTCTGTCCGCCAGCTCCTCCCTGGCGGTCAGCTTTCTGCTTGGGACCCCATGTCGATGGCCCACGTCCCTCCCGGCCTTCCTCCCCCAGCCCCTGCTCTCTGCCGACCCCCATATGTGGGAGGTCCTCACACTGCATTTGACCCCTTTACACCCAAGTGGTCCCATCTACTTGCAATGCTCTAGAAACTATATCCATGTTGACAGATACAACTTTTACTTTTTTCTAGCTCAGGCCATTCTGATCAATTCTGTTTGTTCCTTATGCCCTTAAAAACTACCTCCCCCAAATTCCTCCCTTACTCCTTTATCAAAAAAGGACCGTGTATGTTTGTTCTGATCTCGTCACAGTTTGTTTATGGGCTTGTTTGTCTGATGTCCCTTGTCCCCGTTTGCTGTCAGCTGAGCTAGCAGAGACTGTTCAGGTGGCATTTTACTGTGCCCTGCAGATTCTTAGTATAAATTAGGTGATTCGCGATCTGATTTTTGAGTATATGTTTAAAATATGACCATTTCAGGAGTATTTCCACTTAGCAAAGCTTTCCTTAGAAGAGGACTGTAACAGTGGAATTTCAGACACAGGAGAAAGAGTGATGGGCTTTCAGGTCCCACAGGCAAGCAGCCTTCTCTGAGCCCAGTCTGACCGGCAGGTGGGAGCCACTTGACTAAAGTGAGATTTAGAACCAAAGGCGCCTCTCACCCCACAGGTGTAGACCCTGAGTCTTAAACTCGCGCAGCCGCCAACACCGGAGGCCTGAGCCAAAAAGCACGGGCACTGGATTGATAGGCAGGCGCTTCAGAGTCCCCAGTTTTGGGTATAGCTCGGATGGCTGGTCTGTTGGGTACTCCACCTCCTCTGATTATATTGAGGTGCTTGGCTGGCAGCTCTCCTCCGTGTATTCTGTCTGGCCAACTGTGTGCTGTTTAGACGGCCAGGTGGTGTCATGGCCCCAGACCGGCTGCCGTCATTCCCGCCTCCTCCCATCCTGCCTTCATGCCTGTTCTCACTTTACTTCAGGTTCTGACTGTCTCCTAATGAAAAGCTTAGCTTACATCACTGTGAAGCCTTATACATTTTAGGAAATGGAAAAAACTCAGGAAGGTGCCGAAGCAAAGGCAAAGTGTGTCCTCCTTTACCGCTCTGCCGACGGAGAGGCCGGCCAGAGCCGTGCACGCAGGCAGCCGTCTGCGGTTGGGGGGGGGGGGGTCACACTCTTCCCTTGCCATTCTGCCCTCCTTCTCCCCCAGCGCCCTTCTAGGGACCCCCACACAGCTGGAGGAGGCTGGTGCTCTCCTGATGGGGCGGCCAGCCCCGTGGGTAAATGGTCACTGTCCAGGCCACTGGCTCATTAAAATCCTAGATACGTGTACACAAGAGAGTATGTTTGGGGAACTTTTTTAACTTTTTCAGGACTAAGGCCACATATAAGCATAGATTAAACTAGGAGTATAAAAATATTACAGAACCCTAAGGACAGATCTCTTTCTTTAAAAGCCTGAGGGATGTTATCAAACTTGGAAGTCCCAGTAATTGAGAGGTTGTGATCAACATTGCTTCTCCTCACTGTCTCGCCCCTTGCCCGCCGCTGCCCCAGCACACGCCTGGGGAGGAGCGGTGGGCATAAGCGAGGCAGAGTTTTCCTGGGGAGGGACTGCCAGTGTGGACACTTCCACAACTTTGCTCCGAGAAGAGGTGTCTTCGTTACATACAGAAGATCGTACGCAGTGGAGCCGTGTGTCCGTCCTTTGGGAGTAGCAGAAGACCAAGTTTGATTATGTCTTTTTTTTCCTTTTTCCGTATAAAATGTTACAGCTTGAAGGGAGGTAAACTAGCAGAGAACTTTTCTCAAGTTCTTCACTCCTTTGCACGCGCAGCCTGGCAAGTCGAAAGTCTGAGAAATCAGCCTTTTCTTTTAGGAATTACCAAACTTCATTTCCTCTTCTCTTTTTCTTGATTTTTAGGCATTTAAGAAGATTATTTCATTTCAATTCAGACACACCGAATTGTTGCCCATGTTTCTGCTGTAGTTTCAAAGTGCATGCCAGATTAAAACCTCTGAAATTTTGTTTTTCCTGTTAAACAGAGTTTTATTTTTTTAATTTTTAACATTTTTAATTGAAGTGTAGTTGACATACGATATTCATTTTAGGTGTACAACACAGTGATTCGACATTTATATAAATTAAAAAAAGCTCAGCACGATAAGTATGGTTACCATCTGTCACCATACAAGCTTATTCCCAAATTATTGACTGCATTACCTACTCTCTACTTTCGTCTTCGTGCCTTATTTATCTTGTAACTGGAAGTCGTCTTCTTAATCCCTTCCGCTATTTCATCCACCCTTCCCACCCCCCACCTCGTCTCTGGCAACCTCCGCTTTCTCGGTATTTATGAGTCTCTTTCTGTTTGTACATCTGTTTTGGTTTTTTTTAGATTCCACGTACCAGTGGAAATTATATGGTACTTGTCTTTCTCCATCTGGCTTGTTTCACTTAGCATAAGACCCTCTACATCCATCTTTGTTGTTGCAGCATTTCATTCCTTTTTATGGCTGGCTGATAATTCCTCTGTGTTTGTGTGTGTACCTTTATCCATTCGTCTGTCGGTGGACAGCTTGGGCTGCTTCCATATCTTGGCTATTGTAAATAACGCTGCCACAAACATAGAGTTGCACATATCTTTTCAAATTAGTGTTTTCATTTTATCAGGGTAAATACCCAGAAATGAAATTACCGTATCACGTGGTATTTCTATTTTAGGTTTGTGACGAGCCTCCATACTGTTTTCCGTAGCGGTGGCAGCAGTTTCCACTTCCACCAACAGTGAATAAGGGTTCCCTTTTCTCCACGTCCTCCCCCACACTCGTTGTTTTTGTCTTTTTGATTCTAGCCATTCTGACAAGTGTGAGGTGGCATCTCATTGTGGTCTTGATTTGTGTTTCCCTGATGATGAGTGACACTGAGCATCTTTTCGTGTGTCTGTTGGCCATCTTTGGAAAGATGTCTGTTGGATGTCTTTGGAAAATGTCTGTTCTGGACCTCTCTCCCATTTCTTAATCAGATTGTTTGATTCTTTAGTGTTGAGTTGTAGGAGTTCTTTATATATTCTGTATACTAACCGCATATTGGATATGCTGTTCGTAAATATCTTCTTCCATTCAGTAGGTTGCCTTTTGGTTTTGTTGATGGTTTCCTTCACTGTGCAGAAGTTTTTTTAATTTGATGAAGTCCCAATAGTTTATTTTTGCCTTTGTTGCCCTTGCCTCAAGAGACAGATCCAAAAAAGTATCGCTCGCACCAATGTCCAAGAGTTTATTGCCTCTGTTTTCTTTAAGGAGTTTTATAGAAAAATCTCTGAAATTATGTGGCACCCCAGATAACAGGCTGAACTCTAGGATTTTTCAGCAGTATCTGTTTCTTTTAAGAGGATCTCAGGTAACACTTTACATCTAGCTCTGGGTTTTGGAAGGATTGCGGAGTTTAACCGCGTCTGTGAGAGGGATAATTTGAATAAAAGTGAAAATGCTGCCATCTGAATATTTAGGTTTGGAAAAGTCATTAACCAGACTATAAAACTTAATTCTTGTAAATGTTGACATTTTCTAGCTACCGTGCACTGCCCTTGTGGCCTCTCATGATAGAGGAAGGAAGTGAGGACGCACCTTGGGTGTCCCTGTTGCCCAGCAGCTCACACGGGGAGGGGCAGAACCCACAAAGTGATTTAATGCTCCTTTACTTGCCCTGCACCTCAGAAAAATACTCATGTATTAATATCTCTGTCACTTCCTGTATCCTGGCCCACAGCTTCAGATAAAAGTTCATTTAGGGAGTGAAAGTTCAGATCAGCAGGGCGGCTTTAACTTTAATCCTCTGGCTAGCTAATTTGTTATGTGATAGAAATTGCGGGTTTTCATATTCAAGCCTCTGTGTGGTCAGTAGCTGACAGGTACTGCGTTTTCAGCAGCGTGGTTCACTCTTGTTCCGTGACTGTATTGTGTGGTCAATGAAACTCATTGGGTTTAAGTCAGTCACCTTAAAAGCAAAAGCTTTTGTTCTTTTGTTAATTAAGAGAAACTTTGTTAAGGGTTAATGTGGACTTAACCCTACTGGCCTAAATCGTGGAGAAAAGAAGGAATTTGCTGTCTGTGCTGATGAGAATTCTGGAGAAGAGGGGGAAGCCGGGGTCTCTGCTGGTCTTCGGCCCAGTGCGTGCCTTGCACAGCAGCAGGGTGTATGGATCCTGTTGAGCTGGTCTCACTGGGCTGGGCAGCTCTTCCTGGATGGTAGCCGAGTAAGTGACTGCTGTGTGGCATTTCTCTTGGAATATGTGTCCAAAAACTGACTTCTCTAGGTCTTAACAGGGGAGGAAATAAAAGACAATGTACCTGGTGTTGTTTAATAAAGGATACCAGTGCCTATCATGAAACTGCTTTCTTCTCATGTTATTTGGAATTAAAACTCTGAGAAGTCAACCCCAAACCCTTATATTTAGAGATTTGGAGCAGTTGTAGATGAAAGATGACATAAAATGTGGTTTTGTAAATGTTTCAGTCTTGCTAAGGAGACAGTCGGCAGACTAGGCGCGTGCCGGTGGTTGAGTGTCCTCATCCAGCGAGACGCCGAAAGCCGGTGACGTTTGTCTTGGGTGTGAGAGAATGCTCTCCTTTTGGAAATAGTGGCTTAGAACACCATTCGCTCAGCTGACTATTTTTTAGGGTGGTGAACACCTTGGCCAAGAGAATTACGTAGAAAGTGGGTTGGGTGTTTTTGTTTGGTTTTTTAGCAGCCGTAAGAATACTATTCAGATTTTCTTTTTTTCTTTTTCTTTTTGTATGTGTGGGATTTAGGCTAAGTTGAATGTGTTCATTAAAGTTAGTAAGCATCTGCCCTGGGACCATGACGATGACTCTCTCCTGGTCCCAGGAGCTCGGTCGGGTGGGCAGTGATGAGGGGAGTAAGCAGGCACGTGCAGTGTCGGCCAGAGAACCGTGGTGGGGAAGCACGCAGGTCTTGAGTGGAGGAAGGGGAGAGGGGAGGGGTGTGGACCACATCCACATGTGGAGATGAGAAAGGGCATGGTGGGGTGGAGGATGGGAGGTGCTCTAGCCGGGGAGCAGGATGTGAGCCAGAGCTGGGGTCCTCGGGGGCCCAGCCGAGCAGCACACAACCCCAGGCACTGGTGAGCCAGAGACCTAGGGGTGCTGCAGGCCCGCCGTGTGCAGATCTAGGTGAGGACGCCAGGGCACACGGCGTGCGGTGGGGTGGGGGCTGCGGGGCTCTACGTGCTCCCAGGTCTACACTCTTATGCTGGCACCTTGGGCTTTATTGTGCGATTTCCATTTAGGGTGTCAGCCTGGTCTAACTTTCATCGTAAAAAAGCAAAAACCAAAAAGCCTGCATTTACATGGACAATGGCTTGGGTGGGGTGAGTCTGAAGACAGTCTAAGCAGGGCTGGGCCGTGTGGGGAAGGAAACCAGACCTCAAAGGGTCAGGGGGTGGTCAAGAGGGCCCTGGGGAAGGGGAGGCAGGCGTGGAGGCAGGAGGTTTGGGTGCTGAAGAGACAGCAGCCCGGAGACCCCAAGCTAGGCGAGTGTGTGCAGTAGGAGAGCCACCTTCCACCTTTGCTTACGGAGTAAGGTAGAACAGAAGACAAACTGAATTTTTTTCTAATTTCTTTTTCAAACGTTTATTTATTTTTGAGAGAGGTAGATGTGAGCAGGGGAAGGGGCAGAGAGAGAGGGAGACACAGAATCTGAAGCAGGCTCCAGGCTCCGAGCTGTCAGCACAGAGTCTGAGTGTGGTTCGAACTTGCGAAGGACGAGATCATGACCTGAGCCAAAATCGGACGCTTAACTGACTGAGCCCCCCACGTGCCCCATAAACTGAATTTTTAATAGCAGTTAATGATCCAGCATACAGAAATGCCTGTTTTATTTTTTACTTTATTTATTTATTGACAGAGAGAGAGTGAGCAAGCGAGCACACACATGAACAGGGGAGGGGGGAGAGATAGAGAGAATCTTAAGCAGGCTCCACTGTCAGCGCAGAGCCCCACAGGGGTCTGGATCCCATGACCCTGGGATCGTGACCTGAGCCGAAATCAAGAGTCGAATTCTAAACCAACTGAGCCACCCAGGCGTCCCAGAAATGCCTTCATTCTATATTATTCCTACCAGCTTTTTGAATTGTCTAATGTCATAGTAGTCTTGATAGTTGCATTAAATAGTAGATTGAAGACCAGAAAGGACTGTCCTCCCAGTTTTCACTAAATGCTATGTGGAGCAGTGTGAGGGCCCAAAAGGAAGGACATTATAGGAACCATCTAGGTGGTTACCTCTGCCCTCCATCATTGCTTACTTACCCAAGTTATCCTGCCGGCTCTCCCACCCCAGAGGTTCTTGTTCTTGTTGAAATGGGATCGGAGGGTACGGAACTAATTGTTGGATGCCTGAGGTCCCTCTCAGTGACCTTGGATGTAAGGACTCCCTGTACTCACCAGCTTGAAATTGGTGCCCGGGGGAGCTGGGTCTGTCTCACTGTTAGCCTGGTGACGAGTGTCGGTACTCATGCGTATCTATTGATCCGGCTGTCTCTACTCAGATGGCGCCAGCACCTGCCCCACTGTCAAGGAGTGGTTTGTGTACTCTGGGAACCCACTGAGGCACCCGGACCTCGTCAGGCCTCTGCGGATGAACGTTCCAGGTACAGACAGCTTTGGTTTCAATAAATCAAATCTGTTCACCATTTGATACAAATCCAGTAATGGATCCATTGTGGAAACATATTTTTCTAGAACTGCGCTTAAGCCAATTTTCATTTTAACCCTGGGCCCAAGAGGAGTGTATCTGTCTAACAACATTCAAACATAGCAGAGGAAAGGGCGTTCGACAGCTGGGAACAGTCTGGGCCAGTCTGCTGCCTGACTGCCTCACCCCACCTGTGCTCTGTTCAAGGGCCGCACTAGGGGAGAGCGAGCCACTCCGAGAGGAGCATGGCTGCGGGTCTGAGCCCATTGCTGCCAGATCCCCAGGCCTCGTGCCTGGTCATCACTCAGTAAATGTCCACCAAATTCACAGGGTTGGGTTCTTGATATTCTGATTAAATTAACTCTTGTCTCCTCCCTACCCCTGGAAGTGTGTTTTGATGAACTGAAAAGGGAAGAGAAAGGGAAGTTATTTCAGCTGGAAAAGTAGATTTTCCTTCCACGAGTGTTATCTTAAAACCCTTAATGGGAGGGAAGGAAAAACAAAGTCCCCTAGAAATTAGCTGAAGTCCTTTCTTCCTGTGAGTTCTTGGTACCTACACAAGAGCACGGATTTATGACTCAGGTGGTGTTCTACACAGAGGCAGGTCCAAGGGGCGGGGGGGGGGGGGGGGGTGAGGGCTTATTTTTAGTGTCCCTTGTCATTGTTTCAGAGAACAGATATTTTCTAAAATTTTGATAATCCGTTTTTGTATGCATTAAATTCTCTCATGCCACTATTATTTTTAATCACATGGGCCTGTAGTTTACCAAATAAGGATGTGAGCACTGCAAAGTATTTTTCTCCTAAATAGAATTGTACTGGGGGAGAAGGTGAGGAAAGTTATTATAGAGAATATTTCCTTATTCTCTCAGTCAGTGATAGACGCACACCTAAAAAGGTACTTATCAAAAAAACAAATGAAGATGAATTGACATTTGTGTTTACAGCAAGAAATATTTTGAAAGGATAACCAAAATGATTTTTCAAAAATGTTTTATTATTTCCATCTTATTGTGTCTTTCCAAAAATAATATGAAAAGGGATTATTATAGTTTTCTAAATGGTTTGAATTAAAGAGAATATTTGGCTATTCGTCATTATATTATGAGTTAGTTTTAAAGGCCACTCCCTAAAATGTTTTAATAAACTCTGGAAGTCATAAAATTATCACAGAGACTCCTTCTGGGGCTTATGCAAAAAGTCTCCTTGGCACGACTGGCCCCACAAGGTTCTGCCTGTGATGCAGACCCACGCGGGGCAGCGTGCCGGGCTCTGCTCTAGGAAGAACTCGTGCAGAGGGCCGGGTCTGAAAGGCTCCTTTGTCCCCCATTGCCAGTGACCTGGATGTGGTCCTGAGCTTCCATTGCTGATAATGTACATGAGTCGCTCTGCTTGTCTATGCTTGTGTTAATGATACAAAAATGACAAAACTTTAAATTTATTTTTTGAGTGAGAGAGCATGTGCAAGTGGGGGGGGGGGGGGGAGAGAGAGAGAGAGAGAACAAACGGGGGAGGGGCAGAGGAGGGGAGAGGGGGGAGAGGATCCCAAGCAGGCTCCACTGTCGGCCCAGAACCCGCTGCTGGGCTCCATCCCATGACCCTGGGATCGTGATCTGAGCTGAAATCGAGTTGGACACTTAACCGACTGAGCCACCCAGGCGTTCCCCCCTCCCCCCCCCGCCACTTTTTTAACAAGATTTTTTTTTTAATATTAAATACTTTTCTGTATCCATGAGGAAACATGCCAAATGGTTTTTAAACTAAAATGGAGGAACAGACTGTCCATGCTTCTGTGACAGGCGTTTTCCGAGGCTGAGACTACATGTGGTTAAAAACCATGGAATCCTCTGACCGGGGCTTTCCTTACACCTACATCAGAAGACTTGACACCTGTAGGTGCCTCTCATGTGGGTGTGAAATGCCCCTGAGGTCTGATCAGAGTCCTTGTTCCCAAGTGAGGCCAGTAGTGCTGTCGGTGGAAGGAGTGTCACCTCAGGACACACGTCTGATTTTTCTTGTTCTCCTGAGAGAGCTTCAATCAGGTTGATTCCATAAATGTTATATTTTCAGTGAATCTCCTGGTAGAGAGACCAGAGTGTTTTTCTCTTAAAGGCTTTCTTCTAACAGCACATTTGATACAGCTTGCTTTCTTAAATAGTGGAAATAAAACAGAAATCATAAGATATTTTTCAACAAAATGGAAAGGAAACAGGGGAGCAGAAAAATTGCAGAGGTTACCTAAAAAGGAGAAAGAATTAAAACTGACCAGTCAGGGAGCAGAAAAGTAAATGTCATCACTGGCATATTTTATTCAGGTTGCTCACTGATCTTCCTGTGTTCCCCTGTGTGTGCAGGTTGTAGACAGTCAAATGTCCCCTGTGTGTGTGTGTGTACAGGTTGTAGACAGATGTCCCGTGTGTGTATGTAGGTTTTAGACAGTCAGATGTCCCGTGTGTGTGTGTGTGTGTGTGTGTGTGTGTGTGTGTGTATTTGTGTGTGTGTGCAGGTTGTAGACAGTCAGATGTATGTGCGAATGCCTAATCTGTGTTACAGGGATCACGTGTTGCTACGTGTTACAGCTCTCATTTATCTCACCACATATCGTGAGACATGCTGTTTCCAATGATGCAAGAAGGGTGTACCTTGAAATCTAGCTTCCTTTCCCCAGACATAGCTCTTGAAGAGTCTGTGGACATGCAACCCGCTTTCTTTCTTCTTCCTCACTTACCAGTGTTCTGCATTTCGTGGAATGAGTCTTGGAGCAAACAACGGGCAGGCATTAGAAATAGCATTTTTATCTCCAGAATTGGAGATTTTTTTCCCTTGGACAAAGTAGTAGTGATTTTCTCCCCCCCCCCCCATTGTCATTTTTCAGTCCCCATAAGCATACCCTTATTTTAGAAACCTGGGACAGCTGATTATAGACTTCTAATTGGCAACTTGTCTACCTGCAGTTTTTGTCAAGTGTTGTTCAAGAATCAGTAAATAAACTTAGTATTTCTGGCTATATAAGGACATTTTACTCACCAAAATCTTTCAGGTCCTCTTAGGAGACTTTTACAGAGTGAAATGACATGAAATGGTACATTTCCTGAAAGAAGGGCTGTGTTTAACTCATGTCTCATTTGCTGGGAAGTGGTAGTGAAGCTTTCTGATTTCAGCCTCTCTTCTGTATACTGTTGACACTTTTCATCTTGACACCTGATGGGTGCAGATCAAGAAAGTTGTCAAATGTTGTCAGCTTCTATGGGTGGTGAGTAGAAATCCCCAGCTGCCATCGGATGCACACCAGGTGAGGAGGTGATGACAGGATGGCCCACTTCTGGAACTGCCTACCTGAGATCTTGGATCAAGAGAAATGGGTTTGGGGGGCCGTGGTGGTTCAAGTCAGTGAGGTGTCTTGATACAAGCGTGGGTCATGATCTCGCCTTTGTGGGATGGAGCCTCGTGCTGGGCTCCTTGGGATTCTCTCTCTCCCTCGCTCTGCTCCTCCCCCGCTGTGTGCACATGCTTTTCTCTCCCTAAGTAAGTAAGTAAGTAAATAAATAAATAAATAAATAAACATTTTTAAAAAAGAGAGAAATGGGTTTAAAACCTCAGTTGTGGTTTTCTTTCCATTTGTAAAAATAGTTTGAAGATTTGTCGGATAATGTGTTACAAATACACATTTGAGTCATAAGCCAACAGTTGAATTTCACACTGCTTTTTATAGCCACATTCACTGTATTTTGAGTGCATTAGGTAGATGTGGTATAACAGTGTCGTTTCGCAAGCGTGAAATTAGACATTTCATCCGTGTACGTTTAGAGCTGAATATGTTATTAATGCATTCTACTCTGTTTATAGCTGAATGATTTTTTTTTTCCTCATTATAAATAGGCTGTTGAAGTTTACCCAGCCATAGTGAAGATTCAGTTCACATATAAGTCCTCAGGGATTTTAATTTTGTTTTATTTTGGCCAGGAATGCTCTATTAAACAAATATTCATGTAAATCAAACTCATGAACTAATAAAGTCTTCCCAGGTAAACATGAGACATAAGATGTATTTAACTTTGAGAACCCTCATCAGTCACATCCTGACAGTGGGCACAAACCAGACAGGTGTGTGGTTTTTATCACCCTAGTGATGTGCAAGGGAGATAGCCATAAGATAAGTCTTAAGACACAGCTATTGAAATACATATTTCCATATAAAAAGTGTACACAATGGCCATGGCTTAGAGTCTCAAGAGTGTCTTTACTCAGTCGTGTTCACTGCTGTAAAAACACAAACAGAACCATTGCTCTATTGCTTTGTTACTCAAGAGGTGCAGCCAGCAGCCCTTTGCCAGCAGTGGGTCGTCCAGGTATCTCTCGAGAAGGTCTTCACCCTTGCCATTCACAGAAGTGACTTCCTTCCCTAGCCCTCTGCCCCACCTCTGTGGGCTCGGGTCCCCCGGAGGGCTCCTAGGCTTTCCTGACCATCTGTTCACACAAAATCTTTTACCAAGTCACATAAGCAGGTTTTTGAAGCTGATGTGTTTTAGATGCGATGCTAGTTGATGACCTAAAGGTGAGATTGATTTTTTAGGTCTGTGGCTCTTTGAAACATCTCAGCTGCCCATGGAGCTCTGGGGGAAGTCTAGGGGCCACCCTTGATCTTTTCTGGCCCAGTCTTGTCTGTCCCCAGGAGTGAGGGGTGTGTGTGGGTGTGGGTGTGGGTGTGGGTGGGTGTGGTGGAAAGAGAGGAGCTCTGAGCTGATCTGCCTTTCAATTCTGATCAAAATAGGTTTCGTGGGTTTTTTTTTTTAATAATTTTTTTAAGTTTATTTACTTTGAGAGAGAGCATGTGTACATGAGTGGGGGGAAGGGCAAAGAAAGAGGGAGAGAGAGAATCCCAACCAGGCTCTAAGCCATCAGCATGGTACCTGACATGAGGCTCGATCCCATGAACCAGGAGATCATGACCTGAGCTGAAAGCAAGAATTGGACACTTAACCAACTGAGCCACCCAAGTGCCCCCAGATTAGGTTTCTTTTAATTTTGGTTTTCATTTTATTTATTTCAGAGAGGGAGCACACAAGTTGGGGGGAGGGAGAGAGAGAATCCCAAACATGCCCCATGCTCCGCACAGAGCCCAATGCAGGGCTCGATCCTACAACCCTGGGATCATGACCTGAGCCGAAATCAAGAGTCAGATGCTCAACCAGCTGAGCCACTTGGGCGCACCTTAAATTGAAATTACTAACAGTATCTTTTGTGTTAGGTAGGCCCAACCTCTTGGGTTATCATACCAAGGTTAAACACCACTTTGACTAGAGTCAGTTTACGAGTAGAAGAGAACTAATGTAAATGATCCTTCAAAGAAATTCACCCTTTGTGGCTTAAGATGATGAAATGTATCAACTGAGGAGTATATCTGTGGATAGTACTTAGGAAGAGAACCAACCTTATAATTACAGCTGTTACATGGGGTCATCAGAGGGTCCCCTTTACAGCCCAGCGAGTACTGCTTGTGGCATGAAATGATGACAGCTCCAGAATATGTGGTCTTGTATTAAAGACAAAGACCCTCACGTTCTGGAGAAGGCTGTGGTGGTGTCTTACCTCCTACATTAACATGCAAATGAGTGTTCAGTGCCTATTTCTGACTGAATAATTGATTGAATTTAGGATTAAAATTCTCTAATTTCTGAGGACATGATTTTTCAAACTGGTGGTTTTCTATAATCTATTTTATCATTAGACCTCAAGAACCAATTTAATTATTGGTAAGTTATTCTTGTTTATGTAATTGATTTTTTAGCTTTTTTTTTTTTAAGTTATTTTTGTCTGCGTAAATTATTTCTTAGCTGTTTCGTGGTATTCAAACTTTGCCTGCACCAGAATCACGTGGAGAGCATGTTACAACAGATTGCTGCCCCCTGCCCCCTGGAATTAGATTTAGGAGGCCTGGGGCAGGGCCCCAAGAATTGGTAATTTAAAAAATATACATATTTATTTATTTTTTGAGAGAGAGAGAGAGAGAGAGAGAGAGGCAGGCAGGCGGGAGGGGCAGAGAGAGGAGGAGACCCAGAATCCGAAGCAGGCTCCAGGCTCCGAGCTGCCAGCACAGAGCCCAGCGTGGGGCTCGAGCTCACGAACCGTGAGATCATGACCTGAGCCGAAGTCGGACATTTAACCAACTGAGCCCCCCAGGCACCCCAAGAATTGGCAGTTTTAACAGATTCCCAGATGACGCTAAGGGTGGGAGTAACTGCCATCAGCATGTCACACTGTTTGTTCAGAACATCTCATGTTCATTACTGCCACAATACTTGGCTCTAAATATATCTCATGAAGCTCATTCTTCCTGTATTAAACTCTTATGTGTAAGCAAATGAAACACAAGTAAAATCTTTCATTGTCCATCCCCTTGCATTGTAATGGGGACTTGGCCTCTTAGCTGGGTGGGTAAATGCTTTACATGCACTGAAAAAAGGACCAGAAGCTATGTTTTAAAATATGGCTATATCTGAGTGACAGGGTTGTCGATGATTTTTATTTTTATTTTATTTATGCTATTTTTTTCCTAAGTTTTTTACAATGCATGACTTGGGGAGGGTAGAGTCAGAAAAAATGTTTTTCAACTACTTTAGTATATTTGAAATAACTGTGATAATGGGATATTCATCCCTTACCTTAGATCAGGGCTTGGCAAACTTTTTCTGCAAAGAGTTAGATGTAAATATTTTAGACCTTGGGGGCAATGTGGTCTCTGTGCTGCTACCCAGCTCTGCATTCAGACTGCGCAGGGAGCCACAGGCAGCACAAGAATGAATGAGTGTGGTGCTGTTTCGATAAAATTTTATTTAGGGACATTGAAATTGGCACTTCATGTAATTTTCTCACATTGAGAAATATTTTTCTTTTGATTTTTTTCGGTCATTTAAACCTCCAAGAACCATTCTTAGTTTATGGGCCTACAGAAACAGGATGAAGTGCATTTGGCCCATGGGCTACGGTTTGCTGTCGCTGCAAGATGATTATTTCCCTGAAAAGCGTGTTTCTGGGAAGTCATGACTGACCATTGTGATCACCTTGGAGTAGTATCTCTGTCTTATTAACTAGCGCGGGAGATTGGGTCTGGGTTTTTTTTTTTGCCAGTTATCTTTAGTATTTTCAGTCTTTAAAGAGAAAAATGATTTTTTTTTTCTCCCCAGAATAATGATAAATGTTTTTTGATAGAGGAAACACTTCAGCCATTTCAGAAATGCAGGTGACTTTGCTCGGTTGTTTCACTTTTGATGGTGGGAGATACACAACTGAGAATGTTAAATCATACTGTGAGCGATATAAGGAAAAAAGAGCTTCCTTTTTGAGTCATTTAATTCTGATGCCATTTGGTTACTGGGTTTTAGACCCCAGCTGTCCTGGCTTTTCAGGCATGACCCTACAGAAATGCCCAGCAGCTGCCCGTACAGGGACCTGGCTCGGCCCGGAATCTGTAGCTCTGTCTGCCAGCACCAGCGAGGCCTCTGTCCTTCCTGCAGACCCACACTGTCATTTGTTGTGGTTTAAGGAAATGAGTAACGGCTGTCTCTTTGTTTTATTTTACCCTAATAATTTAAACGTATATGTAAAACATAGAAATGAAACACTAAAAATTATGTTAGGAATTTCTGCTTACTAGTTTTAGGGACATGCTTTGGAAAGCATGGGGTCCCCAGATGCCCTGCACCCACACCTGCAGGCTGTTCAGTGCACACTCCAGGTACTCTCAAGCTGGTGGAGCGGGCTTTCTGCATGTAGGACCCAGGAAAACGTGGTTTTTACATTTATATCTGTCTTTGCAGCGGGTTCTTTTTACGTTCAAGTTTGGAAACTGCTGGTTAGGGGAACAAGAGAACACGCTAACAGGGTCAATTGGTGGCCTTTCCAGCAGCGTTTCATGTGGCTGTGTTGTTTCTCACACCCTGAGACAGGGCCTTTGACACATACTCTGAAAAGCACTCCTCACAACGCAGGACGCAGCGCAGGTAGGAAAAAAGCCCTCATTTCCCTCAAAGCACCGCCTTTAAGAAAAGAAGAATGTTCTCAATGAAGTACATACGTGCTGGCCTTTTAGGGTTTGTTTCTTTTAACCAGGTAGGTCTGTCCATGTTTACTTTCTAGCTCTTTAAGCCCTAAAGCCCAAGGATGTCAGAAAGAGAAGAGGTTAGTGTCTTTTATTCTTTTATTGTATTTCTACAAGAAGCATGTGATAACTTGGTGGTGCAAAGGATAATGATAAATGGGGTTTGTGCTTTTACCTAGGGGGAACCCCTAACTTGAAATTACTGTGGCTGAACCAAGACGCAGGGATACAAGCCCGGCGCTTGGACGCGCTGCTAGGCTGCTTCGACCTCTCCTCCTCAAGAGAAGAGCTGCAGGCGGTGGAGAATCCCTTTAAAGCACTGTGCTGCCTCCTGACCTACCTCTTCGTGCAGGTGACCTGAGCTCCTCACTCTGGGTGCTGCAGTGGCTCCTCACTCCTGCCCTTGCCTGTGGGAGGGTGGTGGCCTGGGGTGTGGCTGCGGACTCTTTCCCGTGCCATCTTTCCAGCATCTACCCCACGAGCGCTAGCCCCCCGCGGTTCTCTAACTAAAACACGGGTTCCATGTTGGCACACATGTCAGAGGCCTGTCTGCTGTCGGACCTGGAGACTTGCAGTGCACGTAAGTTTAGTGAAGGCTGGGGAGACCTTGCAGGTGAGGGAACCTGCTTTCACTTTGCTTATGCTTTCCAAGCATTTTGACTCATGTGGTGCCTCCCCTGTGGCTGTCACTGTCTGGGAGGTGGCTCCCGTCCTGGGGTCCAGTGTTGTGGTGAGAAGGCCCAGGGTTCCTGGCAGCTTACTTCCACTGTCCAAGGTGCAGTCGCTCGCTCCTCTCCAGATGTTTACTAAGCACTTCCCTACCCCAGTCTGGGACGAGGTACGGTTACTCCCTGGGGTTACTGGGGCATTGCATTGTGGGACACATGAAACGTGTTTTGTAGAAGGGCCCAATAAAGTGTCCACTAGGATCACTGTCGTCACAGTGTGTGTTCTCCTTGCCCAGATAAACCCGGGGTTGGAGGCCTCGAGTTAGGGTGCAGTGCTAGGTCTTGATTGGTGTTCCTCAACAAGTTGGACAGTTTGTTTCTTTAGTTTTACACTTAATGTGTGAGAATTATAAAGGCGCATGAAGGTATTTGCCTTTTTAAAAAAATATTTTTTAAGGTTTATTTTTGAGACAAAGAGACGTACGGCACAAGCGGAAGAGGAGCGGAGAGCAAGGGAGAGACAGAATCCGAAGCAGCTCCAGGCTCCTGAGCTGTCAGCACAGAGCCCAACACGGGGTTGATCTCACAGACTGCGAGATCATGACCTGAACCGAAGTTGGGTGCTTCTCGACTGAGCCACCCATGTGCCCTAGTGTTTGCCTTTTTAATAGTTGCCCAAGTGCAGGGTAAGGAAGGACTGGATCACTCCCTCTCCCACTTCCCTTCCTTGGCTGTATTATTTTTAAATGACTTTTGTCTCACTTTTGTCACAGCAACAATAAAAAAAGACCTTTGCAATCACTTCTCTATTTCTTTAGCCCACTTAGAGCTCCCGTATTCTCAACCCCTTTGAGCCATCTTGCCTTCTACTCTGGGCTCCGATGTGACAGATCTTGGGTCTCTTTCTTTGGCATAACCATCAGATTTTCCCTTGGCTGGAGTAGAAAGTTACATGACTATTTCTCAAACCTGAATTCACTTTATGAATTATTGATTATCATTAAGAAACTTATTCTTGGGGCGCCTAGGTGGCTCAGTCGGTTGAGCGTCCAACTTCGGCTCAGGTCATGATCTCACAGTTCATGAGTTCGAGCCCCGTGTCAGGCTCTGTGCTGACGGCTCGGAGCCTGGAGCCTGCTTCGCATTCTGTGTCTCCCTCTCTCTCTCTGCTCCTTCCCTGCCTCACACGTTGTCTCTCTCTCAAAAATAAATAAAGATTAAAAAAATTAAAAAAAAACTTATTCTTATCGTGGAATTACATTTCAAGGGCACGTTACACTGATTTTTCTTTTTCTTTTCTAAATTTTTCTTTTGTCTCTGCCAGTCTATAGCTAGTTCTGCATTTTGCATTTTGTAAAAATGTGGTATGGCTAAATAACTCACAGAGATTTTACTGCTTCATTACTGGGTTCACATGCACCAGTGTAAACTTTAGTTTTTGCATTACTGGTTTTTTTAAAGCTTTTTTTTTTTTTAATGTGTATTTATTTATTTTGAGAGAAAGAGTGTGGGGATGAGAAGCAGAGACAGAAGAAGAGAGGGAATCCCAAGCAGGCTCTGCAGTGTCAGTGCAGAACCCAACGTGGGACTTGATCTCACGAACTGTGAGATCATGACCTGAGCCAAAATCAAAGAGTCGGACCCTCAACCGACTGAGCCACCCAGGGACCCTGCATTACTGTTTTGAGTAGAAAGTTCCGTTATTTGTACCAGACTTAGAAATATAGATGGACAGAAGATAGATTTTTAAGTATAAAACTGCTTTTCTTTTGATAGTGTTTATTACATACACATGCATTATCAGCTCACATTTTCGGCTGCGAGGGGGCCATAGTGGGGACTGGGAATGGTGGATAACCAAGAGCTATAGCTTCGCATCCAGAAACATTCGTGTGTTTTCTTCCTAATAACCGTGTGCATATGGACAGTAACTTGTGGGACACACAGTTTGAATTACTTTTTCAGCACAAGAGACGGGCTGTTGGACCCAGTGTCGGTCACTCATACAGCTCTGTGCTTGTCACTTGTGCAGGTGACTGTCAGTTATGAAAATCCCATTTCCAGCAGAAAAAAGTCCAAACCACACAACAGTAGCTCTACATCTCATGTATTTATGTAAACCTGAAGCAGATAAGTATCAGGAGGAAAATTTCCACTTTTATCTTTCTGGTGATACTAATTACCTTTAAATAAGAGTACTTCTAGTGGGAGTCAGCGCGAGGTAGACATGTTGGCCTGACTTAAAGGGCACATTTAAATGGGGACTTTTTAAAACTGAAAAACAATGAATCAATACATCAGTGGCATCTCTGAGATGAAGGTACTAAAATGTATTCACAGGTTCATTATCTTCTTAGGTTTCATAAGGCTAAAAATATAAATTTATAAAAATACTATATTTTTATACGGTCAAGCTTAAGTTAAATGTTTTGATGTACGGTGGGTAGTAGAGAACCTATGGAGAAGCTCAGTGGTCTCATAACCTCCAAGTTAGCAACAACACTTCCTATTAAAAGTTTATCTGAGAAAATTCCCTGGAAGAGTAAGTTTACATTAGAGCAAGTGTACGTTTTTTTTATAATTTATAGTAGAGCAAATGTTTTATAATAATAATGTCTGTTATGTGAAATTCTAAAAAAAACTTTGGTGTTATTAAGAATTTGGCACTGTCTGCTGTGGTTTAAGATTGGTTAACTACGAAGATGGTGGCAGAATATGAAATTAGCTAAGTGTGAAAACCATGACATGAGATAGTTATTCTTTTCTCATAAGTCGGCATTTTACTCAAAACTTGCTAATGGCAAGAAGTAGAATTACATGCGAACAAACCCAGTCTAAACAGAAGAGAGGTGGGCGCTTATGGAATAGAAAAATAGTGTGTTCTTTGCTTGGTCTGGCTTCTGTAGATTGGAGCCTTTCTTCTTGGTCATGAGTACCACACATCTGTAGACTTTTGTGTTTTTCCTGAAATCATTATAGCTGTCATTTATACAAAGGCAACAACTTCTTCAGAATAAAAATGGAACAGGGCAGGGTAGTGACAGGGTTGCTGCCTTGTGTGGGGCAGAGGTGACGGATGCCAGAAGTATTTGCTTCTCCAGGAGAGCAGGGGGGAGCAGGAGTCCCCAGGGAACAGTCGTTCTGGTTTATGATGGGGTCATTTTTATTGGGATTAAACATATTAGCCATTTTTATCATTGAGAAAGAATCGAAATTCTTATCCATGAGTTTGTAGTTGTTTCCCTGATTTTTTCCCCTTCAAGCGTTTACTTGCCACAGAATGCATTCCCTTCCAGAAAGAAGGTCTTGTGTTCCTACGATGGCAGTGAGAACGCTTAGCAAGGCTTCGTGTAGTGCTTTCGTCTGGCTGGCAGAATTTGGTGGCTGAGCTGGCAAAGTCACTGCCCGTAACCCTGAGAGGAGATGGTGTCCGAGAGTAGCCTGCTGTCGTCATTCCCATCATTCACTTGAGATCCAGAATTTCCACATCCGTTCTTCAAACCCCTGCCCCCCTGTTTTCACTCACAGTTTGGTTAGCCCCGATTCCACGCAAGACTGGAGGGGCTCAGATGTGGAGGTTGTGGTTTCCGTCAGACTGGGATCTGAGTACACAGGTTTCACCGGGGCTAGCAGGGGCGGAAGTTTATCCAGCCTTGATCTTGCCAGCTCACACTACAGACCCCTGAACTGCCAGCCCTGGGAATTGGTGCCCAAAACAATCACCTGTGTTGCTGTAAGAGTCCAGCTTGGTTGTGGCTCATGCCCCTCCCAGGCATCCCAGAGATTTCTGCCTTGCTAGAGAGTGACCAGGCCTGGTCCATCTTGGCCCTGGACGTCATGGAGAGCTTTACACCAGGACTGTGGACTCCTGCTCACCTCTGCCTCTTCTGCTGCCCTGTGCAAGTGCCTGCATTTAGCCATTGAGCCCATGGCAGGGTCAGGTTTTTCCCAGAGCTGATGCTGGTTCTCTTTCTCCGTCCCTTTCAGGTGGACACGCTTTGCCTGGAGGATCTGCATGCTTTCATTGCTCAGGCCTTGTGCCTCCAAGGAAAACCAACTGTGCAGCTCGTAGACTTACAGGTACTGCATGACTGACTGACTGTCACAGTTCTGAAGACACCCTGCCTCACCGCCCCTTTGTTCTGTTTAGTTTTGGTTGGTGTTTCACAGAAAAGATAAAAAGGCATATTTAGCCAAGATGTTTTCCTGGTGCAGTGGTGTGGTTTGTCTGTCCACAGCGGAGCCTTGAGTCCTGCTGAGTTAGTGAACTTCAAGCAGATCTCTGTACAAATGGCGTCCCACATTTCTTGGAAGTGGCCATCCAGACCTGTGTCACAGCTGGGTCATGTGCTCACAAGTGCTGCCTCTTTCCAGTGCTGAGAAATTGACAGTTCTTAATCCTGTCTCAGTGTTGTAGTAATATGAAGACAGCAGTCTGTTTGATCCCTTATAAGTCTTGCTAACTTTAGGAGAACAGGATGCCTTTTTCTGGTATTAGTGACTTTGGTGCATACACACCTTGTCTCCCAGACTTGGTGTCTGCTCTCTGGGGCTGGGCTACATCCCACCTGCCTTGTGTCCTTTCCCAGTGCCTTGCTTGTGAAGTGTTTAGTAAACAGTGTTGGTCACTGGAGGTTATTCAGACGCTGCCATTCACGAGTGTTTACTCCTTTAATTTCATGAACTAGTCCATTTGCAGCTAACCCCGGCTCCTCTCCTTTGTGGCCACACCCTCTTACGTCTGATGGTTATTTCTTAGAAGCCCCAAGGTCAGGCCAGTTGTTTGTGGAAACTTAAGACTGTGCTTTGTAAATGCCATTGGATGATGATAATGAGTTTTATCCATAGTTTCTAGTTAATTGAATTAGTTTTCACTTGTCTTTCTAGTGAAAAAGAAGCCTGATAAATTTCATTTATAAACAATTTTTAATCTCATCTCAGAACTCTTATGTACTAGGTTTACTTCATAAACTAATTCTCATGGTGGTCCAATTAAATGAACAGGGCCGGGTTTTTTCTTTTGTATTTTCACTTTTACATCCATCATATTCAAGAAAGTTCATTTTAAAAATGGACTTTTTTTCCTCCTTTGGCAAGACCCCATTTTAAATAATGGGTTTGGGGTTATTAGTAGGTTAGTGCTAATTCTTTTTTTATTGAGGTATCATTGACATTATAGAAGTTTCAGGTGCTCAACATGATTCAATATTTGTGTATATTGTGGAATGATCGCCACAGTAAGTTTGGCTAGTATCTGTCACCACACATAGTCACAGAACATTTTTCTAGTGCTGAGAACTTTTACGGTTTCCTCTCTTAGCAGCTCTCAGATCTACAGCGCAGCAGTATTAACTATGTACATCCCATGGCTTATTTATGTTACCACTGGAAGTCTTACCTTTTGGCCCCCTTCACCTATTTTGGTCACCCCAGGGTCACGGATATGAGTGAAATCATATGGTATTTGTCTTTCTCTGACTTACTGCACTTGGCATGGTGCCCTCAGGGTCCATCCATGTTACCACAAATGGCAAGATTTCTTTTTTTTTTTCTTTATGGTTGAATAATACAGTATTGCATTGTGTATATATACCATGTCTCTTTTTTTTTTAATCTGTTCATCAGTTGACAGACACTTAGGTCGTTTTCATATCTTGGCTGTTGTGAGTAAGAATGCTGTAGTGAACGTGGGGTGCACATATCTCTTCAAGATAGTGACTTGACTTCCTTCAGATATTTCCACAGAAGTTGGATCGCTGGGTTGTACGGTAGCTCTATTTTTAACTTTTGGAGGAACCTCCACACTGTTTTTGACAGTGGCTGCACCAGTTTGTGTTCCCACCAGCAGTGCACAAGGGCTCCCCTTTCTCTACATGCTCGCCAACACTCATCTTTTGTCTTTTTGATGATGGCACTTCCAAACCAGTGTGGCAAATTAATTGACCATACATGCTTGGATTTGTTGTTTCTCAAGATTGCTTTGGCTATTTGGGTCTTCTGTGGTTCCATACACATTTTAGGATTGTTTGCCATATTTCTGTGAAAAATGCCACTGGAATGTTTTTGAGGTTGCACTGAATCTGTAGATTGCTTTGGATAATATGGGCATTTTAACAACACTTGTTTTCCCGTCCACAAGCATGGGTGGTCTTTCCTATTCTTTGTGCCGTCTTCAGTTTCTTTTGTCAGTGTGTGACAGCTCTCAGAGTACAGGTCTTTCACCTTCCTGGTTAAATTTATACCCGAGTATTTAATTCTTTTTGGCGCAGTTATAAATGGGACTATTCTCTTAATTTCTCTTGCTGCTATTTCATTCTTAGTATATAGAAATGCAACATGTTTTGTGTATTGATATCGTGTCCTGCAGCCTTATTAATTCATGTATTAGTTCCAACCATTTGTTGGTAGAGTTTTAAGGGTTTTCTCCATGTAGTATCATGTCATCTGAAAATAGTGACAGTTTTACTTCTTCCTGCTAGTTTGGATGTCTTATTTCTTTTCCTTGCTCGATTGCTCTGGCTGGGACTTCCAGTACTGTGTTGAATAAAGGTGGTGAGAGTGCACATCTTTTTGTTGTTCCTGATCTTAGGGGAAAAGCTCTCAGCTTTTCACCATTAAGCATGATGTTAGCTCTTCGCGTTGAGTATGAACACTTGATCGCTGTTCCTCCTTTTGGCAAAACACAATTTTAAAAAGTGGATTTTCAGTTATTAGTAGGTTCATACAGTTCTTAATACCAAATTGGGCCTTCCTCCCAGACTGCTGTCCTGCTACCACTGGCCTGTCTGTTCCTTGACCCTCATCTGCTTTCCTCTCCCCTCCCAGTGAAACTAAACAGGCAGGCAGAAAGAGAAAGGAACTTGGAGGTCATGCTCTCTCCTGCCTTGTTACGTGGATGGGGAAACTGAGGCAGTGTGGGCAGCAGAGTGAGCTGGAGTTTGGGTTCATGCTGATAAGGGTAGGTTTGGGTTCTGTCACTAACCAGCTGCGGGAACTCTACTGAGTTCTTAGGAACATACCACAGAATACAACTCCTCTCTCGTGAACTGGAGGGGATGTCTTAACGCCGGCACCATGTGGGACGTTCTTTGACTTTGTCCACATCAAGTGCATCATCCTACGCTTACCTTGTCATTGGCAGAGCCAAAGTGGAATCGGCTCTTGACAACCAACCAGTGGTCTTTTCCG
Organism: Panthera onca; assembly: GCF_046562875.1. Lineage (NCBI taxonomy): Eukaryota > Metazoa > Chordata > Mammalia > Carnivora > Felidae > Panthera > Panthera onca. Next base: position 151,176,619 of record NC_138343.1, read on the forward strand.
AAAGAAAGGCACTATCACCGGGAGGGAGGGACCGGAGGGAACCTGCGCCTTCGAGTTAGAGTGACTCCAGCGGGAGCTCACCTTGCTGTGCCCTGTCTCTCTGGCTCAGCACTTACTCTGCACTCAAGATTTGTGGCCTGTCCAGTCAGACCAGGTACCTTCCCCGTTGTCAGAGCTTCTCCAGCAAGAATGGGATCTGTGCCAGCTGTTATTGGCGTCGGTTCCCTGTTAGGACCGTAACCGGGTGGTGTGTATTCTCCTCACGCGAAGGGCCGCTCCCAGGGGCCACTAGAGCCCCTGTGGGAAGTGTCCCAAGGAGGAGGGAGGTTTTTAACCAGCGGTGGGGACTGAAAATAGATGCAGTTTCAGTGGCCTACCTTCTCATCAGCCCAGGGTCGTTCCCTCTTGGCTGTCCTGGTTGATTGGGTTGGTTGTGAGGGTGGGCAGGGCAGGGCCCCCCCAGGGCCTCACTCCGCTCCCACTGCCGAGGAGCGCCTTATCTGGGTGGTCCAAACGTCTGTCTTCACCATGAACAGTGGAGCCACGTGGCTGCAGGGCTGGGCATCCCTGCCCGCTGGTACTCATGGGCAATTTAAAAAGTGCCCTGTTAGGTTTGCACCCAGCAATATTTCTCTTGTCCCAACAGCTTGACTCTAGCTTTAAGGTGGTGTATGGATTTACATATTTATTAAAAATCCAGGGAGGTAGATTATATATGTGAAGGTTATATCCCATATTACACATACATGCATTCATTTACAGACGCAGAAGTCTGCGATCTATGACAAGGAGTCATCTGCAACAGTTACATAAAAAAAAAGAAAAAGAAAGGGCTGCAGTGTCACTTCTAGTGAAGAAAAATGCAAAGACAGCTTGCCTTCCTCACACACAAAGGGCAGTCACACAGCTAACAGGAGACGCTGTCCTCGGTGCTGAGAACACACGTGAGGAGCCGGGCTTCCCAGCTGTAGCTGCGTCCTCTCTGAGAGCTGGCTGTGTGCTTGCTGCTCTTCCTGTCCGTGTTGACGACTGTGCATGCGTGTGTTCACCTTACCGTTCTAGAGGACGTGGTCGTCGTCGTACTTTGAATAGCTCAGGGGGGCCTTTGGCGCTTGGCTCGTACAGCCCATGTGAGAGCACACACAAAGGTGGGGTATGTATGGGATTAAGTTGGGATCTCTGCATACTTAGGAGGGAAAGTCAGCGAAGCAATGGACTGAATTACACGGTGATCAGATAACTTGTGAGGCCCCACTTTAAGGAGCTGTAGGTGGGGGGGCGGACTGTTGGGGTTTGGCATCTGTGCAACTGAAGACGAGGTTGCCAAGGTAGAGGAGATAGTCGCGTGTCTTGAGGTGTCCCGCAGACACTTCTGTCGATGCCTCGCCACCCTTGCCTGGCTCTAATAGCTGGGCCCCTGGCGTGTGACGGGGAGTTCCGGGCCTCCGGGAGCCCTGGTTCCTGATCCATTCTGTGCACACTGGCTTCTGATGTGGGCATGCATGTACTTGTCCAGAAATGTAGAAGGGCTAGGAGTAGCTATCTCGCTCACCCTGTGGTATTTTGTCAGACACGGGTACCTGCCCAGAGCATTTCGTGAAGTCCTCTAGAGAAGGTGGGGTTGTCCCCCTGCCACTGCTGAGCCAGGTAGAATGCAGCAGGCAGACGTGGTGCCTGCTCTCAGAAGCCTCCTGCTCTCCCCTTCCCAGAGCACGGTGGTGCTTTTCAGTTACCTCTTGCTGCTCTGTTTGGGAAGAGCCAACGGGATGCTTAGGACATTCCAGATGCCTCTCTGGTGTACCAGGGATCCGGGGAGCACTGTCTGAGTGCCCCAGCGGCTTCTTCAGAGCTTACAGGAGGCGGCAGCCACCTTTTCTGGTCATCACCACTCATCAGAAAGTGCCCAGTCATCTTTGATTGGGGAATAAAAGGAAAGAAATACGAATAAATGGAGGGAAAGTCCTGTTATAAAATTCAAGCCATACCACATCAGAAGGTGATGAGTTGTAAGCAGTGCACTTCAGTGCCACTGTAAGACTTTTCGAGACTTACTGGATGCACAGCTCTTGGGGCACACGCACCTTGGTGGTGTCACCGTGAGCCGTACCAACACCAGCAGCACCATGTACGTGCAGGGAGCATGGTTTGGCCCACAGTGGACAGGGAGTCTCGTACGGGTGAGCTGTGTGCACAGCCCTGCAGTGAAGGTCAGCTAACGTCCATGCAGCATTAGCTTCTGGTTGGACTGGCCTCCACGTGCCTCGGGCAAAGCCTGACTGTATTACGGTCCTCTTTACCCTGGCACTCGGCAACCCGGCCCTGTTCGTTCCGGGCACTCGGCGGGCAACTTGAGTGACAGCGTTACTGAACGTGCCACTCTCGGTGAGGTTCCATCATCGTGTTTATCACACATAACACTCTTCACGCCTTTCCTGCGGGCATCTCTGTTATGTGAGGCAAAACAGCCTCCTTTGAACTCTAAGACTCTAATAGTCTTTGAGTCTTCACGAACTCCTCGTGTAGTATGTAGGTTTTAAACTTCCATACTTTAATAATTTATGTTGTAACTTGCAGAAATAATCTGGAAGAGTACTTAAAATGGGTCAGCCTTACTGTTCACTGCAAGTGTGGGCACTGCCCTTCGCCCTGAGGCTTCTCCACCTGGGCCTGGAGCCCGCCCCTTGCCCTCCCTGGGGGCTGCTGTGCGGATGGGCCCCGCTCCCGGTCTTTGCTTCCGCTTCATCCTCCGTCTTTAACTTGGTCTCTCTGTCTGGCTCTGTCCTTTGGTGGATAAAGCAAAAAGCTTCTGCAGTAAACATTCCCCGCCAGTCACTTGCCTGCCTCATTCTTCAGAGGACGCCGCAGGATGGGGCTGCATGTTTGCTGGTCTTCTCTGCCCCCTGTCCTCCAGCCCTGCAGGAGCGTCATGCCTCCGTTGCACAAGGTCACTGAAGCAAAGGTTAGGAAGCGCTCCGCTGACACCGGGTCTTGTGCTGCCTTCTCTCTGCTTTTGAGCCTGTGGCGCGCCTTTTATTTATTTTTGTTAGGTAGTACCTTTCACGTTCTAGACATCTTCCATCAGATACGTTCGCTGAGCCTCGCTCTGGAGCACCAGTGTTGGTAGCTCGGGAGTAGAGCGAGGGCAGGCTGTTGTGGTGGGGACCTCGGTGAGGAGGCTGCGTGTCCCGAGTGGGATCTTCATAATGTCCTTCCTCTGCTAGACAAAGGCCTCCTTGGAGGGAGGGTCAGTGCTTTCTCTCCCATTCGCTTTCCAGTGCCCGGTACCCTGCTGCTATGGCTAGAGCCAGTTTGACTCCACAGACTGCTCGTGCAGGTGCAGCCCTTGTGAGGAAGCCCCCTTTGCAAAGCCCCTCTGCTTCTGACGTGTCTTCACGAGGTTCCCAGCAGAACTGAAGAGACGGCTGTGGCTGGGTTCTGCCCTGGGGTCCGGGGGGCCGGCAGGGCAGAGCAGGAGGTGCAGGAGGCCCTTCCTCCTCCCAGCTATTCTCCTCAGGTAACTGCCGACACAGAATTTTACCACTGTGTTTGCTGTGGCTCGTGGTGGGAGGACCAGAGCCCTGGAAGCCACGCGTGGGCATGGGCGGTTGTGCAGTGGTTTCAGTCAATTGGCTCCTGGCTTGAAAAGCAGAGTGAGGACCCTACAGCTCACAGCATGAAAGCGGGGAAGGAGGAGAGGGTGGGGCAAAAGTGGCAGAGAAGGAGGGTGCAGGAGAGAGGGCTCTGTGCCCATCCCATTTCTGCCTCATCCCCTGGGAAGGCAAACCCCACATGGTTTCCTATCCCACAGCTCCCACCTGGTGCCCTGCTCATGTGGAATTGAATGCGTATATTCCTTTTTGTGAAACTGTTCACACTTTTCAGACATTTGGATTTTCTGAGACCAAAATGTGATAACGCCAAAGCTTATGGGAGATTTCCATCGTGGTTACATCTGAACATAGAGATAGGGATTCACATCGAACTTCAGAACTTGCCAAGAGTTACAGGCAGAAGAGATGTCTGCACTCAGCTCCTGGACTTCTAGACTATGTTCTTGCGGTATCAGGTCTATGTCATTCATTCTTGGCTTTTTAAAACTATTGTATTTGGTACTTTCCTTTGACAGTATCTTATAATTACCTTGCATCTGAGAGATGTGTTTCTGCAGCTAAATTGTATGGTCCCAAGGGCAGGGACTGTATCTCATTCTTGTTTATAATCCTCCGGCATCTAGCATAAAACAGTGCCCAGTGAATGCTTGGTGAAGTGCCTCATAGCAGCGATGAATGATTTTTATGGAGCGGATCTACAACATGCAGTTTTATCTGTTTCCTGTGTTTTAACATGGGGTCCGTATCATCTTGCTAGAGCACTGTTGGACGTTTAGCTGCTAGAGTAGAAATAAAGAAACAAGGCATTTTGATGTTTCTGTGGGCAATTTTCTGATTCTGCATTGGATCTGGGACTTCACCCTTTGATCATGTTCCTCGTTCTCAGATAATCTCCATCTGAAAAGAGGTTGCCAGCAGTGTTATAAATGATAGCAAGTGCTAGACCACGAACCCGCAGAGGAAAGAATCACCAATCAAGACCAATCAGATCATCAAGACAAGGGCCTTGATGTCTCCATTCAGGAAACGTAGGCCTCCTGGGAGAACCTAGGTCAGAGCTCTTAGCACAGCTGGGAGCAAGAGCAGGGCGGGCCAGGGCTTGGGGGAAACACGCGCACTCACCCACCCACCCATCGGGGCCGCAGAGGGTCTCACCATGGAGTTCCCGAAGATGTTCTATTGCCACTGTTGGATGGAGCGACTTGTAACAGGCTTGGCATTTTTTGCTAAAAAGACTGCATGCCTAGAAGTGGAATGTTTGATGAATCAAAGGATCTGTTTCTATCAAAGGACCAGGAAATTCCTTGCTTTGGTGATGGGGATGATACATCTCTGGGAGGAATATTTGTAACGTAAATCAGTTAAGGAAAAATAAGTAAAATATAGGTTCAGTGAGGTGCCACCATTTGGTGAGATGTCAAATGCCCAGATTTTTAAGCTAAAATGAAGCCTCTCTGCAACTAACTGTTAGGAAGTGGCACTAAATTGCTTTTACTGGGGAAGAGTGTCTGACCGGCTGAAGGTAAAACAGACTTACGGGATGAGACCCGCGGTCTGATGGGTGCGGTGTGGGTGGTGGGAACTGGTTGTGTTCTCACAGGAAGGGGCCGCCGTCCTTGGGGGGGGGGGGCTGAGGAGCCGCCACTCGCCAGGTTTCTTGCCAGAGTCTCCACTTGCCTTACAGTAGAGGGTGTTTGCGGACTTGGAAAGGGAAGGTTAGGTGATGTCTGCCTGGTCATGACCTGTGCGCCGAGTGACAGGTGATACAGGGTGTGGGGGACAGAGGTGCACACACCTGCCCGCCTGTGCCCCTGACGGCCCGCACCTGTCAGGAAGCCCATTGTTCTCCCGACGGGAGTGCAGGTGCCGGGGTGAAGCGCTGAGAGCCGAGGTGCTCGGGGCCTCCACACAGAGCGCCTCGGCCTGGGGCCACAGCCATAGAGCTTGCTGAAAAGTAAACGACCAGGGTAAGGAGCATCCTTGAATTGCAGGCTTTGGAAAAAAACATTTTGCACACATGGGCAACTCACTGACAACTCATTGAACCGAGTCTGTAAAATGGACAGTATTCATGGGCCTCTCCTCTTGGGACGTGGTTTCCGTGGACACGTGTCAGAGCACAGAGCTCACGGGGTCGCTCGGCGTCCTCCGACCACGGGTGGGTGCACAGCTCTGACGGAAGAGCACACTGCCTCAGCTGTCCTCTCACCTCAGAAGAGTATCCAAAAACTGCTCTATAAGCCACTTTGAAGTTTGGGAGAAGACTCAAAGAAGGGTCATGTCTCATGACGTGTGGAAATTATGTGAAATTCAGGTCTCAGCGTCTAAGGTTAAGTTCACACCGCGACAGCAGAGTTGAGAGCTATGACAGAGACCGTAAGGCCCACAACACCAGAAATACTGATCTCTGGCCCTTGGCAGACTTACCTGCTGGCCCCTGGCTTAAACCAGCAGGTAAGTCCGCAGGCTCTTCAGTGAGCAGAAAGGTCACTGGATAGTGTGTTTCCTAAGGACAGAGTCCGTCCCACTGGTCATTGTGCTGGACCTGGCATACATTCCTCAGGAACAGGAAAAATTAGAGCATTTTTGGGGGAAATTAGGAGGGCTTCGTAAACATTACACAGTTAATTTTGTATCATTCCTTTGAGGGAACTAAAATCCTTGTTATGTTGGTAGGGAAATGAAGACAAAGATTGGTGTCTTGGCTGAGGTCCCTTGAAGGGTCTGTGAGGGTGCACGTTCTGTGCTCCGGAGTCCAGCCTGCCCACGATGAAGCCTGGATTCGGGGTCTAGGGGGTGGGTCCGGGACGGTGGCTGGCTCTTGTTGGATCCTCTGTGTTGCTCGATGCTGTACAATGTCTGGTGCTCAGTGAGTTTCAATAGTGAAGATGATGTTGCCTGCTGGAGCCAGATGAACGGGACCTTGGTGGCGGTGCAGGCAGGCTCTCCTGTCAGGCTCTCGTCACAGAGTGATTTGCCCAAGGTCAGGGCACCAGTGTGTGTCACAGCCACGTTAAGAAGTCAGGGCTGCGAGGTGCACCAGACATCATCATGGCTTCCCACCGTCTCCCCGAACAGCCTCTAAAGTGAAGAGCAAACATGGCGTGTGTAACAGCAGGCGTAGAAATCTTCATTACAAGATCTCGAGTCAGTATTGCCCCTGCTGGTGAACCGTCACTTTCCAAATCAAACACTTCAAATTCTAGTGATAAAATCAAAATGCTTCAAGGAGATCACATTTTTAAAGCACATCAGAATAAAATCTATGAAATGGTGCTTTACTGATTAAACTGCCAAAACAGCCAGAGAAATACAGGATTGTGTAAATGTGTATTAAAAGAGATATTTAGAAAAAATACTTTTACTGTTAGGCGCTCAAAAAGTTGATGAATGAATGAATAGTAGAAATAGAACCTATTGGGAGCGCCTAGGTGTCTCAGTGGGTTAGGTGTCCGACTCTTGATTTCAGCTAAGGTCATGATCTCATGGTTTGTGGGGTCAAGTCCCGTGTCAGGCTCAGCGCTGACAGCACAGAGCTTTCTTGGGAGTTCTCTCTCCCTCCTGTCCCCTGCTTGCACTTGCTCTCTCAGAATGGGGGGAAAAAAAAAGAAAGAGAATCCATTGAAACTTTTAGTAGGCTTTTTAAGTTGATATGTAAGCACAGAAGGTGACTCCCCAGATGGGTTAAATTAAATATGTCAAAGGAAACAGGTGGGAAACCTTCAGGGGACAGGCCCTCAGTCTGATGCTCATGTGCACGTAGGACTTGCAAATGCTTTTCCGGAGCATCCGCAGGCAGAAGGTCATTGTGCGACTGACCAGGAGGGCACTCTCAGGGGCCCAGCCACCCCTCCTGGATCTGGCAGCAGATGACAGTGTGCCTTCTTGTGCCTGTGGCCCTGTGATGAGGGTTACACACGTCACCTGGCGTGTCCCCGGTGTGTGGTTCAGAGGATATTAGCTCTGGTAAGCAGGCACGTTTGTGGAGGAACATCATCAAAGGTGGAAAAGGGGAGCGTATGGAGGAGCAGGAGCGTCTCCTGCTCTCATGACGCTGGCTAGCTACAAGCATGGGGGCTGCAGGCCGCTGCCTGGCCCTGGTGCTACCCTGGTGCCTTTCCTGTGCCTCCGTCCCTAGTACTAAGGGGAGCTGTTTCTGTCTGGAGAGCCCTGAGGAAAGCAGATGTCCTCAGTGCCCACAGCCACCCTTCCAGGTTGTTCCGGAGGAGAGCTGGTGGCCGCCCATAGTTTAGTGAGGACAGGTTGGGCTGGCTCGGGACAGCAGGTGGGACACCTCATGGAAGTTCTCAGGGGAGATCTCTGGTGCCTGGATCTCCAGCACATAAGGGTCCAGAACGATCCAGATGCCCCACGGCTGACTTGCCTTTGCGGAAGAGAGACACAAGTCAGAATAGAGGTGTAGAGCAAGGCAGGCCACACCCGGGCCACCGCCTCCGAGCTCAGTGAAGCTGCTTGCTACACAGCCTCGCCTGTCCTCCCATGTGGCATCTATGGATGCTGGCAGGCCACAACAGCAAAATTGAGCAGCCTCAGCATGGAGCCTGGGAGCCGGCCATACGTCCGCACAGACACTCAGGCTGGCGGTACCCGGAAGAGGCTCCTGTCTGTTCTGGGTGCCATTCACACCTGCAGAGAAGCTGTTTGCTGACTGGGGCCTCAGTCCCTCTCGATTTGTCCTCTGCTGTCCCTGCACTTCTCACTGTGAACCCTCCCTGGGGCTTTGAATCTGGCCTCTGGCCTCCCCTCTGTTCGCTGCTTGCATCTGGGCAGAGATGAAGGACTGGTGCTTAGAGCTTTCCCACTGGGCCCTGGCCTGGCCTTTCAGGCATCCACAGTCTGATTCCGTGTCCCCAGTCCCATCCAAAGCCCCCCACCACTCCCCTGCCCTGGAGGCAGGCCCTGCCCAGACCCCGGCCTCACTGCCGCCTCCATACACCTGCTGCAAAGGGGCTCCTTCCTCTGCTGGGTACCCACACATGGTAGTTGCTGATGTGCCCCGTGACACCTCGCCAGTGATGCCACATCTGCTTCAGGGCCTGTCCCCTTCCTCTCTCAGCGAGTAACCCTCTCTCCTGCTCAAGGATACCTGTCCCCTCTCCTGGGGTTTCCCTGGGCCACGGCTCTTCAGGACTGGACACTCGGCCTCATTCACCCCTGTGTCTTCCCTTGTACCCGCACTTTCTGACAATTTAGCAGGTACTCAGCTAGTTTTGTTTAAATGGATTGAAATACGTCCTCAGTTACTTGGGGTGGAAACTGAGTCCTCTGTGACTTTTATGGGACCTTTGTGCCTTGTCAGCACTCTGATGTTGATTCGCTTAATACTGTCATCAGTATTGATGTGGGCTTATGTTCGTGCCGGATGCTAGCAGACGCATTCTGTCCTTGTGAGTAAGAATATTCACGGGCGCCCGGGGGGCCCGGTTGGTTGAGTGTCCCGACTCTTGGCTTCAGCTCAGGTCATGATCTCAGAGTTGTGCAGTCAGGTCCCACATGGGGCTCCGCCCTCACCTGGAGCCTTTAAGACTCTCCCTCTGTGCCAACTCTGCTTCCACGTGGGCGCTTTCCCTCTCTCTAATTAAAAAAAAAAAAAAATTAAAAATAAGGAATCTTCAAATAAAGTTTTTTTTCTATAGAAGAAACAAATCTCAGGATGGAATTTTCATTTTAGCTTTCTGTTTCAAACCCCATTCCACGGATTGGCAGAAATGTACCCTGGCTTGAGGGGGGTAGGTGTCCCTGAGATGTCCTTGTCCCTCTCTCTATGCCTGTGGTCCCCGTGCTGCTCCCACACTGCCAGCCCACAGAACGTGGGTACCCCATGTAGCGTGTCTCCCCTGGGCTTCAGCGGGCCCACAGGTGGTGGCAGGGCCTGTGCCCTCTTCTTCCTGTCTCTGTGCCATTGCTCCAACATTTCACGCCTGTGGCAGATCAGAGCCTCTAAAGTTCTCCCAGGAGCTGGACATTGGAAAGTAAGAAGCCAGAACTTAATGACTTGTAGCCTCATTGCTCCTGTGTATTGGTTGTAGGATGTCTTTGGTGACCAAGATCCAGGCAGCAAGGGGGAGATGGTGGAATCACGGCTAACAGTTTAAATATTATCTCACTCCGTTTCTTGTAAAGGTTAGCCTTTTATCATTCTCTTAAACTTTTCTGTGATTGTACATTTGTGAGTAGAGCTGTAGACCTCGTGGCGGTCGTGGGTCTGACGGCGGAGGTGGGCGTGTTGCCATGATGTGCGAGGATGTAGGGGGGCAGAGAGGTGGAGGTTTCACTGAGCCCGTCTTTGGTGCCATAGGATGGTGTGGGATGTCCTGCGTGCTCAGCGACTCGGCCTAGAGAGGGTCCCGGGTAGGGGGATGGCTGTGGAGTGGCCGGTGGTATGCTGGCCCACAGCAGCAGGGGGCTATACCCTGCGGGACGCACACATACTGTGCTGCTCCCTCCGTGGTGTCCTCAGGCACCCCGAGGTCTTCAGGTCGACACGCCTTACACCCAGCTCTGCTTTCTCTTCTTTGCCCTGTTCTTTCGTCTTTCTTCTTTCCTGTAAGCCATCCACAAAATACATAGAAATTGTTTTGTTTGTTTGTTGTGCGTGGTCATCCATTCTGGACCTTAAGAGCGTGTCAGGAGGGCTGCAGAGGAGAATGGTTGGTGCCCTGCCAGCTGGCACCTCGAGGCTCCCATCCTGCTGACACTCGCTCCTGGGACGGCGTGCCGACCCGGCCAGGCAGAGTGTTTTCTCCACATGCTGCTCCCAGGGTGCTGCCACCAGCCAGTCCCTGGGGCTCTGGGCTCCTGTGTCCTGCTCTTCTGGGCAAGTGTCCACCCATGCTCCAAGGGCATCTCTTGCACAGCACGCTCCTGCCTGGATTAAAGATGTGACACGAAGTGGCATTGGGTGAGAAGGGCGTGGGAGAAATGGCTCTCTTGTGTGGCTTCTCAAGACGGGCCGTGGAAGGGCCAGCCCTGCTGTTGTCACTGGCCCAGCACTGCCCCTCCCCTGCCCCTGTGCCTTAGGAGAAAGGGGAGCCCATTTGTATTTCCCTGCAAGGCGGCCTTAATGGATCTTCATGTATTTTCATGTAAACTTTTGAATAAAAATAACTGTTTTTTTTTATTTTCTTATTGAAATATAACTGATATACAATGTTATATTAGTTTCAAGTATATAGTGAACAGCTATTTCTAAATGTTTATTTATTTTTGAGAGAGAGAGAGAGAGCATGAGCAGGGGAGGAGCAGAGAAAGGGGGAGACAGAGGATTTGAAGCAGGCTCCAAGCTAAGAGCAGACAGCCGGACACGGGGCTCAAACTCACAAACCATGAGATCATTACCTGAGCCGAAGTTGGACGCTTAACCAACCGAGCCACCCAGGCACCCCAGTCAACAGCTATTTTTTTTTTTAATGTTTATTTATTTTTGAGAGAGAGGATGAGAGAGAGAGACCCAGAGTGTGAGCAGGAGAGGGGCAAAGAGAGAGGGAGACAGAGAATCTGAAGCAGGCTCCAGGCTCTGAACTGTCAGCACAGAGCCTGACACGGGGCTCAAACCCACGAACCTTGAGATCATGACCTGAGCTGAAGTGGGACACTTCACCAACTGAGCCACCCAGGTACCCCTCCAATTTTTCTTTTTAAACATGTTTATATGAAAGGAGGCTCGTGAGTTATCTGGCTGGCTCAGTTGGTAGAGCATCCGACTCTTGATCTCAGGGCTGTGAGTTCAAGCCCTATGTTAGGTGTAGAGGTTATTTATAAAAAAAAAATTTTTTAACGCTTTATTTTAGTTTTTGAGAGACAGAGTGCAAGCAGGGGAGGGGCAGAGAGAAAGGGAGACACAGAATCGGAAGCAGGCTCCAGGCTCTGAGCTGTCTGCACAGAGCCTGATGTGGGGCTCGAACCCGTGAACTGCAAGATCATGACCTGAGCCGAAGTCGGACACCCAGCCGACTGAGCCACCCAGGCGCCCCTCGACAGCTATTTTTAAATTACCTGCTATGTGCACGGTGAGGGGCCTTGCTGATAGGACGGCCCCACACACTCGCCTAATGCGTTTAACCTGAGAATGGTGTTCTCAGAGGCTCACGTGTTTATCAGGCACATCTGGCCATGTCGTTCCTGCACTTACAAATAAATGGCTTTTCCAGGGCCTACCAACTATCCTGACTCCGGAGGGTGGAGTAACAGCGGGATGTGAACAAAGGCCAGACCAGCATCCTCCGCTGGTCCTGCCCCTGCCTGTCGAAGCTCAGGCAGTACCCTTGGGGGTTACTTTGTACCGTTGTGCCTCACTGCAGGCAGGGGACCCTAAAGGTGAGCGGGAACTTCAGGCAGAACCTCTAAAATCTAATCAGCCTTTCAGACCAGAGGAGCTCCCAGGTTTGTTTTTGGTGTTTGGTTTGTTAGTGTTCTCACCCCGCGTGGGTTTCCAGTTGCTCACGGGACAATCCGCTGGTGAAGCACTGTCTGAAACTGAGTTTAGGTTGGCTCGGGGGCTGCAGCTGGCCAAGAATGGTAGTTTTGTTCCATAGGATCATCGTTTTACATAACTGCCAACAAGCCCTCGTTAATGAGCCTTCCTTGGCATGTGAACCCACGCCACACCGTTGACTGTTTACTGTTAAATATTTCCTGTGAAGCTTTGGGACATCAGAACTGGTTTTTCCAGTTTCTGGGTCCCCACCAAATGCCCCATCACCTGGGCAGGAAACGTGCAGGGCTTAGCTTTTCCTCGTGTTTATTCCAAAGCACCTTAAATCCCATTTCTAAAACACGGGCTGCTCGTCTTTATTGATTTTATTTATTTGTAAGGCCATACCTTTTAGCCACATGGAGCTGGTCCGTGCTTACTGGTGACTGAGCCTGGGCCAGGCCCAGCCTCCTGCCCTGACTTGGGCTCCCAGGGTGACCCTCAGCGCCAGTTGTTGGGGGAAGAAGAACGATGGCTCTGGGGTCCCTCTGGTGGGAAGGTGGCCTCAGAGTTTCAGGTGTCAATCCTGCAGCCTGTGAACACGGTCTGCTCTCCTCTTAGCCCAGTTTCTCTGGCTTTCTCTGCTCACCGAGCGACCGGGGAGTTGTTGGTGGTCAGCAGGCTCCCCCCGTCTCTTCACTCTGTTTCCCATGTAACTTCAGCCAGTTTGGGACAGTCCTCTCCCTGAATAGACTTGTGGAGGAGAGGGGGCGGGTTCAGATTGTCTTCCAGCCCTCACGTTATAATCAGAAAAGGAAAATCACAAGGCAAACGTGGCTGAGAAATACTTTTTATTTTTAAGTTTGTTTTATTTATCTTGAGACAGCACATGAGCTGAGGCGGAGGAGAGAGTGAGAAGCCAGGCAGCTCCACACTGTCAGTGCAGAGCCCGGCGAGGGGCTCAGTCCCTCGGACCGTGAGACCATGCATGACCTGAGCCGAACACCAAGCGTTGGCCGCTCAACCGACTGAGCCCCAGGCGCCCCTGGCTGAGAAATACCTTAACATGTCCTGGGAAGTAGAACTTTCACAACCTGACGCTTACAACGGTACCTTCTGCTTCCCAGATGTGGAGGCACAGGAGAGCCCCGCCAGTGTGCCAGCTGATCCCGACACTAACGCAGTGCTAGCAAGCAGTTGTACGTGGCAGTGGCTCAACCTGGGTGAGCCAGCTGCGGGTCTGAGGCCCCGGCACCAGCCCTGCCTGTGCTGTCTGTCCCCTGGTCTCCCTGGGTTTTCCACGCTTGCTTGCTTCGAGCAGGAGGAAGAAAGCCATGTTTAGGAAACTGAATTAATGGCCGTGCAGCTTCTTGAATTAAAAGTGTCCCTAAAGTGCCGGTGATGTCACCGCCCATCCTGTGACCCCAGGGCAGCGTAACGGCTTGAGACCAAAGTCCCTCATTAGTTGTTTCACCTGCTTTGACGTGGTTGCGGGCTCACTTCTCTTACAGAAGTCATTTGTAAGCTGTGAGATGGGGCACAGCATGTCCAGTGCAGCTCAGTGAGCCTAGAGGAAGTGCAGTGAACAGTGGGCCCTCGGGGGCTCTGTTTCAGCTGCCCACTCCGCCCACACGAAGAACATGTCCTTGGTGCTGCCCTGTGCTCACTGGTGCCACCAGGACCTGGCAAGTCCCGACTGTACCCGACAGGGTCGCTGGGGATGGTGTTTGATGCTGAGGCTTTGTTTTCACTTAAAAAAGTGACTGAGCATGAACATTGTCTTTTACGGTTAGTTATTTTCCAAGAGCAGACTTTACAGTTTCCGTCACTCAGTCCTGAGTGACGCACACGGTTGGTTGGGTGTTTACAAGATAAACTCTGCAGATCGCATCACTTGACCTTCCATCACTCGCGCCTTGCTGTGGCACGTGACGACTTTGTACTTCTGGCAGTGGGGGAAAACTGCATTTGAAGGGCTTTTGGAGGACCTCAGTAGGTCGGGTTTGGGTGTAAATCTGTCTTCATTCCGTTGCACTTTGGTTCTTCAAGGACCTACACGTTTGCAGCGCACGTGGCACTCATCAGTACCGATGATTCACTGGGACCAGGTGAGACCACGGAAACCCACACAAGGTATGTGACTCGCTCGCAGTTGCTCAGCTGGGACAGGGACGCCCAGCCTGGCTCTTCTTGTGGCAGCCTTGGCACTTGGGCCGCTCCTGAGCTGCGGTTAAAGTGAGCATGTGGAGCCTGTCCACTGTGCGACCATGGCTGTGACCCGTGTTCCGGCCTGGAGTTTGCTAGTTCAGCACCCCGCTGAACGAGGACTCACAGAGGAGTGCTCACGGTGTGCACGCGTGTGGACAGCAGGGCCTCCTAGAGCGGAAGCTGGCACAGCACAGCTCTTAGGGCCGTGTGCTGTCCTCAGCGGCACACGGCCGGGCACACCGTGCCTGCCTGTGCTGCAGAGAGAGGCCCCCGGCTTGTGCGGAGTCACGACCTGCCCCGTGTCACGTGGCACATGTACAGGAAGGCAGCGGTTGTGTCCTTGTACACAAGCATCATGTTATGAACTGGAGCCGATGTACTTCCTAACAGAGACCCTCTGCCTGTCCATTTGTAGGGTCTTAATAGAGAAGTAAATCTCATATGTCATGTTGATACTTAAGCAGCAACTTCACTCTTTCAGTAGAAACTGAATGCTGGCCCAGTGCCAGACCTGTACTGGGGGCGCAGGGGCAGGAAGGTGGTCGTCCCGGGAGGGTGGCTCAGCGGGAGTGCCACCATGGTGACCTCCTCCTGGGGCGCGGGGGCAGGGAGGGCATTCCTGTCCCCCCAGCTCCTCCAGGCATCTACCCCTGCACTGGGATTTGATGAGTCAGAGGTGAGAATAGAGTAAGGACAGGAGGGCCTCAGAAGGGAACAAAGAAATTCGTTGGGTTCATTGAGCAGCTTAGAGCCTCTAGAGGTGGCTCTGGTCACAGCTGGGACTCCCCTGGGTGTTGAGGAATCCAGGGGGCTTCGGACAGCAGAGTGACATGAAGCCCAGCCCTTCATGGGGGGGGGGCCACGTGTGCCAGTGCAAGCGGGGCCTAGAGTGGGGACAGAGTGGGTTCAGCGAGGGGCCTGGCGTGGTGGAACTGAAGGTCGAGGTGAAGAGAAAAGTGGTGCAAAGTGTGCAGGAGGCAGGAGGAGCCTGGCGTGGGATCCCGTTTTCCTGGATCAGCTGTCCGAGGCGGGAGGTGAAGAGCTCCGTTTGGGGAGGGTCACATGTGTGATGTATGTCCGCACAGCGGGACTTGCAAGTCTGGAGCTTGGGGAGAGTTGGTGTTGGAGGTGGACTTGGGAAGCATGAGCACATGCGGGTTTATCAACACAGGGAGAAGAAAGAGGTGTGGCCTGAGGACGTCCGCTGGGGGTCTTGAGAGCACCCTCATTAGGGATGGCAGAAAGAGCGTGGGCAGAAGACGGGCGCCCAGTAGGCTGGGCGCCCGTGGGTGGGTGCGGTCAGGAGAAAGGATGAGGAAATGAACGTTGGACTTAGACCTGGAACAGCTTCTGGACAGCAGTGGGGTGGAGGCCGGTGGGGGGTGGGGGTGCTGAGACAGGTGAGGGTGAGACCCCCTCCCCTCCATGGGGCCTGGAGAGGGAGAGGATCGGGGGCCAGGTCAAGGGTGACTGAGTGCAGGCACAGGGGCATGGGCACCCTAAAAAGGAGAAGGAAGTTTCCTGCTTCAGTACAGCCTGCTGTCGTGAGTGGCTCATACAGTGTTTCCTGACCCCGCGTGTCCAAGAGAGAGCGTGGCCCATTCTTGGTAGCCTGGAAGCCCTGAGAAAGCTGGGATCAAAAGGGAAATGATTATGTTTGAGAAACAAAACTATCAACACATCCAGCCCTTTAACACTGTGACCTTATTCCCAGTTTAATGTGCTTTGCTTGGTTTAGACTTTATTTTTAGTGTTTGATAGTTAAACGGGTAATAGAGGCTCCAAAACTGCCCGTGTCTTTTGGTGGAATTTCCTCTGTTAACACACTTTGCAAACCCTCCAGCAAAGATTACATCAATGTAAGGAAAGCAATTGCTGGTCCCAGGGATATGGCCGTCGATTTAAAGTACTCACCTGCCACAGTGTGTGTTTATTTTTGTCAGACCCTGAATTGTTGTTGTACGTGTGGTATAATTTTGAGGATTCTTTAAATGGGAGTCTACGAACTGGAACAGGAAAAAAATACATCTTTATTTTCACCAACTTGTAACTGAAATTCATCATTTCCCTTATGTAGTCAACAAATCCGAATAATAATGGCAGCACCTGTGGCTTTGTCACCAGGAGAAATCACAGAGGATCCCACGTTACGTTACAGTTGGAGAAATTCATACATGTTATCTCCTGTCCTCATTTTCTCAAAATTATGGTTATTACAGCCACCGTTTTATCTTTTAAGGTACATATGGAGAAGTTACTGTAAATTACTGCATTGTAAATTTATGTTATTTTGAAAACTATACTGTAATTCTTTTATAAACCTATGTATTTTATTGTATGTATTTAATGTTGTTCTGAGAAAGAACCCATAGGTTTCACCAGGTTGCCAACAGTATTTTTGGTACGAAAACATTGAGAACCCAGCTGTGGAGACCAAGTGTGTGGGAGATACATCCTGAGGGTGTCTGGGTGGGTTTTCCTGTTGAAGACAAATAGAAAAGCTAACAAAATATTTTTTAAAAATAATAAATCAAAGTATCAGATGGCTAAAAGGGCCATAAAGAATTACTGAGTTGCGACTGTAGGAAACAGAAGTCCAGGAAGGTCAGCCCAGCATTTGGGAACCACTTTTGCTCCAGAGTATTTGCCTGGTGAGAAAGGAGAAAATATAATTTGCCACCGTCAGGAGTAGACGAGGTATCGCCACAGACCTGCCGAGAGCGGAAGGGTTAAGGGAATGCTTCGGGCAGCTTTACACATACACAAATGCAGCAGCTTAGATGTAACAGACCAGATACCCCTAAAACACACATGACTGCAGTCTACTCATTACTAACATAGTTTAGACGGCCATATAACTGTTAAGGAAACTGCATTCATAGTTTTCAAAACTCTCTCCAAAATACATCTATAACCTAGTTGGTTTCACCGGGTCATTTATCAGTGTTCAAAGAATTAATGCCACTTCTACCCATTACCTTCCAGAAAATACAAGGAGATGGAATACTTCCCAACAAGACCAATATTACCCTGATACCAAACCCAGATAAATGAATTACAAAAAGGGAATACGTCAGACCAATGTCCCTTGTGAACATAGACACAGAAATCCTTAACAAAATGTTAGCAGATCAAATCAAGCAATGTGTAAAAAGAAGCACGCGGACCAAGTGGGATTGTTTATTGCAGGGACGCATGGCTGATTCAGAATTCAAAAATCTGTCTCTGCAATTCTCTAAAATGCAATGAAGAAAAATCACATGATCACGTCAGGTATTCAGAAGAATAGGCATAGAGGGGACCTTCTTCACCTCAATAGAGAATATCTACAAAATCCCCTGCAGCTGGTATCGTGCGTACCATGGAAGGACTGCATGTGTCCCCCTGTGGTGGGGAATAAGGCCAGGAGGTCTGCTCACATCGCCCCTCTGGAGCTCAGGGCTGGCACTTGTGGCCTGTGCACTGAGGCTGGGAAAGGAAGTAAATGACATGCAGATCACTGAGTGAGAAAAAACTATCCCACTTTGCACATGACAAGATTCTCTACATAGAGAATCCCAAGGAATCTACCAGAAAACTCCTAGAGCTAGTGAGAGTTCAGCAAGACCTCAGGCTGAAGATCAACATAAAAAAGCCTGTGTGCTGAGAATTATAAAATGCTGGTGGAAGAAGTCAAAGGAAACCCAGGTTCGTGGAGAGAGACATACCATGCTCATGGACTACAAAGCTCTGCACAGTGGAGAGCTCAGTTCTCCAAATTGATGGACTGTTTCTAGCAAAATCCCAGCAAAGGTGTTTTTGTTATTATTGATATGACAAGATTATTTTCAAATTTGTATGGAAGAGCAAAGGAACTAAAATATAGCCAAAACCGTTTTGAAAAAGAACAAAGCAGGAGGAATATAGCTTGTTAACATAGCTTGTTATGTAACCACACTGATCAAGACAGCGTGGATGGGCTGAAGAATGGACACATGGGTCAGTGGAACCGAGCAGAGAACCAAGAAGCAGAACCACAAAGGTACTGCCGGCAGATTTTGGCAAAGTGCAAAGGTCTTGTCAACAACACGTGGTGCTGGAGTATTTGGACAACCACGGACAGTGGAGTCGTGACCTTAACCTTACTGTTCATTCGTGGAAAGTTGAACTCAAGTGGAGCACTGAGCTAAGTGCGAAGTATAGCGTTATAAAACTTTCAGGGAAACAGGAAACCTTCGGGATGTAGAGAGTAGAGAGTTCTCAGTAGAGAGTTCTCAGTAGAGAGAGTCTCTCAGTAGAGAGTTCTTAGGTTTCACATCAAAAGCATGATCCATGAAAGAAAATTAATAAATTGCACATCATCAGAATTAAAAACTTTTATTCTGTAAAAATGAGGAGACACCAAGCTACTGACTGGGAGAAAAATATTTGCCAACATGTCTGACAAAGGTCTTGTAAGTAGGAAATAAAAGGAGTTTCAAAACTTAGCAGTCAAAAACAAACAGCCCACTTGGAAAGTAGACAAAAGACACAAATAAGACATTTCACTAAAAAAGATATTTGGGTGTGAAATATCAAGCAGTTAAAAGTCTTTCAACATCTTTGAAGCCACAGTGAGGGGCCACTGCGTATATATCAGAGCAGCCAAAACTACGCACGGTGAAGGTGGCAAAGGCTGGCAAGCATGGGGGTGCTTGGAGGCCAGCTGCGCAGTGATGGGAGCACTGGGAAAAGTTCGTCAGTTCTCTAAAAAGCTAAGCGTGCACTTACCGCGTGCCTCAGCGGTTCCCCTCCTGGGCACTGGTCCCACAGAAAGGAAGACTTCTGCTCACACGGAACCTGGATGTGAGCATTCACAGCAGCTGCGTGTGTGGCAGCAAGAGCTGGAAACGAGAAATGTCTTTAAATAGGCGAGCGCTCAAACCCCTGGCCCATCCACACTGTGGGGTGGGACCAGCCATAAAAGGGAGGGCCTCACACACACAACAGTGTGAGCGGAACTCAGTGCGTCGTGCTGAGCGAGGAAGCCAGCCCCGCACAGCCACACTCTCGGAACGAGACAGGGAAACGGAGAGTGGGGCAGGACCCCCCCGAGGCTGTGCGCAAAGGGGGTCTTTGTGGTGATGGAGCAGCTGTGTCATGGCAGTGGTGGTGGCACAGGTTGCTCCTGTGACGGAAACTGCGTAGCACACGCGCGCCCACATGTACACGCGTGTGGAGGGGCCCATCTCCTGGTCTTGATGCTGCACCGTGGAGTGTAGAACGTTAGCACTACGGGGAACGGGGTGCGTCCACGGGACTCGCCATGCAACCCTTGCAGCTTCCTGTGAATCTGTCAGCACGGCCAAATAAAAGTCCCAAAGTAGCCACGCGCTGCCTACAGACACGCACCTGGGGTGGAGGAACACCAAGAGTCTGGGAAATAAGGACAGAGGTGAGCCACGTTCTCGCCCTGAGAAACTGGTGTGGCCATGTTGCGGGAAGTGGACTTCAAGCGGGGATCGCCGGAGACGAGGGCTGTGTCCTGATGACGTCACAACTGGCTGACAGCGTAAATTAGCGTGAGCAGCTTCAACGGTATTTCCAACGAAGGGTGGCAGACTTGAGAACAGAGCTCAGCAAACCATGGCCCTGTGGGCTGGATCCAGCCCATAGCCTGTTTTTGTACCATCCTGCGAGCTAAGAATGGTTTTTATGTTTTTTTTTTTTTAATGTTTATTATTTGAGAAAGAAACAGAGAGCAAGCAGGGAAGGGGCAGAGAGAGAGGGAGGGAGACAGAATCCGAAGCAGGCTCCAGGCTCTGAGCTGCCAGCACAGAGCCCGATGCAGGGCTCGAGCCCACAAGCCGTGAGATCACGACCTGAGCCGAAGTCGGACGCTTAACCGACTGAGCCCACCAGGCACCCCGGTTTTTACATTTTTAAAGTGTTGTGTCTAAAAAAGAATGTTCAACAGAGACTGCACAGGGCCAGCAAAGCCTGGCATCTTTACTGTCTTGACTTTCCACAGAAAAAGTTGATTGATTGAGTCCTGCTGTAACGCATCCCTCTCCAGAGCTGATGGAGCGAGCAGAGGGAGAGTCACTAAGGGTCAGAGCACGAGAACACAGTGCACACACTTGACCTCCTCAGCATATAGATGGGCACCCCAGCGTTGCAGGACAGAGTGTACATGGGGACCGCTGGCATCGACCGTGTGGTGGTCCTAGTGCCAGCCAGTCTCAGACCGTGGAGGCTGTCAGTCTGCTTTCTGACCACAGCAGAAGTGAGCTGGAAACCAACAGTAACACAAAAATTGAAACTCCCAATTATTTGCAAATTAAATAGCATAGCTCTGACTAATTCATGGGTGGGAGTAGAACTCACAGTAGATATGAAATAATCTGAATGACAGTGAAAATGGTAATATTGAAGTTTGCAGATGAAGCTAAAAGCTGTTCTTAGCAGGAAATGTACAGCATCGAATGAATATGTTGGGAAAGAAGGAAGGCTGAGAGCCCGTGGTGTGAGTTGACGTCTCTGTAAATTAGAAATGAGCAGGGGTGCCTGGCGGGCTCAGTTGGTTGAGCGTCTGGCTCTTGATTTCAGTTCAGGTCATGATCTCCCGGTTTGTGGGATCAGGCCTCGCATTGGGCTCTGCGCTGACTGCTTGGGATTCTCTCTCTCCCTCTCTCTCTCTCAGAATAAATAAACATTAAAAAAAGAGAAATGAGCAGATCAAACCCAAAGAGTGTGACAGGAAGATCATAAGAGCAACTGTCAATAGGAAATCATAGGAAAGGAGAAAGCATAAACGGCCCATTGGAGCGGCATTTACAGGTCATGTGGGCACTAAGGAGACAATGAGAGGGTATTATGAACAGCATTACACCAATGAATTTGGAAGGTTAGGTAAAATGACGTACTCCTCGAAAAATACAGTCTATTTAGTAAGACTGAAACAGGAAGAAATAGAGAATCCAAATGGTTCTAAATCGGTTGAAGACATTGACCCTGAATCAGGCAACCACAAATCCCGATGGCTCCTAGCGAACGTCCCTAACACCTAAGGAGGAAGCAGCATCACTAATCCAACTTCTCTTAATGAATCCAGCAAAACCTTGGTACCAGAGACAAAAACAAATGAAAATTATAGGCCATTCTCTTTCATGAAATTGAATTCAAGACTTCCAGATAAAATACTAGCAAATTAAATCTGGCAATATGTAAAACTGATACAGAGTTGATTTAACATTTGAAACCAGTATGATTCACTGTAGCACAATAAATAAGAAAAAGCATATGGTTTTGTTAATGGATGCAGTAACAGTATGTGATTCAATTCAGTACCTGTTCATGATAAAACCCTCAGTCCACTAGGGTTAGAAGGGCACTTCCTTAATCGAGTCAAGATTAAAATCCACGGCAGAAATCACACTTAATGGTTAAATATTGAAAGATTTTCCTCTCTAGTGGGCGTGAGTGTGGGATACCTTCCTTCACCATGTCTGTTGAATTGGAAGCCATGGCCAGAAAAGTCAGAAGAAAGAAATACAAGGTGTAGGGTTTGGAAGAAATAAATAAAACTTGTCATCGTTGACAGATGACATGATTATGTGAATGGAAAATCACATCTACAGAACCATCGTTAGAAGTAATAAGCAGATTTTACAGGTGCTAGATTCAAAGCATACACAACCCAACTGTATTCTGTAAAACAATACCAGGTAAAAATAACACCCCAATTTTATGTGTATACTAACCTCAAAGAAAAAACAAGGATAGGAAAAAACAAAAGTTGTATAAAATCTCTACATGGACAGGCACAAAACATTTCTGAAAAAACCTAGCTTGAAGAAGACTCACCATTTAAAGGTGTCTGTGGTCCCCAAAGTCATGTTAGAATCTGTGCGTTTCCTGCACAAAGTGCGTGCAGTGGCACACGGGAGGGCAGTGAGGACAGCCTTCACGCTCACAGCATGAGACAGCTTCACAAGCAGTGTCACCATAAGCCAGAACCTATGCTGCCTGATTCATTTCTGTAAATTCACAAGCAAGTAAAACCAGTGACAATTTGAGAGGCTGGTGGGTGCTTACTGTTTGGGGGCAGTAGGGGTGACAGGGAGGCCACCAGGGCTTCCTTATGCTGGCAGCATGTGCTTTGTCTCCCAGGTGTTGGTTACACGGTTTGTGAAAATCCAAGTGGTACATGTAGGATCTGTGCTTTGGGGCTGGCATAGCTCATGTATAATTGGGATGTATGATCAAGTACACAAGGGATGAGCACAAGACATGAACAAGAATTGATTCCATTACAGAAAAATCTGCCCAGTTAGAGAATTTCTCCCGGCGCCTGGAGAAAATACATAACATCTGTGTTAGGCACATTGCCCATTGGTCTGCCATTGAGTAGGCGCTGTGGTCTGAGCGTTGGGGTGAGGCCCACGGTGCCGGGGCCAGGGTGAGGAAGCTGAGGACTGCTCACAGTCTGCAAGGTCGAGGCAGAGAAGAGGGGGCGTTTTAGACCGAAGTGGTCCCGTGGCACACTGTCCAGTTGGGAGGGCTTAGCTGCATGTGGCCCTGAGCACTCGAAGTGGGGACAGTGCATCTGAGAAGCTGACTGAGTTTGGTTTGTGGTTCATTTAAATTCAAATATCACACATGGCTCCTGGCGGCCAGCTCTGGTGGTGCAGTTCTAGATGGACAGCTACAGCGTGTGCGTAGATGAGGGAGTGCAAGGGCTCGATGCACTGAACACGCAGTGATGATGGAGGGTTCCTGAAGGGCAGTGAGGTAGGTCGCGTGTCGGGGAACGGCCGGCCAGCACAGGCCTCGGCTGGAGAAGCCTGTAGAGCAGGGAGTGAGGACCCCCACCTTGAATTAATCAGCGTCACCGCAGCCCCACAAACCTCTGCTGTGGTGGCTCATTTTAGGACAACTTCAAAAGCAGTGCTATACAACAAATACATTTTCTTTTTTTAAAACGTTTATTTATTTTGAGAGAGCGTATGTGTGCACACGTAAGCCAGGGGGAGGAAGAGGAGGGGAGAGAGAATTCGACTCCACGCTCAGCAGTGAGCCCAACGCAAAGCTCCATATTACAACTGTGAGATCATGACCTGAGCCGAGATCAAGAGTTGGATGCTTAACTGACTGAGCCACCCAGGCGCCCCAACAAATACACTTTCATTAAACCTTAGATTAACTCGAGGGTAATCACAGTTGGTGATGACTTTCTTAAAATGATCTTAAAATGATCAATAAGTGAAGTGAACCCTTAAAAAGGAGTTAAAATGTCTTTGATTTATTTCGTGGTTGATTTTGGTTTTATGAACTCTATTAGAGATGCAGTGACATTTAAAATAGCCACCATTGGGGGCGCCTCGGTGGCTCAGTCAGTTGAGTGGCCGACTTCAGCTCAGGTCATGATCTCGCAGTTTGTGGTTTTGAGCCCCGCGTCGGGCACTGTGCGGACAGCTCGGAGCCTGCAGCTTGCTTCGGATTTTGTGCCTCCTTCTCTGTCTCTGCCCCTTCCCCACTCATGCTCTGTCTCTCTCTCTCTCTCTCTCTTTAAATTTAAATAAACTTGGGGCACCTGCATGGCTTAGTCTGTTAAGCATCCGACTTCGGCTCAGGTCATGATCTCGCAGTTCGTGGGTTCAAGCCCCGCGTCAGGCTCTGTGCTGACAGCTCAGAGCCTGGAGCCTGCTGCCGATTCTGTGTCTCCCTCTCTCTCTGCCCCTCCCCCACTCACGCTTTCTCGGTCTCTCTCAAAAATAAATAAAACATTAAAAAAAATTTTAAATAGCTGCTGTCGAATTGGAGCAGCCTAGGTCAACCAGACACCTACAGATTTAGTGGAGCTGACCTTGACCAAACCACGTGGACATGTGCTTAGGTGTAAGCTCAGCTGTGTGCGTTCAGCACAAGCCAAGAATGCCAGAACCGTGAGCGGCGGCAGGCTCGCACCGAACGCAAGAGCCCGCCTGTAGCACAGCCACAGCCAAGCACGGTGAGTGTGTGTGATGTCAGGGTAGATCTGGCAACGAAAAGAGAAATTTAGATTCGTATGACCTTAGTTTGTGAAAAGTTACTCACCAGCCCTGTGCGGTAATACCTATAATTGGAACAACTGAGTGTGATTTTTTAAGAATGCAGTGAACTCATCAGTGTCTCAAACGATACTCTCTTGGCCTCTCTTCCTTTGCCTTCGCTTTTAAAGAAACTCAGAGGCGAGTGAGTACCCCTGAAGGAGACGACCTTGCAGGGTCTCCTGGTGAACCGCAGCTCTGACACGTGAAGGAGCCGTTCCGAGTCGTAGCCCGGTGGGCGACGTACGCACAGGCCCGGGCAGATGCCTGAGGTGTGCACAGCGGGTGTGCGAGTGAGCACGCACACTCACGGGTGCCGCTGCCTGTCACGTCCCCCTGAGCAGCAGAGTGAGCGCACGGCGCTGAGGGGCAGCGTCCGCTTCCCCACACGCGTGACCCCTTCTTTACGTTCTCCGTGTGCCCCCACAGCTTGACTACATCGACGCCCGAGCCGTGCAGCTTGGCTCCCTGCTGGTCCGCGGCCTTACCACTTTGGTCTTGGTCAACAGCGCGTGCGGCTTTCCCTGGAGGATGAGCGACTTCATGCCCTGGAACGTGTTTGACGGGAAGCTCTTCCATCAGAAGTACCTGCAGTCGGAGAAGGGGTGCACCGTGGAGGCTCTGGTGGAACAAAACGTGAGTCCGTGGTGCTTTCCCATTCAGAAATAACGAACAGGCTTGGTCAGGTCTCAGAGGCGTCATCGGGCTCAGAGTCCTCGGCCAGACGTCCGTTCTGTCTGTCCCAGCGGCCACCTCAGTGAGGAAGGCACACACGCGTCCCAGAAACGTCCCACTGGAGGGGGCCCGCATTCCCACCCGGGATCTTACACCGGTAGCACAGATGCCGCTTACCTTGTGCAAAGCACTGCTCCTCCAACCCAGAAAGCCAGAAGCGCGGGATGGGAGGCCTGAGGCCTCGGGGCCAGCGTACATCCTCGCCTCCCCTGAAGTACCACCGTGGGGCTCGAGTCCCCCAGACTCCCGCTGAGGGAGAGCGCGGAGCACCCGGTCCAGCACAGCCCGTTTTCAAGTGCTTTCTCTCCTTTACCCTTTTTGAGTGAAGAAGAAAGGTTTGTCCAGAGGCGACCAACCCGATGTGTATTACCTGCAAGTGTTCCCCGAAGGCTGTGGTTTAGTCAGGGACGCGGGCTGCTGTCCTGCTCCATGAGTGCAAGTGCTCCGTGGTTCCCGGGGGGTCTCCACACGAGGCCCCTGCCAGGCTCACGTGCAGTGTGCATGGGTAGCCGCAAGGGTGCGTGAGAGTGCGGGGTCCCAGGAGGGCTCCCCAGCTGTGAGGACGACGAACGCTGAGCTTCGCATCAGATAGGAGACGTTTGGAGAGGTGCTGCCACCTCCGTCCCTCACGCGAACAAAACCAGGGCACCCTAGGGGTTCAGGGGTTCAGGACTGAGAAGCAGTCTGGAAATGTTATGTGCAGCAGCGGTGGGGGAGCAGGGAAGGGCACTGCTCAGATCTGACTTGTCACCGTGTGCGGAACCGATGTAGGAGCAGAGCAGAGCCGACTGCAGCCACCACCCGTGAGCCCCCAGTCGTGGCCCCCTGTCTGATGTGGTCGCACACCAGGTGATCGCACTTGCGGTTTAAAACAAGTCGGGGCAGATGGGGCCGCGTGTCAGCAGTAAATGAGGCAGCACGGAGGGGCGAGTCTGCCCGAGAGCGGTCACCGGTCAGATGACGGGCCCAGGTTTGTTAGGGAGGACCCCCCTGTGGCGGCCCAGATTCACCACAGAGCTCGGAGACCTTTTGGCAGTGACTATCGAACCCGTGAGACCAGAGGGTGTAGTGCTCCCTCAGGAGAGTGTCGGTTTTCTGAGAAGCTCTCGTTAAGTTCCAGCCTTGAAGGGAGTGCTCGCCCAGTGTTCTCGGACACCGTGGTCACTGTTGTTGTTTCCAGAGGGCGCGCACGGGCCTGACGCTGCTCACGCTGTCTGCTCTGTCCGCAGAGGTCCCGGCTGACCAAGTTCCACGCGCTGAAGTCGGTCGTGTGCAAGGCCTGCGTGAGGGAGAACCGGCGCATCGTCAGCAGGCAGCACTGGCACTCCCCCCAGCCAGGTGGGCACCGGGCCAGGCCGCGCCGTGCAGCCTGCCACCCGCTGGCTGCTGAGATCGGGAGAAAGCGCACGCTTAACGCCGCAGGGTGCCACCCAGCCTTTTAAATCCTGGTCCCTTGAGGAAAGGCATCTCAGATGCGTTCTGCGTATCCCGTGACCGAGAGCTCCACTGTGGGCCCGTACTCTCCCCTCTCCTCTCCACGGCTCCCTGCAGCCAGACGCTGCTTGCGTGGCATTTGCCTGACCAAAGTTGTTTCTCCTCCCAGTAAAAGTACGTTAGGAACATTTAGCATATAAAGAAAACAGATTTTAAAAAGGAAGCGTCAATAATGTGTGTTCCGTCCCCTAAAGATAGCAGATGTTGGCAGATGATTTTTTGCAGTATTTTTCTGTGCTTCTACCTCACTGTGATGATCTTCTGTGTGGCTGTGTGTCCTCTGTGTGTCCAGACCCCTCGCACCCGGCTCGCCGCTGTGCCTGGTGGGACAGCTCTGAAGTGGCTTCCGTCTTATGTACGTGATTTTCTTCAAACTAAGCAGCAGAGCGTACAAATTATGGAACGAAATGCAATCGAATTTTAGATAAATCTTGCCAGCTTGTCTTCTAAAAGCCTTTTATCACTTTATACCTTCACCAGCAGTGATGAAGAGTTTGTTTCGTGGCCCCTTGTCAGCATTGGCCAGGTGTTGGTTTTTTTTAACTAACTTCATAGATTAAACAGTGTATCTCACTGACTAGATGATTTTTTTTTTTTTTAATTTTTTTTTCAACGTTTTTTATTTATTTTTGGGACAGAGAGAGACAGAGCATGAATAGGGGAGGGGCAGAGAGAGAGGGAGACACAGAATCGGAAACAGGCTCCAGGCTCCGAGCCATCAGCCCAGAGCCCGACGCGGGGCTCGAACTCACGGACCGCGAGATCGTGACCTGGCTGAAGTCGGACGCTTAACCGACTGCGCCACCCAGGCGCCCCTGGATGATTCTTTATCACTGAAGTTGATGTCTTCTAGATTAACTGCTCGATGAGTTTTTATTACTTCACGTCCTCCGTCGGTGAGGGTCTGTGCTGTACCTCTAGCAGCCCCATTGCTTTCTTTGGTGGAATCTGAGAACTCACCCCTGTTCCGACCCAGCAGACTGTCTTCAGGGCCTCTGCTTGGTGTCTGCCTTGCTGGTCTCACTCTGAGAGGCTTTATGTTGTGAGGTCCGTAAGCCCCTGTTGGGCGCTGTGTGTGGGACCCGCGGCCCACAGGAGAGCCTGGGGGGTCGGAGCGGGGCCTCCAGCAAGTGAGGAGGGCACTTCCTCCCCCGAGTCCCAAGAGCGACAGACTCCTGCCTTGTCCTGTCCTTTTGTCTCCGTTTGGCCTCCTCCTGCCAACTGTGGATAGGCAGGATTTGACCCCAAAGCAAGAGCTTGTTCCTTGCAAGATACACGTGTGGCATTCTGCCTCTGTCGCCTGTGCCCGAACCGGTCTGCGTCCTGTCCTGCACGCACGGTGCATGGGTTCTCAAGCGGTGGCCGGAGGCTGCAGATGGCAGAATGCAGGCCGCTTGAAGTTGGCAGGAGACTCTGAGTCAGACTTTCTCACGAAGAAGGTGTCAGAGCTTAGGAATTTATGAGAGGAAACTCCAGGGCAGTTGAGCGTGTGGAGGACTGGGAGGGGCACGCACACCTTGGTCTGGTTCTCGGGGTCCCGGGCCCCCTGCTTACCCAGAACCCAAGTGCTGGGGGTCCAGAAGCTGTGCTGGCAGCCTGCAGAGCTCAGCCCCCAGGCCTGGGAGGCAGGGGCCCTGCTTGGTTGGAGCCCTGACAAAGCGTCCCTGCTCTGCCTCGGCACCCGCCGGTCTGCTCGTCTGTCCCCTGCACGGGGTCTCCCGGGGAACGTGTTTAAATGTGGACGTCCAACTCCCACCCCCCTCGGCCCAGCTGTGGCCCCTCAGTCTGCATTTCTCACGGGTTCTCCCTGTGATTTAAGGGTACCAGAAGTTTGGGAACTACAGACCTGGTGCCACCCTGCTGCCCTCGTAGACAAAATGTGTCATTTGGGGTTAGGCATGTGGTGGCCTCCTAACGTGCTGATCACGTGTCCCTACAGGCAGGTGGGGGAGGCAGGGATCCGGCTCCCACAGGACGAGCTCCGGGTACAGCCGGGCAGGCCAAGGACAGCACTGGAGGGATCAGGGTCCAGGTAAGAGGCCGGCGGCCGTGGGCTGCTCGCGATGGTGCTGTTTCAGCATCGTGCTTCTGCTGAAGGCTGGCCGCCCGACGTCTGTTTGGGCGTCGGTTGGTGTTTCCAGGTAAACAGGTCATTATACTGATGATGTCTGATTTCATTGCTGAGTGAAGTAGAGACAGGTAATTTCCAAGCTCGGCACTAGTCAGTCTCTGCTCCTTGCCACTTTGTTTCTTCTCTGTGAATTCGTTCATCTGTTTGAGACCCAATTTTTTTATAAGTTAGTCAAAGAAAGGTTCTTATAAAGGTTTCATGCACAGGGATCCTTCTGATGAAAAAATAGCACAGAAAGTAGCATTTTACCAGTAGCAGCATTTTGATATTTTCTGTGATCTGGCTTGTATACAGAAGAGCCTTTTGGGTGATCTAGGAAATAAAATGAATCCTTTACTTCTTGGGTGTGTAATACAGATGTCTGATTTTGTGCGTAAAACTGAATTTAATATGTAGTAGTTTACGTTTTAAATACAAAGAAAACCTCATCAGTATTTAAACTCAAAATTCCTTACAGTTTTGAAAACCTCACTGTACAGACTCTTATATTAGCTAAGGTTTACAATTTTATCCTTGCAAATACAAACATGCCTTTAATTTAATTTAGTTTTTTGTAAAATCAAAAATGTGTAGAGATTTCACAGATTACTCACATTGTCCCCCTAGAGCACAGCCAGTCCGTGTCATTAAGCAAAGCCGCCTTTCTCGGTTTGTCTATGTGGGCGTCCACGGTGTCTGCTCACTTGGGATGTTGCTAAGGGGAATGCGAGCCTCTCGTTCTGGCAGAAACATCAAGGGTCTGCTGTACAGTTCAGCGCTGACCGGAGTTCATGGCGACTGGGTTTGAAATGCCCACCCCTGGGGACAGAGGGCAGCTCTGTCAGATTCGTAGCTGTTTCACGTGGCCCTTTTAGCTGGCGAGCCTGCAGAGTCCACCTGGCCAGTCCTGCTGCCCACCGTCGCCTGCAGCTTCTGGACGGTCGGCCAAATGCGTGTAGCAGTGTCCCGCCCTGCCCCCGCCTCGTCCAGCGTAGGCACACGGTGCCTCCACCTAAACCACCTGAGGGTTGGTGCCGGTGCAGCATGACTGGGATTAAGGCAAATTCCTTCTTTCCGTTGTTTCAAGTATATTTGAGATCGCTTTTAATTTAGAAGGTAGTGCAGTTGATTGAGCTGAACCACAAAGAGAGAACCCAGAAGACGAAGGAGGGTTTGTAAACTTACCTAAAGTCAGACTCTGACACCCGGAGCTGTGGGCTCGCGTCTGCGAAGGTGGCACTCCAGGTGTCCTCTGGTTGGACCCGTTGTGTGTGCACGACGTCAGCGCTTACTCAGCCTGTCGAGCTGAGCTGCCCTAAGGGTGCATACATGCAGCAGGTGGCCCCCCCAGCCTGGAGGCTCCACAGTGTGTGGCCTTGCCCCGTCGGGCTGTCTGCCTCTGCTTGGGGCTCCTAACTCGTTAAGAACGACACGTCTTCCAGCAGCCAGGCAGAGCCGGACAAATGCACATGGAGTGTGCATCTCCCCCGTCTTCACCGGGGTCCGAGAAAACCCCTCTGAGAGGTGGTGTTTAAGCAGAGACCCCGTGAGAGGGAGCAGCCACCAGACGCCTACGGGAGGGGTGTGCGCAGAAGGCGGGGCCCTCGGGACCCTGTGTGGCTGGAAGGGGAGCAGGAGGCAGGCAGCAGAGGAGCTGACCTTTCAGAGCCTCACGACACTGGTCAGAGCCCTGCAAGTTCACTTCAGATGAGAGGCTCCATGTGTCCGTTCTGGAGAGATGTTCCCTTAGTCACCAGACCACCACCCACAGATCTCAGAGCCTGTGGACCATCAGTGCAAAGCTGGTGACGAACCTCTTCTGTAATCCTAGCAGCGCGTGACCTGTAGGCCCCCATACTGTGTTTGAAATACGTGTGTGATGGGCTTGGAGCGGAGAGCGGGTCCAGCCCTGTCCGTCTGCGTATCCCATCCCACGTATGTTTAAGTAGCAGGACCCTGGGTCCCTGTCACCCTTAAAGCTACGGTGCTGTCAAGCTCGCAAGGCCCTGGCCCCTCCAGGTGAGGATCAGAGCGCACCCACCGAGCTCAGGCAAGCAGAATGAGGGCAGGCATGCTGCACGCCTTCTAGGCAGCCCGGCGTGACGGGGTGTACGTGGTCCTCCCCGCGTTCCTCTGAGCAGATGACAGAGGCTCCCCGGCAGCCCCTCTCCCCGACATCACTGCTCCCCACGTATGGCCTGGTATGGGAAATGGAAACCTTCCTCTTAATCCCCTTTGGCTTAGGCTTGTCTCCTTTTCTTCCTGCTGGTGTCGCAAGTCAGGAAAGATGAGATAGTACGAAGTCAGGGAGAGGAGGGCTGCAAGGGAAGCCCGGGCACGGTAGAGGGGAGGAGGTGACGAGTTCTGCGGGGAGGTGAGCACAGTCGCCTGGGCTGGGACAGACGACCACCACGGACGCATTTCCGCTTCCAGGCCGCCCGCTCACGTGCTACATGCCCTCAGTCACGGCCTGGCAGCCTTGGCATCCTCCTGGCCCCGAGCCCTGCGGTTCTGCCGGGGAGTAGCGACACTCGAGTGACGATGGTGGCGCCACTCTCGGACGTGCCATCGAGGACGTGCCTCACCTTGCCCCAAGCCTGGTGCCCTTGAATTCGAGCTTTTCGGAAAAAGAGAAAGCTCTGCAAGATTTCTCAGTAATTCATCTCTTCGTTCCCCGAGGAGGCCTGCTGCAGCGGGTTCTCACAGGCAAGCGCAGCCTCAGATCCTGGACTCAGCACCCGCCCGTGGACTCGGCCCTAGCAGGTCACAGGGCCTCTAGGTCTGCCTGCCGTGAAGGCCACGCAGAGAGGGCTTCTCGCTTCGGGTGTGATTCCCCCACCCACGGGACCAGCCTGGATTTCCGGGAACATTGGGAACTCTCGGGGATGTTTGTCAGGCTGCGTGCTAGACCACGGAGAATCAAGGAAACCCTGATGGCCTCAACGGCCCAAGCCTGCAGCTGCTTCAGAAGCGCCCTGGTTTGAACCCAGTCCCTCCTCAGGGGACGCGACCGCGGTGGTAACATAAGAGTCCGGGAGTGGCGGTGCCTGAGGGATTGGGGCTGAAAAACGTGCCCGGGAGACCTCGGTCAAAGGCAAACGAGGTGGCTTGCGTTAGGGTCAGATGTCAGGATTTGGGGACGGGGATGCGGGCCTCCAGAGCACAGTCCCTGGCCGTGGACGCAGCAGCACGTGCAGATTTGCCGAGCGAGACATCGTGTGTCAGCTGCACTCAAATTAAAAGCAAAAAGAATTTGTGCGTGGGGGCGTGAGGAATTGAAAGGCTCCTGCAGGACAGTGGTTAAGCACGGACACCGTTTCATTTGCATTTTGCCTCACGTGGAAAAATGTTCACAAAAATTTTGTTGGTGGTACCAGTAGGTTTTCTAATTTCAGATGTGTCTACATAAAATACACGTTCACACGCGTATGTCACGCCTTTTATTTGTTCGGACCGGAGCATTGTTTGAGGTCACGTCATCCCCTTGTTCAGCTTTAGTTGCTGTAAAAGAATTACATCGTCTTTACTTGGCCCCCACACATTTTACTGGGTTTTATCTACCCTTGAACTCCTATTTTAGCGTTTTTTAGAGGTATCTAAGTAGTCTAAGTAGAAAGTTGTCAGTACTGCCTGGACAGAGTTAATGGGAAAAATTCTTTGTTTTAGTGAAAAACTAAAAACGCCTCGGAATGAACATATTGAGTTACTGAGACAGTTGGGAAGTTTCCGAGGCCGGTGCCTGCCTGGCCCGATGGAGGAGCGGGGAGCCTGCCCACTCTGCCGGGCAGGGAGACTCAGACACAGAGCTGCAGGGCCCTTCAGCGGCACCGGCCTCCCTGTGAAGCATTTGCTTCCAGACCTGTGAAGTGCAGTGGGGAACATCAAAGCCGCTAAAGTGAGAACATTTGAACATCTTCCTTTCTGTTGGTGAGAAATGTGTTAAATTCCACAGTCAGTAGCAAAGCACATTTGCCTGTGATTTCTTGAGCTTCTCACTTATCGGTGGTAAGGTGGTAATTCTGTAGGAGGCCTGGACTGTTGTAAAACCACCTCTGGTCATCTGTGATAACAAGGTGGGGCCTGGAAACCTCATTCTGGCCTTGCTGTGACCTTCTCCTGCCACCCAGCCCTCTGCCAGAGCCCCTGCCAGCCTCACACTCGTGGGAGGGACAAAGGCCGCCCTCAGTGGGAGAGGCATGGGCGTCGTCAGTCAAGCAGAAGCATGGAAAGCTTTGTAGGAAAAGTGTCATTTTCTGAATGTGAAAACAACCACCTTTTTTGATGGCAGGCTGGCTGTCTTCTGGTTCTCGCCTGCCACTCCCTGTATAGCGGGGGACAAAAAGTGGCCGGCTGCACTGGGAAGGGAACCTCCGCACTCAGCTGTAGGGCCACACGTTGCTTTTTCCGTCCTTGGCAAAGTGTCCTCCGTGAGCCATCTGCTTACGAAGTTCCTTTCCCAATATCATTGGCAGCAGAGACCGTCTAGATTCAGCGCAGGTGGTTGGACACTGCTCCGTCTAACAGCAGAACCGCCTCTTAATTAATTGCTTCCTACTCTAATGGAAAGTGTGTGCAACAAACTTTTGATCACAGTGGCAACATCAGAGAAGAGAGTAGTAAGTTATGTCCTCCAAGTACAACTCAGCATGTTTTTATGCATACTTAGAAATGTGCGGTTTTCGCGGTTTGAATTTAGAGAAACGTAATTAACTTCGTTTTGGTTTGCATGTCTGTTTGGTGCAGGAAATAGACAGTATGAGCCTGACCATTGGAGAAGATACTCCTCTTCCGGGTAAGTGCACCTCTTACAGCCTCAGATAAATCCATCTTATGAAAGATGGAAGTCAAGCATCTGCCTTTGTAACCTAAATCTTTCATATCAGTTGCTAAACTTTAAAATAATTTAGACGTTAAGTTCTGACGTGGGGCTAAGTGAACACGGTTTTCAGATAGATGAGTTTGCTTCTAGAAAGAGTGTGGACAGAAAGAGACCCTGAGTCTGGACTTAGAGTCCTGGGGATACGCCCTTCTTGAAAGTGAGGCGCTCAGAACAGCATAACAGTTGTGTCCTTGGGGAGAAACAGTCTGTGAGGTCTAGACCTAGCTTTTCATGAAAAGGAAAAACATCCTTTTCAGTGACTTCTCCCTGGTATCATACAAAAAAGCTCTCTGTTGACTTATTTTCAGAGGTTGTGCCTGAGTCCGTGGCCCCAAACAGCTGTTAACAACCATAAGTTCTTCATCTGTGTCTGTGGGGAATGGTTGTTTTTTTTTTCTTTAATGAGTTGGAATCTTACTGTGTCTTGCTTTTTTTAACTTAACAGCAGATTGTAACGATTGGAGACATGGTGCCCTGTGGTTGTAGAATATTCCAAGAATTGCTTTCTAATTATAAATACAGAGAAAGAAGTCACAACCTCCTTCTCGCCTTCCTGGCGGGAGACCCTGCTCTGCATGGAGGGCCCAGCCCTGCCTGGGAAGCATAACAGTGTGTGGCCCGCGGGTCTGTTCCGGTAGTGTCGTCCTTTCCATTTGACTTTTGCCGGGCCCCAGCTCAGAGTTCTGACAGCAGTTGTGTGGGGCAGGCC
This sequence comes from Panthera onca, assembly GCF_046562875.1. NCBI lineage: Eukaryota > Metazoa > Chordata > Mammalia > Carnivora > Felidae > Panthera > Panthera onca. The sequence continues at coordinate 151,210,848 of NC_138343.1, forward strand.
TGGGTCCATCAGACAGGAGGCCTCGGGGGGTGTGGGAGGAGGCAGTGGTTGAGTATCAGCAGCCTACTTTATGACGCCATTAATGAATGGTTCACTTGTTGCTCTGGTCTGAACATTGAAGGGGTTTTGTTTTTAAAAAACCATCCTAGGGGCACCTGGGTGGCGCAGTCGGTTAAAGCATCCGACTTCAGCCAGGTCACGATCTCACGGTCCGTGAGTTCGAGCCCCGCGTCGGGCTCTGGGCTGATGGCTCGGAGCCTGGAGCCTGTTTCCGATTCTGTGTCTCCCTCTCTCTCTGTCCCTCCCCCGTTCATGCTCTGTCTCTCTCTGTCCCAAAAATAAAATAAAAATAAACGTTGAAAAAAAAAATTAAAAAAAAAAAAAATAAATAAAATAAAATAAAATAAAATAAAATAAAAAACCATCCTAGAGGGGCGCCTGGGTGGCTCAGTCGGTTAAGCATCCGACTTCGGCTCAGGTCGTGATCTCACGGTCCGTGAGTTCGAGCCCCGCATCGGGCTCTGTGCTGACCGCTCAGAGCCTGGAGCCTGTTTCAGATTCTTTGTCAGCCTCTCTCTCTGCCCCTCCCCTGTTCATGCTCTGTCTCTCTCTGTCTCAAAAATAAATAAACGTTAAAAAAAATTAAAAAAAAAAACCATCCTAGACACATCCAAGTTTCATGGGAGAATTTTCAGGTAATTCAAGAATTGAAATTGTAAGGCTAAAATTGTACTGAGCTCAACCCCTGGGGTATTGACGATGGAAAGAAATCTAGATTAGAGGTTAGGAGACAAAGGCCGTCCTGCACCACACGCAGTGGCTCTGGAGGTTCCCAGAAACTCTCAGAAATGTGTGTGCGTGTTGCCCAGAGGACACGTCCAGCGCTGCTGTCTGGAAAAACCAAAGAAGCCCTGAGCATAGTCACAGTCTGGTCTGTATATTGCGCTGAATGAATTCCCCCAACAGCTCAAGTATGCAGAGCTCCTGGCTTTGTCTTGCCTGAAAATCCCAGCTAGCGTTTACCAAAACAGGAATACAGTCTCCAGATATTTTTATGTTTGAAGCGTCCTCACCACTTCCTGCAATTCCTTATGAAGGACATTTCCATATCTAATTACTTTTCATGCAAGGCTTGTAGGACGTACAACCTAATTTCCCATCTTTACAAATAAATTTTTTTCATTCTACTTCTGGTGTTTCCTATCTAAGTATTAATATTCTTTCATTTCTGCTCATTGGAGACCACTGCTGCTTCTAGAAGTTTCACTTCTTTGCTGCTATTTTTATAACTTTGAGATAAATTCTCATCCCTTAGACTAAAAGAGTAGACTTCCATGGAAATCATTTCCCCCTTTTATAATATCTGAATTCTAACTTGACAATAAAATATTTGAGGTCAGTTAGCAAGCTTAAGTAAGCCATTAAGTTTGTATAATCTTTCTTGGGTTTGAAAAGCCAGTACAGTAAGTTTCTGTGATCTTGTTATTGTTCCGTAGGTTAATTACCTCTGCAGCCTAGTCTTTTGACGAAATGTCCATATATCAATTTAAAAGTGAAAATAAAACAATATATCACTCATAAGTAAATATAGTTTCAGGGATGCCTGGCCGGCTCGGTTGGGCGTCCGACTTCAGCTCAGATCATGATCTCACGGTCAGTGAGATCAAGCCCCACATCGGGCTCTGTGCTGATGGCTCATAGCCTAGGGCCTGCTTCCGATTCTGTGTCTCCCTCTCTCTCTGTTCCTCCCCCACTTGTTCCTCCCCCACTCTGTCTCTCAAAAATGAATAAACGTTAAAAAAGTTTTTTTAATAATACAATAAATATATTTCACATTTCTTTCATTATTTGGGCATTTCACCATCCAATATGTTGGGATCTTGGTGAAGGAAAGGATGTTGAATTTTGTCAAATGCTATTTCTATATCAATTGAGATGATCATATAATTTTTTTATTCTTCATTTCTCAATGTGGTGTATCATGTTGATTGTTCTGCATATGTTGAACATTTCTTGCGTCCAAGGGATAAATATCACTGATCAAGGTATATGATCCTTTAAATATGCTGTTGAATTTGGTTTGCTGGTATTTTGTTGAGGATTTCTGCATCCTTGTTTATCAGGGCTGTTGGCCTATAGTTTTCTTATAGTGTCCTTGTCTGGTTTTGATATCAGGGTATCATGGCTTTGTAAAATGAGTTTGGAAGTTTTCCTTCTCTTTCAGTTTTTTGGAAGAGTTTGAGAAAAATTGGCGTTAATTCTTCTTTCAGTGTTTGGTAGAATTCACCAGGAAAGCCTGGCCCTGGACTTTCCTTTGTTGGGAGCTTTTTAATTACTGATTCAGTCTCCTTTCTCATTGATTCGTCTGTTCAGATTATCTGTCTGATCATGATTCAGTCTTCATAGGTTGTATGTTTCTAGGAATTCATTTGTTTCTTCCAGGTTGTCTAGCTGTTGGCATATAATTGTTCATAGTAGTCACATCTGTAGTATCGGTTGTCATTTCTCCTTGAGTGATCTTTTTCTCTTGTCAGTCTAGCTAAAGGTTTGTCACTTTTGTTTATCTGTTCAAAAAACCAATTTAGTTTTATTTATCTTTTTCATTGTCTTTCTTGTCCCATTTATTATTTTTCTTTTAATCTTTGTTCTTTCTGCTGTCTTTGGGCTTAGTATTTTTTTTTTTTTCCTAGTTTCTTGAGGTCTAAAGTTAGGTTGTTGAATTGAGGTGTTTCTTTTTCTAATGTAGTAGGCATTTATTACTATAAATATCCCTCTCAGAACTGCTTTTGTTGCATCCTATTAGTTTTGTTTCCCATTAGTTTTTGTATGTTGGATTTCTGTTTTTGTTTGTCTCAAGATACCTTTTGATTTCTTCTTGACCTACCTGTTGGTTGTTCAAGAATGTGTTGTTGGGGCGCCTGGGTGGCGCAGTCGGTTAAGCGTCCGACTTCAGCCAGGTCACGATCTCACGGTCCGTGAGTTCGAGCCCCGCGTCAGGCTCTGGGCTGATGGCTCGGAGCCTGGAGCCTGTTTCCGATTCTGTGTCTCCCTCTCTCTCTGCCCCTCCCCCGTTCATGCTCTGTCTCTCTCTGTCCCAAAAATAAATTAAAAAAAAAAAAAAAAAAAAAAGAATGTGTTGTTTAATTTCCACAGATCTGTGAATTTTCCAGTTTCCTCCTCTTATTGGTTTCTAGTTTCACACCATTGTGATCAGAAAATATACTTAATATAATTTCGATCTTGTTAAGTTTTTAAGACTTGTTTCATGGCCTAATCTATGATCTGTCCCGAGGAATATTCTGTGTGTGCTTGAGAATAGTGTGTATTCTTCTGTTTTGTAGATGTCTGTCAGGGTCATCTGGTCTAAAGTGTCGTTCAAGTCCAGTGTTTCTTTATTGATTTGCTGTTTAGGTGACATACTCACTGTTGAAAGTGGGATATTAGAGTCCCCTCCTGTTATTATATTGCTATCTATTTTTCCCTTCAGTTGTGTTAATATTTTCTTCATATGTTTGCAAAATGTATCATCCTTTCATGGTAAAAGCTCTCAACAAAGTAGGTATAGAAGGAATGTACCTCAGCTTAGTAAAGGCCAACCAACCCATAGCTAGCATCATATTCAATGTGACATCTTTCTCTAAGATCAGGAATAAGAACAGGATGTCCACTCTCACCACTTCTCTGCAGCATAGCACTAAAAATTCTAACCAGAGCAATTAGGCAAGAAAAAGAAATAAAGGAAGTAAGATCTGTTTGATGATCGCATATGTAGAACACCCTAAAGACTTCATCCAAAAACTGTTAGAACTTTGAATGAATCCAGTAAAGTTGCAGGACACAAGGTCAATACAACATTTCTATATGCTAACAATAGATTATTCAAAAGGGAAATTAAGAAAATCTAATTACGGTGACATCAAAAAGAATGAAATACTTAGAAATACATTTAACCAAGGAGGTGAAAGAGCTGTATAATATGAAGTACAAAACACTGATGAAAAAAATTGAAGACACAAATAAATGCAAAGATATCTTGGGTTCATGGATCAGAAGAATTAATATTGTTAAAATGTCTACACTACCCAAAACAATCCACAGGTTCAGTGTAATCCCTATTAAAATTTCAATGGCAGTTTCCCAAAAATAAAACAAATAATCCTAAAATTTGTATGGAACCACAAAATACCCCAAATACCTAAAGCAATCTTGAGAAAGAATAACCAAGCTAGAGGTGTCACATTTCTTGATGTCAAACTATATTACAAAGCCAAACTAATAAAAATAGTGTGGTATTTACATAAAAATAGGCTCAGAGCTCAATGGAACAGAATAGAGAGCCTCATATGTATGGTCAACTAATCTTCAAAGTGGCTCTGAGAACACACAATGGAAAAAGGACAGTGTCTTTAATAACTTATATTAGGAAAACTGAATATCCACATGTGTAAGAATGAAATTAGAGCCTTAACTTACATAAAAATGGGTTAAAGACTTAAACATAAGATCTAAAATTGGAAAACTCCCGGAAGAAAATATAGGGAATAACCTCCTTGACATTGGTCTTGTAAATATTTTGGATATGACACCAAAGCACAGACAACAAAAGCAAAAATAAACAAGTGGTACTGCATCAAACTAAAAAGCTCCTGCACAGCAAAGGAAACATTGTGATCAAAGTGAAGAGGCGACCTATAGAATGGGAGAAAATATTTGTGAACCATATATCTGATAAGAGGTTAACATCTAAATATATAAAGAACTATTATAATTCAATAGTAAAAACAAAACAAAAAACAACCCCCCCCCCAAAAAAACCCCAGATAACCCAATTGAAAAAGGGGCAAAGGAAATGAATAGACATTTCTCCAAAGAAGACATACAGGTGGCCAACAGGTACATGAAAAGATGCTCAACATTTCTAATCATCAGGGAAATGAAAATCAAAACCACAGTGAGCTATTACCTCATACCTGTTAGAATGGCCATCATCAAAAAGACAAGAGACAAGTGTTGGTGAGGATGTGGAGAAAAAGAAACACTTGTGCACCATTGATGGAATGTCAAAAATTGATGCAGCCACTGTGGAACACAGTATGGCAGTTGCTCAAAAATTAAAAATGGAGGGGCACCTGGTGGCTCAGCCGATTAAGTGTCCAACTCGATTTCAGCTCAAGTCATGATCTCACAGTTTGTGAGTTCGAGCCCTGCGTTGGGCTCCATGCTGACAGCACAGAGCTTTCTTGGGATTCTCTATCTTGCACTCTGTTTCTGCCCTGATCACACTCGCGCGCGCGCTCTCTCTCTCTCTGTCTCTCTCTCTCTCAAAATAAAGAAACAAATAAATAACTGACACCATGGGGGACGCCTGGGTGACTCAATGGGTTAAGCATCTGACTTCAGCTTAGGTCATGATCTCATGGTTTGTGAGTTTGAGCCCCACATCAGGCTCTGTGCTGACAGCTCAGAGCCTGGAGCCTGTTTCAGATTCTGTCTCCTTCTCTGTCTGCTGCTCTCCACTCAGGCTCTGTCTTTCTCTCTCAAATAAATAAAGATTAAATTAAAAAAAATAACCAACACCATGGAAATACAAAGAATTATAAGAGAATCCTACGAAAAATCACATCCCAACAAATTGGACAACCTAGAAGAAATGGATAAATTCCCAGAAACATAGAGTCTTCCACACTGAATCAGGAAGAAATAGAAAATCTGAACAGACCAATTACTAGTAATGAGATTGAACTGGTAATCAAATAACTTCCATTAAGCAATAGTCCAGGACCAGATGAATTCTACCAGTCACTTTTTTAAAGTATATTTACTTATTTTGGGAGAGAGAGAGTATGTGTGTGAGGGAGAGGAGCATAGAGAGAGGAGGAGAGAGAGAATCCCAAGCAGGCTCCACACTGTCAGTTCAGAGCCCAACACAGGACTTGAACTCACAAACTGTGAGATTATGACCTAAGCCGAAATCAAGAGTCAGACACTTAACTGACCAAGCCACCTAGGTATCCCTCTATCAGTCATTTAAAGAGGAGTTAATACATATTCTTCTCAAACTATTCAAAATAGAAGAGAGAGAAAAGCTTCCAAATACATTCTGTGAGTCCAGCATTGCCCTTATATAGAAACCAAAAATATTATAATAAGAGAAAATCATAGTCCAGTATGAACTGGATGAACATAGATGATGTTCTATCCATATGTTCTATCCCTGATGAACATAGATGCAAAAATTCTCGACAAGATAGTAGCAAACTGAATTCAACAATATATTAAAGGAGCATTCACTCCAATCTAGTGAGATTTATCCTGGGGATGGAAGGATGGTTCAATATCTGCAAATCAGTAAACACAATGCACAACATTAACAATAAAAAACAAAAATTACATGATCTTCTCACTAGATGCAGAAAAAGCATTTGACAAAATTCAGCATCTGTTCATGATAAAAACTCAACAAAGTGGGTTTAGAGGGAACATCAACATAATAAAGGTCATATGTGACAAACCCATTGCTAACATCATACTCAGTGGTGAAAGAGCTTTTCTGCTAAGATCAAGAACAAGACAAGGATGTACACACTTGCAACTTTTATTCAACAAAGTACTGAAAGTCCTAGCCACAGCAATCAGACAACAAAAAGAAATAAAAGGTATCCACTTTGATAAGGAAGAAGTAAAACTGCCATTATTTGCAAATCACGTATTATACACACAGAACCCCAAAGACTCCACCAAAAAACTATTAGAACTAACAAACGCAGTAAGTTGCAGGATACAAAATTAATACACAAAATTCTGTTGCATTTCTATACACTAATAATGAAATAGAAGAAAGAGAAATTTAAAAAAATTCCATTTACAATTGCACCAAAAAGAATAAAATATCTAGGAATAAATGGTTTTAATGAAGGGGATGAAAGACCTATACTCTGAAAACTATAAAACATTGATGAAAGAAATTGGAAGAAGATACAAACAAATGGAACAATGCATCATGCTCAGGGATTGGAAGAATTAATATTGTTAAAATGTCCATACTATCCAAAGCAATCCACAGATTCAGTGCAATCCCTATCAAAATACCAATAGCATTTTTTACGTATTTAGCATGAATAGTACTAAAATTTATATGGAACCACAAAAGACCCTGGATAGCCAAAGCAATCCTGAGAAAGAACAGTGTTGGGTTTCACAATCCTAGATTTCCAGATATACTACAAAGCTATAATCAGAACAGTATGGTACTGACACATATGTGTCAAATATGTGTATGTGACAAACAGACATGGATCAGTGGATCAAAATAGACCAAACGCACACTTACATGGTCAGTTAAGCTATGACAAAAGAGGCAAAAATGTACAATGGGAATAAGACAGTCTCTTCCATAAATGGTGTTGGGAAAACTGGACAGCCACTTGCAAGAGAATGAAACTGGACTGCTGTCTTACACCACACACAAAAATAAACTGAAAATAGATTAAAGACACCAGTGTGAGACCTGAAACCATAAAACTTGTAGAAGAAAACCAAGACAGTAATCTCCTTGACACCAGCTGTAGAAACATTTTTCTAGATAGGTCTCCTCAGGCAAGGGAAATAAAAGCAAAAATAAACAATTGGGACTACACCAAAATAAAAAGTTTTTTATACAGTGAAGGAAGCCATCAACAAGACAAAAAGACAACCCACCGAGTAGAAGATATTTGCAAATGATATATCTGATAAAGTGTTAATATCCAAAATATATAAAGAACTTCTATAACTCAACACCAAAAAAACAAATAATAAAATTTAGAAATGGGCAGAGGACTTGAACAGACATTTTCCCAAAGACATGCAGATGGCCAGCAGACACATGAAAAGATGCTCAGCATCACTAATCATCTGGAAAATGCAGTCAGAACCATAATGAGGTATCACCTTACCTCTGTTAGAATGGGTAAAATGAAAGGAAATAATGTGTTGGCAAAGATGGATTCAAAGGAACCCTTGTGCGCCATTGATGGGAATGTAAATTGGTGCGACCACTGTGGAAAATACTATAGAGGTTCCTCAAAAAAATTAGAAATATCATATGATCCAGTAATTCTATTACTGGCTATTTACCCAAAGCAAACAGAACACTGTTTGAAAAAGATATATGCATCCCCTTGTTCATTGCAGTATTTACAATAGCTAAATTATGGAAGCAAGCCAAGCGTCCCTCTATAGATGATTGGATAAAGAAGATATAGTACATATACACAATGGAATATTACTCAGACATAAAAAATGAGTTCTTTCCATTTGCAACAACATGGATGGACCTATAGGGTATTATGGTAACTGAAATTAAGTCAGACAGAAAAAGACAAATACCGTAAGATTTCACTCATAAGTGAAATCTAAAAAACAAACGAACAACAAAAAAAACCAGAAACAGACCCATAAGCAAAGAACAAACTGGTGGTTGCCAGAAGGGCAAGGGATAGGGGGGATGAGCAAAGTGGTTGAAGGGGAGTGGACGTTACAGACTGCCAGTTATGGCATGAATAAGTCACGGGATGAAAGGCACAGTAATGGGAATATAGTCAATGGTATTGTAATAGTGTATATGGTGACAGATGGAAGCAACATTTGTAGTGTGATATATAAACTTGTCAAATTACTATGTTGTACACCTGAAACTAATGTGTTGTTGTGTGTCAACTATAGTTCAAAAAAAGTTTCAACACACCAGGAAGATAAAACAATTACAAATGTTTGCTTACCAAATTACAGACACTCGAAATGTATGAAACAAAAATTGACAGAATTGAAAGAAATAATTCAATAATAATAGAGACTTTAATACTCCACTTTTAATAATAGAACAGCAGACAGAAAGTAAGGGAGGAAATAAAGGAATTAGACGACATGATAAACCAACTGGACCTAACTGACATCTGGAACACTCTTCAGGTAAGGCCTTGTATTAGCCACAAAGCAAGTCCCTTTGATACACAGTGAGAGGAAGTTAGAAATCAACAACAGAAGGAAAACTGGAAAATTCATAAAATTGAAAATTAAACAGCATACTACTAAACAACCAATGGGTCATAGAAGAAATCACAAGGACAAGCAGAAAATACTTAGACGCAAATGAAAATGAAAACGCAAAATACTAAACTCATGGGGTTCACCAAGAGCAGTGCTTGGAGAGAAATATGTAGCTATGAACACCTACATTTAAAAAAAAAATTTTTTTTTAATGTTTTTATTTATTTTTGCGACAGAGAGAGACAGAACATGAGCAGGGGAGGGCCAGAGAGAGAGGGAGACACAGAATCGGAAGCAGGCTCCAGGCTCTGAGCTGTCAGCACAGAGCCCGATGTGGGGCTCGAACCCACAGACTGTGAGATCATGACCTGAGCCGAAGTCGGACGCTTAACCGACGAGCCACCCAGGCGCCCCTGAACACCTACATTTTAAAAGGAAAAAAGGATCTCAAATCAGTAGACTGTATTTCATCTTGAGGAACTATAAAAAGAAAAAGCAAACTAAACCCAAAGCTACCAAAAGGAAAGAAATAATAAAGATTAGAGTGGAGATATACAAAATGCAGAATAGAAAAACAATAGAGAAAAATCAGTGAAATCTAGAATTGGTTCTTTAAAAAGGTAGGGAAATTGAGAAATCTTTAGATGAAAACAGAAGATAGAAATAAAATCAGAAATGGAAGTGAGGACACTGCAACTGACATGACAAAGATAAAAATGATTTTAAGAGCATGGTATGAAAAATTATATGCCAGTCTAGAAGACGTGGGCAAATTCCTTAAAACTTAATAAATCACCTAAACGGACTGAAGAAAAAATAGAAAATCTCAATAGACTTTAATAAGTAACACGATTGAATTAGTAATTAGAAATCTCCAACAAAGAAAAGTCCTGGACCGGATTGCTTCTCTGTGAGTTCTGCCAAGCATTTAAAAAAGAATTGACACCAATCCTTCTCAAACTGTCCAAAAGAAATTTTTTTAAAGACCAAATATTTACTCAATGAGACCAAAATTTCCCTGATACCTAAGCCAGATAAGAACTTTACAAGAAAAGAAAATTATAAACCAATATAGTTTGTGAATATAAATGCAAAAATCTTCAACAAAATATTAATAAGTTGAATCTGATAGAATATTAAAAAGATTATTCACAGTGACCAAGTGGGATTTATTCTGGGAATGAAAGGGTTATTCAATATAAAATAGGTGTAATATACCACATTGTTAGAATGAAGACGGCAGTCACATTCGATGCATTAAAAAAGACATTTGACAAAATCCAACATCTTTTCATAATAAAAACTCTCATAGGTGCCTGGATGGCTCAGTTGGTTGAGCATCTGACTTCAGTTCAGCTCATGATCTCATGGTTCATGAGTTCAAGCCCCACATCAGGCTTTGCACTGACAGCACAGGTCCTGCTTCGGATTCTCTGCCCCTCTCCCTGTCTCTCTACCCCTCCCCCATGTGCACACTCTCTCTTTCTCAAAAATAAACATTTAAAAATTTTTTAATTAAAGTTGATAAATATTAAAAACTCTCAGAAGACTAGGAATAGAGGTAAAATACCTCAACATGATAAAAGATATTTATGAAAAACCCATAGTTAATATCATATTCAATGGTGGAAGGTGAGAAGCTTCCCCCTTAAGGTCAGGAACAAGGCGGCCACTTTCACCACTACTGTTCAGCCTTGTACTGGCATTCTAGCTAGAGCAGTTAGATAATAAAAAAATAAAAGGCATCCAAAATGAAAAGGAAGATGTAAAGCTGTCTCTAGCCATACATGTCATGAACTTATGTATAGAAAATCCAAACATTCCACAGGAAAGCTACCAAAGCTAATAAATTCACCAAAGCTGCAGAATTTAATAAGTCAACGGACAAAAATCCATTGTGTTTCTACACACCAGCAGTGAGTAATCAGGAAAGGAAATTAAGAAAGCAGTTTATTTATTCATTCATTCAAAGTATTTAATAGTGTGGGAAAATTGGATATCTTATGCAGAAGAGTGAAATTAGACCCCTTACCTCACACCATATACCAAAATTAACTCAAACTGGGTCGAAGACCTAGACTCAAGGGCTGTAATATAAAACTCTCTATTTTTTTAAATGTTTATTAATTTGGAGAGAGAGAGCACCAGGGAGGGGCAGAGAGAGGGAGAGAGAAAACCCCCCAAGCAGTCTCCGTACTGTCAGGAGCAGAGCCCAATGTGGGGCTGATCCTATAAACCGTGAGATCATGACCTGAGCCGAAATCAAGAGTCAGATGTTTAACCAACTAAGCCACCCAGGTGCCCCTAAAACTCTTTAAATAAAGCATTGAGAAAATTTTCATGGAATTGGCTTTGGCAAAGACTTCACGGGTATGACACCAAAAGCATAGGCAACAAAAGAAAAAATAGATAAATTAGATTTTATCAGAATTTAAAAATTCGGTACAATAAAAAATAATATTAAAAAAGTGAGGGGCGCCTGGGTGGTTCAGTCGGGCATCCAACTTCTGCTCAGGTTATGATCTCACAGTCCGTGAGTTCGAGCCCCATGTCGGGCTCTGCTGACAGGCTCAGAGCCTGGAGCCTGCTTCAGATTCTGTGTCTCCCCCTCTTTCTGCCCCTCCCCCACTCACACTCGGTCTCTATCAAAAAATGAATAAAAGTTAAAAAAAAAAAAGTGAAGGGGCACCCGGGTGGCTCAGTTGGTTGAGCGACCAACTTCGGCTCAGGTCATGACCTCATAGTTCATGGGTTCAGGCCTTGCGTTGGGCTCTGTGCTGGCAGCTTGGAGCCTGGAACCTGCTTCAGATTCTGTGTCTCCCTCTTTCTCTCTCTCTCTCTCTCTCTCTCTCTCTCTCTCAAAAACAAATATTAAAGAAGTGGAAAGACAATGTACTGAAAGAGAAAATGCTATGTTTCTGATAAGGGATTAATATCCAAAATATGTATATGTATAAAACCTCCATAACTTGACAACAAAAAGGTAACAGGGCTTGAATAGATTTTTCTTTTTTAAAAAGAAAATTTATTTTTTGAGAGAGAGCGCACGTGAGCAGGGGAACGGCAGAGAGCAAGGGACAGAGGATCCCAAGCAGGCTGTGTACTGACAGCAGCAAGCCACTGTGGGGCTTGAACCCCCAAACCGTGACACCGTGACCTGAGCTGAAGTTACATGCTTAACCAACTGAGCCACCCAGGTGTGAATAGACTTTTCTGTGAAGAAGATGTGTAAATGGCCAGGAAGCTTATCAAAGGATGCTCTGCATCATTTGTCATAGGAAATACAGGTCAAAACTGCAAGGTACCGCTTCACACCTACTAGGATGATACTACTACTACGAAACAGAAAATACTAAGTATTGACAAGCATGTGGAGAAACCTGACCCCCATGCACTGCCGGAGGGAATGTGAAATGGTGCAGCCATGATGTTCATAACATCATTATCCACATCAGTCAACAGATGGGAACAACCCCAGTGTCCATCGGCAGAGAAATGGCTCCTTACTTGGCAGCTCTGCGGACAGGCTGCACCCCCGAGAAGTCGGTGGGGCAAGTCCTAGGAGCAGCCTCAGGCTTGGCTCCTGTCCCCACGGCCCAGGCTCTGGACACCTGGACTCCAGGAGAGCCCCCGCGTGGAGTGCGATGGGGAATGCCACGGAAGGCAGCCCAAGCCAGAGGCCTTCCTGTGTCCAACACACCCGGCCAGCCGCCTCGCAGATGGCAGTGAGAAGCTGGTCAGCGTCTTTCAGATCTGGAACCTTCTTCCAATGATTTCTCTCGTGATGTACTTCCTTCCATTCTCTCTGCTCTCTGTTACTTGTCTCAGAGGTTAGACACTATATTCCAGCCCTGTAACTGTCCTGTATTTTCTCTCCTCGTATCTTTGTCTTTTGCTCTGCTTTGTGGGAGATTACATTACATTTGTCTCCCATTCTTTCTGATCTTTAATTGTGCTGTTTGTAAATTCTGAGAGCTCGGAATGTCTCTTTTTCATAGCATACTCTTCTGTTTCGTGGCTGCAACATTTCTTTTGCATCTGAGTAAATTACACCGATAGTTTTGTTTTATTTTGTTTTTTCCTTCTTCCTTCATAGAATCTTCTTCTGTTTCTCTTTCTATATGTTTCTTTTGGTCTTTGTTTTTATTTTAGATTAAAAAAAATTTTTTTAATGTTTATTTATTTTTGAGAGAGACAGAGACAGAGTGCAAGCTGGGGAGGGGCAAGAGAAAGGGAGACAGAGAATCTGAAGCAGGCTCCAGGCTCCAGGCTCTGAGCTGTCAGCACAGGGCCCGATATGGGGCTGGAACCAATGGACCAGGATATCGTGACCTGAGCCGAAGCTGGACGCCCAACCGACTGAGCCACCCAGGCGCTCCTACTTTAGATTTTTGTTCTCACATGGCTGGTAATTCTTCAGGGCAGATTGTGTTGCAGAGTCAGGCATTGAAAAAGTGATGGGAAGCCAGTACCCCAGGTGAGGCTTTCAGCCATGGGATCCTTGGGGAGGTCCTGATGCTGAAATCCTTGACTCTTACCTCAGGTCATAGGAAGAGCCTTCCTGCTCTTCCTGGAGACACCAAGGGAATGACGTAATTACAAAAATCTGAGGAAGTCCTGGGGGACCATTTGTAACTGGGGTGAGGGGAAACAGTAGAGAAGGGCCCTAGAATGATCCTCAGGTCCCTGACTTGCATTGAGTTCAGATTTCAGTGCTATTAACTTGGGTAGGAAATACAAGGGAAGGAGAGTGAGTGTAGACAAGTTTTAACTTTTGGGTCCATTGTGATTGAGGTGCCCCTGCTGGCTGTGGTTGACTTTGGAGCAGAGAAGACCGGTTCAGCTTCTGCTCTGTGGCCTGCTGTGTGTATGGCCTTGGACGGCACACCTGGCCTCTCCACTCCTCGCTTCCTGTTGAGGGCGATGTCACCCCCGCCCCCAGGATTCAGTGGGAGGGTGCATATGCTCACATGCATCTTGCAATGTGCAAACCCACAGTGAGCATGTCCTCTGTTGCATCCATAGCAGTGAGCTCCTGTCAGAGGAGGCATCCGGGGGGTGACCGGAGAGGGATCTGGCAGGGCCAGCATCACTCAGCACATCATAGAGACCTAGGCGTTACATTTGTCTCCCAAGTCCTGGGTACCAAGCACCTGCAGACCTGTGGGAAAGTGAGGGAGGCCTATGCAAGTGCCTCTCTAGGGGTCTGGAAAGACCAAGTAACACGGTGCCCTGGGACCTGGGGGGGACGGCATTTCAGAAGAGTGGTGGGCAGTTTCCAGTGTTGTAGAGGTAGGAATGATCTCCAGAATACGGAGGGTGCCAGCACTGAGGGCCACATGGGTCAGCACTCAGTAAGCACTTAATAGGTGACATCAGGACTAAGTATCTGGTTGAAACGGTGACCTTTGGTATTAACAATTAGGAAGTCAACAGTGATGGCCACCATTCTCCAGTAAGGGTGTGCCCTCAACTCATTCTGGAATCGGGCAGGACATGCTTACGTGAAACATTGTCTCCTCTCCCAGACCCAGGGATACACCACACACACGCGCAGACACGCACACCCCGGTGGATATGCCACCCACACGTGTGGACATGCGCACCCCAGTGGGTATCCCGTGCATACGTGCAGACGCGCAACCCCAGTGCATGTGCCGCGCACACCCCGGTGCGTACTCCCCACACACACGCAGACACACCCCAGTGGATATGCCGTGCACACGCGCAGACGCACACACCCCGGTGCATATGTTGTGCACACACGCAGACACGCACACCCCGGTGCATGTGCCCCACACACGTGCGGACACACACCCCAGTGGATATGCCGTGCACACGCGCAGATGCACACACCCCGGTGCATATGTTGTGCACACACGCAGACACTCACACCCGCTGGCTCCGGCCAGGCCTGCCAGCTGTGGGCCCTGGGCACCTCCTCCCTGCGGCCAGCTTGCAGGACGCGCTCATCAGGGAGGCTCATGCAGTCACTTGTGTTGCAGGTGGTCCAACTGACGCCCACCAGCTGGAAGAGGACAGACCCGCTCGCGGGTGAAGAAGGAATCACTGTAAACGTAGACACCGAGCCTAAGGCCAGTACGGTACATCTTGCTTACCTACAGCCAAGACCTAGAACGAGATTGCTGTATTTCACCCATTACAGGCACACAGTACAGACATGTCGAGTGAGGTGACCTGAACGTGGTATGTGTTTTTAACTCCACTCTACTGTGCCGTTTACGTGGCACCAGGCAGCCAGGCGGAGCTGAGGGCGTGTGAAGAACTGCCTGCTGCCTCCCAGAAGCTTTGCTGTGGCTCCACCCCAAGTGCGGAGATTCCCTGTAGTCTGACAGCTTGTAAATGTACGACCTTCGTGGGGAGAACGGAGAAACGATGAACGCCTGTGTCATCGAGGCCCTGCTCTGCGTGAATCTGCACAGCATGGGCCACAGCATCTCCCGAGACAGGGAAGCCAACCCGGAAAGGACCGCGTAGCTTCGGGCAGCCGCCCTTGAGTCCCTTGTGCTTGAGTTACACGTGCGACTTCCAGCAAGTTTCTTCCTGAGTGGTTGGCCCGGGCCTGGGATGTGCAGGCCCTTGTGAAAGTTCACTGTGGTCCTCACGGCACAGCTGAGGTCTCTGTGGTCACTTCAAGAGTGCTCAGTTGGTGGGTGGGAAAGACTGTTTTGTGGCTCCCATTGTGTTCCAGGGAATATGGCCGGACCACCCTCGTGTGAAGGACACATCTGAGAACAGGCAGCACAGGGAGCCCAGCGGCTCCCGCGGGACTGGGACGTGGGGCCCCGTCTCACATGCTTGGTTCAGCGGCGGTAGGGATGGTGTGGTTGGTTGGCCTCATCCGCTCTCCTTTGTGTTGTGACACCGATCTGTAATACGCATTTCGCTCTACCAGTTACCAGTGGTTAGTCTGCTGTTACAGCAAGTGAAGACCCACTTCTTTGTCCCGGTTCTCATTGGGCCCTGTTGTCGAAGTTCTACAGCTGGAAAGGCCTTGGGCACCGGCCGAAGTCTGGCCAGGTCTCCTATGGGCTCTGTACCGCCCCCTTCTCAAATGTAAGTCTGTACACCCGTGAGAGGAAAAAGAAAGTGGTGATTCCTGAGTCAATGTATTAATTGTTATTCTCATGTTGTTTAAATATGTGCAAACGTGCATTAGGGTCCTTAATGCTCAGAGCTCTTTCTTAATGCAGCTTTCATTCCAACACGTCATATAAATAAACTGAAACTAGATTCTGAGTCAAGCCGCGTTGTTACCACAGTCCCCCAGCCGCTCCCCGGGGGGGCCGGCCAGAGCCCTCACCTCTCGAGCTGCCGTGCTAGTGTCCACGGGAGGCATGGACACCAGCGGAAGGCAGAGGCAGGGGACTGAGGGTGCCCGTGACGGGAACCCTGTGAGTGCGCCCCTTCGTTGAACTGGCAGGGGTGCCTGGTGTGGCTGAGCCCACAGTGGCGTCTGGTGCGCTCGCCTGCACACGGGACTAGGTTTCAAGAGGGACGTCTGCCATATCCGTGAATTTTTGCCACAAGAATGACTTGTGTGTCGTGCAGTTGAAGATAAAGGGAAAGAAATAACGATGGCCAGTGACCACTTTGGTATCTCAGGTAAAGTGGGTTTTTATTTCTAAAGTACTGACCAGTTGGATTTAATGAGTTCAGCACCCAGAGGATTGGACATGTTCACTTTTTTCCCATCCTTTGAACTTTGTGTTTAAAATTTCGAGCTGTTTCAGGCGTTGCCACAACTTAGGATGAAAAATAAGTTGGTAGCGGCAGCATCTTCTGACTGTCACAAAAAGGAAAAAAAAATCCCTGGGGCTCCTGGGTGGCTCAGTGGATGGAGCGTCCGACTTCAGCTCAGGTCACCATCTCACAGTCTGTAAGTTCGAGCCCCGCATCAAGCTCTGTTGACAGCTCAGAGCCTGGAGCCTGCTTCCGATTCCGTGTCTCCCTCTCTCTCTGCCTCTCCCCTGCTCATGCTCTGTCTCTGTCAAAAATAAATAAACATTAAAAAAGTTTTTTTTAATAAAAAGTTTTTTTAAAAATGCAAAAAAACCCCTATGCTTGGAGAGCTGCAGCTCCGTGTGGGGAGAGGGGACCCTGGCTTGTTCCCCTCCTGGAGGCCAGGGACCCTGGTGTTTCTAATCCCTTCTCGTTGGATGCCAAGTGGACCATCCTGGGGCCTGAAGCCCATCCACACCAGCAGCCTCTGTTACTCTAGTGAAAGCTGACACATGCCTCTTCCTCGTCGGCTTCCGTCCCCCAGTTGTCCAGGGGCTCTCGGTAGAGCTTCAGGAAGGGCCCCAGCACTGGGGGCCAGCTTCCCCAATTTGACCCTGGGGTGCGGTGGTGCAGTGATGAGAGCCGCCAACGACTGACAGACATCGCAGTTTGAGCCAAGTGCGCAGGGAGGTCCTACATCGTTAGAGAACTGCGCCTACACATCCCTTTCCGTCTCTGGCCATGGCTGAGGCCTTGTGGCCTGTGCCCCTGTTGTCCCCGCTCGAGGCCAGGGGTCTAGGCACATCGCATCCCCCACCTGCAGACAGCCCTTACTCGCAAGCTCTTTGTGGTTCTGAGAGAGAAGATTGCATGGGGAAAGCCAGTGCAGGCATCCGATTTCTCTCATTATGGCCAGCTCTGCCAAGTGTTAGATGAAAAGTAGAAAGTTAACTGTAACCTTCTGTATTTGGCCAGCCACCTGAACTAAAAAAGCCAAGAAGCAGCCGTTCAAAAACAGACCAACTTCACTTGTTTGTGGTTTCCCCAGAAGCCTCTTTCAAAGGCCTGGGGAGGCCGAGGTCAGGAGACCCCATGGGACACCTAATGAGTCATGGCGATCCCTCATGGTGCCAGCAGCCAGGCTGGGTGGGCCTGGTATTTCCCCAGGAGACTGAAGCTGAGGGCAAGTGTGACCCAGCCCCGCGGGCCCTCCAAGGGCACGTTGGCCCATTAAGGCACGTACATCCATATATCCTTAATCTTCAAATGGCGTGTCCCTCTTAGGGGCCATTGAATTGATAGTTTTCAGTCAAACTGAACAGTCATCCAGGGAAGGAACGTCTTCCAGGAAGGTTTGGTCGACAACAGGTTTTCTCACTGGCTGCCTGTGCACTTTGTCTTTTCATCCCATTTTGTAGGAGACACGTTTTACCAGGTGCAGAACTGGCTGAGCTCTGTTCTTTTTTTTTTTTTTTTTTTTTTTTTTTAATTTTTATCTTTATTTTTGAGACAGAGCATGAGCAGGGGAGGGGCAGAGAGAGAGGGAGACACAGAATCCGAAGCAGCTCCAGGCTCCGAGCTGTCAGCACAGAGCCCAACGCGGGGCCCAAACTCCCAAACCGCGAGATCATGACCTGAGCCGAACTCGGACGCTCAACCGACTGAGCCACCCAGGCACCCCATGCCGAGCTCTGTTCTTGATGGTCTCTCAGCCTCTGGGCATGTCGGCCCACCGTGCTCCGTTTAGCCTTCAACCTGTGAGTTCCTGTAAGATGGTGCGAGACACATGCTCCCTTGTCGTGGGTCCTGTGGCTTTCAACTACGGGAAAGTCTGTTAAAGGAAGCCACCGATCTGTTTACTGAATGCTTCAAGCCACAGCCTTTAACGTACGATCCAAACAAAATGAAAGCCTGTCACATGTGAGGGGACAGTAGGAGAGTAGGAGCCGCAGAAATAAGCTTGGAGCCCCCTTGAGCTGGTTCCGTGCTCGTGTCCTGGACAGCAGAGCAGGG
Organism: Panthera onca; assembly: GCF_046562875.1. Lineage (NCBI taxonomy): Eukaryota > Metazoa > Chordata > Mammalia > Carnivora > Felidae > Panthera > Panthera onca. The sequence goes on from NC_138343.1 coordinate 151,229,631, forward strand.
GACCGGCCACTGTGTGATTGGGGACACGCAAGTCCGCTGGGAAGGGGGAAGCGGCCCCAAAGAAGCTGTTCCCAGGAGACAGACTTGTGGCAGCCGAGTGGTGACCAGAAGGAGTGGGTGCCAGTTCGGGTTACAGTTTTATTTTGTTCTGAAAAGGTTTTCCAAAGAGTCAAGACTCTGTTATCCTCAGAAACCTTTTTCCTTTGCTCTTTTTTTGCACATTTCCTTCCAACAGTTTGACCGTTCTGAGTCTGGACGCTGACTTGAGAGAGCTTACCTCGGCTCCAGAGGTTCAGCCAGCCGACTGTGAGGCCCGGCAGCAGGTGGGGGTGAGCTTGGGCCCGGATCCCGAGCTCGTGGGTGTGGACGTCACAGCAGTGACTCCTGAAGGGTTTCCCCTCTCAGAGAAACACGGATCATTATACCACAAACCTCCTCAGTCATGTGGATGGTGACAGGTGTGTAGGGCAGAAGTTAGATGGTTGTGGAAACTGGCTTTCTATCCAGAATCCACATTATTCAGCTGTGCACTCTTTCTGACTTTAGTACCGAGGACGCCCTTTTTACTGTATTGAAAATTTTAAATGACAGAAGTTTTAAATATGTGTTTATTTAAAAATAACAGTGCACCGATTATATGCCAACATTTTGATATCTCCTCCCCGCCCCAGGAAAAAGCTGGAGGAATGCCTTGTTTTACACTTTGGCAAATGGGTTTAATGTCTGGTTTTATTACAGGCAGAGCCTCAGGCCTCTGCAGTCATCTGTGGTCACGTATCGTTTTGGCTAAAGTACAGTTGAAGACCCCTCCTCACAGGCCTTCAGGTGAAAGGGGAGGAGGCCCTTCGGCCCTTTCCAGAGGTTTCTAGATGCCCTCCTTGCACGCACTTCTCGATTCAGCAGGCACAGGAAGGGTCTCAAAGCACATCGGATGTGGGCGGCTGCCTGCTTGCTGCTTGCCATCCGTCCGTCGGTCTGTCTTGCTCTCTGAATGGATTTTTCTCTGCACGGTTTTGTGACATGCTTCGGTCACTGGGACAGTACTGGTCATACAGATGAGCCATGCAGGTCTTGTAAATGCTCCTCATGGGAGATCAGAGATGTTTTTGCTAAACCACTCCAGTTTCATCAGCGAACCCTTCAGTATTGAGAAGCCCCGGACCTTCCGTGGCTCATACAAGTATGCCAAGTTCTAATTCTTGCTTGAAATCTTGGATCTCCTCACTGGCAACAAAGCTGTCCAGTGTTTTCCTTGAAGTGACAACTTCAGACCCCCTGGAAAGGGGACGAGGGGCAGAGACTTGGGCAGGGTGGTTAGCTATGGTTCATGCTTTTAAAAAAGGCATCAGAAAAACACAGCAGAAAGCTAGTGCCTGTTGAGTCTAGACAACCAGTACAGAGACGTCCCAGGCATTTTGTGTATGTTTGTAATATTTTGTAATAAAAATTTACAAAGTGGTGAATAGGCCTGGAAATCCTGCAGCCCTAAGGCCTGTCCTACACCCAGGGGAAGGGGACACAGGCACCTTTTACACTCTGCGGTGGAGGCCGAAATGCCTGATCTCAGGAACACCTTAGGGAACCAGAAGGAAGGAGGGGAGTGGGCAGAGGTGACCAGGAGCTTCAGGACAGAGCAGAGGAGGGCGGGGTCCCCACGTTTGCCGACAACTCTATGGCTGCGTTCCTGATGTGGCGTTTGCGCTGGGGACTGCAGTGGCCGGGCCCAGGGTGACTGTACCCGATCCTGCCACCCAGAGCGTGCTGGGAGGCACCCCACACCCACCTCAATGGCAGGGCGGGATGTGTTCAGCCGTAACTAAACAGAGAAGGTGGCCTGTGCTGTGACCTGGCAGGTGGGCAGCGCTCATGGGAGCCTGTCTGTGTGGAGTGCAGCACTCCAGGAAGAACCCAAGTGGGGGGCAGTGTCTGCAGAGGCTCCTGGGACCTGCTCCCAGAGCCCCCGATGCCCAGAGAGACTGGGTTTGACTGTGCGTTACTGGAGTTTGGAAGAGGCTGTCATGGCGACAGGAGGGGCCAAGTTGGAAGTGAAGAGGCTAGTGGTCGTCACGAACATGGTCCCGTGGGTTCCTGACCTTGCTCAGAAACCTGGAGCATGTGCTGGAAAGACAGGGCCCTTTGGAGACACCTGCCTATGAGAGCCTGGGGTAGGGGAGACAGGTGTCTGCACGCACCCATGCATGGCCCCGCGTCTGCTAGGTCATTCCAGATCTTGTCTACTTAGAACACAATGTTTGGAGTTGTGACATCAACTAGCAATTTGGATTTGAGTCTGCAAGGCGTCTGGGAGTCTCCTCTCCGTGCAGACTGCCTCTGGCAGGTGAGCCCCCTTCTGCAGGATGTGGTTGGAGTGGCCCAGAGCCCCAGCTTCTGAGTGAGTGAGAAAGCACCAGAATAGAGCACAAGGAGGGGAGAGAGCAGACACCAAGTAGCAACAGGAAGGGGCCTTTGCGGTAAAAGAGAAATGAAAAATAAAATGAACTTTAATTTTTTCCAAAAAGATAGCCATCCGGTGATGTTTCCTTTACTTCTTTTTTTCTCTTCGTCCACTGCACAAACTCAGACCTTTGATGCACTTTGAAAAGGGTCAAGTTAAATACCTAAAATATGAGGGATTCGGGGGCAGGTGATTCAAAACCGCAGCCAGCTTCAGGCATTTATGCAGATAAAAAAAGTTCATCGTGAAAGCGGCAGATCAGCTCTGATGCCCTCTCCCTGGTCCAGCGGTTTCTGCCCTGTTCACCGCACATTCTGACCCATCCCCTTGGGAGCACTCACCCCCGGGCAGGGTTGTTTGGCAGCTGTGCGGCTGGAAGGTGGTTAGAGAGTGAAGGTGGGTACCGAGAGCTTGGAGCCCAGACGGGTGATGGAGCCGCGGCCGCCCCCTGGGGTTCAGGTGCCGCCAGCACAGGGCCCAGCACCCAGGACCAGCCTGTGTGACGACTACAGGTCACTGAGGGATGCTTGCAGCCGTCTGGACAAGGGGCCCCCGTTGTGCCCCTGCCGTGCACTCAGCCTCAGCCTGGGACCACGTGTGCACACGCGTGTGCGGGCCAGACCCGCAGTAGGTGTGTGGGCTTAGGCTTTCAGAGTTCAGGGACACACTGCAGCACCTGGTGCAGTGAGCCGGGCACCCTCCTGGCTCACGGAGACGTCTTCTCACCCCGTGAACTGCTGCCCTTGAGCATTCTTTGTAAGTCACTTTTACTAGGAATTGATATCAGTAAACTGGCCATTTTTCCCCAAAGTCTAATAACTGTTGGAAAGAAACCAGTAAAAAAAGAACAAGAATATGCTTTTAAATTCAGGTGTTACTAAATGTCATGTAGCTTAACGAAATCGATGGGGCTTTGAGATCTGGAAGTCTGCTTGAGCCCCCTGATGGCCTAACCCCGTTTTGAGTTCACTTGCACTCCTTTTGTCTCTGTCTCTGTCTCTGTCTCCCCAGGGACCATAGATTGCCTTGTCTTTACCTAAAATAAACTTTTGTTTCCTAGCCAGTTGCCCTTCAGGCCCTCCAGCGGCTGCCATTTCTCTTACCTCTGGTCTAAGCAGAGTTTACGTCTGGCAGGTGCCCAGGGGTGGCCTGGAGGAGCTGGGGTGCAGGCTGGCCCTTGCTGTCCAAGTGAACCCCTCACATATGTAGCCCAGCATTGAGCAGGGGCAGGCGTCCTCAGGTGCCTGCCCTGTCACTGTGGAGCACCAGGCCCCCACACGCCAGTGTTGGTGTGAGTGGGCCTGTCCGGGCCCAGAGGCCTGTGCAGACCCCGTCATGGTGCAGGTCCTGGCCCTGAGGCCTGTGCAGACCCCTTCTGCAGTGCAGGCCACGGGCCCACCACAGGCAGTTGACAGAGCAACGTGGATCTGCCTCCTGCCACTTGGCCAGCCAGACCTAAGAGGTCATCCCCTTCCTCTGTGGCCCACCTAATAGCCTTGATGCTCTTGGGGCCCACAGAAATATGTCCAGGATCCATTATTGGCTTTGAAATCCTCTTGGGCCCTGAAGCTTAACCCTTCCTATGACCACTTGTGCATCTCGGTTCGGTTCAGGCAGAGGTGGACAGGAGGCCAAGGCCATGGCACTTTGTGTCCCCAGGGTCCCTCCCCTTCAGCCTGTGAGTGGAGGATATAGGGTGGGGTGCTCTGGTGCCCGGGGATCCTGTGCAACTCACCCTACAGCCGCACCCCCGGACTGCTTGGCGTGCTCGGCTTTGCCTGTGCCCGCTGGCATTTGCTCAGGAAAAGGGAGCTAACTTTAAAGCTAGCTGAGAAAACACACAATTGCGGAATTAATCGTGTGCCAAGTACCCATGAGACGTTCCAAAGCCTGATACGGGTTACGGATGGAAAGGCAGCCTCCTGGGACTGCTCGCCGTAGAGCATGAAGGGAGTCGGTCGGACACAGACCCCGCTGCTGTGCAGGTGATCCCCCCCCCCCCACCCCGTCCCACGGCACCTGAGGATGGCACCACCCCACAGTTCAGGCTCTCCCCCTGCCTGGCACATCCCTGCACATCCTGTTCATTTGGAAAGAGCACGAATGACAGTCCACTGAAACTGTAGTGTGACTTTGGGAGGACAGTGAGCTGCAGGCCACACAACAGCCCATCAGGAGCAGGCTTCGCCAGGAGCCCTCCACCCAACCCCCACCCCCACCCCACCCCGAAACGGGGCCGGGAGGCGTGCGTCCCAACTGCCAGAATGGCCTGTCTTCATTTAGTCTCCCAATGGAAAACATGTTCGTGAAAACCGTCGGCAAAAGGCATCCAGGAAGAACGTTTCACAGGAAAGAGATAAATGCACCAACCCGCGTACCTGTGTCTCAGGCGCCAGCCGTCACATGAATGCGTCTGAACGAAGTGAAGCCCACTGGGAGTCACATCTGCTTTCCGTAAACTTCCCGAAGCCGCGAAACCTCTCTAGATGCCAGCCGTCTTCCCGTCAGTGTCATTATTCATTCATTTGTCTGCAGAAAACTGTCTCTTTTAACTCAACCTGAAGCTTGGTTTTTAGAACAGAACAGTCCTCAGCAGATGCAGGGTGATATCTTCTCTGGGGCTCCTGGGGCCCCATTCAGTCACCTGTTCCTTCACATGTATTGAGCAACGACTGTGGGCCTGGTGCCAGGGCTGCAGGGCAGGAGACGGTGCCCCTTCCTGGGGTCCCCAGCCAGCCAGAGAAAGCCAGGGGCACGCTGCAGCATGTGGCCGGGTCAGGAGGGCGTCACACAGGTAGGAGTCTGGGGACTTGTGGCTCATCACGGGGATGCGGCCGTACTCTCGGGCTGGGCATTTGTTACGAAACCAAAGAAAAGCTATGTTGTTGCGCTGAAACGAAACAGAGGCTCACTATGTTCTTTTTGGGTCTTATGTGAATTATGTCGAGGACGTTTATTCAGTCAGTATTTATTGAGCACGGAATGCATGCCAGGCACTCGATTCACCACACATCTATGGTGGTGTTTGATTTTGTTGTTACTGAAGATTCTAAAGTCCGAGCGACAGATGAAGGATCGTGAGAGAAAAGTGTTCTGAGTCTTAAACAGCAGAAAGACTGTTAAATAATATCCTGACATTTCCCACCTTCAGGAAGTTGTTCCGTGGCCGGCCGTGAGGATGCCTGAAACCTGCGCCCTCTGCGCCTCAGGGAAGAGCAGCAGCTTGGCTCCACAGCCCCACTGGAGGCTCTGGTCCCCCGGACAGGCCAGCCCACATCCGTCCACACTGTCACCCAGGTGACCTGGATGTCCAGTCCCCAGGCAGCCTCTGAGACGAGCCGGTTCTGGTCCTCACCGCTGCGTCCGGCTTCCCTAAGGCCTCCCAGGGGGTGGTGCCGCAGGGGGAGGGTGCTGGCATTTGGGACACTCGGCTGTTAAATGACAGAGAGGCTCTCCGAAGGCCACCTCCACGTCCCTCCGCGCCACGAGCCCACCCTGTCAGGCCCTGAAGACAGGGACCAGTAGAGAAGAGTAAACAGATAAGGTGCTGTCCACACGTACCTTGGAACCCTTGCTCTTCCTGTAGAATCTTAGAAGACCCATCAGCCCGGGACATAGTTGACTGCAAACGGAACACTTGGGTGTGACAATCCAGTTCTGTGGGCTTGGTTCTCAGAGTGTATGTGGACAAAAGCTGTGTTCTATGTCTCCCTGTCCTGCCCCGGTGGCCCCAGAGTGCAGTCCACGCTGTGTCACTCTGCAGGGTCAAGCTAAGTAATGAAGTGACCGTTGGTACCCAAGGAGATGGGCAGGGTACAAGGTGTCCCCGAGGGCTCAGGCCAGAGGGGATGGGCTTCCTGGGCCCGCCGTCTTCCACGCAGTGCTACACCTTCCAGGTTCCCTGCAGACCACAGAGCGCCAAGGCCTCCAGGCGCAGTAGAGAGCTGGTCCCTGCCAACACCACCCCAGAGGGCAGAAGCCACCCCCAGAGAGCCCCTGCCTGCTGTCCTGCCCACCGACGGTGGGAATGTCTGTGGCGTGGCAAGGCCCCAGGGACACAGGGTGTCCCAGCCCACTTGCCGCCGTGGAACTGGATGCCACAGTCTTTGGCTTATCCATAAAATTTACTCAGCCACACGCATTTCCTCAGACCCTTGCCAATCAGCGGAGACACGAGGCCTGTCCCTTTGAACGTTCCTCTGTGGTCCGGCTTAGCCGGGAGTGATGTGAACTTGGACATCTTAACCCAAGTGACCTCAGAGAAGACACCCAGAGGTACCCAACCCAGATGCCCTCCACTGCTCCATGCTGGGCGATCCGGAAGAGCAAAGAGGAGGCCCTCTGCTCTCTCGGCACATCGCAGGCACCTGGCAGGTGTCGGGGGTGCCACCAAAGGAAGCCAGGCTTTGTTTTTAAACAAATTGAGTCCGTCTCTCCTGATTTGTTATGGAAAGGACACCTATTGAGATCGCTTCCTGGTCACTTTCCAGCTGGCACGGACTTCCACAGTGTCTCACCCAGAGGCAATTTGGGAGGCGTCTCCGGGGGGGGGGGGGGGGCTCCCAGCAGGGCCACTTAGGACTGGGGCACCGCAGCCCAAGCAGAATCTCCTGAGGACATTCCTCGGGAGGAACAGGCCCTGGAGAGCCGCGTCCATGCTGGTACTGAGCACCAGTGAGCAGTGAGTTTTGAGACCTGCGGAATTGGACCCCGGCAGCACAGACAGGCCAGGAAGAGAGCTGTGATGGGGGCAGGTGGACGCTGACCCATGCATACTCACTCCGGGTGGAGACCTGCTCCCAGCCTGCAGACCCTCGTTCAGCAGACCGTCTGCAGGAGAAAGTGTGCCCGGCTCTCCTGGAGGTGGCACAGCCCCAGGGCGGGGCTCTCCTCCCGGGCCTGGCCACACACAGCCAGCCCAGCCCGTGCCCAGTGACCGTGAGGACCCAGCCCACGCACCTACTCTGCCCAGGCTGCTTGGCCCACCTCGGGAAGCCCAGGACGTCTCCAGGATCTGCAGTCGCGCTGCTGGTGACTGGACGAGCACAGCCTGGTCTGTCGGCCATGGTGGAGCCTGACATTTAAACCTCACTTCAAGGGGGCAGACGAGGTGCGGAGACGGTTAAATGAGGAGCCTACAGGAAACAGATCACTGGCCAACACCAGCCGGCCGTGGCCTTGAGTCCGAGAGTCCCATTTCACCCCTCACCCCACTCTCTGCCCGTCCCCCGCCCCCGAGAATGCTCCCGACATCTCTTTTCCTGTGTAAAAGCCACAGAAGCTGAGGCAGGACAGCAACGGGCTGTTAGGGTCCTCAAGGAGCGTCTGTGTCCCTGGCAGCCCCACCTGGTTGGGTGGAGCCTGCTCTGCGCGGGGTGTCGCTAAGGCCCCGCAACCCCGCCACCTCCGGAGGACAGTGCAGCGCCAGCGAGAGGCAGAGGGGACACGGCTCCCAAGCGCCCTGCCCACCCTCCATCTGTGCCCGTGTCAGGGCTTACGGAGCATATGCTGCCTGTTGCTCACTGACCATCTGCTCTCGAGCTGATGAAGTGTCCCCGTTACTGTGGCAACAGAGTCCTTGACTGGCGGTGGCACCACAAACATTCCCTGCTCAGGTTTCTCTTTTATCTGTGCTCCGGAATGGGGCTGGGGGAGGGGGCAGGCCTGGGGCTGGGGGAGGGGGAGGGGAGGGGCGGAGCTGGGGGGGGGGCAGGTTCCTCCACAGCTTCTTTTCTCCCTGCTTTCCTGCCCCACCCCCCACCCCCACCCCCACCCCCGGCACTCCCCCGTCCCCCACCACGGGCCTGGCCTCTCCCACCCTGTGAGCAGGTGCGTCGGGAGTTCCACTGACAACTCTGGGGGCTGGGGGACAGAGCTGCCAGTAGAGCCCTGTGAGGACCCTGACCCTGGGCCCAGCCCCTCCCTGGGGGGTACTTCTGGCTTGGGTCCCCAAAGCGTGACGGAAGCATCAGACACCTGCCGAGGGTGTCGTCTAGGGCAAGACAGAACCTCTGCTGAGTCCTGGGAATTGAGTGCCACAAAGTCAGATTCCATTTCTCCCTTTAGTTCTCAGTCTGGTAGCCAGTGTCCGTAGGGAGAGCCACCTCCCCGGTCAGGGCTGTGACTCTGGGGCTGCCTTCTCTTCGGGTCAAGATTGGCGTGTATGTCTGGGGGTGCCGCCTGCCAGACACAGACAGATGCCATTGCGAGTGGAGGCTGTGCCGGGCTCTGGAGCCCTTGCAGGCAAAGGACTGCCTCATGTTTTATTGTGAGAGAGAGTGTCAGTCTCCTCTCAGAAGAAAGAGCACCAGGCCGTCCTGCGATGTTCCAAGATGGCGACACCATCTGGGCAGCCTGTAGAACTGGAACCAGGCAGGAGGGTCTGCTCTGGGGCTTTTCTGGGGCCTCCTTAGCACTTCATGAGGCCAGACCCTATGTGGCAGCAGGGGGGTGACATACGATACCTGTGATGTCAAGTGCATTTCCACGGATGTGATTTCCAGTGTTCTGCAGGATCGTGTGAGATAAGGAGAAGCCACCTCTTAGAACACAGTGAGCCCATCTCAGAGAAAACTCGCCGTGCCCAACCCAAGCCTTTCCCAAAACGCACTGGCCAGGCTGCCGTTGCTCTCTCTGCTGGTGGATGGCGTGAACCCCCAGGATTTCAAGAAACTATCTTTAAGGGTTCATTTGTGCTAATACAGAAAGTGACCTCCCCTCAGTCACAGGGGTTGGTGTCACTGCTATGGTCTTGGTGCCCCAGGGTGGTCATTTTTTCAGCATGGCGTCTCTCGAGTTCTGCAGTGGCCCTCATCCCTCCGCACAGCCACAGGCCCAGCCAGGGTTAACTGTCTTCAACCTTAACTGGAGTCCCTCCTCCCAACCCCCCTTCAAAACTCCAATCACATCAACTTCTCCAAGACCCCATTGATGTGCACGTCTGTTTCCGTGTGTGTGTGTGTGTGCATGTGTGTGCACGTGTATCCGTGTGTGCATGTGTGTCAGCGTGCGGGAGTGTGTGCACGTGTGTGTATCCACGGGGATGTCCGTGTGCAGGTGTGTATCCGTGTGCACGTTTGTGTCAGCGTGCAGGTGCGTGTGCGGTGCCCTCCTGGTGCTTGTCCAGCAGGCAGCCCCTCCTTGTCCTGTAGGATTCTAAGCTCCATAAAGCAGGCACTTTGTTGCTTCTTAAATTACATTTTCCTGTCATTCATTATTGCAGTTTATGAGCATGATGTTTTTAAAATAGAATTAAAGTCTGGCCTCCAAACAACTTCCAAATTAACCAACAGACATGTGCTAGGCACCAAACGGGTGCAAGACAAGAGCAAATCAAACTTGGAATTTTACCAAAAGTAAAACCCCTACTATTACACTGTATTATCTCAGATTAAAATATAAATTTCTCCCTAAGTATCATTTATCTCCTGGTTTCCAACAGATGTACATAAAAGACCCATTTCCAGGTTCCTTGTGTAGAGTAGAAAACGCCAAATTCTGGCTGTGTCACTTCCGTGTCTGTTCCAACAGTATTTAGGCTGTTCCAAACATAGAAATCTTCCATTGTTTTATTATTGAAGTATGACTGGCATTCATGTCATATTTGTTTCAGGTCTACAACATACTGACTCAGCTTCCAGGGTTTTTTTTAGTGAAACAAGCACAACTTTGACACCAAAGAAATCAGTACATAGAAAACCATCGACTAATCGAATGTACAAATAGCAATGTGAAAATCCTAAATAATTAGCCAACATAATCTAGCAGTGTGTTAAAAGGATTATACACTGTGACCAAGTATTTTTTTCAGTGTAGCAGGAACAGCTCAATATCCGATCCATTGATACAAATCACCATTTAATAGAACAATAGGGACAAATAATACGATTATCTCCATAGATGCTGCTGAAACATTGGATGGCTTCAATATTCATTCCCTTTTTAAAATCTCCTGATGAAATAGGAATCAATGACTACTTCTCTAATATCATCAGTGATGTGTCCCTGGGGACGTTCCCACCCACTTCAGTGTGTTGAAGCCTCGAACACCGACAACCCACGTGCACTTTGACGTGGTGTTGGCAACACAGGCCCACACGACGTAGTCATGAGTAAGAAAGCAGAAGTACAAAGGTAGACAGTTACTTACAGGTTATTTTATTATACATCTGGAACCCCTAGAGAAGCACCTGGAAAAAAAATGCACAGAAATAGAATTTGGCACGTTGTTTAAAAGCAGAAACGAGAACCCCTAGGAAATATCCTCGAAGGAAAGACTGCATTTATCAAGAAACGACCCAATACCGACAAGTGTGGGGAGGAAATACGGATGCTTCATCGCAAGAAAATTGGGCAGTGCCCCTGGGGGGGCCGGACAGACGGGCGGCAGGCACACACTTGACCAACACTGGGTCATGAGGGTGCCTGTCTTTGCAAAGCTAATCTGCACGAAGCATGCAATCCCAACTAAAAGTTAGCTCTTAAGCATCCAGACAAGCTCGGGGCGCCTGAGGGGCTCATCGTTATGCCTGACTTCGGCTCAGCTCATGATCTCACAGTTTGTGAGCTCGAGTCCCACATCGGGTGAGCTCCACTTCTCTGTCTCACTCTCTCCCCCTTTCTCTCTCTGCCCCTCTTGGGATTCTCTCTCTCTCTCTCTCTCTCTCTCTCTCTGCCCCTCACTCTTGCACCCTTTTTTTCTCTCTCAAAAAAAAAAATATCTAGACAAGCTAAATATAAATTGGTATGAAAGTAGAAACAAGAGGGGCGCCTGGGGAGCTCAACTGGTTGAGCATCTAGACTCTTGATTTCGGCTCAAGTCATGATCTCACGGTTTGCGAGTTCGAGCCCTGGAGTGGGCTCTGCACTAGCAGCATGGAGCCTGCTTGGGATTCTCTCTCTCTCTCTCTCTCTCTCTCTCTCTCTCTGCTCCCCCCCTGCTCTCTCTCTCTCTCTCTCTCTCTCCTCTCTCTCCCTCTCTCTGCTGCCCCCCCCCGCTCTCTCTCTCTCTCTCTCTCAAAATAAATAAACTTTTCTAAAAAGCACGTTGTTTGAATCAAACATTGGTTTAAGAAAAAAAAGAATAGGTAAGACAACCCTAAAAGAAACAAATGTCATCTCAGATGTTAAAACATATCATGAAATTATATTTTAAAGTCTACCCTACTGGCAAATGAATAAGTACAAAGTGTAGACACAGACCCAAAATACATGCAAATTATATGATAAAAGCATTTAAGTCATTGGGGAAACAATTTTCCTATAATGATGTTAAGATAAATGGGCAGACATTTAGGAAACAGGCTGCTTTTTTATCATGCGATTGATTCTAGACAGGTCAAAGATTTAAACACAATTGAGAAGAAACAAAAGAAACATGGGAGAATCCGTTTAACGTACCGAAACATGGGAGGCCTAAAGATAACACAAAACCCAGAAGCTGTGGTAATATGTTAATAATATTAATAAATGTGACTACATGAGAACAAAAAAATTCTTCATGGAATAAAACACTACCATTAGCCAATCAAAAGAACAATAGGCTGGAAAAAATATTTGAACTTGTATCAGAAACAAAGAGTAATTTCCCTAATATTCAAATCGATGAGAAAAGACTAATGGTAAGGAAAGAGAGGTACAGGATATGATCAGAGAGCTCACATGGGGTGATGCCCGATGCTACTCAACGCTGGCCGGCAGCCATGTCACCTGTCGGCTCAGGCGGGTGGGTTCCACTGTGCTTTTGGTGGCAGCGTAAAATCCATCCCTTCTCAAGGGAAGAAGACTTGGACACACCCACCAAAATTACAAATGCACGTGATGTGTGGACTAGTAACTCCATTCCGTGGATTTATGCCACAGACAGCAGCCACACACATGTAGAATGGCACATGTGTCCTTGTTCATGATCATGTTTCCATAAGCGTTGGCAAGTAGCAGTTCCACCAACAGAAGGCTAGTTCTAGAACCTCCCTGCACGCACACATGCTACCATGCACACGGCCCTCGGCCGGGATTCATGTCCTGATGTTCACTGTTCTTCATTAATTCCTTTGTCTGCAGAGGCTATTGCTCATTAAGTAACAGGCATGTGCCAACCCCGCTGAACAGAAAAACACCATACACTCCCTCTGGACCTTAGAGCTCGGCACAGTGGCCATCAAGCACCCTCACTCTAAGCTTCTGACCCCCATGCACATTGTTGTTCCTATTAGGACCCAGGTATGAAGGTTGCATCTGGGCTGGCCAGGGGCAATCAAAGGACAGGCTTGGGGCAAGTGTGACCTCCAGAATCCCCTGTGGCTTTCTGAGCTCTGAGCTGTGGGGAGTATGTCCTGTCCTGGTCACAGACCATCCTACAGGGACACCTGGCCTTTTGCTGTAATGCCCTCAGGGTACTTACCACCTGGGTGACTACCACCACCAAGAGAGAGCAACTTCCTGAACGTGGCTGCCACTAGGTTCCACACCAGCTCCACGCAGCAGTGGGAGGAGGGTGCCTCTGTGCCTGCCTGGCGTGAGCGGGCAAATGTGGAAGGGCTGTCCTGTTGTCAGGAGTGGAGTGGAGCCCACACCGGCTTCCCTGCCCACAAGGGCCACGGAGCCCACCAGCTAGGGCCCCCCCGGACAATGACCACGCTCTGCACGAGCTTGCAAGCACGTGGCCCATCCTGAGCGGCTCCTGCAGAACCTTCTTGCCTCCACTCAGAACATGAGTGTTTTACATCCCTTTGTCATATTTACAGAGTACAAGGGACAGAAACACCCTTAGTACGTTTGCTGGTAATTTGTTCAAAGCTGTTATGCTCTCCATGCATGGCAGTGGGGTTCAGACTCCACTAAGGGCCGGGGCAGGGTAGCATGTGCGCGTGTGTGCGTGAGCGTGTGCTTGAGCATGTGTGCGTGCGTGAGCTTGTGCGTGTGTGTGAGCGTGAGCATGTTCATGCGTGTGTGCATTGCGTGTATGTGAGCATGTGTGTGTGTGCATGTGTGTGAGCATGTGCGTGAGCATGCATGTGTGCACGCACCTGTTTGTGTGTGAGGCGCTGTGTGAAGCCAAGGCATTCGACCCCACGCGGAGCGTGGTGCTGGGCCTTTGAACCGGAGCAGCGGCAGCCCATCTGCCCCTTTCTGGAAATGCAGTCCAGTCACGCAGAGAGCATCAGTGGGTCGTGTGGGTGAATTCCCTTGGGGAAGACGCAGACGTTAGATCTGCACGGTCTCCACCGTAGGCGAACTCAGCGTGGACACAGTTGGAGGGCGGCACAACTAGGACGCGGTTTACAGTCGGGCTCTCTGGTTCCGAGAGCCGGCCTGATGTGGTGTTGGCTGTGCCGCTGCCACGTCCCCGCCGGGATTCGGTCACACCCCCATCATATGCAAGCCCCAGCGAGCATGCACACAGCAGGGCAGATATTCCCATGCTTTGCCTCGGGCACAGAACCAGAGCCTGCCTCTGGGGACCGGGTTGGCGGGTGGCCCTCTCTTCCCCCTCTCCCAGCCTGCCCCTCCCCCCCTCCCCCCCAGTGCTGGCACACAATTCTCACTGTGTCCTTCCCCCGGATCTGAGAACTCCTGGCTTCACAAGGTGGTGGGTGAACGAAAGTATCAGAGCCTTGGTAATTTCAGAATTCCACAACGTGCAGAAAACCACAATCTCCAAAATGAGCCACGTTTACTTGTTTATCCCAAGTGCCTTGTCTCATTGGGGATCGCACAGTGTCCTGATTTAAAGACAAACCCTGGTTCTGGAAGCCTCCACACACGGTTAGGAGTTCCATCCTGGTGTCAGGCAGGTGGGTGGGCACAGACGTCCCTCCCTGGCAACACCCAACTGCCCGGCCCGACTGTACGTTTGCCCCCAGGGGTAGATGTTCTGTTTGGGCCACGTGATCACGATTACAACCATTTTTTAATTTCTGGGCTCAGTGAAGCAGGTGCTTCTCAATAAGTGTGTTTGGTAAACATTGAGGACCCGCCCTGTGACGAGAGCGTTGAGTGTTCTCGTGGGGACGAGGAATGTGACGGGCGTCCCGGCTGGCTGTGGGTGGAGAGCAGCCCAGGCCTCTGGCCCCAGACTTTGCAGCCCCAAGGCCGACTCCATGTGCTTCATGGGATAACCTGGGATCCCATGACCTGACCTGGCCATCCTTCATCTCCCTCCCAGCACACACACGCGCACACACACGTGTGCGTCACACACCCTGCGTGAACGCACACACTCGCAGGCACTCGCCCGTGTGCCCACAGCTGGAAACAGCTTCCTGGGAGCATGGCTTCCCACTGCTCTCAACCCGCTTCCCTCACGTGGCTCCTCCTCTGAGCCCGTGGCTGAGGGGTGACGCCTGCATGTCCTCCCCACTTTGCTGCCAGAACCCTTCCTCACCCGTTGGCCCCCACACCTAGAGGCTCCGTCTGTCACCTTCTGTCACCGTCCGAGCACAGACCGGGTAGCCCGGGCCATCCAGCCACTGATGCCCTTGTGTTCTATGTGCCCCCAAGTGCGCACGCCCATGTCGCTCACCCCAAAAAGCCCTAGGCTCCCAGCCTGTATCGTATCTGGTTGCCAGGAGGGGACTTGCTTGTGGAGAGTCACAGGCCACCAGCGAGGGAAGGCCTGGTTGCCTCTGCTGGATGCCCCTGGCTGTGCCCCTGTCCGGGTAGGAGCCTGGATAGCGGCCTGTGGGTAGGCAGCAGCTTTTCACACACGGACGTGGAAGTAGGTCCAGTCCCTGCACAAGACTGGAGACCCACAGGGCAGGGCCTTGACCCCAGCTCGCCTGCCCAGAGCATGCCGCTGGCCAATGCACTATGACCTTATGCCGTGTGGCGGAGACCAGCACCTGCTTCTTTCTTCTGACCCTGTTCCCTGCCCAGCCCTTCACACGGGCGAGACAGGTCCCCATAAAGTGGGGATTTTGAATGAGTGGCGTGTGTGGATGGCAGAGGGTGATGAAGAGCGTGTGAGTAAATGCAGTACGTGTCACACGCTGAGTGCAGAGAAGCTGGGAGCGAGGACCGTGAAGGAAGAGACTTCTGGAAGAGGGAAGGACAGAAGCAATCGGGAGTGTCGGCAAGCAGACCCCCCGGCTCCTGCCGTGGGGTCGAGGCCGGTGCACAGTGGCCCTAGCATGCCTCCTGAAGGGGGCTGTGTGATACGGCCTGGCTGCACAGGGACAGGTGGCCTCTCCACCTCGGGGACACCAGGCGAGGTGGCTGGCCCTGAGCACAGGAGTCGCAGCCCAGTGGCACCGCCATCGCTGATGTGGTTTTGAAACGCGGCGGCCCCCTGAGCCTCGTCTGCCTGCCCTGTAGCTCAGAAGACCGGAAGAGTGGGTCCCGACAGCCAGGGGCCGAGTCCTCCCCGGTGGAGCACCCACCCGCCACGTCCTCTCGCCCCCGGCCTGTGTCTGTTCTTGGTGCCGGGCCGGTGAGCCACCTGGGGACACCTCTCAGGGAGGCTGGGTCCCCGTCACTGCGCTTCCTTGTGGCTCGCTCGGGCCCCTGGGGCTGAGCCCCCACTTCTGGGCTGTAGTCTCATTTCCATCCCCCTGCCGCTTCTCTGAGCTGTTGTTTCCCGCCAGGGCCCTGGCAAGGGAGGAGGCTGACGCGGCTCCATCGGAATAAGCACAGGCGTCACAATGCGGAAGGCGGGAGGACCGTGCCGCTTGGTGAGGGTGGTGTGCAGACTGGCTGTGACCTTCAGCAGTTAGCTTCCCCTCTCTGGGCCTCAGTTTCTTCAGTTTCTCGAAGAGCGAACCAACCCACTGGCGGATCATGTAAGAACCTCCAGGCCCCACCTGGCGCGGCCGGCAATGCAGCTCAAAGCCCTGAGGCTTAGGAAGGCTTGGTGTGCCTGGGAATCACATGCCAGCAGCTATTCCTGCTTTTCTCGGCGAAGCTGCCACCGCCCGCATGTGGCTGATCTGCACTGAAGACAGGTGCAGAGCCCCTCTGAGGACAGCGTCCACTCCAGGGGTGCAGAACCAGCTGGGGGCCCAGGGAGCCAACATGTGTCTGCCTCAGACGCTGCTCGCAAAGGCGGCCGGAGATCGCAGCTACCGTATTCATGTTAGAAGCACCGTATTTCACGAAAGGGTCTTTGATGAGCTACTGTGCCCTTGGGATGACTTCCTGATGTGCCCCATTGACAGGAGACATTCGGTGGCGTTCCAGACCCGGGAATTGTGGCAATCTCCTTCATTATGCTGAGAACATGTAATTCGTCAGTTGAACGAATTTAGCACTATTTTGGGAAACTGTTGCCACAACAATTGAAAGGCTGCCATGTCTAGGCCACAAACCTGTGTGTGTGTGTGTGTGTGTGTGTGCGCGCCTATGTGTCTGTGTGTATGTGTGCATGCCTGTGTGTGCTTGTGTGTGTGTACGTGTGTGTGCCTCTGTGTGTGTGCCTGTGAGTGTGCCTGTGGGACGTGTGCCTATGTGTGCCTGTGTGTGCCTCTGTGTGTGTGCACATCTGTGTGTGCCCCTGTGTGTGTGCATGTGCCTATGTGTGTGTGTGCCTGTGTGTGCGCCTGTGTGTGTGTGTGTGTTCATGTGCCTGTGTGTGACCGTGTGTGCCTCTACATGTGTACTAGTTCTCTGTCTCAACAACCGTTGCCTGTGCAAAGTGTCCATTTAGAGCTCCCACAAGCAGGCACAGGGGAGCTGCCCAGCCGGCCGCTGCCCCCACCACCTCCCCTCCTCTCCTCTCCCCTCAGCCCAGGCAGAGCCGAAACTTTTGGGGTCACTATAATAGTCCCTGTGACTTTGAGGGACACGAGGTCCCTGCCCTCTTCCGAGAGGGGGAGGGAGGACTGTGGGTCTGGGAGGAAGCAAAGAAGGTATGGAGCCCTGCATGTGGCTGGTGCCCCTGTGTGGCCACCACCGCCCAGCTCTGCTTGTCCTGAGCAGAAGACAGAGCAGGGCAGGGCCAGGCACCCCTCCTCGCCTCCAGCCAGGGGCTCTGGTGTCTTTCACGGGATGGTGTCGTCACTGCCCTCCTACGGGTCCTCCGGGCGCCAGGGATATCTCCTTCCCTGTCTTCTAAACGAGGACCCAACAAGGCTCTGGAAAGCAGATTCGCCTAAACCTGGGGGAGGAGCAGGTGTCTGGCCTTGGGCAGTTCGCTCAGGCTCAGCCACAGCCATGCTGGCTGGAGGCAGAGACGCAGAGCTGAAGGTGAAAGCCACCAGCCCGAGACCCCGTCTGCCCCAGCCGCTTGCTCTCTTCCCACAAGACTCGGTTGGTGTCTTTTCCTTGGAATGGAGATATTATTTGTCATCCAGACTTGGGGTCAGGTGCTTCACGGATGACTTAATTCAGCCCCCCTTTGGCCACATTTCCTTGAGCGCTTTTAAAAGGGGTAAATAAAACACTCAGGATCCTGTGGGTGGATATCAGACTTCCTGCACAGAACCACAGATGCTGGGCCCTGCCCCGGGTTCAGGACCAGGTGGGCCTGGGAACTTGCATTGCTAACAAGTTCTGAAAAGCTGCTGTTGCTGTGTCCCAGGAACCCACTTCAGAGCCCCAGACTACATTAAAGGCACCTGGGGCACCTCAGCCCAGTTTAAGCCCGAGGGGCAGGGGGCACTGGTTACCATGTAGACCAATACTGCCCAGCCTGCATTTGTGAAGGTGCGACCTGGAGGCCCGGTGCAGGAGGCTGGGCTCCTGCTGACGCCAGCCCCCTGAGCCACAGACGTGTGGGCGGCACGGCTGAACATCTCAGGGGCCCTGCCCTTCCTACTGTCCGCCCCCTGGTCCCCGTACCACCCCTCCCTCGGGAACTCTGGGCTCCGAGGATGGGAGTCGGGACCCCTGACCACCCTGCTGGGCCTCTGGGAGAAACAAGCTGTCCTCATGGCTCTCAGCTGCTGGTGGGGAACTGGAGGAGACAGGACCGGCCGGGCAATTTCCAGATTACCACCGGAAGCACAGTCATGGACTTTCATCCAGTCTCCCCAGCCTCTCCTGGGCACCAGGACCTAAATACCTCACAGACTCAGAGCCCAAGACCAGCCTTGAAGTTGACAGAGGGCAGGGCCCCGGCCAAAGAGGACCTTACACTCACTTCCGTGGGCCTCGGGCACAAGGACGTTTCCTTTGTCCCCAGCCCTTTAGGCCGGGGGTGTCTCTAGAGCTTATGCCCACTCCTCCCCGAGGCTTCCCCTGCAGGAAGCTTCTCTCGCTGGGCAGGCAGCCGCAGCTGCGGACTCCGGCTTGGGCGCCCATCAGCTGGAGGCATTTTAGCGCTAGGGGACTCGTATGACCCTCGCAGGCAGGTGGGGACGTGTGATAAAGAAAAGCAAGCCCCCTCGCTGGCTCTTGTGTTTGGACATCGCGTATCCCTCCTGCCCCGCTGGCGGCTCTAACTCTGATTCTGGGAGTCCTCGACAGGCCCCACATCGACATCACAGATCAGCGTCCAGACTGAGACTCCAGCATGAGCTGGCTGAGCCGCCCACCCTGGGTGCAGCCGGCAGTCAGAGCCCACAGCCCAGTGGCCGCTAGGAGCAGGGAGAGAGGGAGCCCCTGCCTCTCGGTCTGAATAAAGTGATTCGAAGTCAGTCGAGGGCTGCAAGCTACAGACGCAGCTGCCGCAGGAGACGTGGCTCACATTCTCTCGGCTTCATTTGGCCTCATGGGTTCGGGCAGCAGAGGTGTGTGCGGCTGCTAATGGCTTCACACTTGGACTTCCCACCTTGGAGAGCAGCGCTAGGGGCTATGCAAGCAGAGGTGTCAGGGCACTGCCCCCAGCTTTGGGTCCCTCCTGGGGCTTTGAAGTGGCCAGGCCTGCACCTCTGTCAGCAGGATGTCAGCCACACGTGGGGCCTCTTCAAAGGGAAAGAAGCTTTGTTGTTTCGGGAGTCATAGGACTGCATAAACTCAGAGGAAGGGGGAAGGGTTGGCAGCTGGTCCTGGGGCCTGGCCAGCCCGACCCCCAGTTCTGTGTGAGTGTGTGGGAAGGGGGACACTTCCTGCAGAGTCCCTGTGAGTCCGGGTGTCCACCAGGCCCGGCCCTCAGTGTCCCTCACACCCCATAAGGGGCCAGCCCACCTGTGAGCCCACCACAGAAATGTCTGCACGGTTCTAGTACTTCGTTTCACCTCCTCCCAGACCTGGGACAGGTGGACAGTGGCTGCACCGTGGGCAGCATGCTGCCTAGGTTTCGAACCTTCTGCTTGGCCATCCTTCCTGCTGGTCTCTGTCTCCCTCTCTCTCTGCCCCTCCCCAACTCATGCTCTGTCTCTCTGTCTCTCAAAAACCAATAAATGTAAAGATTGCGGAAGGAGCTGACAGAGGTGTTGGCTCAGAGGAGGCTTGTGTACAACCCTGGGACTCAAGGCTAGGGGTCCACGAGCTCTGTGAGGGCTCCCCAAAATATGTGACACTTGGAAAAAAGATCATATGCTCCAAAGTATGAAGTTACAAAGTCAAATTAATATTCAAATATTTATAAACATATCATACTTAGGAGCTCAAATCAACTCCATTCTCACATCATATTAATTATATTTAACACAGGTTACTGGTTCGGTTCAGTTCAGCCACATTTGCTAGGTTGTGGGCAGAGGTCCGGAGGTGAGAGGGCCGGGAGCTGGTCCTGCCACTGGGCCGCCCCACACGGCCCAGGTGGCCCGAACAGCGGACTCAGGTGGGGCTGCAGGTACCTGCATGCCTCCCCTCGGGGGCCCTCCCCTCCACGTGCTGAACCTCTGCTCAGACACCACTCTCTCGGGCAAGCCTGCGGCCCCACGCCTGGGACCATCCCTCTCCCCAGAGCGCTGGTCTCAGGCATTACGTGTACACCCATATGTGGGTTGTTTCATCAGCAATTAAGTAATTGCCCCTCACAGTAAGCCACATGTGGGCCAGTACATGGCTTTGTTCAGTGTTATACCCCAGTACCCAATATGCTACCTGGCCTATAGTAGGTGCTCAGTACATGTCGATTACATTACATTAATGACGTTAATTGTGTCCCCTGCTCTCTCTGTCCAGCTTTTCTTTCTCTGACCAACGTACACCTATTGGTCTTTTCACCATCCCATGAACGTAAAATGTTGTCTAGCTTTTGATTCCTTTCTTTTGCCTGGAATGATCTCCTTCCCCTCCTTGGTCAATCTAAGTCCTACCTGTGCCACAAGGAATGCTTTAAGCTGTTAAGTAAAGACTCCTAGAATAATGGTGGCTTCAGCAAACAGACTTTCTCATGGAACCAGAAGTCTTGAGGTGGGAAGACTCAGGGCCGGGTCTGTATTCACTGATACCAGGGCACTGGGTGAGCATCTCTGGGATTCTCCTCCTCTCCTCACAGTGACAACATGGCTGCAGCAGCCCCAAGTATCAAATGCTCAAAGCACCCAAAGTCAGAAAAAAGGGAGTGGGTATGAAAATGTCCAGCTAGTAGGAGTTAGCAAAGAAGAATCGTGTCAGGGGAGTAGCTGCTCTGTCCAGCCTCCAGAGACCCCAGAGTCTCTGTTCATGACCAACAGAGTTGCAGGGTCTGTGTGGACCCATCCAAGGAGAAGGAAACAGTGGGGATGGGAAGCAGCAAGCCAGTTTTGTGGGTAGCAAAGCTGAGACAGAAGAAGTGAACCGAAGACCACTTTCACTACTTGGCTAAAGCAAGCCAAGTGGGACGTGGAAACTGAACCACATGTGAGCAGCTGAACCTCAAACAGATGGGGAAAGTGGCCTCACTCCCTGTTCCTGAACAGTCCAGAGGCTCCACCAGAGCAACAGACTAGACTGAGCAACCTCCTGTGTCAGAGGCCCCCGTGCTTGCCTGCTCCCTCTCCCCTTTCAGGAAAGTCACCAGTCGGGCCAACGCCAGCGGAGGCCACAATTGCTCCCAGACTCACAACGGCTGCAGGAACGTAGAGGGCTCTGGGCTCCTCTGAGCAAGGCAGGAAGGCAGACGGTACATTCAGAGGGAGGTACCGTGCCGTGCTCCCACGGATGGAGGTCTGCAGGAAGTTTGTATCAGAGGTCTCCCTTGGGCATCAAGGGGCTTCCCGACCAGGACTTGAAGAGGTTCTCACCGTGCAGGCCCCTTTGTGTGGAGATTATTGGCAATACTCGGTCAGTACACAGTGCCATGAGGACAGATGCGTCCTCCTGACGGCAGAAAAGGAGGAGGCTCCCTCCGAGTTTTTGCCTTTGGGCCTCACACTTAAGCAGCCTCCGGCTGGCTAGAACAGGTGCGGTGAGCAGGGCTCCAGAGAGGAAGGACGCCAGTGCCGCAGAAGTTTGGGAAATCGGGTAAACAAAGGTGCCCAGTGCGCCTCCTGTGAGATCGCTCACGGACACCACAGGGCTCCTGTCATACATCAGGGGCTGTGAGAGCGCTGGGCACGGTCCCATCAGCCCCCAAGGGCCTCTTCCTGGAGGCTCATTGCCTGGTGGCATTTCTCAGTGAGGAGTGCCATTGTCGGCGGGGTCCTGCTCATCTGTGTCACTCCCCAGGGTTCTGGGCTCTCCTTCTTACTCCTGTAACGTGCTGGGCACTGTGGGCCTGAGCCCCGGGGCCACAGGGTGCGCCCGAATCTAGTCCTCCACCTGCACCCATCGTCGTGGAGGCAAGTGTGGCCGGCCTGCTGTCTCCACGTTGCCCTTTGCCCCAAAACCCTCCCACCAGTTAGTAATAAATCTGAAGACCCCGTGTGCCGTAACGGTGGACCTTTCCAGGGCTACTTGGAGTTGCTTGTCCACAGCAGGGTGCAGGGAAGAAATGGAGAGGGGCTGCATGGAGACGGAGAAAGAATGTTCTTTTTTCATACACACCATGCAAGAAAAAAAGAAAGAGACAGAGAAGCTCTTTGGGCAGTCACTTTGCCCTGATCCAAACTGGTAGCAGTCTGTTGTTGAAGCTAGTTTCTTTTCGCCCATCTGCTTTTGGAAAAAGAAGGAAATGGCATAGAAACACTGGAATCCCAAATTCCTCCCGGGTTCCTGAGCCTGTCCCTAGGACTCAGAGCCCGAAACGGATTGCAACTCTGCATGGCAGTCTAGAGGCTGCAGATCCAAGGAAAACGGAACCTTCTACCTACCCTGAGTGCGCAGGGCCCACGTGGAGGGCAGTGCTCATTAGGCCAAGCTTCTTAGACAAATCGCTATTAAATACACAACACTGTGACATACATAAAACCCTGTATCAAATGGCAGGCGATGATGAGAAGCTGACACAATGAATCTATGAAATTTGCATGATTTCATCGGACAAGGGAGCTGCCAGCAACTGCTCCAACCACACGCACATGAGAGTCCTGGAGACGAGGGGCCCTGGGTCTGAGCGGGCTAAGACCTGCAGCAAAAGTCCTCATATGCCTGGCAGTTCAAGAACAAGGGTGTTCAGGGGCAGCCTAAGAAATGCTAGAGCATTTTCCAGAAACAACAATGCATGATGTAGCATGCATAACACCTAGCACAGAGTAGGTGCCCAGCAAATGTTCACAGAAGGACTGAATGAGAGACGGGCGTTCACACATTTGTTTTATCATTGTATAACCAAAGAAATCCAAAATTCACAGCAGTGCCCACCCAGCCAGCAGGCCCATGGCTCCCTGTGTGCTCCCACCCCTGCCTCACTCCTGTGCAGTGCCTGCTCCCTCCGCATTCCCAAAATGGCCACGAGCGGCCAACACCTTCTCTCCAGGGGTAACTGGAGGACCAGGACGTGGAAGGAGGGGCTTCTCGTGGCACTGAAGCGCCCCGTGGCTCCCATGCACCCTCAGACAGCCAAAGCACACTTCCTCCTCCTTTCACCCCACCTCCCTGCCCCGGCCGGTGCCAGGTAGTGCCCGCCTCGCACCCTGAAGGCTCAGGAGGGGAAGTCTCCTCTTGGGGACAAGGGCACAGACACGGACATGGACACGGTGTGCAGCGGACGCATCTGACTTAAGGAAGCAAGCGAGCAGCGGTGCCTCCCTCATGCAGGTCCGGAGGGCGAGCTCATGCCCCTTTCTTCCACCTCCGTGTTCCCTTAACGACACAGTGTTTGCGTGAAGCGAGGGGTCTGGGAGATGACCGTCGTCTCCAGGCCTGGCTCAAGTGACCTGAGAGAAACCAGAGGAACCGTCCCCGAGGCCTCAAAAGGAAGAAGAAATCTGGGGCAACAGATGTATCTGGAAAGTACAAAACATAAGCAGACATGGCCACGATGTGGAGGAGCCTCGGGAGTGACCCAGAAGGTCACACATAGTGGAAGGGTCCCGACTCACTGTCAGGATGGGGGCAGGTGGGAGCAGAGGGAAGGGGCCGTGAGACTTCATGCCCTAAGAGAAGCACACACGCACCGGGTGACGGCAAGCGAGGGGGGCTGTGAGTCGCCCCCTGGCTGTGAGCAGGGCTCCCGCAGCACTGCGGTGCCCCAGACCCGGGATCAGGGGCCTCAAGGCGTAATAGGACTTTGGGCACCTGCAGGATCGAGTCTGTGGCGTGGCTTCATCTGAGGGTTCCTCACCCAACCTCACGCCGTCACCCCTCTTCCCGGGCACAGAGCAGGCCCCTGAGGGTGAGAAACAGAATGTCTCTTGAGTCGTGCTGGACAGGTGTCCTTTGGAAGACTCTGGGGTGCAGGAAGCTGGCCTGCACGCCAGCAAGATGCTGCTGACCTTCCCCCAACCCTGACACTTTTCAGTGGTGGGGCAGAGTCTCCTCAAGGAGAAACGCTGGTGAGCAGTGAGCTCTGACAGAGGCCTAGGACGCGCCCTCAGAGATGACCTCAGGCTGGCAGCGCTGGGCTCAGCTCTGCTCAGGGTCACCGGGCACAGTGAGGAGGCGGGCCCGTCTGGGCCACAGGAAAGTGAGACTGAGCCAGTGGGCTAGGACGCAGATCCGGTGAGAACCGTCCAACACTCGGAGCGCTGGCCCCTCCTGGCGGCCCGGTGCCGAGGTCCCCACCCCACCGTGATGGGGGCTCGCCGAGCGCTGGGAGCACCGGAGGAGCAGGAGGGCAGTCACGTTTCTAAGGGCTGCCTGGTGGTGGAGGACGCGGTCGCCCCGGGCGCTGTGGCAGAGTGGGTGTGAGGTACAAGAGCGGTGAGTGGGAAGGCCACTGTGCTGGGAGCCCGGGCCTCAAGCGAGCTGGGATCGTGGCCACATCCTGTGGCCTCTCTCAATCTTTGAACTTGCAGGAAAGGCCTGAATTAGCTTTGGGGTCTTCCTCCTGAGACCCTCCAACACTAGGAAGCTCAAATGCAACTGAGACCCCTTTGAAGGGATCAGGGTGACAGCCCACCCCCACCCCCGCCGCCCCAGAAGGTAGGTCGTCTGCAGTGGGTGACAGGACAGGAGTTCGTCCTGGAGGTCTTGCCCTTCAGAAGACAGGATGGGCTCAGGGAGGCTTTGACATCAAGTGAGCAGTTCTGACGTTGCCTCGTGGCGGCTATTGGAGGGACTAATTGCTCAGGCCATAGATCCACATGTGAGTGGCAAGGCAGACCCCGTGAGCACCTGACGGGAGGAACTTGCTCTGGAGTGGTCTGTGTGGTCCTGTGTCTGTCCAGCATCACCATGGGCGTCCCTACCCTCAGGACCATACAATCCTGTTCTCACCCGTCAGCTCCAAACATAGAGGAAACAGGCCGCTGGCCACATGGGCTGCAGAAGCCTTTGCTGGGCACAGACCCAACAACCCACTATCTGGCCTTAGCCGGGGACTGGCCCTGGTGGTCAGCACGGACCACAGGGTGGCCACACAGCCCCCGCAGCTCTGTGGACCAGCACTGCTTACTGCCCACCACCTACAAGGAAGGCCAGGCCTTTGAGACGGGATTTTCAGGAAAATAAACAAAAAGCAAACAGAAAAGGCACAGAAAAGAGTGTCAGAAATCCTGAAAAAAAGAAAAAAGAAAAAAAAGAAAAGAAAAGAAAGAGAAGGAATCCAAATTAAGGCCCATTTCAGTATCACAGAGAATTTTGATGGTAGTTCTTAAAACATCCAGTAACAAAACTTCCAGTGTTTTACTGCTAGGCAATAAAACTGAATGATCTAGAAACACAGCCACAGGAGGACAGACTTCACAAGGGATGCCACTTTTTATATATATATATATATATATATATATATATATATATATAATTTACATGCAGATTAGTTAACATACAGTGCAACGATGATTTCAGGAGTAGATTCCTTAGTACCCCTCCCCCATGTAGCCCACCCCCCCGCCACAACCCCTCCAGTAACCCTCAGTTTGTTCTCCATATTTATGAGTCTCTTCTGTTTTGTCCCCCTCCCTGTTTTTGTATTATTTTTGCTTCCCTTCCCTTGTGTTCGTCTGTTCTGTGTCTTAAAGTCCTGATACGAGTGAAGTCAAATGATTTTTGTCTTTCTCTGACTAATTTCACTTAGCAGAATACCCTCCAGTTCCATCCACGTAGTTGCAAATGGCAAGGTTTCATTCTTTCTCACCGCCGAGTAATACCCCATTGTATATATAGACCACATCTTCCTTATCCATTCATCCATCGAGGGAGATTTGGGCTCTTTCCATCCTTTGGCTGTTGTTGATAGAGCTGCTATAAACAATGGGGTGCATGTGCCCCTTCGAAACAGCACACCTGTAGAGGGATGTCACTTTTAAATAAAATAGACCTTTGGCTTTATTTTGTTTTTCGGTTACCTTGGTGCATCTTTTAAAAGTACTATTGGGGGCACCTGGGTGGCTCAGTCGGTTGAGCGTCCAACTCTTGATTTCAGATCAGGTTATGATCTCAGTTTGTGGGTTCGAGCTCAGCTTTGGTCCGTGTGCTGACGGTGCAGAGCCTGCTTGGGATTCTGCCTCTCTCTGTCTCTCTCTCTCTCATCAGAAATAAAATAAAAAGTACTTTTGATTATGGCGTGACGTACATGTGGTAGAGGCATAGTATTACGTGCATGTGCCTGTGTCACTGCCACTGAGACACAGATTCAGCTTTAGCACCCCAGAATGCTTGCCACATTTTTTTTACTGAAATAGGGAAATGCAAATGAGCAAAGAAACCTAAGGAATTTTAAGTGACCCGTATGTCCAATTGATGAAGTTTTAGGGTGATGGTGGGGAGGTCCGGAGCCAATGGCCAAGAAAGAATGCTTGAGACATCTTTGGTGCAAAAAGATGATTTTATTAAAGCACAGGGACAGGACCTGTGGGCAGGAAGAGCTGCACTGGGGTTGTGATGGGTAACTGATTATAAACCCTCAGGTTGGGAGAGGGTCAGAGATAGAGTAAGTCTCTAAGGAATTTTGGAAGCAAGTTTCCAGGGCCTTGAGGGGTTAGCTGTTATTAGAAAAACGTCATTTATTACCGCTTCATAAAACCTCAGCCATGAGACCCTTCAGAGGTACGTCAGGGGCCATAAGTCTGCAGTATGATTGCCTGCATGTATCATGGGGGAGTTGAGATAAAGGAAGTTTCCAAAGGAATTTTTATATGTTAAAGGAGACTTACAGAATCCTTGAGGTTGGGATAATGTTAAGCTAAGACTCCCTTTTGCCCCCAGCAAAGTGTCATCATGCAGGCAGCTGAGCTCCTAGAGGAAGGTCACACTGCCCATTTCAAGGACTTGTCACTGGGCTGTAGGCAGAGAGGGAATTTAATTTTTCATTCACTTTTGTTTCCCACATCAAATGGCCAGCACTTAAACCCCTTTCGATCTTGATGAGGGTGATAGGGCTTCAGGAAACGGAGTCTGTAGGTTTCTGGGGACTAGGATGTGGATGAGATTGCCTCTTTCTTGCAGTTACCAAGTTCTCCGTAAACTGAAGGAGACCCCTGTCCTGCATGACTGTGATCTCCATCAGTCAACCACATGCTGTCTTTCCTTTCCCCTGCTCTCGGGCAGCCAGGAGAGTCCGAGGAACGTCACCCACATCCCACCTGAGGGGGTGGGTGCTCTTAGCCCGTCCTCTGCCCTCAGCTTGCCCCTCACTCCCTCGTCACAACGAGACCAGTACAATCTGTTTGGAGCCCAAATGGCGCCACCCCTCACGGGACACGGTACAGAAAGCTCCGTCACCTGCTCTGCCTCTGCGGGTGTGTGGCTCCCCAAAGCCCCCACCCACCTGTGGGCAACACACAAAGACATGCTCACGCTCACATGCACAGCAGACCGCACACACACACCCTTCCCTGGAGGAGGCGGAATCGGTGACTCCGTGAGGCTGGTCGCCAGTGCTAAAAACAGAGACGGCAGCGCCTCCACGCCAGTCTGTGCCTTCGATCCCACCTCAGCCCCTCAGCTGCCTCTCTCCACAGCGTCCGCGGCCGGCCTCTGTGGGCCTCCCCACAGCCCTCACCAGTCACCACCGCCTAGCCCAAGTATTGATCTTCCTGATGTATGTTTTATGTGTCAAATAAGTAACACAAGAAAATGCTAGTAGGCTTTGCAATAGCAACAGACGTTTGTTGAATGCAAAATTCCAGTGCCGCGGGAGCAGGCTTGGGTGAGGGGTGGTGAAGATACAGGCCCCCTGAGGACCCAGGGCCCACGCCGCCCCCACAGACAGGCCAGCAATGTCACCCAGGCCCAGGTCAGGCTGTGTGTGTGTGTGTGTGTGTGTGTGTGACAGCATAGGGTCCACACAGACCCCCCCACACCACACGGCCCACACACAGAAGGTTGGTGCAGAGCCTGGAGCCCAGCACATGTCCTTCCAGAGAGCAGCTGTGGAACCAGTGGGCCTCCAGCCCCCACTGCTCAGCAAAGCGGGGCTGAACCTCAGTGTCCTGCCTTCCCTTCAACTGGCAGGCGGCCATCTGTCCTGGAAACTTCTAGGTGTGGTCCCGCCTGGAGGCAGGGGGCTGGATCAAATGAGCTTTTGAGGTTCCTTCCCTCACAAATCCTTAAAGTCTATTCAGTGGAGCCCATGAAAGGTTGAAAATCAAAGCCTGACAGAGTCAGATTTCCACATAAAACAAGCGTGAATGTAAAAGTGTCAAATGGGAGATTTGGCCTTCACTCCCCGCCTGCTCCCTGCTAACACCCCTGCGCTGTGCTTCAGAGGGCTGGCTCCCTGTTCGCACTTCTGTAAACTGGAGAGTTCAATGGAAGGGGGCCATCAACACTTGGCTGAGAAGTGGGGGCTTCACCTCCTCTGCCCCTCCCCCAGCCACAAGTGACCCTGAAGAGTGTCTGAGATCAAAGGAAGCAGGCCCCCCTCCCTGTCTCCGCTCAGACCCACAACCACCCCCAGAGGACGGGAACTCACACCTGCTTGGGCTGGAGCCCAAGTTGTGGATGACCGAGTTGGCCCGAGGCATCACCTGGAAAGATGGCTGAGTTTGGGCTTTCAGAGCGTGGCCACCTCCAGGGGTAACGGCGAAGGGGGCCTTCCGACATCGCAGAAGCTGCTGCTGGGATCCACACTGCAGCCCGGCTCACAGGACCTTGAGGCCTCCCAGCCTGCTTTCCGCAAACTGACCCGAGGCCTTTCCTCCTCTGCAGCTTCCCCCAGCGCCCCTCCCCAGCCAGGAGGATTGCTGCCAGCTGGCCGGGGAGGCCTCAGCCACGCTGACACGTAAAACTTAACCTAGCAGCTGCGGGCAGGTCACACAGACCCCCGCAGACAACCCATTTTCCTGAACTTGTATCAGTGGCTTGACCGTAACTGGAGCGAGTAAACTGGCCTCTTGCACGTGTAGCCGTGGCCCCTTATGTATTAGAAAGGAGACATTCACGCCAAAAATTCTCTAGAATGGTGCCTGTGGCTGGTGGAGCCTCACCCGGCGGGGGTGGGGGGAGGGGGTGGGGGGGTGATTGCCGTGCTACCATACCTTGCACACACTTGGCGCTCAACAAGTGTTTGTTGCATAAATGATTTGATATTGAGATAATGATTCCTGTGGTTTGGGTCTGTCATGGAACAATATTTACTGGAAACTCTTGAAATGATGTTTTATTAGTTGTTTCTGCTGATTTCAGTTACTGCTTAAGAGTAATGTCCCTCACGGTTCAGTCGTGTGGGGGAACCTCAGCCCCAGTCTCCAGGCTGCTTTCCCAGGGCAAACCATTTCAGGAACAGCTTGATTTTCGTCCACGAGGAGTGGACACACGAGGAGTGCCACCACAATAGCTGACATGTGCCATAGTGGCAAAGCTTCTAGAAGAAACAACTTTCTACTCAAAAATTTTGCTGACATGACAGAAGATTGCTTGTTTCTGAGTCTTTCTAAACCCTGACTCATGGCTACACATGGACTCTGCTGCTCATCTTACTGATTTGAGAGTCAAACCAGTTAGTTTGCTTTCAAACAACGGCTCCTACAGCAGCGGGTCCGGCAGATGTGTACCTCAGGCCCTTCAGCAAACACCACCACGTGCAGAACCCTGGCCTGCCCTCCCACTCCACTCCGACCGGAGGCGAGGGTGTGACCTCCACAGTGGGCCCGTCCCCAACAGGCACAATTCAAGAGGTACACCCAGGGCTCCGGCGGGGGGTGGGGGCTCCAGGTGCGTCCCAAAGCCCCAGTCCTGTGTCGAGGACGCAGAAGATTGGCCCAGCAGACACTTGTCCTCCCGTCTCCATCACCCGGCACAAACCAGGTGCTCAATGAGCATTCATTCGAGAAATGAATGGAAGAGTTAACGAGTCTGAACACGACTGCCCGGTCCCTTGACCGGTTCTGTCAGCAGAGGGATGGGCTGAGAGCGGGCCGTGGTCAGGTCACAGCCGTCCCTCTGTGTCGGCGCGAGACCGCTCACCCGGCAGCGGTGGCCTTTGGTCCCTGTGCCCGGCCAGCCAGACTCACACAGGTGGTCCCCTGTCCTGTTCCTGGCTCCCGGCAGTGTTGATTCCACTTCCGTCTGGAAGAACTTCGCCGTGAGCAGAAGCCTTGGACACAGCACTGCGTCCTCCGCTTTCTTCCTGTGCCCTCAGCACAAGAAGACCGGGCTCCTTGGGGATGTTGCAAGGGAGCCGCGGGAAGGACCGCACAGCAGAGACTGTCTGCCAGGAGGCAAGGCTGGGCGGCTGGTTGAGGGGGCGGTGAGGAGGCATGGGGATGTATGGGTACCGATGGTACCTGTGCCCGGTTGCCAGTAGCCCCGTGGTCAGCTGGGCTTGTGGCCATTCCGAGGGGGGCCGCCTGGCGGGCCAGGCGCACTCAGCCGGTGTCCGCGGCGGGCCCTTTCACCTGGCTCGGGTTTCCACGGCTCAAGCCTGCCGCCTCAGAGTGGCCTCTGCAAGTAACCCTCAGTTTAAAAAGGGGAGTGATCATTTCAACACCCTGTTCTGCAAATATTAGGAGATCGCATGAAAATGTGTGTAAAAGTCCTTCACCATTGTGAACCCTGACACAAATGCTAAGTGTTGTAATGAGACACAACCGAGTCACTGTGGGCTTCATATTAAATTACATGTGGGTTTTGCCCCAAGTTCTTGCAATTCAAAGAAGTCCTCCACGTAGTTTTTCAAAAGGTGGAGGGAAAAGACCTTGATCTGACCGTTTGAGAAAATGAAAAGCAGGTATTTCACTTTGGTGTTTTTTACTGTCACCTTTTAATTGCTTTGGCTTCTCTGTTCTGTGACCGTGTCTTCTCAAATGACCACGTCTGAGCAAACGCCATGCTCCGGAGCAACAAGACAGTCGGGGCAGTGGGGGGGTGGGGGGCTTCCTCTCTTGTCTTCGCTAGGCAGCCAGGCCCACCTGACGGTGGCGCGGTGATCCTGGGGTGCCCAGAGTGAGGGCAGCCCCTCCCTCCCCAGCCGGAGCACCGGCCCCGGCTTCCTTTGTCATCTTAGGGACACTGCGGAGAGCTGCGCGGGCTCATCTTGCTGATGGATGACCGGTGCCTAGGACAGCGAAAAAGGAAAAGAACTGTGTCCTTTGGTCCCTCTTCCCATCCAGGAAGGTTCAAGGGAGGCTGCTGTGGCGACCAGACTCAGTCTGGGCTTTCTGGGAGACTTTCCAGCTCAGCCAGAAAGACAAGTCAGGGGTCTCGGATATACCTCCTGCTCTTCTGCCAGGCAGGGCCTCACCGATCATCCTCAGGCTCCAGCTCAGGTCTGGCCAAAGAAAGACAAATTGTGAGAGGTCAGCTGAGACCCGGCCCTGGGGGCCACCTGGGCTGGGGCTTGCCCCAGGTATGAAAAATGTGGCCCACGTACTCCATAAACTCGTGGTGGATGGAGGAGAAAGGTGTTCTTTTATTTTTTTAAGTTTACTTATTTTGAGAAAGAGAGAGAGAGCGCGTGCAGGGGCGGGACAGAGAGAGGGAGGGAGAGAGAATCCTAAGCAGGCTCCACGCTGTCAGCACAGAGCCCAGTGCGGGACTCAAACTCACGCTCACGAACCTCGAAATCACAACCCGAGCCTAGACCAAGAGCGGGACACTTAACTGACTGAGCCACCCAGGTGCCCCAGAAAGTGTTCTTATTCAACTCAGCCTAACGCTCCAGCCTTGAACATCCTGTACCTGCTGTAGCACCTGGCATGTCCAATTCCTCCATGAGCAGGTCCTCCCAGTCACTCTCGTTTGGCATTTCACTTCAATTATGTCATTTGTTCCTCATAGTAACTCCATGAAACGAGGGCATCACTTAGGAATTGAGTTGAGCTGCCTGTGACCGAAAGGCTTCGCGATGGAGGCCCAACAAATGCCAGGGCCTGTCTTCCCTTCCGCAAGAAGAAAGTCCACACAATGGCCCCAGGCACCCATCTCCTTTACAATCCAGAGAGGAGGGTGGATTCTCCTCCACGGCCTCTTGGAGACTACAACAGTGTCCTCCGGGGTCCACGGGGAAATTCTAAGATCCTTATTCAGGAGACCTGGGCAGGGGTGTCTTGCAAACCCTTTCACAGGTGACTGGACAGAGGTTTGAGAAGCTGCCATTCGGCCCCAGATCGTATAGCTAACGAGTGGAGAGTCTAGGGTTCCAGGCCGGAATTCAAACCCAGGTCTGACCCAAAGCCTGTGCTCTGTTGTTGTCTGTAAGTGGATACACGCATAAATACACTCCTGCACCCCAGGGCCCACGCAGACGACTCTGAACAGCCACAAAGACCACCGTGCTCACTGTGTAGACTTGCTCACTGTTGGGATGGAAAGCTGCTCTGTTTCCAGTCACTGCGTGCAGAGGAGCCTGGGAGTCCCCAAAGATGACCTCTTGTGCTTTAAAGAACCGCCGAAGGCCCGACTGAGAGAGCCCTGGGAGGTCTGTCT
Organism: Panthera onca; assembly: GCF_046562875.1. Lineage (NCBI taxonomy): Eukaryota > Metazoa > Chordata > Mammalia > Carnivora > Felidae > Panthera > Panthera onca. The sequence goes on from NC_138343.1 coordinate 151,262,239, forward strand.
CCTGAGCTCTGCTTGGCCTACACGGTGGCTTTGGTTGTCTTGAATTCTAACCCTCGAGACCAGGTGGGTGCTTTCCAGCCCGCTTCACATAATGCCTGCCTTGCTGGCTGTCTGAGCTGGCCACTCCTAGTCTAACCCCACAGCCTGCTTCGTGCCAAGTGGTCGTCCAGCCTGAGAGTACTTGCAGGGATAGGAAGGCTCTGGTAACTTCTGTGACACTACCCAAAGCATATTATTTCTCTCCCTTTCCCAGAACTCCGGGAAATATCTGGAGTGAAAAGCATGCCTTTCCACAAAGTCCTTTTAAGAAGCAAAACTAATAGAAAATCCTACCTAACACACACCGCAAACATCGTGTGTGTGTACGTATGCAGACCCCGTGACTCCCACCTGCAAAGCCCTTCGCCACACCTGCTCTACTTCCTGGCCAGACCAGCAGGTGATACCTAGGGTTGCACCTGCTTCTCCTATCAGGTATCCAGTTTTTCTGAGACTCCATTCCAGATCCCGTCCTGTCCCAGAGCCCTGCCTTTGCTAGGCTAGATAGCTCCTATTGTCCCAAGCTTCGGGAGCACTTAATAGATCTTTTCAAACTTGATTAAAGCCATACTCCCCTTCTCTTCACTAGCAGCCTTGCCTGCCACAGTCAGTGCTCGTCTCTTTCCAGGAGTCACAAGTCACCTGCAGCTGCTGCCTCCCCAGCGATCCCCCGGCAGCAGCCGCCAGAGAGATGAGGACCAGGACCCTGGCCACCTCACTCGGCTCCCCGTCTCCCACCCTGTGCTCTGGCCTCTCACTGTTGAACGTGATGACACCCTTTTCGGTCTTAATGGACTTTTTTACGTCTGATTTCCAGAGCCTCTTTCCTATAGGAGCAACCACAGTCCAGCATGGGCCATAGGTGCTCAGGAAGGGAGGGTTTAGCCCAAGAATGAATGGGTGTAACACTCCAGGATTCAGCTGAGGGCGAGGAAGACGCTCCCAGGCCATGAGCATTCCTGAATACTCCAGAACAGCACACAATAACGTTTTTAGCATAAAAGTTTTCTAAAGAATTTTTAAAACTATGAACCCCTTCACACGTTAAGTTTACACTTAAGATTTTTATCATGTGTTAAAATAGTTATAAAGAATATTGTTTCTGGTCCATGGTAAAAATTTACATTTAAAAATAAAACTGCTATATCACTCTTTTAAATTGATCCAATGGATTCTGAAGAAAACATTTGAAACCCCCAGAATTTCCTATTGCTTTTCTTTGTCCTTGAATTCATATTCTCAGTCTCTGCCTGACAGAATTTTACCCTGAAGTAATATACTTTTAGGGTTTACAACTTTATTTGTTTTACCAGTCACCCCATCCTATTTTCCGTGATTTAAAAGGTATAAAATAAAAGTTGGTGTTTAAGAATCTGCCTTCAGGGGGCTTTGGGGAGGGGATGAGAATATTTTGGAAACAGGTGGTAGTTGCCCAGCAGTGTGCACGTGCCAAATGCAGCTTCATTGTTCACTTTAAAAAGGTCACTATCATGCTACGTGCATTTCTCCTCAATAAAAACAAATTAATTTTAAAATTCCATTGTCACCGTAAGCCATTGATTCATAGATTTCTCATTTTTAAAAAAATTTGTTAAAGTTTATTCATTTTTGACAGACAGAGCATGAGTGGGGGTGGGAGGGGCAAAGAGAGAGGGAGACACAGAATCCGAAGCAGCTCCAGCTTCTGAGCGGTCAGCACAGGGCCCGATGTGGGGCTTGAACCCATGAACTGTGAGATCATGACCTGAGCCAGAGTCCAATGCTTAACCAACTGAGTCACCCAGGCGTCCCAAGAGGTTTCTCATCTTTTTTGACTTGGAAGGTGGTCTGGTGAAGCCTAAAGACCCCTTCTCAGAGTAATGTTTTTAAGTGCAGAAAATAAAATACATAGGATTAAAAAGGAAGCCAGGTGTGTTAGGGATATAGTTTTCAAAATAGTTTTAATTGTGATGTAGTAATAATACAAGTAATTCTTTATCACCACATTAACAAGATCTAGCTGTAAGTTCAATAACTACGGTAACTTTGAAGCAGAAGTAGAAATAATGTTTCAAGTTATGTGATACAAAGCTCCTTCTGATTTCTCCTGGTGACAAAGTTAGAGACGCTAATACCAGTAACATTTGTTGTTTGCATATGTGATGAAAGGAAGCCCTAAATGTCACTTAGAGGTTGGTGACACAAAGATGTAATTTTTTTTTACCTGAGTTCATGAACACACTAAGCTAAGAACCCCTACTCTAAGCATAAAAAATTGTATCTATCTAGGATTACACCAAAATAAAAAGCTTTTGTACAGTGAAGGAAATCATCAACAAAACAAAAAGGTAATCTACTGACCAGGAGAAGATATTTACAAATGGCATATCTGATAAGTGGTTAATATACAAAATATGTAAAGAACTTATACAACTCAACACCAAAAAAATAATCTGATTAAAAAGTTGGCAGAGGACCTGGAGAGACATTTTTCCAAAGAAGACATCCAGATGGCCAACAGACACATGAAAAAATGCTCAACATCACTCATCATCAGGGAAATACAAATCAAAACCACCCTGAGAGACCAGCTCACACCTGTCAGAATGGCTAAAGTAAAAAAGGTAAGAAATAACAAATTTTAGTGAGGATGTGGAGAAAAAGGAACCCTGCTCGGTCGGCACTGTCGGTGGCAATGCAAACTGTGCAGCTGCTGTGGAAACCGTATGAAGTTTTCTCCAAACCTTAAAAATTGAATTACCATACAATCCAGTAATTTCACTTCCGAATATTTACCAAAGAAAACAAAAACACTAATTCTAAAAGATAGATGAACCTCGTGTTTACTGTAGCATTCATTATTGACAGTAGCCAAGATTGGAAGCAGCCGCGTGTCCATTGATAGAGGACTGGATAAAGAAGATGTGGTAGATCGGGGCGCCTGGGGGGCTCAGGCTCGGGTCACGATCTCGCGGTTCGTGGGTTCGAGCCCCGCGTCGGGCTCTGTGATGACGACTCAGAGCCTGGAGTCTGCTTCACATTCTGTGTCTCCTCCTCTCTCTGCCCCTCCCCTGCTCACACTCTGTCTCTCTCAAAAATAAATAAACATTTAAAAAAATTTTAAAGGAGATGTGGTATATATATATACACAATGGAATATTATTTGGTTATAAAAAAGAATGAAGTCTTGCCATTCACAACAACATGGATGAGACTACAAGGCATCATATCAGTGAAATACGCCAGCCAGAGAAAGATGAATGCAGTGAGATTTCACGTGTGTGGAGTCTAAAAAACAAAACAAACCAACAACCAGATAAAAAACAGAAACAGATTCATAGAACAAACTAGTTGCCAGAGAGGAGGCGGGTGGGTGAAATCGGGGAAGGGAAACAGGAGGCACAAACTTCCACTTATCCAACAAATGTCATGGGAATGAAAGTACGACGTGTCGGGAGTACGGTCAGTCGTGTTGTGATAACACCGTATGGTGACCACACTTCACTGTGGTGGGTACGAGTGACACACAGACTTGCCGGGTCGCCATGTTGTAGACCTGAAACTAACACAACATTGTGTGCAAGCTGTACCTCAATTTAAATTTCTTTTTAACGTTTATTTATTTTTGAGACAGAGAGAGACAGAGCATGAACGGGGGAAGTCAGAGACAGAGGGAGACACAGAATCTGAAGCAGGTTCCAGGCTCTGCGACGTCGGCACAGAGCCCGACGCGGGGCTCGAACTCACGGACCGCGAGATCGTGACCTGAGCCGAAGTCGGACGCTTAACCGACTGAGCCACCCAGGCGCCCCTGTACTTCAATTTAAAAAAGTAATAAATTCACTCCACATAAAGCTATCATCACATTTGTTAGTACTACACAATTGATCAGAACAGCATAAATATGTTATAAATCTTGATAAATAAGTAATATGAAGGATAACATATTAAAATGCCTCTCTTAATAACATGGCTGAGGCTGGGGGTTTCCGACGCATTTCTCTTTGCATGACTAATAGTTCTAAAGTCACAGAGAGCTCAGCATCAGTTCTCTTCCCAGCTCTCGTTTTTAGGGATGGAATTTTTGAGGAAACCTTGTTTATATGAAGAGTGTTGCTATAGCAACAATACTCAATTATTTGAGCTTCTCCAGAGTTATATGTCAAACATCATGTGATAATGTATCATCAAAAACTATTGGTGATGAGCTGTTAACATCAAGTGGGACCTTCTCCGATTCTGATAAGAAAATAGGAGGTCAACTTTCCTTCGAAAGACTCGTATTTGGACGTGAGACGCCCAAAGATGTAGCAGATGGCCATCTCTTCTACCTGCTATTCAATCACTTAAAGGCACCTAGGGTCCCCCCCCCCCATGCCCTCAGGGGTGAAGAGGGGAACCCTGGCATCCGTTTCGCTGGCACAGATGCGACAGAAGACACCAGGTGACCTTGGAGCCACGGTCTGGAGGCAGCTTGCCGAGCTCTACGTTGGTATAGGGGTGGTTTCCCGAAGGTAACCTAGAGCCTGCTCCTCTCTCCATATCGATGGCTCTGGAAGGGCCTCTTCCCCGTATTAAGCATTTTTCTGCCTGAACTGGCTGAAGTACACGTGGCTGATATCTGCAATGGAACTGCGAAAAAAAAAATCCTGTGTTTGCCCCTAGTTGGGCCTACGATGCTCTTACCGGAGGTGATGTGCCACGGAAGGTAAGAATGCTGCTCATTAACAAATCCACCTTCTGGGCCTCGTTTTTTCTAACCTGTAAGATGAGATGCTCAGTGAACGCTCACTCCTGATGCTTCCCTGTGTGGGCGGGGCACATCCCACATCCACGGATATTGGGTTGGGCGCCCATGCGCTTGGATCAGCGGGAGCACGCCGCACGAGAGCCGGGCCAGGAAAGCACCGCGGGTTTCTGCTGAGCTCCCCCTCCCTCACCCCATGAGAAGGATTTGCTTTGTCCCCAGAAGGGATACCTCACAGCCGCAGCCGGAAGCGGAGCTGACCCACAGACTCCGAGAGAGAAATGAGCGCCTACCAACAAGCCCCGGGTGAACTGTCACATAGCTTTGCTGGTTAGCACCCCAAGGGCTGAGAACAGAGCAAGGACATAGGAAGCCCTTCCCATCACCTGTGCTGCGTCACATAGTAAGCCCTCGTGTCCTGTTTCGTGAAAGCCCCCACCCCCCCCCGGTTTCTGTCATGCAGCCACATGCTTACAGTTCTTCCTTCCTTCACCAGGGCCAGAACCGTATGTGGGATCTGACTGCAGGAGCTTCTCCTACAGGTTCTCCACCTTTTGCCTCTCACCTGCCCTCGCACCCTGAGCGTCAGACACACACACGGCTCAGGCGGCTCCTCAGACACCAAGCATGGAGGAGAGAACCCTAACCCACCCAACTGGGGCGGCAGGGGAGCTTCCCAGGAAGGTGCCCGCCCCTACCCCAATGGGGCCGGGTCCCCTCGACAGCCCCTGTGAAGCCCTCTGTCACCATGTCTACCCTCCTCCATTCTGTCCCGAGTGTACGATGTCTCCTCCCCAGGGGCCCTGTCACTAATTTTATTTATTTGTTTGCTTGCTGAGTTCTGCCACCGTCCAGCTGCTGAGGCTGCTCGGGCTGGATTCCCAGCCCGGCCTCCGTGAAACACTCTTAGGGAATCTCTTCCACACCAGAGAGCCCTGCCGCACCCTCCAGACCCCGCTGTGTGATTTAATCAACACACACTCCACATTCTGCCCCCCGTACCCAAGCTGCCCTCTCTCCTCTCAGGGAAGTGATTACACTGGCCGCCATGGCCTAGCTCACATTTGCCAGTCGACTTGTTCTAATTGATTTAGGAACACACAGCCTCTTTCCACTGTCTGGAAAGTGGACGAGTGCTTCTGTCTTTGGCAAACAGGCCTCGGCCACAAGGCAAATATTTAGTGAGACTCGGCCTCTCACTCTGTCCTTCTAAATTTCCCCTGCAGCTTCTCCAAGAATAAGGACTTGGAGGTTTGGAGCCAGTCGAGCTGCACAAACCCAAACGAGGCCCCGAAGCCCCCTGCACGTCCATCTCCTCCCCCGCGACACGGGGGAGGCATGTGTCCCTTTCAGCGTGCCGGCAAGGGCTGGCTCAGACGCAGCCGTGAGGAGGACACTGTGTGCACTTCAGCAAAGTGTTTCTCTCCCTGTGTTTCTCTCTCTGCCTCCCACCACTCCCTAGGTGACCCTCTCTGACTCTGTCTCTCTTTCTGTCTCTTACTCTCTCTTTCCATCTCTTTCTGTCTGTCTCTGTCTGTGTCTCTGTTTGTCTCTCTCCTGCCATCCACTTCTAACAGTCGTGTCTCAGCTACCCGCCCCCACGCTATGGTCTGGACATCCAGAAGACCACATGTAGGGTCCCCTGCAGGACTCACAGTTCTTCTTAAGTCACCCTAGTTCAAGGCAGACTCCTTGAATTCTCCCTTGGTCCGAAAGGCAGGAGGCCCAGGGAGCTGATGGGAAGCTAAGGGGACCTTCAGCCTCTCTGCAGGAGCTGGACTGGGAAACAGACAGAGAGGGCTAGCTGCTGAGCACAGAACAGAAGCAAAAAGGCAACAGAGAGAACAGGCCACAAGAAGAGAAAACAGCACAGGAACCAGGCACAAGGAGCTGCTTCCGGGGCGGTGCTGGGTCTCTGACCACCCTCCTGAGGGTCACCTGGCTGCCAGGGCTAAGGCCAGGACACCCTCCCTGGGATGACTGTCTTCCTCCCTTCCCTGAACCCTTATAATCCAAAGGCTGCCTCTTTCCCTGGTGATCTGAATGAGCCCCAGTGGTACAGGTGAGAGGTTCAGACCACCTCACGTGCTGAGGTTTTGTTTTCTCTTCACGCAGGCGTTCGAAGCTCCAGCCTCACACTGATCTGCTGACACACTCTCCTCTGTGCGATCTTTGGCACCTGGAACGAGTCTCCTTCGAAGCAGCCGAACAAATCAGCTCGAGGAGAGAAGGCCAAAACTCGAAAAAAATGAGACGCCTTTGAAAAGAAGTCAGAGAGGCTTGACTCATATAAATAACTTGCCTTTTCTTCTCCACTCAAAGGCTGGTGCGCGGGGGGCGCCTAGGCGGCTTAGTCGTTAAGGATCTGACTTAGGCTCGGGTCATGATCTCACAGTTCGTGAGGTCTAGCCCCGTGTCGGGTGAGCACGAGCCCCAGGTGAGCCCTGCTTCTCTCTCTCTCTCTCTGTCTCTCTCTCTCTCTCCCCTCTCCCTTTCTCTGCTCCTTGTTCACTTGTACCCCCCACCTCAAAAAACAAAAAAGGCTGGTGCTTGGGGACCTCAGGAATGTTTAGGTGAACAGCATTGTTTGGGTGAACCCTGCTGTCCAAGCACTTCCTCCTCACAGATCTCTAATCTGGAACAGAATTAGAGAAAACATCAAGATACCTCTCTGACCCCAACAGCAAAGGCAACGTAATTATCCATATCCTTCAACACCACTCTGAACTTAAGGTCTTTCTTTCTAAGTAGAGAGTCCCCAAACACACATGCACTGCCGGGAATTTTATGCCATTTGTTAAGATGTGACATTGGTGGTTGCCTCTCACTGCCAGAGTAAATGCATAATCTTCAGACAGCATTCCCACCATCAGGAGGAGGGATAAAGACCCTCAGGGCCTTTCCAACATCAGGAGGTGGGCAGTGGCTAAGCACACACACTTTGACACCCCTTAGCTCTTTGTCCCTTGGTCAATAACCCAAAGAAATGATGGAAGGTCCCCTCCAGAAACACCCTGAATGCCTTTCTTGCTGCTGGCTGTCCCTGTGGCTCCTGACTTCCCACCCAGGCTGTCTTGCCTCTTGCCTTTTTGCAAAATTTCTCATGAATTTCTGGACCTCCTTACAGCCTTACAATATATCTTTGTGTAAATTGCCAGACTCTGTTTCTTGGCTCACAAACTAAAGAATGGAATCAAATCACTCTCCACCCTTCTTGCTCAGGGCATCGTGCATGCTGTTTATCAGCTCCATTTATAAGTAGAAACTTCGAGAAGAACATCCTTGGCAGGTGCTGCTGGCCTTTCTTCATTTGCTGGTGCAGCCACTGCCCCACGTGAGTGGCGCCTCCTCCAAGCAGCCTTCGGCAAGGGTGTGCTTACTCTTGTCTCTCAGGGCCCTGCTGTTTGAGGCCAACAGTGGTCATGTGGTCAGGACTTTCACCTGGGCTGGTATGTGGATGCTTTGATATCACAGGTGAAGACTTGTCTGGGCTCTTCCTCTGCCATACTCTCCACATCCCTGAAAGGGCATCTGCCCATCCAGAATTTTAGAAGACACCTGTAAAATTAAACCAACCTCTCTCTTTGAGAAGTTGGAAGATTAGAGAAGAAACTGGGGGGAGGGGTAGTTGAATATTTAACTGGGTTTGGTAGTGAAAAACCCTTTTCCACTAGAATGCATGAAAGATGCATCCAGCTCCCTTGAGATCCTCCTACGAGGTCCAGGGACCAGGACACAGCAAGGCAAGGTAGTCTGGGACCAAGGAACGCGACCTGTTTGTGTGTGTGTGCGCATGCGTGTGTGTGTTCATGTGTATGTGTGCGTGCGTGCACATGTGTGTGCAGTGTATGCATGTGCATACATGTGGGCGCATATGTGTTTGTGTGTTGTGTGCACGTGCGTGTGCACATTCTCATATAAACATATTCACACACATGGCCTGGAGCCATAGACAACAGTACAGCCCGCAAAAAAATAAATAATTCAATTACAAAACCACTGGGCGTTTTTATAGTTTTCTAGTAGAAAAAAAATCTCACAGGAAGAGAATAGGCGCTTAGGCTTGAGGCAGAAAGGGAGGACAGAGCCAGGGCCAGAGAGAAACATCTCAAATGTAAAATAGATCTGTGGCATCAGCACACCTCCTAAAAGTAGCATCCTTGCAATGGAAACCATGTGCCAGCTGAGCACGGCCTGCGGCCCAGGGAGCCAACCAGGCTCCTGTTCTTCGTGGCAGACCCTCCATGCAGGCATATTTGACAGAACAGATTCATAACCTGAGAGGAGCCAAGGCTTTCTGCTTTGAGAACCCTCCTACACTGCCTTCCACTTCAAAACTAACCATCACCTTAAAACTGACAAGCCACTCACTCGTTCAGAAAGACCTCTAAAAAATCTTGAAGGCGGTTTGGGGCTGGAGGACTTGGAATGCCCAAAATAGCTGGAGCTGACTTTAATCCTGCCAGGACTTGGTCTTTTTGCTTCCAAAACATGGACACACACATGGAGCCCATACATGTCCTGCCCAGGTACCAAGCATGGTGCCTCCCACTGTATTCAGCACCCAGAAGCATCTGCTGTGTTGAATGATGGCCTCACTCAGTTGCAGTCCTATTCAGTTGAAAACACCCAGTAAATATTTTAATTTGAGTAGTCTCCTAGACGACATGGATATACTTTGAACCAGCGACCAATATATGGTGCTCTCCCTGCCATAGCCAGAGTCCAGAAATCAAAGGGTAGAAGTGAACCATTGTATTTAATAGCCCATGTGACAACTTTTGCCGTCTGTCCCCTCAACTTGGCACTGTGCTGGTCTGAAGTTTCTATTTCTCAAAAGAAGAACCAATAATTGTTCTAATGAATCTGAAGCTGAAGCTGCCGCCTGTCCTTTTGTGCTTCTTGTCCCATCGGATCAACAGGCAAAGAAAGGAGGCACTGTGCTGGCCGCCAGATGGAAACCCCATTGCTGCTGTGGGAGAGGAGAGCTGATGTCCCAACCCAGAGGGCTTTGTGCCCAATGGTAGAGGTCAGTAGAAAACCAAGTGGAAATGAATGTTTGGGTCATCTCATCATAGAAAGAACCCCATCAAGAGTTGAGAGCAAATGCAGGGTGCTCAGGTGGCTCAGTCTGTTAAGCATCTGGCTCTTGGTTTTGGCTTAGGTCATGTTCTTACAGTTCATGATTTCAAGCCCCACATCAGGCTCTGTGCTGACAGTGCGGAGTCTGTTTGGAATTCTCTCTCTCTCTCTCTCTCTCTCTCTCTGCCCCTCCCCTGCTCACTCTCTCTGTCTCTCTCTCTCGCTCAAATATATATATATTTATCTGCCAGAACAGGGGTTACATCAGACACAGCTAGTTTATTTAAAAAAAAAAAAAAAAGTGTTGAGCACAAATGGAACACAGAGAGGAAAGTAGAAAAAGAAAATTATTATGAAAAAATAAATCTGGGCACAGAACTTATATCTTCACAAAATTAACTCAAATGGGTTGTAGGAATAAATGTAAAACATTTAACTATACAGCTTCTAGATGATGACGCAGGAGGAAATCTGGGTGGCCTTGAGCTTGGCAATGAGTTTTTAGATATTTCACCTGAAGTGTGACACATGAAAGAAAAAATGGATGAGTTGGACTTTATTAAAATAAAAAACTTCTGCTCTCTTAAAGACACTGTCAAAAGAATAAAAAATCAGGTTATGGACTGGAAAAAATATTTGCAAAACACGTATCTGATAAAGGACTTGTATCTGAAATATATATAGCCGTCTTACAACTCAACAGTAAGGAACAAAGAACTCAATTTAAAAATAGGCAAAGATCTGAACACATACTTTACCAAAGTAGATATATACAGATGTCAAGTAAATATGTGAAAATCTCAACATCATATGTTATTGGGGGGTTGCAAATTAAAACAGCTATAAAATGCCACTACATACCTATTAGAATGGCTAAATTTTTTTTTTTTATTGACAACACCAAATGCTGGTGAGGGTGCAGAACAACAGAAACTCTCATTGTTCGCTAGTAGGAATGCAAAATGGAATAGCCACTCTGGAAGACAATCTGGAAGTTTCTTACAAAGCTAAACATAGTCTTTCCACACAATCCAACATACATACTCCTAGGTATTTACCCAAGCGAGCTGAGAACTACGTCCGTAAAAAACACCTGCACACAAATCGTTACAGCAGCTTTATTCATATTACCTAAAACTGGAGGCAACCAAGATGGCCTTCGATCAGCGAGTGGATAAACTCACTGTGACACATCCCACCAATGGGATATTACTATGAGCTGTCACACTGGAAAAAGACATGGAGAAATATTAATTGCATATTACTAAGCGAAAGAAGCGTGACTAAAAAGGCTGTGTACTGTGCAATTCCATCTACGTGACATTCTGGAAAACATAAAACTGTAGAGACAGTGAAAAATAGGTGGTGGCCAGGATTAGTAGGAGAGGGAGGGATGAACAGAAGGAGCACAGATTTTTAGGGCAGTGAAACTACTCTGTATGATATTGTAATGGAAGACACACTACATTATGAATTTGTCAAAACCCCTAGAATGTACAACACAAAGAGTGAATCTTAACATGAATTATGGACTTAGTTAATGATGATGTATCAATATTGCTTCATTAATTGTAACAAATATGCCACATTAATTGAAGATGTTAATAATAGGGGAAATTGAAAAACAATAATAATAGGGGACATTGAGTGGGTGGTAGTGGTGGGCAAGGAGGAGTAATATGGGAACTTTCTGTACTACCTGCTCAATTTTTCTGTAAATCTAAAATTGTTCTAAAAATAAAGTCTATTAATTTAAAAAAATGAGTAGAGCATCAGTAAGCTGTAGAAAACCTTCCCAAATCTGATGAAAACTATAACCCAGAAATGGATTATAGTTCATGCAACTCAACCAATTCCAAGCACAGGGAATGTGAACACCATGGCACATCGTAAATGGCTTAAAACCAATTATAAAGAAATAATCTTAAAAATTGTCAAGGGGCGCCTGGGTGGCTCAGTCGGTTAAGCATCTGACTTCAGCTCAGGTCATGATCTCATGGTTCATGGGTTCGAGCCCTCCATTGGGCTCTCTGCTGAGAGCTTCAGATCCTCTGTCCCCCTCCCTTTCTGTCCCCAACCCCGCTCATGCTCTCGAACTATCTCTCTCAAAAATAAACATAAAAGAATTATTTTAATTAAAAAAAATGGTCAAGACAAGGGACACCTGGGTGGCTTAGGCAGTTGGGCATCCATCTTCAGCTCAGGTCATGATCTGGTGGTTCATGAGTTCGAGCCCCTCAGAGGCTCTCTGCTGTCAGCCTGAGCCCCCTTCACATCCTCTCCCCCTCTCTGTGGCTCTCCCTGGCTTGTGCATGCATGTGCATGAGTGTACACTCGCTCTCTCTCAAAAATAAATAAACATTCAAAAAAAGTCAAGAAAGACCCATAATGTATAGAGGAAGAAAGTTATGGCGGCCAACTTCTTATCAGGAACAGTGTGAGCCAGAGGACAGTGGGTCAACATCTGTAAAGCTTTGCAATAACACTGTCACCCTATCATCCACGCCTATGAGAGCGTCTGTCAAAAGGGAAGTCAAAATAAATTGGTAGACGCATAAAAGATAAACGAATTCTTCAGCAGTGCACCTGCATATGTGAAGCTTCTCGTACACTTTCTCCTCTCCCATCTTTCTCCATGCTCACGTACTCTCACACGAACACAAGCACACACCTCTCTTGGGCCTTCGGTGGGTGTCTGTATGCAGTAATCATGCAATCATTTTATTGCCTTTCTGAATCCTGCCATTTCTCATTCACTAATATGCAAAGGACATCCTACACTGTCAACCTTTTCAAGGACACATAGTACTTCATGGTACATGTATTCCATCAATTACTTAATTCTTCGTAAAAAAAGAAATCACTAAAGTTAACTGTGGCCTAGAGATAAATCACAGAAGAAAAAAACTATCAAAGTTTTGCATTTGCTTCTGTGTTGTTTATACATATGCTTGTATGTATTCATTATTTCCCCTTGTTTTTCTCTATTGTTTTATGTAAGAATTATTTATAGTGGTTCACTTTAAAAGTTATTTTCAGTTTACAGAATACTTGGGTGTGATTTTGCACACACTCAAGTGAAACTTACTATTGCACAGATAGGGCCAGTATCTAATGGCACTTTCTGTCTCACCCTTCTGGGAAGAGGGCGAGAACAATAGCATTGGTACAAATGTTACAGTTCTTGTGTGGAAGTCAAGTACAGGTGAAGGGGACGAATGGGAGCTGAGTGGAAAGGACTGGACCAGACGCTGACCTTTGTGTGTGAACTCACTCTTCTGCATTCTCTGCTGAAATTCTGGGGCCAACACTCTACAAACTGCACTTCCCAAGACTCAACTAACTTCTTCTACAGCAGCTCTGCTGCTGGGAGACCCTCAGGGGTCCGACAGGTGCAGCAGGAGAGGACAGACTTGCCTCGCTTTCCTATTTGCTCAGTGTTGCTGGAGCCCCAGCTTGCGTTCAACTTGGCCAGAGGCCCCAGCCCCAGGGCCCCACCCCTGCCCGCCTGAGTCCTCTGCCACAGCCCAGCCATTGCTTCTTTCCATTCTTAATCTCTGGGTTCTTTCAGCTTCCTTTGTTTGCTCTGTCAGCCTGCCAGCACCGTGCAATCAACCCGTTGGACTTCCCTGTTTGAATCACTGGGGTGGTTTCCACTTTCCCATCTGGACCCTGGCTGCCACGAATCCCATCTTACCTAAAGACTTAGAGTCTGAGTCTAACAAACGTCTTTGCATTCCAACCTTGGTCAAAGAGCAGAAGTTCCTAAGTATGGTCTCCCAGTCTGTGGGACGAGTGAAGGGGCATCCACACGGCCTCCCTAGTCCAGTGCCGGCTGCAGTAGTGTGGTGCCACTGAGCACTGCCTGACCATCACATTTACCTCTTGTCACTTGGGAACGTGAGTGTAAAAGTGACCCCATCCCTGCCTGCCTCCAAATGCTCATAACAGGTGAGTCCAGTGTATGCTAAGAAAGGCCCACCCAGAGGTGTATGCTAATAATTTATGGGGAAGAGGAAGAGAAGATCAGAGCTTCCTCTGCACTAGCCCTCACTACGCCCCTCCTTGCTCTGTCTTCTCCTGGCACTTATCTCCTTGACACAGGATGCTTCATTTACTGTCACTGCCAACTAGAATATAAGGGACACACTTTGTGTGTTTCACTCACTAACGCATTCCCAGCACCTAGAAGAATGACACACGGTAGATACTGAATAAAAATTTGTACAATGAGTCACCGGAATTTCCAAACAGGAGAGCAAAGGAAGGCAGTATTGTGTCAACAAGGTACAAGCAATGTCGGTAACAAGGTAGGGTGCATTGAGTAGGCTTTGGCAGATAGACTGAGAAGCCACGCATCCATTCAGAAGGACACCTGGAAGGATGCTTGTTCACACAAAGTGGTTCCTGATGTAGCATTAAATAAAATTTAAAAATTTAAAAGAAAGGGGGCACCTGGGTGTCTCAGTCGGTTGGGTGTCTGACTTCAGCTCAGGTCATGATCTCACGGTTCGTGAGTTGAATCCCCACATCAGGCTGTCTACTGTCAGCCTGTCAGCACAGAGCCTATTTTGGATCCTCTGTCCCCCTCTCTCTGTGCCCCTCCCTTACTTGTGCTCTCCCAAAAATAAATATTTTTTAAAATTTTTAAAGAAAGTGTTTGCTATCCATGATTTATTCTTTTTCCTGGAATATATCACCCAAATCTACTTTGGAGAACCGTCTCTTTTCCATCTGAGCTATGGGTTTGGATGGACTGACTCTATCATCTGGAGTGGCTCCTTCACTTGAACCACTCAGCATCCAACTGGCTACAGGGGTGGGATCCATACCCAGTTACAGAAGAGTGCCCCAGGGCTTCTGTGAAAAGGACTCCTGTTTTCTTCAGAAAGAGCCCCTCATCAGGCCCTCTGTCCTACCCTGAGTGGTGCATGATGACATCATGGCCACTTGCCTGGAAAACCTGCAGAGCACACAGGCCGGGGGGCCTGCCACTCAGACTGCAGTGTGGACAGCTGGAGAGAAATCAACTCATTCCAACCACTTGCTCAAGTGAACCCTACCTCTGGATGTTTCGTTGGTAAGCTAATAAATTCTGCTACTGTCTGGTTTTCTCTCACTTGGTATCAGAAAAATCTCAAATGATACATGGTGCTCAATCCCATTTTGATTTTCTAAATATATTTTGAAATATTCAGTTACTTAAACTTGCTGTCTTACCTTCCAATCCACTCTTCAGCGTCTTCAAACAGGCATCTGGGTGCATCCCTCTAGCTAGGGTGCACGGCGACATTCATACCTACACAGCTGGAAAGGCACTATACGCTTGGGAAGATGATGATGGCTCAGATCAGGATGTTTCTTACCACAAACCGTGTGTGTGTGTGTGTGTGTGTGTGTGTGTGTGTAGAAAATGTCAAGAGGAACATATAAGAAGGTTAGCAGTGGTTGTCTTTGGTTAGTATGTTGTATGGTTCTTTTTTAACTGTATGTATTTTCTAAAGTTTGTAGATAAACTTGTATTTTTCAGGTCCTATTTCTGGGTCTCTGTCCAAATACATATATATATATATATATATATATATATATATATATATCTCAAAAGTTTAAAAAGATTGGCCATACTCTAACCTCAACAGGATGGTAGAGTACTTTCAGTTTCCAATTCCATTTGCTTAGAATACAAATGTATAGACGTCATAATCTGGTGACTATGGTGCTTAGCTGAGCAAACAGACAAGAGCCCAGATTCTGTTTCCAGGGTTTATATTCCATTTTAGCCTCAGATTTTATGCCTAAATTTTACTATTGTGGACAATATGAGAATTAGAAAAGAACCTTCCTTCTCAGAAGGGTGACAATATCTTCTGAATCAGAAATAGAGACACAGGGGGCCTGGCTGGCTCAGTCAGTAGAACATGCAACACTTGATCGCAGGGTTGCAAGTTTGAGCCGCATGTTGAGTGTAGATATTATTTAAAATTTAAAAAGGTGTTTGGTTTTTTTAAAAATTTTTTTTTAACATTTATTTATTTTGAGAGACAGAGGCAGAGCATGAGCAGGGGAGAAGGGGAGAGAGAGAGATACAGAATCCGAAGCAGGCTCCAAGCTCTGAGCTGTTTGTTAGCACAGAGCCTGACGCAGGGCTCGAACTCATGAACCAAGAGACCATGACCTGAGCTGAAGTCGGACGCTCAACCGACTGAGCTGCCCAGGTGCCCCAAGGTGTTTGTTTTTTTAAAGAAATAGGGACACATTTTATTACACTTGCTAAAATCATGAGGCTCTATATCACCTCTGTCCCAAGCTACCTGTGATTGTTTTCACCTAGTTCCCAGTGACTCCTGTGTTTGGGGAGCACCAGGAGAGGGAAGGTCTGGAGGCTGGGGGCCACAGTCGTCTTAAGCAACACGGACATGCAGAGATCTATAAGCTAAGCAGGTCCCTGTCAGTAAGAGGAGCTGGGTGGTGCCTGAGACCAAGCTGAACATCTGCCAGGCAAACAAAAAGCAATGGAGAAGAACAAAGGGGAGGATTATTTTCCCTCAAGTTCTTCTTGAGGCCCAGCAGGCAACACCCACCCTCCTTCCTCGAGACACTAGACATCCCTGAAGGGCATGCTGCTGGTTGCAGACGAGGGAAGAAAAACACAAAGCATAGGTGGAAAATTCAGGCAGATCCACACTGTTGTGATATTAGTTTCCCACATGCTTGCTGAACTGGGAGTCAGAATTCCTGCGGAATCATTTGGTTTGCGTGTGGAACCATTGATCCCCAAGGACCTTGAAATTCAGTCAGTTAAATTCTTACCCCACCTCTCTTCTATCCTTAAGGCCAGAAGTGGAGGAAGGGTGGAAAGTGGAGGTGCCATGGTGGGGCTTTGTGAAATGAACAGAGCTCAGAAACGTCACAGAGCTATGGCCATTAGTAACCCAAATGGCTCACAGTGGGAAAGCCCAGTCTGATACCAGGTTCCCTAACTTTCTGTCACCTCCAACCCTGTGAATCACATTGTGCTGGGCCCAGGGCTTCTGTGTGTATCAGATGCACAATCTGTCCCCTGGGGTTGGGAGCTTGGCAGCCAAGAGCCTCCCGATTTGACTGATAACAAACCTGAGTCACAAGGGAGCTCTAAAGTCCCACCACTGGCATGTAGCCAAGTTATACTGCATTACAAATCTACCAGCAAAAGTAGACCAAATGACATTATTAGGTGTGTTTGTGGGTCAAATGCTTATGGGTCAAGTTTAGACATACCCACCACAGTGATTTTAAAATATGTTCACAAATTCTTTGATATCCCTTTTGTGAAAAGGTAGAGTCTAATTCCTCTCCCCTTGAGGGTGGCAGGACTTAGCAACCCATTTCTTATGAATAGAAGGTGAGGCAGTGAAGGTATGTCACCTCCAAAGAATGTTATAGAAAGTTCCACGCATCCTCCTTGCTTGCTCTCTCAGAGGAAAGGCACCCAGTCACGTGGCAAAGAGCAGAGGCTGCCCACCCCTGGTGAAGCCTTCAGAAGACTTCAACCGGCTGACAGCTTTCTGCAACCTCATGAGAAATCCCGAGCCAGAATCACCGAATGAAGCCACCCTGCAGAGACTGAGAGAGTAAACTGTTTCTTTTTTTTTTTTTTTTAATTTTTTTTTCAACGTTTTTTATTTATTTTTGGGACAGAGAGAGACAGAGCATGATCGGGGGAGGGGCAGAGAGAGAGGGAGACACAGAATCGGAAACAGGCTCCAGGCTCCGAGCCATCAGCCCAGAGCCCGACGCGGGGCTCGAACTCACGGACCGCGAGATCGTGACCTGGCTGAAGTCGGACGCTTAACCGACTGCGCCATCCAGGCGCCCCCGAGAGTAAACTGTTTCTTATATAAAGCCACTAAGTTTTCAGGTAGTTGATTATCCATCAGTACGTAATGGATGCATTTACCTGTGTCACCTGATGCCTATCGTGAGGTTCAATGACTTTTCAGGTTAAATTTAGATGCTGCCCTTCTTTTGGTGGGACAGAGAATTCACAGGTTCAGCAGAGATGCATTTTCCTTCCCTTGTAGCCACAGCCTTCACTTGCAGCTGGGGGAGGGGGGGCATGTGACAGCTGTGGCCAGTGAAAGTGGTTATGCCACCTCCACACCTGGTTCATGGAAACTGACCACGTGGTCTCACTGCTGTGGACTGAATTATGTCCTCCCCAGGAATTCGTATGTTGAAGCCCTAATCCCCATTGTGATGGTGTTTGGAGAGGGGATGTTGGCAGGTAACTAGGATTAGATCAGGTCGCCCTGTAGGGCCCCTGTGATGGCAGAGATGGGAGAAAGGCCCCCACCCCACCACCCCTTTCAATGGCCACACATCGAGGAAAGGCCATGTGAGGACAAGAAGGCAGCCGTCTGTGGTGCAAGAAGAGAGTCCTCACCAGAACTCTGCTGGTACCCATTTCTCACCCCTTGCCTCTAGAACTGTGAAAGATACATTGCTGTTGTTTGAGCTGTCCAGCCAACAGTGCTTTGTTATGGCGGGCTAAGCTTACTACGATGGGGTCTTCCAAGTTCTGACGCTTCCTGTCTGCCAGCTGGACATTGAGACCCAGGCCAACCTTGAACATCATCATCAGCTTGGGTACCTGAATGGCGTGTGGAACAGGGACCCACCACCATTTGTACGACTGCCCGTTGGGTGTTCCTACTGTGAACCTCAACATGGACAAGGATGCTCCCATTGCACTGACTCCCTCGGACTTCAGGGTGTGCTTGTTACAGCAGCTAGGGCCGCCTTTCAGAGCAGCGCTACAGCAGTTTCCTTTGTATGTGTGTTCACAATAGGAAATCTCCGTGCCATTAATTTACTCCACTCAGCTGTGGTTTCAACTGTCGCACACCCAGAAAACAATAATATACAATTGCCTTGGGTGAGGGCCAGCTTCTTTTTTGGTACCAAGCATGCCAGTGCCTCTATATTAGCTCTGGGCAGTGGCTCTGGGGGGCATCTGTTTAAGTCAATGGATGCCGTCAGGCAGCTCTTGGTTATTCTGTTCACAGCTTGAGAAGATCTTCACTTTTCAGTGATGTCTGTGAATGCTGAATCAGAGATAAGACAAACACAAGCTTCTTTGACAGTGACTAGGTAAACTCTTTCTATGCTTTCTATCTGTTCCTGAAAGGCATCGATTTCTTCCCTGCTCGATCAGGACGCGTGAGAATACTCCCTCAAATTCTTTCCCTTCTCCTGTCATGGAGAAAGTCACCGGCACCCTCAGAAGCATGCAGCATTTGCGTGCAGAGTTACAGTGGTTACAGTGCCCTAGTCTCTAACCCGAAGGCCAAACTTCAGGTGGATATGAATGAGTTACTTGAGTTCTGTGCCTCAGTGCCCTCATCTCTAAAGTAGGGGTGATAATGGCACCCCCCTCACGGGGTATTGCGAAGATTGGGCAGATTGATGCTCGTACGGCAGGCAGTGCCCGATCCTTAACACTCAGTAGATGACTACTGCTGGTGCTATGATAGAGTGGGGGTAATACTATCCCCACCAAGGGACAAAGGGACCTGGGGAGTTCCTTTCTCATTTCCCATGTGAACCCCTCCTGCCTCTGTGCCTGTGCAGCCCTTCAGCCTGGCTGGTGGGCACAGCTCGCCTGGGCATTCTTCCAACTCTCCTCTCTGGCTGCCAGCTATAGATGCCACCTCTGACCTCCGGCCTATGACAGGACAGCTGCCCTCTCCCTGGTCACTGCTCCACCCAAAAATAGTTCCTGAGGGGACAAGGCCTTGCAAAGCTCACTTTCTTTGAGACTGTTGAGTCCTGATAAATAGGGCTGGCCGCAGGGATTCATGGGAGCCCACCCACCTTTTCCCACTCCACCGCTTGTCCTGGGCTCTAGGTCCTGCCTTTTGTGCCCATTTCCAGTGTGGATGGGCGGGTGGGCAGGGGAAGGGTAGGCGAGAAGGCCGGTGGAGAGTGAAAATGCTTGGGGTTCAGGCATCTCAGACTTCCAGGAAGACGGGACTCACTGCCCTCACTCCTCCACACCCTGCCCACGGCCACAGTTTCTTCTCTGCTGTCTAAACACCACCGCAGTCCACCTAACCCCTCTCTACTACCATCCTCTCTGTCAGAGCCCACCCCGCACTCTGAATCCCTAAGTGCTGCTCAGGTGTTACGAATGACCAGAATGACGTCTAGACTTCCTGCAGATGGAAGCCCGGCCCCGCCACCCACTTTCTCCCGATTCTTCTTGGCAGCTTGCCAGCCGCCGCACGCTCATGGTCTGTTTCTGCGTTGCCACTCCTTTAGATACCTCTGCCGGGCCCCCGACTGTTTTATTTCTCCTCTCTCTTTCCCGTGCTTTAAGTCCAGGCAGGACCTACGTGGTTGTTTTCACACTATTAATTTTTCATTCACCCCTTCTTTCATTTATTCAATAAACCGACAAGCATTTATCTGGCCCCTTCATACCAGGATTGAAAAGGGAGGAAAAGCAGGCCACATGTCCAGCATTGTACAGTCTAATGGAGAGATGAAGACAAATACAGAAACAAGCATAGAAATGAGGCAACGCCAAGTGCCATAAGCAAAATCTGAACACGTTCTGTGGGAGTTGAGAAAAGGCAGAACATGTTTTATTGACAACATCAGGAAAAGTTTTATGAGGCAGAAATTTCACTCATTCATTCAGCACATATGTACTGAGGACATGCTGTATGTCAGACACATAGGCACTGGGGACAGACCTGAAGCAAGGAACACATTCTGACTGGGTAGGGGCCTAGGGGAGAAGCTTGGCAGAGGGAATACCAGGCAGGGTGGCCAGTAGGAGCAAAACGAACCCGACCTAGGTTCTCTCCATCTACTGGCCATAGTGCTCTGCTTTTCCTGCCCAGAACTGCTGCTTCCCTGGTCATGCACTTGGATAAAACTGACCCTTGCTTCCCGTTCCAGGGGCCTGCCCATATCAGCCTGAGTTAGCCGGCATATCCTGTCTTCCTGGTCAGAGCGACTGGTCCCAGGGTGGGCCTGTAAACCAGGTGGGGCCATTGTGCCAGACACACAAAGAGCAAAACAGGAGTAAAGGGAAACCAGTGGCTCAATCAAGCCTTGCTGGGTATCCCTCTGTTGTTTAAGCTGGTTTCTTTTTAACTTGCCATCTAAAAAATCCTCATAGAGTAAAGATAGCAAAATCCTGGAAACCACAGATTATTCTAGATGGTAAGTAAGCAACAGCTGACGAACCTGGAAAGGTAGACCTCACCCTCACTGTAATAGCTCTTTAAATATAACAATGGTAGCTGATGCTAGTGGTCACTTAATACATGTCAGGTATAGTTTTAAGCTTTTTATATTAATGAATTCACTTACCCCTACAGGAGAAACACTTATCATTATCCCCATTATTTTACAGATATGGAAACTGAGGCAGGTAGGTTAAGTGACTTACCCGAGATGGCACCAGGAGTCACACCCTACATCTGACTGTGTCCCACGTGCAGTTTTCAAAAAACTATAAGAAGCTAAAAGATCTGTAGCCTTTTAGGCTTTGGAGTCAGACACCACCTCTTCCTCTTTTCAGCTGGTGTGACTTCGGGAAAGAATCTAATCTCTCTGAGTCACAGGTTCCTCCTCTGCAGGACAAAGCAGGGCTGCTGTCAGGAGTAAACAGATGGCGTGTGTTTACGGAGTTTAGCACAGGACCAGGTCTTCGGGCCCTTGGCCTTCCTTCAGTGTCCCTGTCTTCTGTTGTGCCCACTGTTACCCTGAAGGGCTCCTGGGGGGGGGGGGGCTGGGAGCTGTTTGTTCTTTGCTGATCTACAGTGCTAATCATACCCAGATGCAGACCTGGGAGAGGCCAACCAGGATCACTTCTTGAAGAGTCTCCCAAAGAGAGCAGCCCTAGGCTGCCCCTGCCTCCCCTCATAGCCCAGGACTCTTTCGGATCTGCTCCTAGACTGTGGCGGGGCTTCATCTCCTAATGTGTCCGCTGCAAGTGGAATGCAGCCATTGTCAGAGCCCAGGCCCAGACAATCTCCTGATGAGGCCGACGGATGAAGGCATAGGACTTTAGGTGGAAGTTTTCAGAGATCCGATTGTCTGTAGCTAGATGGCCTGGGTGCTGAGCTGGGCTGAGATTCCCAACTTCCCCTCTGTGAGGAAGTTCATGCATACTGCTCCCCACCTTGTCTGAGGCCCCTCAGGACACAAGGAAGCCCAGGGCATGGGCTCACCGCTCTTGTGTAGGAATCTGGAGAGGCAGCTGAGAGCAGGTCAGGGTAGGAGGCAGCGGGCAGAGATGGAGAGAGCCAGACTGCATGATCTGGTGCGGTGGGAACATCCCAAGGATGGGACACACCTGCAAAGGCTTTTTCTTTTTTACTTTTTGTTTTGGGATGATTTCAGATTTCCGGAGACTTTCCACATTCCCTTCACCCAACTTACCCTGATGTCAAAATCTTATATAACCTTGGAGCTTTTCCCAAAACTGAGACTCAGCATTAGCTCAATGCCGTTACCTGAGCTCCAGACATCATTCGCTTCTTCCACTCACACCCCCTCCTGTCCCAGCACACACCCAGTGTCCCCATCATCTCCTGTGACCGCTCCTCAGTCTTCCCTCGAAAGTCCCTCCATTTGGGCTTGCGTGATATCTTCTCATGGCTAGACATGCTGTGGGCTTCAGCAGGTGTGTGAGCACCTCCTGGTGCTGCTGCAGGGGCAGGCGTGTGATGGGATTTTGCTGCCTTCTCCCGGCTGAGATGCTGTCTGCCAGGATGTTCTGAGTGAGTATTTTTAAGCTCTACCCTCCTGAGCAGGCAGAGTATCTACATGTATTATTTGGTGCTCAGAGGCTTTTAAAGTAACCACAGCCCTGCGTTAGGGCACCCTCTGGGTCAGACCACTGCTTCTTGGAGAGAAGTTCCCGTGGAGCTGGGCCGCCACTTTGGCATTGTGGGAGAGCTGACAGGAGACAGACGTGGAGAAGTGGGGGCAGGGTGTTGGCAGTATGGGGATAGGGTGTTCAGTGAAGAAGCTGAGAGAACCCCAGCTCACCCAAGACCCCCCTGCTGGCATTCCCCCAAATCCTGCCTGATCATCAACCCCTCAGGAAGGTGGTCCTTCCCCACATGACCCCAAAGACTCCTTCCCTGACCCTCAGTCCTCTAGAAAGCCCCCTGGCTTTCTAGACCCGTCTAGAATTTCTTCTGGACCCATCTTCTCTATTCTGTTTGGTTTTCTGACTTAATTGCTCTCTCAGTTACTGTTATGGAGCCAATGTGCACAGAAGACATCCCTCCCAATCAGAACCAAAGCTCCATGCTGAGGGGGAGCTGTCTGGGATGGGATTAGGTACTCCCCTGACACTACCCCTTTTAGGGTTTCCAGACCCAATTCAAACAAGGGGGAGGGGGTCCCCCCACACACAATACCAAGCTATTCTCAGACACCACCATAGTGTCTAAGAATTCAATCTAGTTCTGACACTGTCTACCCAGAGACAACATCAGATCTCACAGGTTAGGGTTCAGTCCTACAAAACTGTCTTCCACCCCCAACTCAGATGCCAATCACAAGCCCAGGCCGTTCCCTATGCTTTTGACCAGATGGCTATAAATCAGAGATTCCCAGGACCTCCTTCTTAGGTTCTTTTAATTTGCTAGAGCAACTCATAGAACTCAAAGAAATGCTTACATTTACCAGTTTATATAAGGGTGTGACAAAGGATAAGAATCAACAGCCAGATGAAGGGATGCATAGCACAAAGTACAGGGAAGGGGCATGGAACTTCCACACCCTCTGCAGGGCACCACTTTTGCCACATCTCCACATGTTCACCAACCCGAAGCTCTCTGAACCCAGTCCTTTGGGTTTTTATGGAGGATTCATTATGTAGTCATGATTGACTAACTCATTGGCCATTGGGTGATCCAATCTCCAGCCCCTGTCCCCTCCCTGGAAGTTGAGGGAGACATTGGGGCCATGAGCCCCTGCCCTGAGATGGGGTCCAAAAGCCCCCTTCATTAGTAACAAGACACCCGTGTCACCCTTTTGGCTCTGAAGGAACTGTGGATGAAGACCAAATGTGTCTGAGAAATATATTTTGGTCATCTGAGTGATTTTTCATAAATCATCATATCACAGGTGCTGATAAGGGAGGGAGTCTGAAGACTACTCCTGGAGCAGGAGTTTTCCTCTAGCTTCTGATGGCGTTCATCTACTAGGGCATCCTGCCCATCCATTTCTGGACAAAGACAACTCTCCACCTAGAGGCTCACTGACAGCCAGGTGACTATATTTCCTGTCTACTAGCTCCCAGTGTGGTTTCACGTTCATGACATGGAATC
Source organism: Panthera onca (assembly GCF_046562875.1). Lineage (NCBI taxonomy): Eukaryota > Metazoa > Chordata > Mammalia > Carnivora > Felidae > Panthera > Panthera onca. Next base: position 151,286,425 of record NC_138343.1, read on the forward strand.
ACAAAGTCTCCTCAAAACCTACCTTGTCTAAGGAGCTGAGGCAGTCTGTCCATGTCACAGGCTGTGTAGTACAGATGATCCCCTGTGCAAACAGGTGCAGCTGGACCCACTCAAAAACCAACAAGCATTTGCCAAACACCCTGAATGGCAGGCAATAAGCGAGCAAGACAGATGAAGCCCTGCTCTCCTGTTTACAGTTGGTAAGGGGACAAGATTATAACCAACAAACATGTGAATAATGGCCCAGGTATTGACCAAGCCAGCTATGAGGGTAGTGAGGAGATGGTATTTCAGAGGCCAGAAGAAATGAGGAGCACATAATGTGGCACTTTAATAGAGGAGTGAGTCCCTGGGACACCTAAGCCAACGCCCCTCCTTCCCTGTCTTCTAAGCAAGCTACACATGCACAGTGTCCCACAGGCCCATGGGGTCCCTGCTGGGAGAGGATGTCCAGTTTCCAGCCTGCTCTCAGTGGGCCTTGCTTCCCAGGATGGCCCTAGACACAGCTCTCTGCCAGGTGAGAGGGAGCCACACTGCCTTTTCAGCCCAGGCTCTCAGAACCCTCACTATGGACAACAGCAAAGGAGAAGCGTGTGGGTCTTCCCAATATGAGGCACAGCAGCCTGGGAGACCAGCAAGGGCTCCAGACAGAAGGCTCAACACAAAACTGAATACAGCTGACCATTGAGCAACACGGGTTTGAAACGCACAGGTCCCTTATACATGAATTTTTGTTGATCAATACAACACAGTACTATAAATGTATTTTTTCTTCCCTATGATTTTAATAAGATCTTCCTTTCTCTAGCTTACTTTATTGTAAGAATACAGTGTATAATACATATGACATATAAAATATGTGTTAATTGACTCTTTATATTATCAGCAAGTCTTCTAGTCAACAGTAGGCTACTAAGTAGTTAAGTTTTTGGGAAATCAAAAGTGATACACAGATATTTGATTACACAGGGCACGGTCTACCCTAACCCCACTTGGTTCAAGGGCCACCTGTATTTGGAAATAGTTGGCTAACCCACACACCACAGAAAGAGAACGTGTCAGCTTCCAGAAGCATCCAGGTGGTGAAGCCACCTAGGCTGCAGCACCAAACCCACAGCCTACTGGAGGGGTGAGGGGTGAGGGCTCAGAGATCCCCAGAAGGAGAGGGAGAAAGCATCTCTCTCCTCTTACCTTTAAGCCCTTTCTTTGCCTTCATCATCGCCATGACCATGTCTGTGAATATCTGGATTGCCAGAAAATCATGGCACTGAATTAGGTCCTTAGTAGCCAGATTCTTTAGGAAAATCTTTTTCCCTTTAAACAAATTAAGTCTTTTAAAGAATCTGAAAAACGGCAAACAGTTCTGGATATAGGGTCTGTTGAGGCTGAAAGAAATGAAGGTTTCTTCCACTGGAGAGAGATTTGGGGGTCTTCACCACAGAAAATAGAGCACAGCTAATATCTGGAAAAAAAGACTATCATGCTCTGGTATTATTTTGAATGTTGATGACTTTTGGGTTGAGTTTTGCTCACTTGGTTTCATTTTTGCAGGGCCGTACATCTCTAAGCTGCTCCTCCCTTGAAACAAAGACTCTTCTAAGAGTTTGCAAGTTCTTTTCTACCCTCCCTCAGATTTGCTGGGATAGAGGACAAAAATGCCGAGGGGTTGGAAGCAGGAGATAGCCTGTACACATTAACTGCCTACCCAACAAAGGCCCAAGGGCAGCGGGTCAGTCCAGCACAAATGTGGGGAGACCTGTTTCACCCTCAAGGCCCCTTGGCCAGCAGAAGGGGCAGAAAAGGCTCTGTCTCACTCTGGTGGATGATCCTGCCATACATGTCCAGCCTGGCAGACATTGGCAGGGTGCCTCTCTTATGTGAAATGATCAGACGCCTGAAGATATAGGGCCAGGCTCCAAGCTCCCGCTGCTCAGTTGGCTACAGCCTGGTGTCTGCATGAGGAACTGTCACACAGCCAGTGAGGGAGTTCAAGGACAGCAGGAGCTGTAGAAAAGAAGCAGACACCCATCTTGGTGAAGTCAGGACTGTCCATTCTTCCATTCTCTTCAGAGGTTTTTAAAAAGGCTTTGGCCAGGGGCACCTAGGTGGCTCAGTTCATTGAGCATCTGACTTGGGCTCAGGTCATGATCTCATGGTTTGAGTTCAAGCCCCATGTCAGGCTTGGCCATTAAGTTCTTATTTAAAGAACTTTAGTCTGTACTTTGGTCTTTAGTCTGTACTTATATGTAACTTTTTAAAGTTTATTTGTTTTGAGAGACAGAGAAACAGAGCACTGAGGTGGGGAGGGGCAGAGCCAGAACCTACCAGAGACAGACCAGCATTTGGGGGAGCAGTGCTGAGAGAGGAAGTGGGTGCAGTAAGACGTGCAGGCAGAGGCTCTTCACTTGGGAGGCGATCAATCAATTCTGGTCATGAGGCATGAACTGAGAATAAGTCTAGGAAAAGAAGGAAGAAAAGAGTCTGAGCAGCTGCTAATTCAGCAGCTTCCCACCTTAAAATGCTGAAAATATCCCCGATAAAGTAGAAGGCTCCCTTCCTTTAAAAACATAGAAAATAGAGAATTCTATTTTATTAATATAGGTTGAAGAAGTCCTTTCTATGAAAAAACAAACCCAGAAGCTACAAAGGAAAAGACGGGCAGATTTGATCATCTAAACATTTAAAACTTCCCTCTGTGAAAAGACCACAAAAGTGAAGTTTAAAGAATGGCAACGGGAATGCAATACTTGCAAAGCTTGTACAAGATAAAGAATTAAGGGGCACCTGGGTGGCTCAGTCGGTTAAGCGGCCGACTTCAGCTCAGGTCATGATCTCGTGGTCCGTGAGTTCGAGCCCCACATCGGGCTCTGTGCTGACAGCTCAGAGCCTGGAGTCTGTTTCAGATTCTGTGTCTCCCTCTCTCGCTGACCCTCCCCCATTCATGCTCTCTCTCTGTCTCAAAAATAAATAAATGTTTAAAAAAAAAGTTTTTTTAAAGAATTAATATGCATGACATATAAATTATTTATATTGATAGGAAGAAGACAAAAGAAAAATGAACAAAGAAAATAAGCAGTCAATTCATAAGAAACAGACAAAATACAAACATACACAAGTACATACATTTTTTCCAACATCCCCCTCAACTGATAATTGAGGGAAGCAAACTGGAGATAGATAGATAGATATTTCCCATCAAGTCTTGTTATTTGCAGTAATTATGTTCTATAAAGTCAACACAAACCCTGAGTTACTGAAGACTAAGTCATTGTCCCTGGAGGAAATACATGGTTAGGTTCCTGGGAGCCTCTGGTCACATTGTCAACAACTAATCAATACATAACCCTGTTTTAGGTGCATTTCTGCTCAAGAAACCTTATTTAATATTTATTGTTGACTCGTGAATGTTGAGCTCACAATCAGTAGACCTCGAACTCAGGCCTGGATAAACCATCTAGCAAGTGTATTTTTTCCATGAGGCACATCACAGCCTTTTTGTACTTAGGAACCGTAGACAGCACTTCAGCACTAGGCTTGGGGGCCACTTTAAATGGCAAAATCGCCAACAAAAAGCACAAAAATATGAAAACATGCGACTAACTAGGTGGCAAAAGGATGTGTCTTTCCAGCGAGAGTTGAAGAGTATCGCCCGGTTCCTTCCCAGCTGGGAGTGTGTGCAGGTGACTCACTCTCACCAGTTCTGTTCACATCCACTTGCAGCCACGAAAACATGCAAGTGTTGGTTATGGGGCTACAAATAAAGCTTAGCAAGTAGGCAAACACACAAACACAGCATCGATGAGTACTGAGGGTTGCCTGTATTCGTGAGTATGTATACATGTAGCCTCTGTGTATGTAAATCTGAATTTGCATACACACAACTCCTGGCTTCATGGGAGTTGTTACTGCATTGCTCTCATGTGCACTGTTTGTTCCAAGCACTGGGACAGAGGTGCTGCCTCCAAGGGGTTTGCTCTAATGGCAGAGACTGGTTATCTTCAAGTGGAATGAACAAATGATTGCAGATGGTGCTAATTACTAGGAACAACATAATCTGTTTGCTGTGAAAAAGAACATTCACCCAAAGTAGCTGAGAGAGGTAAAAGCTGATACCTGCAGAGCTGAGAGATTTTCTATCAGCATGGAAATGTCTCATCTGGGAAGGGAGAGGAGTCTGGGCAGCCAGGGGCCCTGGGGACACAGAATGACTGGAGAGGCCACAGATACTGGGATACAGTAGGTCCTGGGGGAATAGGGCTGTATGCGGGTGGTTAGTAGAATTTTAACTCATCATATAAATGTGGACTTCTTTTCAATGAAAAGACATCATGTAGTGTAATATCACTTTTAAAATTATATCACAAAAGCCAAGTGTTTTCAAGTTTCTTCAAGAGTGGCCTTATGAGCTCTGAGACACATCCGTAACCAGAAGACAGAGAGAAAAGGAGAAAGTACACAGGAATCCAAGGAGCAGCTAGTGAAATAAGAGAAAACACTAGGGAATACGGCATCACCAAAGCTAAGAGAAGAGGCTGCTTCAAAACAGAAGGCAGTGGTCAAGTAGGAGAATTCTTCACTAGATTTTGCCCAAGTAGATCAGTGGTGCCTTGACAAGAGCACTTCAGTGGATCAGAGGGCAGGAGAGAGGGAACAGGAAGGGAAGAAGTGGGACCAGCATTTATAGAAAATGTTTTTGAGAAATTTGAGTATAAAGAGGATCAGAGTAAAGAAATAGTAGCTGGAAGGGAATTAGGGGACAAGAGAGGTTCTCTTGTTTCTTTATGATGGAGGATACAAGAGCACATTGGTTTACTGGTAGGAATGATCAGTTAGGTGCAGATGAAAGATCAATAGTACATGAGAGAAAAGGGAATAATGGAAGGAAAGTCCTAAACAATGTGAGAGGGGATGGGATCAAACACTCTTGTAAAAGAATTGATCTTTGTTAGGAGGACAGACACTTCTTGAATTACATTAGGATGGAATAAAGAAGGACAGGTGTAGATAGGGTTATAGATTTGGGAGTGGGAATAACAAGGAGGTCTACTGTGATATTATACTTTTTTCAATCATGAGTGAGGCCATCAGAGCAATACTAAATTGGAAGATGAAGTTGGAAATACAAACAGGGTCATATTAAATAGGACCCCGTATGCCATGCCAAGTATTGTTCTAAATGCTAGGGAGCTTTTTAAAAACTAATGAAGATGCAGTGATAAGAAAATAATCTACTCATTATAAAAAATGAGCAAAAGATTTCCAACATTATTACTCATCAGTAAAATGCGATTAAAACCACAATGTGATACCACTACACACTTAGCAGAATGGCTTTAAAAAAAAAGTGTGACAATATCACATGTTGGTGAGATAGTGAAACGACAAGGATTTGTTTCTAACACTGACAGAGATGTTAGAATCATCTGGCAACAATTTTAAATCATAAAAATCCTTCAGCAGGCGCATCTGGGTGGCTTAAGAATCCAACTCTTGATTTTGGCTCAGGTCATGAGCTCACAGTTTGTGAGATCAAGCCCCACACTGGGCTTTGCACTGACAGTGTGGAGCATGCTTGGGATTCTCTCGCTCTCTCTCTCTCTCTCTGCACCCCCCCTCCAATAAATAAATGAACATTTTTTAAAAATGCTGCAACAAGAAATATAAACACACTGAAAATAAATGGAAAAAATACAAAATATCAGCCAAAAAAAGAATATATAAGAAGAATCAAAAGGAAATCTTAGAACTGAAAAAATACATTAAAGGAATAAAAAATTCAATGAATGGACCCAAGAGTAGAAAGGAGGGGAGAGAGGAAAGAATAAGAATAAGAAGATAGAAAAATAGAAATTATCCAATCTGAACAACAGACAGAAAATAAGGAAAAAAGAAAGAAAAAAGGAACAGAGCCTTAGGGACCTACAGGACCATAACCAAAGATCTAACATTCACGTCACTGGAGTCTCAAAGAAGGAGAAGAAAGAGGGTGGGACATAAAAGTATTGAATGAGGATGAGGATGATGACTATTTCCCAAATTTAGCAAGAGATATAAATCTATACATTCAAAAAGTTAAGTGAACCCCAAACAGGATAAACCCAAAGAAATCCATGCCAAGACATATCATAGCTAAACTTCTAAAAATTAAAAACAAGGAAAAAATGTAGAAAGCAGCAAGAGAAATGAGACTTTACCTATCGGGGAAAACAGTTCAAATGACAGTAGATTTCTCATCTCTCATCAAGGAAGTGACACAACATTTTTCAATTTCTGAAAGAAAAGAACTGTCAGTTAAGAATCACATATCCAGAGATAATATGAAGGAGAAATAAAGACATGCTCAGATGAAGGACCAGTAAGAGAACTCATTGCCAGCTTGACCTACCCTAAAATAAAGGCTAAGGAAAGTTCTCTAAACAGGTAGGAACTAAGAAAAGAAGGAATCTTGGGTCACTATATATATATATATATATATATATATATATATTATATAGAAAGAGTATACAAAGAGACACTCTTAATTTAAAACAATATAGAGTAATTAAAATCGAATTGTAAAAAAAAAAAGGTAATCTACAAAAAAGTAAGAAAAATAAAACAGAGACAAAACACAGAGAGAACAAACAGAAAATAAAAAATAAAATGTCAACTTATGCCCTAACATCAACAATTTATTTACTTGTAAATTGTCTAAACATTCCAATTAAAAGAAAGATTGGTAAAGGGGATTAAAAAGCAGTGACCCAACATTGTGCTCTTTAGAAGAAACCCACTTCAAATATAATGAAATAGGCAGAAAGTAAAAGGGTGGAAAAATAGATATTGTGCAAATATTAATCAAAGGAAAGCAGAAGTGGTTATATTACTATCAAATAAAGTAAACTTTAGAGCAAAGAAAATTACAAGAGCCCAAATAAGTCATTATGTAATGATAACAGGACAAGTCCACCAAGAAGACACAACAATCCTAAATTTGCACACACCAAACAACACAGCTTCAAAATATGTGATTCAAAAACTTTTAGAACTGAAAAAGAAATAGGCAAATCCACAATTATAGTTGGAGATGAGAACATCCCTCTCTCAGCAACTGATAAACCAACCAATAAGTTTTAATCAGTATTTATATGGCAGTCCTAACAACAACAACAACAACAGAATACATGTTTTCAGGTGCCCGCAAAAGATATACCAAGATATCTTGGAGGAAAAAGGAAAGAAAGAAAAGAAAAGACCTCAATAAATTTAAAAGAATTAGAAACATACACAAATATATGATATGCTATACATCATTTTTCTTTAGTTCAGTCTATTTGTTTTATTTTCCTTGAGGCTTCATAGATGAGATTTTCCTATTATTTTTATGTTTTCTGTCTTTGACTTCTAGTTTGAGTCTACTATGGTTGGAGAACACATTCTGTATGTCTCAAATCAATAACCTAAGCTTCCACTCCAAGAACCTAGAAAAGAGCAAAAGAAACACAAAGCAAGAAAAGCAGAAAGAAGATAATAATAAAGAGCAGAAATCAATGTAATTTAAAATACTAGAAAAAAATTAAAACAGAAACTACTTTGGGGTACATGGGTGGCACAGTTGGTTAAGCTTCCAACTTCAGCTCAGGTCATGATCTCATGGTTTGTGGGTTCAAGCACCGCGGCGGGCTCTGTGCTGACAGCTCAGAGCCTGGAACCTGCTTTGGATTCTGTGTCTCCCCCTCTCTCTGCCTCTCCCTACTCAAGCTCTGTCTCTCTCTGTCTCTTAAAAATAAAAAAACATTGGGAAAAAAACAGAAACTCCTTTGAAAAGATCAATAAAATTGCCAAACCTCTAGCAAAATAGAGAGGGGGGGAGAGAGACAGAGAGACAAAGAGAGAGAAGACACAAATTACCAATATCAAGAATGAAACAGGAAATATCACTAAAGACATCAGACATCAAACGGAACATAGGGGAACACTGTGGACAACTCTGCACACATAAATATGACAATTCAGATGAAATAGACTAATTCTTAAAAAATCCAGTCTCCCACAACTCATTCAATATGAAATAGATCATTTGAACAGTCCTATAACTCTTTTTTTTTTTTTTTTTTTTTTTTTATTTTTGGGACCGAGAGAGACAGAGCATGATCGGGGGAGGGGCAGAGAGAGAGGGAGACACAGAATCGGAAACAGGCTCCAGGCTCCGAGCCATCGGCCCAGAGCCTGACGCGGGGCTCGAACTCACGGACCGCGAGATCGTGACCTGGCTGAAGTCGGACGCTTAACCGACTGCGCCACCCAGGCGCCCCAACAGTCCTATAACTCTTAATATTGAATTTGTAATTTTAAAACTCCCCAAAGAAATCTCCAGGCTCGGATGGTTTTATTGGATAATTCTACCAAATGTTTAAAGAAGAATTAACACAAATTCTATAAAATTTCTTCCAGAAAATAGGAGAGGTGGAACACTTCCCAATTAATTTTATGAATCTAGTATTTCCCTTATTCAAAAACAAAGACAGTACAAAGAAAGAAAGAAAGAAAGAAAGAAAGAAAGAAAGAAAGAAAGAAAAAGAAATTTGTCGACAAATATCCCTCATGAATATAGGTGCAAAAATCCTTAACAAAATATTACCAAATAGAATTCCACAATACAAAAAAACGAATTATACACCATGACCACATGAGGGTTATTCCAGAAATGTAAAGCTGTTCAATATTCAAAAATAAATAATTTTTAAATATACTCATTTTTAGACTTATTAGATACTACAATAATAGAGACTTTGTGGGGTTGGCAGAGGGATAGACACAAACTGTTAACATCTACAACATGGAATCCTACTCAGCAATAATTTAAAAAATAATTTCTAAATATAAATTATATCAATTATATGAAATTGTATTAATTTTAATTTGTTTTTTTTAAGTTTTTTATTTATTTTTGACAAAGAGAGAGAGAGCGTGTGCGTGCAAGCTGGGGAGGAGCAGAGAGAGAGAGACACAGAATCTGAAGCAGGCTCCAGGCTCCAAGCTGTCAGCACAGAGCCTGACGCGGGGCTCGAACTCACAAACCATGAGATCATGACCTGGACCAAAGTCAGACGCTTAACCAACTGAGCCACCCAGGCACCCCAATATTAATTTTATTTTGAAATAATTCACAAAATTAAAAGGTTAAGAAGAAAAGTCATATGGTCATATCAATTGATGTGAAAAAAGATTTGACAACATCCAGTATCCATTCATGATTAAAAAGTCTCAGAAAAATAAAAATAGAGGGAGTCTTCCTCCACTTTATAGAGAACATCTACAAAAAACCTACAGTTAACATTATACTTCATGATGAAAGACTAAATGCTTTCCCCCTAAGATTAGGAATAAGGCAAGAATATTTGTTTTCACTACTCTTACTCAACATAGTGCTGGTAGTTCTAGCCAGTGCAGTAAAGCCAGAAAAGGAAATGAACTGAATACAGGTTGAAAAGGTAGAAATGAAACTGTCTGTACTTACAGACACAGAAAGTCCGAAGGAACCTACAAAAAGAAACACCTAAAACTAATCTTGGAATTCAGTAAGGTTGCCAGATACAAGACAAATATAAAGAAACCAATTATGGTTCTATACATTAGCTATGAATTCATGGACACCAAAAGTAAAAATATGGTACCATTTACAATCACTTTTAAAAAATTATATACTTAGGTGTAAATCTAACAAAACATGTACAGAGCTTGTATGCTGAAAACTACACCACACTGATGAAAGAAATCAAATATGGTCTAAGTAGAGACATATGTGTTCACGGATTGGATTACTATTCAACATAGTAAGGATGTCAATACTCCCCAAATTGATATACAGCTTTAACACAATTCCTACCAAAATCCCAACAAGATTTTCTAATGAAGATAGACGAGAAAATTCCAAACTTTATATGGAAAGACAGAGGAACTAAAAGAATTAAAATAACTGAAACAACTCAGAAAAAGAGGAATAAGGCAGGTGAAATCAGCCTCCTCAATTTCAGACTTATTAGATGCTACAATAATCAAGACTGTGTGGGGTTGGCAGAGGGACAGACACATCTGTGAACATCTACAACATGGAATCCTATTCAGCGATAAGAAACAAACTATAGATACATGCAATAACTTGGATGAATCTCCAGAGAATCAGACTGAGTAAAAAAAGTCAATCCGATGGGGCACCTGCGTGGCTCCGTTGGTTAAGTGTCCAGCTTTGGCTCAGGTCATGATCTCATGGTCCATGAGTTCAAGCCCCACTTCGGGCTGTCTGCTATCAGCACAGAGCCTGCTTCCGATCCTCTGTTCCCCTCTCTCTCCAATCCTCTGTCCCTCTCTCTCTGCCCCTCCCTGTCCCCTACTCACGTGCATACTCTCTCTCAAAAATAAAATAATTTTTTTTAAAAGTCAATTCCAAAAGTTTACATCCTGTATGATTCCATCTATATAACATTCTTGAAATTACAACATTAGAGAAATAAAGGACAGAATAGCAGTTTCCAGGGGTTTAAGGAAAGGGGGAGGGGGAGGGTATAAAAGGGCAAAAGGAGAGATCCTTGTAGTGATGGAAATTTCTGTTTCTTGACTGCATCAGTGCACATCCTGGTTGCAAATTGTCATCATTGAAGGAAATAGGGTGAAGCATCTCTCTGTGCTGTTTCTTTCAACTACCTATCAATCTACAAGTACCTCAAAATAAAAAGGTATTTTTTAAAAGGCTACATACTGTATGATTCTGTTTAAGAGATATGCTGGAAAGGGAGAAATTAAAAGAACAGAAAATAGATCTGTGGTTGCCAAGGGCTGGGGGTTGATTTTTGTGAGAAGCAACTCTTGTCGATCTTGGTTGTAGTACTGGTTACTAACGGTATGCATTTGTCAAAACACATACAAATGCACCTAAAAAGAGTTAATTTTATTGTATGTAAATGTTTTTAAGTGAGTAAAAACGAAAGCCATGAAGAATTTCAAGGAGGAAAGTGGCATGGTCAGATTTGCATTTTAGGAAGATCATACCTGTTGCCCTGTAGGGCACAGAGGGGTGAGGCAAAGACGTGAAGGCCAGGAAATTGGTGAGATTACTGGAGTGATCCAGGTTCAATACAAGCAGAGCCTGCACTAGGAACTAAGTAGCGATGGAGACAGGGAAGAGAAAATGGTTTCAATAACTCCTTGGACTCTTTTAGGACTGGAAATAGAAAGATGGATTCCAAGCAAGTGGATTTTTTTCATAGAAGTGTGTGTGTGAATCTTCTCATCCAGTGAACTAGTACGCAAAATGGTCATTTACACGTAGTAGATAAAACTTTAAAAGCCATGTGCTTGGGAAAACTGATTTTATGAGATGCTGAAAGATAGGGATCCAGGACTAGGATTTTATAATTTTAGTTCAAATACAAGGTTATTAAACACCAACTAACTGAAAAGAAAGTTTTGGGGTCTGAAAACAGCCAACATTTCATACTGGGTCATTTCCTCAATTTTGCACGTATGGAATTTTAACTGCTAAACAGAAGGTGACAGGAGCTGGTCCCAAATTGCAGGGCTGTAGGTAGCGAAGTGACCCCAAGGGACCTTAGGGAGTGGCCAGGGGCTGGAAGCCAGCCCAGAGAAAGCCAACAGGGGTGCACGCCTGGCCTAGTGGAGGGAGAAGCCAATTCAGGAAGGGTACTGGTCAGCTGCAAAGCATTGTATCCTAACCTTCTGTGGCAGCTGCTGCCTCCTAAGCTCAGAAACAAATGCTTAATTTGGAGATCAAGCTCCCGCTGGGATGGGAGGAGATGCTAGCTCAGTGGTTCCTCAAACTTTCTACCACCAAGAATTCTTTTCATCTTTTCCACTCCACCCCCACTGATCCACCCTGTGTTGGGTAGGGTTTTCCTACAAAACTAGATTTAGTTACAATACATTTTTCAAGAATCAAAGACATTTATAGTTGCCAACCAGAGTTTTATCAAGAAACCACTAGGGGCACTTGGCTGGCTCAGTCGGTGAAGCGTCCCAATTCAGCTCAGGTCATGATCTTGCCGTTTGTGAGTTCAAGCCCGGCATCAGGCTCTGAGTCTGGAGCCTGCTTCAGATTCTGTGTCTTCCTCTCTCTCCTCCCTTCCCCTGCTCACACTCTGTCTTTCAAAAATAAATAAACATCAAGAAAAAAAAAAAAACTACTCAACTGACATGATTAACTAGTTTAACAATATTTATTAAGCAATAATGGTGGACATGGGTCTGGAGCCAGGAGTGCAAAGCAGGTGAGGTCTCTGCCTTCTGGGATGATGGTGGACAGCAAGTGAGGAGTTACCCTGGGCAGAGAATCTGCACAAGAGGAGAGAGGACAGTGAATTAGGAGGTGGGGGTGGAGGGCAGGTGGGAGTCAGAGATGGCTTCCCTGAGGTACTCTTGAGCCAAAAATCAAAGGCTCTGAAGGGTAATTAAAAGTTTCCAGGCAGGTGGGAGCAGAGTGCGTGGTAGTCCCCTCTGAAGAGCGGGACTACCATCAGGGCCAATTTCCTGAGGATGTACTATGTGTCAGGCTCTGGGCTGTGCACTCACACACACTTACTCTGCACTGGGAGGAAGTACTGATAGTACTCTCCTTCACGGGTGAGGAAACCACAGCTTCCCCTTGTCGAATACTTCTCCAGAGGACACACACGGCTTGGAAGTAATGGGATTGGACCCCAGAGCCTATATCCAGCAACCTGCAGGTGTCTTTGGGCAACAATAAGCAGCATGTGTTGCCAGAAAAATGAGTGTGGGAGAGGGCACCACAATGTGCGTGTGGCTGGACCACAATTCCAAGGGCTTGCTCTGGCAAGCACGTGAGGGGCCGGTGCAGGTACAAACCTGAGAGGAGCTCCAGGACTGACCCCACTACTGTCCTGTGAACATACAAGTCTCCTTAATCCTTGGGCCCTGTTTCATGTACATGCCCAATTTCTGTTAGATTTTCCCAAATATTGCCTGGACACCCACTCTAACCTGATAGCTTGTAAACCCCCAGGGGCTCAATGGACCTTGTGAGTTCCTCTTGGGGGCCAGACCCAGCCAGGCTGCTGAATTAGCCCAGCTCTCTTTCTGGATGGAAATCCATATAAATTCGCTTCCAACCTAGAACTTTTCCTGAAGTCCTCCCTAATTTGACCTCCTGGCACATGCATTTGTCACAGCTGTAGCCCAGTAGAGAAAGGGAGGGTGGCTGTAGCCTTGCCCAGGCCATCGGCCACATTTGCATGGAATATCATCCTTATAGAAGCTGACTTTGGAGTGTAGTCATGAAGGAAACTGGGATAAACAAGCTTTTCCTTTTCTGGACAATTCTTTGAGATGGAATCTACTCCCAAAAGCAAGATGTTTGGTTTCGGCCCACATATTGATGTCTCATAGGCAACTTGTGGTCCCTACAATACACCGATGGAAGGTGTCCGTAACACCCTCGATGTTAGCTGCACCTTCCCTGGCACATTCACAAATCGATGTGACTCGTCACGTTGCATGTGATCCCTGGTCACAGAGGTGACACAACTTCAGTTTTAGGGAAACAAGGGGGAACAAAACACCTCGGGGAAGATAGTTTCAATCCAACTGCTCTTCATGTGGCACAAACATAAAATATAAATAGGTTTCCAACAGCTTTGCATAGATTGTGGGTATTTGATTCATGGCAGGCTGTCAGGGGAAGCTCAGGACAGCCAGGCTATTTTGAGGCCATGCTCTTGGAGGACACCCTCTTGCCCCCACGAGCCATTCCCCTGGCACCACTCTCAGAGAGAAGCTCCTGCCTGTGCGGCCCACAGTCTGACTCAGGGCAGCATTTCTCAAGACCTTTCCTTTTAAGGAGTCAGGGATCGGAGTCCCCGCTGCCAGCAGGGAGCAGGCATGGCAGCTGGAGCATGAGGAGTCATCACTACGAATAGCCTGACTCTGAAGTTTCTAAAAGGGAATCCGGACCACCTGAGCCTCCCAGAAGAGGTACCGGGCACACTTACCCTGTGCCATTTGTGCCCGGGCCGAGCCATGTACATAAGCTGGAACACGAAGGGCATTTTGTAAGACATTTCAGCTGGCAGGTTAAATGTGTCCCACAGCTGTCACTGAGGCACTCTCCCAAAAATAGTCCCAACACAGAGAGAATCGAGATAATGGCAGAGAGGAGATGAGACTAACAGTGCATTCTTACTATTACTCCATGAATAAAACATGTAAATAAAGGTGTTGAATGCAGGGGCTGAATTGTAAGAGGGCTCACAAAGCAGGCAAGTGGATCAAAGAGGCCGGGATGTTTGCTATTTAAGGAAGAAAGCGACATTTATATTACTAACACAGAGCAGGGAAATGAGATAGAGTAGACTGCCTTTTCAAAACAAAAACAGGGGCACCTGGGTGGCTCAGTCGGCTCAGGTCATGATTTGTAAGTCATGGGTTCGAGCCCCGCGTCGGGCTCTGTGCTGACAGCTCAGACCCTGGAGCCTGCTTTGGATTCTGTGTCTCCCTCTCTCTCTGCCCCACCCCCACTTGCACTCTGTCATTGAAAAATGAACAAACATTAAAAAAAATAAAAAATGGGCGCCTGGGTGGCTCAGTCCATTGAGCATCTGACATGGACTCAGGTCATGATCTCACAGTTCTTGAGTTCCAGCCCCGCATGGGGCTTGCTGTTTTCAGCAAGAGCCTACTTCGGATCCTCTGTCCCCCTCTTTCTCTGCCCTATCCTCACTCATGCTCTCTCTCAAAAATGAATAAACATTTAAAAACAAAAACACAAAAACCTTGGCAGAAAGGCTCGGCTCTGAAGAAGAAGCTGAGACCTTGTAGCCTAGGGGAGTGGCCTGGCAGATGAGATCCCCATCCCTCCCTCCCCCCCCCCCCCCCAGCTGCTCTTGCAGAAGCCAAGAGGCAACCCTCTCCACCCCCCATGTGGAAAGAGGCATCCTCCTGCCTGAGGGGGAGGCCATCTGAGTCTGAAACCTATGATCTAATGAAGGCTTTTGGCTTCAGAAACTGAAGCCTACCTGAAAAATCATTAATACGGTGAGATATACATCATATCACAAAAAGTACCTATCACAGTACACTGCTGTTTAACTAACAGAAACGTGTCTAATTTGCTCATCTAAGCAAATTAGTAAGACTCATATAAATATCTCGTGCTCTGTTAGTGAAAAATTGAACTGAATTTGATCAAGCCTCTAAATCCACCAATTTACAAGAAAAGACATTTATAGAAACTACAGAAATGCAATCAGTAACATTCAGAAAGCAGGGAACTCTGCAGGACAAACCACCTGGACTCTTTGACAATGAAATTTCAAGGGAAAGAGAGAGAGATTGTTTTATTTTGCTCCAGACTTGAATGAACTATAAATAGAAATTTGTGAGACAATCGAGGAAATGTGAACATAGACTGGATATTTGATTAAAGGATCAGAGTTAATTTTCAAAGGTATGATTGCGATACTGTGATTGTACTTTAATATATGGTCATTACCTTTTAGAGGGCTGAAACATTTACAGATGAAGTTACAGGATTTCTGGGATTTGCTTCGAAATAATCTAGGGGGTGGGAGGGAACGAAATAAGGCTGGCCATGAGTAGTTATTGAAGGGGGTGAGGGGCACATAGGGTTTCACTGTACTGGTCTCTCAACTTCTTTTGTGTCCATTTGAAATGTTCCATAATAAAATACATGGATGAATGGATGGAAAAAAGGATGAATTCAAGGAAAAAAATAGCTTGTACTTCATAATAAACCAAAGCATGCTGTCACTTCAGATGATAAACAAAGATAAGATCTGGCCCTCTAGGAAATTACTTAATTTAGGACAAACACATCGGCACCCATGCCCACAGCAATGGGAAGTGTCAGAATAAGAGGGCTGAAGTATCAGGAGGGCCTCGCTCCAAACTGGCTGTACATTTTGAGCCACTGAACAGCCACTTAGGTTTTATCTACTGCAAAATTCCAAAATTATGTCTCTTATAGAATTACGAGGGACATGGAACAGTGTAAATTTATTAAAGGGATGAAAGTAAAAATACCTCCAAACCTACACCAAACTTCCTGATAAGTTTTGCCTGGTAATTGCTTCCCTCCAATTCGTGAAAACTGTAAGAAGGAATGTGACAGTATTCCAAGCTTCCAATGGAGTAAGAAAGGCATTGGTCATTTTTCCCTAACACCAGTCTTTTCTGAGGGAAATTCTACACCCTTCAGATTACTTGCCTTGTTAGAATTTTGTAATGTGCATGAAGGTTAAAACTCCGTTCACCTTCATGAAACTCAAGGAAAGTCAGAATTTTCTGTGGTTTTCTCCAGACAACCCAGAGGCTTTGTGCACATCTATCTAAAAAGCCTGGGGTTTCAGTTCCACAATCCAACAGATAAATCAGACTGTTCTTCTGCCCAAGCCCCCATCTAGCTGTCCAACAGTCTTCCCATGCAGTAGGCAGCACCAGCCCTTTGCAGAGAGCAAGTGAGCAACCCTCCTCCCAATCTTGCCCCACACACTGCCTGAAAATACTTGTGGCTTATGGAGGCACAGCTCGTGAAAACAAGTCTTTATTTCTTACTGCTTAGGAGATGATCAGGTATATCTGTCGACTTCATTATGGCTGGTTCAAAGTGAGATACTATGTCAAACAACCCGATTTTTCACCAACTCAAACCAAGCTACCACCTAGATTTTTTTTTCCTATTAAGTTGATTACTATACTGCATCTACGATTAAAATAAAATATTTTGAGAAGTTTGGCAAAAAGGGAAGAGGAGTGGGGTGCTTGGCTGGCTCGGTAGGTGGACCATGGAACTCTTAGTCTCGGTCATGAGTTTGAGCCCTTGGGCGGGTGTGGAAATTACTTGTAAAAAATGGGAAGAGGAGTTGTTAAATTTAGAATTCTAAATTACAAAGCTTTGTCCTAAAATTAAAAATAAATAATAAAAGTCGATTACAGAGGTCTATAAAGATACCCACCCATATTGGGCTATCCCATTGTATTAATCGGGGTGCTTTCTCTAGTGCATTACGATTTCATTTTTCCACATAGTCATAATTGTGGCACACAAACAATGTCGTATTCTGTTGATTTTCAGTTAGTGTTCTGCCCTAATATTCTGCCATGTTACATACAAGGACTTCATAGGTACCACTTTTAATGGCAGCATAATATCCCATGTAATGAGTATTTCATAAGTTGTCTAACCATTTCCCAACTGTTGGTTATTTAAGGAATTTGAAACTAAAACACCCTCTCTTGTACCGGGTTTTTATTTACCCAGATGTGCCACATGTCACCACCAGCAATAGAGCTGCTAATTGATGACCCCCACACAGACCGTCTTCTAGCCCTTTCCTCAAAGACGGCTATCAGCATGGCACAGTAAGAAGCCGTGGTTTCAGTGCCAAGGAGTGGTTTCAGTGTCAAGGCTTCAGTCTCCTTCTGAGGCACAACACAAGAATCACCAAGCTATGGCTTCTTTCTCAGAAAGAATCAGAAGTAGAGTGTTCTTTCTGTTTAGCTGGAGGAAGCTCCTTCCCGGATACCTGCACTGCCCCCTGACCCCGCAAGACCTTTGCCTGTCTTGTTTTTCTCCCCAGCACTCATCACCTTGTAACTGCAACACACTATAACTCTGCATGATACACTTTCTATTGTGTTGGTTGTCTCGTTTTCCCCATTAAAACACAAGCTTCTTGAGAGGAAGATTGGAGTCTATTCTGTTCAGGGCTAGACCCCAGGGCCTGGCACAGAGATGGTGCTCAGCTGGCGTTCAGGAAACAAATGTGTGTTGTAAGCTCATCCCAAGACTCTCAAATCCCTGGCTTGTTCTTGTTATCAAGTCTCAGCTCACATGTCACCTTCTCCACAACCCTCTCAAGTAGACACCGGCCTACTCTGTTACCTCACACTTTTGGTGCTCCTCATAGACACTTAAGAGAGCTCTACCTTAAGAGAGCAGGGACTTCATATCCCTATTCACAGCTATGTCCCCATGGGACATAGAAAGTGCCTGGGACATGGTAGGATCTTGAAAACTACTGCTGAAGTAATGGGTAAATTGAACACAGTGAGTGTCTGAACAAATATCCTAACCCCACCCCTAAATAAACAACACAAATAAGCCAATTCTGATTTCTTAGAAAAATCCTATTTTGGTGTCTGTGCTCTCATAATCTATCAGTACTGGCCCCGTGCTGATTTATATTCTTTTGAGAGCCTACAGAAAGGATTGCTGCAAATCACATGGGCTCCTCAACACTACCCAGGGTGTCCCTGGCTCTGTTCTTGTCCTCTGTGCCTTTCTCTAGGCCCACATCTTCCCCTCGGAAATGCTGGCCTCACTAGAGTCACTGTAATGAACTTTCAGGAAAAGTTCTGAGGAGCTTCACAGGGAAACCCCAAATGGGGATACTTTATGACATGTACGGGTTTCAGAGCCTCTGAGTCCAGGAGCAAGATGGCTGGCAGGTCTTCTGGAGGTCCTCCCCATGCCTGACAAGGTTCTAGAGAATTCATAAATAGCAATGCTCTCAGGAAGCAGTAAGAACAGAGCTGGTATGGCCCAACAGGATGGCTTCCTGAGAAGCTAACCAACATCTTCGTGTTTGTAGATGACTTTTCTTAACATTGTAAATGACAGGGAAAGCAGCAGCACTACACAGATGGTCAGCAGTGTCCTCACCCCTAGGCTACTCCTGTGGGTCTCAACCACCAACTGTAATAGTAAATGAAAACTGCCAATATGAGAGAGTCAAGGACATAAACAAAATCAGAATCCAGTTTTAGTTTTTGAAATAATTAAAGATAGGGGTGCCCGGGTGGCTCAGTCAGTTAAGCATCCGACTTTGGCTCAGGTCATGATCTAGTAGTTCGTGAGTTCAAGCTCAGAGCCTGGAGCCTGCTTCAGATCTGTGTCTCCCTCTCTCTCTGCCCCTTCCCTGCTGATGCTCACTCTCTCTCTCTCTCAAAAATGAATAAACATTAAAAATTTTTTTACATAAATAATTAAAAAGAAATATTTAGAAAGAAAAACAAAATT
This sequence comes from Panthera onca, assembly GCF_046562875.1. Lineage (NCBI taxonomy): Eukaryota > Metazoa > Chordata > Mammalia > Carnivora > Felidae > Panthera > Panthera onca. The sequence goes on from NC_138343.1 coordinate 151,305,473, forward strand.
AAATAGGGACTCCTAACAAGTCTATTACAACTGTTAATATTTCAAAGACAGCCCTGAATTCAAATCTTTGGTCAGATTCTACATTATAGCATGATTCAAACTTTGGTTAAGGAAATACAGTCATTATAATTACAGACTTTCTGGGACACCTGGGCAGCTCAGTTAGTTAAGCGTCTGCCTTCGGCTCAGGTCATGATCCCATAGCTCATGAGTTCAAGCCCCATGTTGGGCACGGTGCAGAGTGTGGAGCCTGGAGCCTGCTTTGAGTTGTGTCTCCCTCTCTTTCTATCCCTCCCCCACCCCTGCTCACTCTCTCTCTCTCTCTCTCAAAAATAAATAAACATTAAAAATTTTTTAAAAAATAAAATAATTACAGACTTTCCTTTTATCTCTAACTAGGGCAGGTCTCTCTTGGACTTACATGATTTCTATTCTGAACAAAAGAGAAAAAAGGCAGGATTACCTGTGAGACACAAGAAAAATACATTTACTCCTAAATGAAAGCAGTACAGACCAACTCCTTTTAAGTCAAAGGCGTTAAGTTAAATGTGAGAAAAGCAAGTCTTCTCTTGCATTTTCTTGGGATGTAGTTGAACACTACTCAAAGCAAGCAACTTAGAACTTTGAACTTAGAACTTTGCTAATCAAAGATCAAGCTTCCTCAAGCTTGTAAGTCTGCTTGAGGACAAAGTGGAAAAATTTGTAGAAAAATTCTATTATCAGCATCCTTACAAAATCCTCAACCAAGAATTTCAATGGCATTTATAGACTTGAGTCCTTAGATCATCATAACGTCAATGTTCATTTGAAAGGAATTTGCTGAAGTACAAGACACAAGAGGACTTGCTGGTGGCAGAAAACAAAGAAAACCCAGAGAGTGAGAAATCAGTAGAATGAAATGAATACTGAGTCTTAATCTCATTTCTGCAGCCAGTCACCTGGTCACCATAATAAATTTCACCAGTCACCCCATAAATCTGTTTCCAGAGGAATTCTGTGTTTTGATTTTTGTCTCTCCAAACCACAACCCTTCTCCCCCCTTCTCTCTCCCTGAAACATTCCTCCCCATCCCATACACACACAAGACCTCCAGAGAGTTTACTACTTACCAACCTCTCGGTTTATCCCTTTTAGTAGACTCGTACCAATTTTGCTGGGTTCATCCCACAGACTCAGCAAAGTCTGTGCACTGGCAGAGCACGGGCCAGCAACCTGCTTCTTTGCAGATCAGATCTTCTATGGCAGGGTGGCTTAGACTGGGCAAGCCAACACTGCCATCTGGCGGCCCCTGAGAGAGTGACTGATGCAGATCGGACCTCCGTTGAAGAACCTGGGTCCGACCTCTTCCCTGGACCACAGCCAACTCCCTGCAGAAAAGGCAACAGCCAACTTTACTGCAGAAAAGGCACAGGTTGTGGGTCTGCTTGAGGACAAAGTGGTAGGAGATCACACTCTAGATCACCTATACTTCCTAAATCAGCCCATGGATATCAATCCACACCCCATGTTGTGCTTTGAATGGAGGTTTTCCCATTACAGAAAAATACTTTTCAAAGTTGATTACATACTCCAAGGAGCCACTCAGACCAGGGAGAGCCACACGGACAGCTGATCTCCTCCTGGAGGGTAGAAGAAAGCACATGTCTGTGAAGCATCTTCAGGACAAAGACACTAGGCACCCATTCAGAGGGGGATCATGGCCTGCACAGTCAGGGCCTCTCCCTTCTTTGGACATCTCAGACTCACCACCTCCCAGCTGTACACACTGTGAGCCCTTCCCCATCTAAGAGAGAAAATAAGCCCCAGGATGTTAACAGACAAACCCCAGTGATCCTGTGGGTGAAACTCCCTTCAAACCATTTTCATAACCTCTGTTCTGGTGGAAATCAAGCTAATGAGCAGAACACAAGGCTGTGAGGAGGTTCTGTACCTCCAGCTCACCTTGCCTTCAGCCTCCCCCAACAGTCCAGATTGTCCATGGACACAGCTGCCACCTCCTCCGTAGAAGCAACAACTTGGAAAGGAACCTGAAGCTCCTTCCCAGTTTAGGTGCAGCCTGCTGCTGGGAACTCTGGAGGGCTGGCAGGTGAGAGATGTAAGGCAATGGCCATCCTGCTTTGTGTCCACCTCCGGGGGCCTGGGCAGCACCTGGTCTCAGCACCATCAGCTCTTGTCTGACTCATTCTAGCTTTCCCCAGCTGCTGGGCCAGGTGAGCGTTTAGCCCAGTCCCTTGTCCCCATCACTGAAGTTGGGCATCTGAAGGTAGTGAGACCGACACAAGCGTCCTCATGGCCCCATTTTGCAGGTTCCAGTCTGTTCCTGTGTCCCCCACTTCACACCCATTGTCCCTCCCCAACAGCCCGCACCGTGGATTTTAGGCTCCAGCACCTCACACAGCCCAGATCTACCTCCTCTTAATTGCACTTACAGGTCAAGTACTATAATAAATCCTTTACTATGTCTCCTATGATTGTTTCTGATTGAAAGTGTCTGAAGAGGAGTTAAGGGAGTTTTTTAAAATTGCGGGTATTTAAAAATACAGGTCCAGCTCTGAGACTAGGAGAATGTCTTATGGGGTGCCTGGGTGGCTTAGTCAGCGGAGCGTCTGACTTCAACTCAGGTCATGTTCTCACAGTTCGTGAGTTCGAGCCCCACATCGGGCTCTGTGCTGACAGCTCAGAGCCTGGAGCCTGCTTTGGATTGTGTCTCCCTCTCCCTCTGCCCCTCCCCCTGCTCATGCTCTGTCTCTCAAAAATAAACATTAAAAAAAATTTTTTTTTAAGAAAATATGTCTCGGGTGCACCCAGGAATTAGTTTTTACCCAGTGTTCTACATAATTCTGATATAGGAGATCCCACCCTCTGAAAGGTACAAGTAGAGGGAAAGGAGCTCTAGAGTCAGAAAGCAAGTTAATGAATGCTCTTGGCCATGAAAGGCTCTTCTAGGTATTGGGTACAGAAAGGCAAGGGAAAAAAACAAAACAAAAAAAAAACAAAAAAACCCATCAGGGTAATAGTTGAGCCATTTTGGTAATAAGGACACTTTCCACTAATCGGTCCATATTCCTTTCAAGCAGGCTTGCAGTCGGCCTCATAGCCTGTTTTTAATTTCTGCAATTCGAGAAAACATGCTTGTGTATGACACATGAAGGCATGAGTGGCACCTGCTGGTCACAGGCTTAGCTCTGAGCCAGGACAACCCCACTGGGCAGTTCCGTTGAGCAGACTTTGGAAAAATATTTCTGCCCTTTCTCATCATTAAACAAAAAACATATATACAACATTCCAATTCAGTGTGTGTGAATCAAGTCACAGTTAACACATACAAAGAGTAATAAGCACTGTTTTCCCACAATTCCTAACATTTTCTGATTCTCAACCCCCTTTCATTCTGTGCAGCAGGCAGAAATGTGAATCTGACGTATGAAGGGAAGTCTTGACGTAATGGCAGCTTTTTAACCAGAAACTTAAAGCCTGGCTAACTATAAATTAAACTCTAATCTACCAAAGTGCTAAAAGGCTGCCTTTTTCAGGCGACGTATTGTGGTTAAATGATCTATAAAAGCCACCCAAACAACTAGAGTTAGCTCTGGAAGGACCCACGTGCCAGCATATTCTGGACAAGGTAGTATTAACTGCAGCCTCCTTCAAACACAGGCCTTCAAAGGAGACCACATTCAAGGTGTAGAGAATTACTAGGTTAAAATAATTCATACCGGAAGGTCAGAAAAAGACATCATGAATTTGGAAAACTTCCCCAGAAAACTTTGGAGGTGAGGATCTTATACAAAGTTCCAGGCACACAAATCTATATAATTTTAAATAGTGGAAAGTTGAATCCCAATATCAATGGGACATCCTTTGAAACAAAAAATAAAATACAACTAGTTTATATAATTGTAATGATTAATGTTGTATTAACTTGGCTAGATCACAGGGTGCCAGATATTCTGCTAAGTATTTTGGGGTGTCTGTGGGGACTTTTGGGTGAGATTAGCATTTACACTGGTACACTGAGTACAGCCGGCTGCCCTTCCCAGCATGGACGTGATCCAATCTGCTGAAGCCATGAACAGAAAAGGTACAAGAATCTGCTCTCTGCCCAAACGCTGAGCTGGAACAGCCGTCTTCCCGGTCCTTGGAGGCAGGGCCCCATACCACCGCCTCTCCTGGGTCTTCAGCTTGCAGGTGGCAGATCAACAGACTTCTCAGCAAATGTTAAAATATGTATCTCATAGGAGTTTTTGATAAGTCCAGTTCTGAACAGGAGGCCAACAGGAAAATCCTGTTGTTAATATGCCACAAAACCAATGACACCCCCTAGGTTACACCATATCATCGGACTTGTTCACACCAAAGAAACTGCTCCAGCATTACATGTAATGGAGATAAAATGTATTTTATATTAGCTCTATCAAGATTTAGGTCTCAGATTTAACATATTTTTTAAATGTTTATTTTGAGAGACAGCACAAGCAGGGCAGGGGCAGAAAGAGGGAGAGCATCACAAGCAGGCTCTGCATTGTCAGCACAGAGCCCGACGTGTGGCTCAATCCCAGGAACTGGGAGATCATGACCTGAACTCAAACCAAGAGTCAGACGCTCAACTGGCTCGACAGAGCCACCCAGGTGCCCTTCGGATTTAATATTCTTAAAGTGTTTATAAAAATTCTTCCTGATTACTGGCTAAAGCTCATTTAAGGGGCTATTTACTTTTGTAATTTTCTTCTATGCTGGTTGATTTGCAGATTTTTCTCCCAGTCATTCAGACCGTTTAACATGCCCAGGGACTATCTTAAGATCTTCCATTTCCCTCTACATTCATTAATAAAACTGATAAAAGCAGTGGTTTAAAGGTAATCTACCCTTTAAAGAAAGCTGGGTGGACTTTATAATCAATTCCAAAAACCCTCTTCATAAGATAGGCTGGCCATCACGCAATGATAAGCTGATCAAAACAGTCATCTTTTCCAGATTAATTTCTTGCTCATAAATATAAGGAAAAAGTGACATGACCTGTTTGGGCACCTGTCTGGCTCAGTCGGGGAAATGTACAACTCTTGATCTTGGGGTCGTGAGCTTAAGCCCCATGCTGGACATAGAGCTTACTTTAAAAACTTATTTTTTTTTAATCAAAAAAAAAATAATTAAAATACAAAAATAGCTCTGGAAGACAGAAAAATATGAGAATGAAGAAAAGGAAAGGAAAACGAAATTATACTTTCTGGATCTGTCCTGCTTAGAATAATTACTTCAGGTTTTATTTAATACATCAGTCCAATAGTTCCAAGATACAAAATTAACCAGTTGTGAAGTGATTAATGATAACAACACACAAATCAATCCTTCCTCAGGGGAACGGTCTCCTCCCTGATGCCCTCCTTGGTCACGATGCAGATTTTGAGTGCATCCCCAGTGTACACGTCCCTCTCTGCCGCTGAAATGAAGACATCTTTCACAAGCCGCATGGCTCTGTCCAAGGACAGTGGGACATGCTCCACATTCTGCATGTTCTTAAAACCAACCTGGTGGGACAGGAAACTTGAATGAGGCATCACGTGACAGTACAAAGGTGGTTCAAGCCTCCCCAGTGCCTTCACGTATCTAAGGATTCATCATGAATACATCACATACATTTAAAATATCTCTCAACTGAAATGCTTCCAGACCTGGCTAAATTATACATTCCTAAAACCTGACAAATGTTCACTGAGACAAAGCTGCTGCTCCTGAGAAGCACACATCACCTAGAGAGGTGGACATATGAAAGCAGAGTACCATTATACAATGTGCTACCACTAAGAAAAACAAAAAAGAGCCACGAGAATCCCTAGCAGCCATAACTAAGTCTCCCTGAAGAGAGAGGCTTCGTCAGAAGACACACTTGGGTACAGAGTGTGAAGGATAAACCAGAGTCAGAGAGGAGTAACACTCCAGATCCAGGGTGTGCTATGCCCAAAGGCCTGGTGACAGGACAGACACACCACACCAAAGGTCTAGGTGGAAGTGGAGTGACGGGTGATGAGGAAGATAAGTAATATGCACGAGTAACTGTACACACATATTTCAGAAACACAAAGAAGTAAGCTTGGCGGCAGAAAGGATGATGGGAAATACAGGCCTGATTTCAGGCAACGATAAGAGGAAAGGGGGCAAATTAAAAATGTACTTGGGAGTTAGAATATAAAATTAGGTGACAAACAAATGGTGAATATGGGGAAAAAGATATTTGCAAGGCTTCAGGTAAGGTGGCAAGAGGAGAACTGAAAACATGGTCGACCATTGTAGACACAGGAGACCTGGAAGTCACGATATCAGGGGAAGACACTACAGAGTAGGTGAGAGGCCACAAGAGAGCCAGCAGAACACAGAGACACAAGAAGGTCTGGGTAGGGCAAATCAGCCCACCAAAAACAACAGCGATGCACAAGAAACCCTTGATTTCTCCACTCTCCTGAGCCGGTGAACAGGAGAACTCAGAGGAAGGCACTTTGTGTTAATGTCACAGCAACACGGATGCAGTCTCCTTACCTGGTTGTCAAGCAGGGGCTGTAGCATGGCACTTGCTGAGCCTCCGGCCTTGAAGGAGTCTCTCTGGTAGGACCCTACTGGGTCAAAGCTGTACACAGCTCCCTTCCCTGAAAGAATAAAACAGTTTCCATAAGGATGCATCCTGACTACCATTCCAAATCACGGTAAAAATAGATCCAGTGTGACACAAAGTGTGACACAAAACGGACTATGAACTTAGCTAAAATTTCAGCCACATTCACTGTTAACCCAGCAGTCTGCTCGCCTCCACTCACAAGGGAGTCAGAGGTACACCTGCCCACTCTGGTCTCCTTATGGCGTGTTGGCCACCTGGAGCTTCAGACTCTGGTCAAGCTGACATCGCCAATTACCACCCAGTGGATCCCAATATGTACGTGGTCTCACAGGCACACTGGTTAGCAGTCATAGGTCCTGCTCTGAGTTCTGCACCAAGCTCCTCACCACATTCCTAAAAAATGCTATTGTTGTTCTAGCATAGACCTGAGTTTAAAATTCTACTACTGTTAAATGTGAACAGTCACAAGGAAAACTTACTGTGTGTTTTTAAACAGTAAGCACCTTTAGCATCAACACCATAAAAAAACTGATTTAATACAGGAAAATTTTCAGAAAAACACAAATGCCACATGCAAAAAGTTAGTTCTGCCTAAAACATAAACATTGCTTTGTACTACCAGAGTTAAGAAACACTTTTGCAAACAAAACACAACACCAGAGTTTGAATGTACCTATTCTTTTATTTATATATATATATATATATATATATATATATATATATATATATATATTTTTTTTTTTTTTTTTTTTTTTTTTTTGAGAGACAGACACAGAGTGCAAGAGGGGGAGGGGCAGACAGAGAGGGAGACATGGAATCCGAAGCAGGTTCCAGGCTCTGAGCCCAATGTGGGGCTCGAACTCACAAACCACAAGATCATGACTTGAGCTGAAGTAGGATGCTTAATCGACTGAGGGACCCAGGCGCCCCTGAATGTACCCATTCTTAACAACAGTTGCAGAGTACTATCAGTGTAAGGATAAATGGGCCTCTCAGGCTCTCCTGAAGCGTGCATAAATTGCTATGCCTTTTTAAAGAGCAATCCGGCAAGAGAATCTATCAAAATATAAAGCATGCACCCAATGACCCAGTAACAATCTAACTTGTAGAACAGGATATACCCCTAAGAAGGCTTATTCTGTCTCTCTTAAAAGAGCAAAAATTTCTAAGCAACCTAAAATCCATTAGCAAAAACCGGTATGGAAGAGGAAGATGGGACTGGGGACATAACCGCAAGACAATGTAAAATGAATAACTCTATAATGTGTATAACAGAATCCTATTTCCTATTATAGGCATAAAAAAAAGCAATAAAAAAAAGCATATAACATATTTATATAAGCACACAAACAAGTACGGCAAGATAAACTGAAAACTGTAGTTATCTTCGTGCGACTGAAGGCAAGAAAAGAAGGGAATCACTTATATGCTTAGGTACTGAATCTGTTACAAAGCACACATGTCACTGTAATTTTTTTTAAGGCCTTTTAAAAACAGCTATGTTTTGGGGGTGCCTGGGTGGCTCAGTTAGCTGAGTGTCTGACTCTTGGTTTCAGCTCTCAGGTCATGATCCCAGGCTCATGGGATCAAGCCCTGCATCGGGCTCCATGATGATCGTGCGGCCTGCTTGAGATTCTCCCTCCCTCCCTCCCTCCGTCTCTCACTGCCTCTCCTCTCCCCTGCTCGCCAGTGCACACACTCTGTCAAATAAAAAAAACAAAAAATTCCCTGTGTTTTGGGTGTGAAAAATCATGGATCATTTGACGAGGTATGACTTTAAAGTGATATAACTGATCTCTAAAACACATTACGCCAGAAATGAAGCACCTCAGTAGCTCACCTGGGAGATGTGGGATAAGGACAGTCTTCTTCCTACCCATGGACATCTGCCACCCGTAGCTCTGTGTAGTTTTTCTGTTGCACAATTACTTACAATTCTCTGCTGAGAAGGCAGTATGTAAGGTGCTGAAGTCACTCAGGAGACCCCCAGGTTAAGTGTTTTTGTTGGAAGCAAGCTTGGGACAAGATTGAGATCACAGTGGGCAGTTCACTAACTTCAACACACACACAAAGAAAGGGACAGGAAGTACAAAGCCAAAAAAGAACAACAATCTCTCTCAGAAGGCCAACAGGCCACAAGTAAAACGAGGCCCAAAAATTTCAACTAAAGGCAGAACCAATTTCAGAAAAACCATACGCCACGGAGTTGAGAAAAACAAGAGCAGAATAAGTCGAAGACCAGAGTTTCGAAGACCTTCCCACTTAGCAGAGGCAAAAGAGACTTTTGTAACACGAGAGCAGAATGGCATGAATCTTATCTGTAGAGTGCTTTTCCTCACCAAAATAATTCTTTAAAAAAGCACCATGGCTTCAATGTAAAAAAATAAAGTCAAAACAAGTGCTAGAAAGAAAACCTTGGATGGGGGAGTCTAACAAAGTAGGACACTCAATGCCACAAAGAAAAGACCAACAGATTGGACCATACGAACTTCAGAAAATGCTGTACAGGTAGACAACCCCCAAAATGTAAGAGACAAAGAACATTCTTGGGAGGCAAGAATGGTGAGAGATACACCACCACCACGGATATTACAGAGCTGACACAGTTAGATGGCATGCTTATAAATAATTTTTTAAAAAGACTAACCTGCAAATAAGGAAATAAGCAAAGGTTAACACACAGGTCAGTCTCCAAAGAAGAAAAGCAAAGATCAAAAAACACAAATAAATGCCCAACTTCAGCACACAAAAATTACATATAAATTAAAATAATAAAATATTTATTGGGTAAAGATCTTTAAGAGTAGTAAGGATGCCCAAAGAACCCCAGGTACTCATGCCCCCGCTGCCAGGAGGGTCCACTGGTGGTCTTTTCCGAAGGGCAAACTAGTGATGGCATCAAAATGCCAAAAACATATATCCTCTGACCCAGACACACAACTTCTGAGAATTTTTTCCAGGGAAGTACGCACGGTTGAAAAAGTATACAAATATATGCTAATTTGGATGTAAGTTTAAAAAAATAAAATTTAAAAAAAAGAAAAGAAAAAGTATACAAAACTGTATGTACAAAGACATTCATCACATTGCTTAGATGAAGGAAACTGGAAACCACCTAAATGACCTGCAGAGGACTGGGAGGCAAACTGCAGTGTAGCTGTACCCTATGTAAGTCACTGAGTCATTACGCATCTTTATTCACTAGCATAAAACGATCTCCATGACAATACATCCGACATAAAGATGCATACGCCATATTCTACTTGTAAAGTGCACAAACATGTATGACTACCAAGATACCTGTAAGCAGGTTTACTGGAAGTTTAATTGTAATTAACTCTAAATATAGGCTTTGAGGGGATAACTACTTTCATTTTTGTCTCTTCCAGTACTATTTGAAACTTCTGCAACTACTATTGTTTTTGTTACAGAAAAACTAAAGCCATTATTACTTTTGGGTGGAAAAATTTTTAAAGTATGACTGCAACTAGAGAGTTAAAGGCACAGAGGTCCAAGAAGACAGCTACTCGCCTGGCTATCCTGAAGGGCAGCTGTTCGATCCAGTGTCCTGAAGGGTAACTATTGATCCCACTGTCCTAATTTAGCCATTGACCCCAGTGTCCTGAAGGACAGCCAATGACCCAACTACCCTAAAGGTCTCACTAAAGAATACTGCTCTCCAAGTCTCCACCTCCACAAAAAAGAAAAACTGAAAACAAGGTCCCAGGTACCCTGGACTTGGGGACACCTGGCATATGTGCAGTCTGGGTACAGGGCAGTAAATGGAAAACTGACAGGCCAATACCACCCTTTACGCAGATTTTGGCCTACCATTCTTCAATAAGAATGAATGGCCAAAAATCAACGGAAATTTGAAGGAAGCCTCCAACATAGAAAACAGAAGTCAAAAATAAAATGAAAAAAATTAATCCAATAAAATGGGGAGATCACAAGAAAATATCAAGGGGAGTACATCTAATGAGAACATACTTAGAGAAAAAAAATAAGGAAGCCAGAGAATTGGAAAAGTTCTTGGAAATTAATGACAGCAGAAGTAAGAATGTAGTACAGGATAAAATCTAAACCTGAGGAAATCTTCAGAGAAGAAAAAGACAAAGAGATGGACAATATGCCAGGGAAGAATTATAATAAAATAGAAGATCACAATCCAGGTGATTGTCGAGACAGTGGGGAAGTGAACAGGAGAAGACACAAATAGGGAAAAGATCTTGTACAAAGGGTATCACTATAAAATTGCAGAACACCAGAATAAAAGCAAAGTCTCAAAACAAGTTCTCCGGATTTCTTTTTCCAGAAATCTCTTGAGATACACACCACCAAAGCAAGGAAATAAACCAAGAAAACAGGAAAGCATGGTAAAAGCTAAAGTGTCTTGGGGGAACAGACAAAAAAGACTGCTTTACTACACAAATTCCTCTAAGAAGTGAAAATAAATTAAAGGACAATCAAAGCAGACAAGATTATAAAAGACAGAAATGCCTGACAATACCACCAAAACATCAGAGAACAGGGCTTTGAACTCGAGAAACAGATCCAACCCAAACCTTAGCTTTGCCCTTCAGTAGATGTGAGCGTTCCCAAATTAGCCTCTGACTCTCAGTAAAACTCAAAGGACATTGTCTGGCATGCTAAAATTCAATGATAGCTATGACTAATGTTGCTAAAACCTGAATTTATTGATCTGACATTCAAGTCAGACATAATTTAGGTGAAAAAAAAGTGTCCAGCAGGCTGGGCTAGGCAAGCTAATCTGTGGCTAGAATTTAATTAACTTGTTAAGGGGAATGAATTTTTATTGGCTGTTTCTATGCTTTATATTCTGTCTTACTTTCAAGGAAGGCTGAAAGACTCGAAATAAATTGTCACCCTAATTTGTCTACATCTAAACCATGGTGGGTAAAATGACCAGAGTGCTCTCAGGGGCCATTTATGTGGGCAGCTGTTAAGACAGAGGGAAAACAAAGGAAGAGCCCATGGAACAGAAGGGACAGGAGTAAAAAGTGGGGAGAGTAGGAGAGGAGCCCAACTCCCTACTATCCAGAAAGTTTTCCTCTCTGTAGAGATATCTCAATACGTTGTTCTCAGCCAAACATCTCTAGAACTTCTTTCTTCAATGGACTACTGTAAATGGTGGCACAGATCTGTCCTGAGAGCTAGTATAGCATCTGGTTGTTGGAAGCAACCGAAAGTCAATCCAAATGAAACCTGGTGAAAACCATCCGTGTCCCTGCTGCGTAATACAGCTTTAGATCAAAAACAGGATGGACATGTCAAGTAACGAGACTGATTTTCTTAGGCCCTCCTGGTCTGACTGACAGAAAATCAAAGAGGTGTTTCAGATTGTTCTGAAAACACTGTTGGAAATGCATACATTTCTTTTAAGGCATCAGTTTTAACAACTTAAGTCAAATACATTTGTTATGTAGAATCATAAGGTCAAGCTCCTCCAAGTCAGATATTTTCCACAGGATTAAAATGCTAATTATCTACTACTGAACTCCTGCAAGATATTCAGTAAACAGTAAAGGAACAGCATGCCTAACAGTCATTACTAGAGTTTTAGTACACAACCTGTGGTGTGTCTTTGGATCATCTCTTTATTCCCCTTTAAGCTTCAGTTCCTTACTGCTTTAATTAACAGAAAATAAAAGTGTTGGGCAAGATGCTATTTATTATTCTTTTCAACTCTAGAGGGAAACATACATATCTAAAAAATGCCACCCCCCTTCATTTTCCAGAACGAGAATTCTACCTTCTTCATCCAGTCCCCCGATGATGTTGTAAACATAGTATGGAAAGAAGCGCCTTGAATAGAGGATTGTAGACAACATTGCAGCAATCGCCCCTGTAGTCATGGTCTTGTTATTGGAATGTTTATACATCTGCAATTATTAATGAAAGTAACAGGCACGGAGAGGCAGAATATATTACAGACATGAACAAGGAATTGTAAATTAAAGGATGAATGCAAATCTTGGTGAAACGATGTCTATTTCTTTCAAGATCACACAAACATACTAAGACAAAATAATAATTTATTGTATCATGCCATTTTGGGGGCTATAAAAATTAAGGGAAAGAATGCTAAATTTTCCTCAGTTGTCTGATTTAAAGACTCTATTCTCCACGCCATCCATATCTCAGGAAATGCTAATTCAAGAGCAAATGCACACATAATATGTTTATACAGTGACCTGGGAGGGTGTTTTAAATCCGGCTCTCCTTTACTCTGCCTCTAGACCAGGGTCAGCAAACTGTACAGTCCATGGACAAAATCCAGCCCAACAACTGTTTCTGTAAATAAAGCTCTATTAAAACATATTTTTTCATTACATATTATCTATACATCCTCGTGCATTACAACAGCAGAGCTGATAGTTACCACAGATATCAAATGGCCCATAAAGCTGAAAATAATTACTATCTGGCCCTTTATAGGTAAAATTTGCTGACCTTTGATCAGACCCAGATAGAAGTCCTTCTGTTTGCAAAGGAGGTATCTATGAGAACAGAAGACATGAGGGCAGGACCCTTACTCTGCATGATTCTAGTACAGGGAAGTGGTCCTGCTCCTTAAAGCATCTATAGTGGAGACCAGAAGTATCCAAAACAAACCTTTTAGTGATTTTGAATCCTAGCTTTATTCACTCTTAGGGAATCCTAAATTATCCAATAGAGAAATTCTACAAAAATTTCAAACATAAAATGAGTTCACCAATTTATCAGCCACATAGCAAACATCTCCAAAGATTTACCTAAGAACACAGACCAAAATAACAATAGCTAAATACGGAAGATTAGAAAAAAATCTTCATTTCATTTCAAAATCAAGCATCAACAGTATAATCACTGCATCATTTATGTAATAACACATGAAAGAGAAATTTCAAGGATTGTGTAATTAAGGTGAATTCCCTGCTCCTTGTTATACTTTGTTAACACAACACTATTCTGCTGGTCTGTGTACTTTTGTACTGTAAGTTCCATCTGCAAAATATGCACCAGAAATCGAATAAATATGTCAATAAATGTAAGTCAATAAAACTTTCAATGTAGAGAATTTAAATAAGTATTAACAATTGATCAATACCAAATGAAATCATTTCTGTATTTTACTGAACAATTTTGAAATTATTCCAAAACAGGTATCTGTTAAATTTATTACATACTCCAATACCTAGGACATCATTCATAAGTGTATACAATTTCAAGTGTTATTCACTAATAGGCAAACATAGAACGTGACCACCTCTGGTAACTTCTTCATGTACCAGGTTGGCCTTACCAACTACATAAAATTATGACACATAACCTACAAAATTAAATCCTACACCAGCCCTGCATTTTTGCCAGCTAAGAAGAGTTTGTATTTACTGGTTATTATTACAGATAAAATCCATTTTAATATGGTTTAAATTACTCCTATCCTACTCTCCTTGAAATTATTTGTTACATGCTGTTTAATATACACGGGCCATAATAAAAATCAAGACGTGCCTTTACTTTTATTAAGAGTCAGTACTCCTCTGTTCCTCACACCTCCCCATCTCGCACAGGAGACATGGAGGCAGTGACAGTGTCAGCCCCTTTACGAACTGCAGAACAGGCTGGTTTGCCTCATTCCTCACTTCCTCCTCATACCACCCTTTTCAGCTCTTCCGCCCCCATCTATTCTATGCCCAAACTTCCTCAGCTGGCTGTCAACTAAAGCCTACTAAGGTGTTAGGTGGCGATAGCTTAGGTTGTGCCTCTCATCCAAACTCCTGACTTATCTATTTCTATTCTTGCCCGCGCATCCTGTCAACTAAGAGTCCAATGCGTGAACGAGGGAGAGCACGTCAGTTGATGGTGCTCCAAACCAAGCACCTGTCTAAAAGCTTGCCTCCTCCACAGAATTTTTGTTTTTGAAGGAAGATTATCTTCAGAAGAAACCCTGACCAGGCTATCTCCATAAGCCTTTATATCTCCTTTATACTGTACAGAGATTTTAAATACCCTGCAGTTTCACATTACGCTACTTTAATGTGGCTATCATTTCATTAACAGTATCATTTCACTTCTAGAACAGGTTATGGTTTCACCTGCTAACTTAGAGCTTCTCCAGCTATTCTGAGTGACAATCTAATAAATCATTACTAACTTTCTAAAGTGCAGACATGTAACAAAAGTATCTACCTTTAGTCTTGCTTCAATAATCTTTGTCAGGGTAAGACAGTCTCCATGAAACCCGCTGCATCCAATGACTGTTTTGTCTGTTCTGTAAAGAGCACATTTCAGGAAACTGGGCTGGTTAGATAGTAAAGTAAAACATGTCTTCAGCAATTTTAAATATAAAACCCCTATTCCCGTTATTCACCAAATGGTAACAGGACTAGTTAGCCCTCTGTTGCGCCGGGAGGGCAGTGTCATCATTTCATACCTAAATAAATTATAGGTGAATCAAAGACTTCCAGAAAAATTAAAGTATGAATTGCCTAAAGAAGACATAGGTGATACTATCTTGGGTTGACAGCCACCTATTTAAATATGATACAACCCAATGCTTTCACAGAAAAATTTCATAAATTTCGTCAAATTAAAACTTTTATAGAGAAAAATGATAAAGTAAAAAAAAAAAAAAAAAATTGTAGTAGATATGACCAAAGTCTTATATTAACTTCCTTTATCTAAAAGGGTTCCTACAGGGGCACCTAGGTGGCTCAGTCGGTTAGCATTCAACTCTTGATTTCAGCTCAGGTCATGATTTCACGGTTGTTAGGATGAAACCCCACATGGGGCTCTGCACTGCCGGTGTGGAGTGTGTCTGGGATTCTCTCTCCCTCCCTCTGCCCCTTCCCTGCTCGCGTGCACTTGCTCTCTCGCTCTCTCAAAATAAATAAACACTTAAAAAATGAAATAAAATGGCTCCTACAAACATCAAAAGCATTAACACAGTGCATCATGGGATATAATGTACAGCATGGTGACTATAGTTAATAACATTGCATTGAATTTTTTTAACTTTTTTAAAAGTTTATTTTGAGAGAGAGAGAGATCAGGAGAAGAGCAGAGAGAGGAGGAGAAAGAGAATCCCAAGCAGGCTTCACACGGTCAGTGCTCAAACTGACAAATCGTGAGATCATGACCAGAGCAGAAATCAAGGGTCAGATGCTTAACTGACTGAGCCACCCAGGCGCCCAACATTGTACTGAATATTTTAAAGTTGCTGAGAATAGATCTTAAAAGTTCTCAAGACAAGAAAAGATTCTGTAATAAATATGGGGACAGATGTTAACTGGACTTATGGTGGTGCAACATACACAAATATGTAATCATGTTGTACACCTGAAACCACTGTTACATGTCAATTATATCTCAAAAAAAACCTCGCAATGGAAAGATTGGTAAAGTTACAGGAGTCATATAAAGAAAGACGCAAGTCACCATAAATGTATGAAAAGAGCCTTCATGTCATTCACAAATCCAAATCTACACAGGTGATGATTTCAACCTGTTAATAAGGCCTAGGAAAATGGGTACTCCCCTGTTTTTAATGTTTATTTTTGAGAGAGAGACAATGCAGGCAAGGGGCAGAGAAAGAGAGAGACAGAGGATCTGAAGCAGTCTCTGTGCCGACAGCAGACAGCTGGATGTGGAGCTTGAACCCACAAACCGTGAGATTATGACCTGAGCCAAAGTCGCATGCCCAACCAACTGAGCCACCCAGGCACTGAAAATGGGTACTCTTAATAACTGGGCAAAAATATACATCAATTTAACTTTTTAGAAGGGCCATTTGGCAGTATCCAGTAAAAATTTAGGTGAATGTCACTTTTATGCAATAATTCCATTGCTATAAATTCATCCCATCAATCTACTCACATAAGTTTGCAAAGATATACTATAGGCTTACTTGTGAAGTATACATAATATACTACAGGCTTTCTTGTGTAGTTACATATTATGTTAATGGCTCTCCAAAACAAAACAAACAAAAAACAATTTAATGCCCACCACTGGGGAAGTGATTCAATTTTGGTATATCCATACAAATTCAACCAGGTTTCAAAAATTCCTAAATCTTAATATCAATCTATAAGGAAACCTACACCAGTCTCATCAAGAAACATAGGAGAAATCACATGATAAACTCTTCCTTTCAGATATTTATGAGGGATTCATACAAACCATATCTGTCCAACTAGAGGGACCAATGACACCTCTGGGGGCATCAACATTTCCTGATCTATCCCTACAATCAACCTCACTGCACTCAGTTAAAGAGCTCCAAGCTCCCATAAAGCTATACTGCCTTTACTAACAAGATGGGTTAATAATACCAATAGGGTAGAACAAAATCTTAGAGCTTCAAGATGCTTTTCCCAAATCTTCACATACATCAAAGGAAGGGGTGTTTGCATGCAAAGAATAAAGTTAAATGTAGAGTCTCAAACAGGTGGGAAAGAGGCAAGTTTGGCTCTAAGTCAGCCCACAGGGTATGGGATTAAGTGCAGACAGGCAGTTTTAGCTCTATGTATGATTTAAGGCTAAAGACGGATGACAGGGAGACATATGAAATCACTAATGTTGTATCTATCTATACACCTAAAGTACTGCATAAAAAGGAAAAAAAAAACAAAAAACAGGTATTCCCTTCAGTAGCACACACACTAAAACAGAACATTACAAAGATGAACAGAACCTTGCAAGAGAATGGTATTTGTAAAGTTACGTTCTTAAATTTTATCTGTGACATTTACTACTTTCAAATTATAAAACATCTTAGAAGAAAAATGATAGCATGGATGCACTATGAATTAAATATCAAAAGATGGAAGAAGAATACAGGAAGAGAACTGGGAAGATGAAAACCGGTATTGATTGTTCTTTAGGTAGGGTGTGCGCTAGCCCTGGACCCAGGAAAGAAGCCAGAGTCCTCTTTACCTACTTCTTATAGCACAAGGCCCTGTCCAAGGTACCCAAATCCCATCAATCCATTCCTGTTACAATTCAGGCTTAAGAGGCTCTTGTGGCCTAATTTAGGAATTAACCACCAACTGTAACAGTTCCCAAAAATGTCAAATACAAACTATTGGTCATCAGTGCATATGACTTCACTTTTATGTTTTAGAAAAAAAATACCTGGTCCTTAAGACAGTGGCTCACAGATATAACTGCTTAGGATATAGCTAAATTAAACATTTCAGGTTAAAAAAAAAAAGTGGGAGATTTAAAAAACATGTAATGGATTAACAGAAAAATACAAAGCTAGGTGATAAAATATTTACAATATTATAAATATTTTATAGATATTTTATAAATAAATAAAGCATTATAGTAAAATGCTAATAATAAAAGCGATGTGGGGGCACCCGGGTGGCTTAGTCGGTTAAGTGTCCAACGTCGGTTCAGGCCATAATCTCGCAATCTGTGAGTTTGAGCCTCACGTCCGGCTCTGTGCTGACAGCTCATAGCCTGGAGCCTGCCTCGGTTTCTGTGTCTCCCTCTCTCTTTCTGCCCCTCCCTGCTCATACTGTCTCTCTCCCAATAGTAAACAAACATTAAAAATTTTTTTAAAAACACTGCATATCATATTAGGGAATACTAATTTAGAAAACTGTTTTCTAACAAAAATGCAAACTAAGCTCCAAACACGCAATCTAAAAACTCATGAAACAAACTGTTTAGAAGTGGAATCTCTTACAGCAATAAATCATCACAAGGTGCCAGGAAGTATGTCCTTAGAAATATTTACTTACAGTCTGTAACACTTGGGGCTGTCCCTGGTGTGAATTGAATATCCTTCACTCAATCGAGTGTCAGAAGCCACAATTGAAAAATCTTCTCCAGCGATTGCCAACACAGTCCTGGGGGGGGGGGGGGGGAACACAAAAATTAGTGAATACTTGCGGATGGTAACACTACCTCTCTAGAGGAGAGCTCTTCATAGCACATATTGGACAAAACCCACTAGATTTGAGCAAGAGCAGGACTCAGAAGAAAGTTGAAAGATCAGTGGGAAAGGATCCCTGGCTGTAAGTCGTCTAGGAAAAAAAATGTAAGTACTCCCTAAAAAACAACACGAGCCTAAGTCAAAGCGTAGGTCACTTCGCAGAAGGTAACGGAAAAACCACTGAATTATCATAACATCATCAAAAAATTAAATACCCACTTGTGCAAGGTACTGATATCACAAAACAGGGCCATGAGGATCAGGTGTAGACAGTGGTGCCACACCAAAAGCTCTCTGAGCTCAAAGGGCTTGATGCTTTTCATTTTTTATCCAAGTCCTTATTTAGTATCTACCACTCAGTGGACACCCAAATATCTGTTGGAAATGAATGAACAAAGAACAAACTTTCTCTTTTGTGGCTGTATGATTTATGATTCAGTTTACTGAAGAGGCTAGAGCATGAACTCCCAAAGCAGTCTGTCCAGTTCTAATTCTGGATCTCTCACTTATTAGATACAAGACTGCGGGTAAGCTGTTCAACTTCCCAAAGCATCAATGTCCTCATATAGATCAGAGATCGTAACAGTAACTACCTTACTAGGATTCTGCAAGAATTAAGTTAATAATTACAAAGCCCTTTTACTAGTACCTGAAACATAACTGGTCCTCTAGTGTTAGCTATGATCGCTATGGCATAGATATATGAGGCAGTAGATTGTGACCACTGAGAACCTGGGCTCTGGAGTTACTGGAGACCTGTCCTTGCCACTTCCTAGCTCTGTGACCTCAGACAAATTACCCAAGTTCGAGTTGTTGGCAGTAACAGTTCCTGTGTTACAGGATGACTGAGTCAAATGACACAGATCACATAAAGCACCTAGCACAGTACCTCACAGAACATAAGCACTGAGAAAATGTTATCCATTCTTTTTACTGAGGTGGGATCTGCACTGAAGTTCTGAAGTACAAAAGGATGGCATTTCAGGTAACGTGGACAATGAATAAAGGGAAACAGGTAATAATACAAATAAACATTCAAACAACTTACTAAGGTGTTCCGTGTGAACTAGTGGAGGAACATAAGGCTCATGTGAGGGACATGGGTCTGACTTTCGAAAATCCCAAATGCCAAACTAAAGATTTTGGAATGAGAACAGTTACATTTGCAAAGTGGAGTGAAGTTTTAAGAAGCCACTGTGACAGGGGCGCCTTGGTGGCTTAGCTGGTTAAGCGTGCGACTTCAGCTCAGGTCATGATCTCTCAATCAGTGGGTTCAAGCCCCACATGAGGCTCTGTGCTGAGAGCTGAGAGCCTGGAGCCTGCTTCAGATTCTGTGTCTCCCTCTCTCTCTGACCCTCCCCTGCTCACACTCTCTCAAAAATAAGTAAAACATTAAAAAAATTTTTAATAAAAAAAAGAAGCAACGGTGACAATAACATAGTCCGTGAAAAGGGATGAAAGCACTGCTCCAATAAGACTAATGCAATAGCAATAGAAGGGCGCCTGGTGGCTCAGTTGATTGAGTGTCAGACTTTTGATTTTGGCTCAGGTTCGTGCGGGTTCGTGAGTTTGGGCCCCGAGTCGGGCTCTGTGCTGACATCACGGAGCCTGCTGGCGATTCTCTGTCTGCCCCACACCCCCTCGTGCTCTCTCTCATGCAAGCTCTCTCGAAATAAAACAAACAAACAAAAAATATGGTGCTTGTTAAAAAAAAAAAAGACTAATGCAGTAAAAAGGCAGCAGTGGTACCGGAAGAAGTGGGGATACTGAGGAAACACACAAATTGTACATGGTTTTTCTAACTACCAATATGCGACAGAAGTGGGAAGAGCAATTGTGACATCCAAGATTTTAAACTTGGTGGAGCAGCACAATGGCATAATTATGAGCATAAAGAAGGAAAGGTAACTGAGAGGAATAATTAGCTAGCTTTTTGTTTTAGTATCTTGAGTTTTGGTAACAGGAAAAAATTCAGGTAGAAATGTTTCATTTAAGAAGCCAGAAAGGAGGAACTCATGAGAGGTAAAACTAGAGAAACAGATTTGGGAATTATCCTTCTGCAAATGAGATGTGAGTGCTAATAATGGGATTGAACTGCATTTAACGAGACAGTAGAAAAAGGACATGGAACTAAGCCTTGTTCTGCCAAAGCAAAGGCTGCCCATGAGCCAGCAGCAACAGGCGCTACAGAAAAAGAAGACTGAAGAAAGGTAACTTAATAATCACAAGGTCACAAGTTACTAATGTTTAAAGCAGTAATGGCTGAAATTGGATTACAAGGGGTTAAAGAGTAATGAGTACTCTACACACTGGAGAGTCATTCTTACAACTGCCTCACGATGTGCCTCCCATCCTGGGACGTAACTACTTCGTTATCACAGAAAGCGTTTAGAAGTGCAATGGTAAAAGCATACATAAAATCAGTGGCCAACGACGAGCTATGGATTCAAGTCCTGGCTCAACTGCACACCAGCTTTATGACCAGAGCAATGACAAGAGGCCTGGCTCATTTGTAAAAATGGAGCTAATACCACCTAACACTCCGTTATCCTGAGAATTAAAAAAGAGAACTGCCTGCAGTATACAAAATGCTTTTCTACGGATTCTCCCTCTAAACTATGACTAGCTAAGAAAGAGAATGAAATCTGGGCTCAAGAAGTCGAAACACCACACTGTTCAAACACCACACTGTCCTTCAGTGGCAGAAACGAGGCTAAAATTGGAGACTTCCACTCTCTTTCCAACATATTTCAAAAGTCTGCATTAAAGTTTCAAATCCATAAAGACATGATTAATTAATATGGTCCAAGAACCGTCTGTTTGTTCAAATCGGGTGTGTGTACAAAGTTTAGTTGGTAACCTACAACCACTGCTTCAATTTACACCCCTTCATTGTTAACAAGTCCTAAACGCAGGGTCCTTCCACATTGCTAGTAACACTTTCAGCGTACAATGAAGGAAAAGTACTAAAGATAAAGCTAATTTTAAAAACACAACTTGAAGGTAACATGCAAGAGTACACATATTAAAGGGTCCCTCTTCTGACTTTTCTTCCCCTGAACTTAAGCTTAAACTTAACTTAAAAAAATATTTTAAAACTGTAAAATATAATATTCATATAAGGGAGTGCATAAACACATGTGAAGATTCACAAATGGTTACACATCAATAAGCCTAGTGTTGCCGGGGCTGGAAACTCCATCCCATAGTCCAAACCGGTTCTTAACAAGCTCTCATCTACGAAACTAAGTCCAGTCAACCAACGCTGCCTTCCATTTAAAACAACAGAAAACGATTAAGCTGTTTGATTAGAACCATCAACTGCAGACACAATCGTGCATCCAACGACAGTGGCCAACCAATCCTAACTTTTTAACATCAGGCGCTAAACCTGTCGCCTCGCCTTTGACATGCGAAACCTATTTAGGCCTTAAGAGGTTAGGCCCATTTTTAAACCTCTTTCGTAGCAGAGCCCAGGTTTCAGTTTCTATCTTCTGTCTTACTGCAACAAAGAGCAGGCTATGCACAAGTGACCGGCCTGCAAGGTGAAGCACTTAAGGCCAAAGCTGCCCCTCCGCAACCCACGGAGAGGGAGGCCTGCGGTCGGCGGGGAACGCGGGCTCGGCCGCGACTCCCAAAGCTTCAGCAGGCACGAAAGCGGTGGGGATTGAAAGGTCGGCTCTCTGGTCTTTACCCTCCGTTGAAAGCGTAGGGCGAAAAGCGCATCTCCAAAGGGCCGGCGGCGCTGTGGGGCTCCACCGCCAGGTCTCTGCCGGGTCCCCAGCACCCCGCGGCCGTCGACAACATCGCGCTGCTCCGGCTGCTGCTGTCTCACGGCGAGATGGCGCCCAGCCGGACGTCCCGCCGCTTCCGGCTTCTCGCGGCGCCAGCTCTGGCCGCTCTATCTCGCGCCGCTCGTTGGTTGCTCCCGTCGGTAGCCGAGCGCCCCCTATCCCAAGGAGGCGGGACAGATTTTTTGTTGTTTTCCTTAGAAAGGTTTCTTTCCTAAGAAAACATTAGAATTCGCGCCTGATGGACAAACATTTTAAAGTCTTACCATACAAAAAAAGTTGGCAAAACTGTGGAGTAGCGGAAACTCGAATGCTGTATGGGAGTGTAAGTCGGTGCACCCGAAAAGGGAGTGGCATCGCTTGGCGGATTTGAAGATGCATACAGCTTATGACCCAGCAACTCCCGGCTGAGCTGTATATCGTCCTCGCCAGAAGACAAGTACAAAAATGTTCTTGTGGCATTCAGTGTTCTTCGTGGTTCCAAGTTGGAAATGAGCCAAATGTCCATAAACAGCAGAGTGCATAAACCAATTGAGGGTTATGTCACAACAAAACAAAGAAACAAACAAAAAACCAAAAAAACTAACCAATTTCAACGAGAGGAAAGATACAGCAACGTGGATGAGTCTTAGAAGGTTGAGCAAAAGAAAATATGTTACATAACTTATGAGTACACAGTGAGTAGGAAGAACCTGTTCGACTGGACTATGGGATGGAGTTCCCAGCCCCGGCAACACTAGGCTTATTGATGTGTAACCATTTGTGAATCTTCACATGTATTTATGCACTCCCTTATATGAATATTATATTTTACAGTTTTAAAATATTTTTTAAAAAAACAGGCAAACAAGCAATTGGTTCTTTTAGGATGGACCACCTGTTATATGCGTGCAGTTTGGGAACCACAGAAGATTTTTGAAAAGCACTTGCTTAATTAAAAATTTCCCCAAGTTTTATTGTAAACATAGTATAAAACAGGATTTTCTTTGATGGTTATGGACATAAAAGTATTATACTTATTTAGATTCTGTCCTGGATCCAAAAACTTATATGATACATTTCCCGTCCTCGTGGCAACGACAACCTTACTGATTATATAAAGTACAGCTGACCCTTGAACAACACAGGTTTGAACTGCATGGGTCCACTTATACTCAGATTGTTTTTGATACAGTTTAGTATCAAATGTATTTTCTCTTATTATTTTCTTAATAATAAGAGTAACATCTTATTACTCTCTTTTCTTTTATTTTCTCTTATTATTTTGTAAATGTATTTTCTCTTATTATTTTCTTAATAACATTTTCTTTTCTTAATTATAAGAAATACAACATATAATTATAAGAATACAACATATAATACATATAACATATAAAATATGTGTTGACTTTTATGTTATCAGCAAAGCTTCCAGTCAACAGAAGCCCAAACAGAGTCAAAAGTTATGTGTGGATTTTCATCTATGTGGAGGTTGGCGCTTCTAACCCCTGCGTTGTTCAAGGGCTAAGAGTACAAAGGAAGCAAATTATAATACAATATATGATTATGCCTAAATGAGCCATAGGAGAGATGAAGATACTCTGTGGTCCAACCAAGCATACGGAAGTGAAAAGACTAAGAAACAACTACCCATACTCTTGAAACTGCCTTGGCCCCTCCAGCCAACCTAGTAGTCTTTGAACTTTATCAAGCACCCTTAGCCTGACTGATTAACCTTTCTTTATCTGTATGTCATGCATTCTTTCCTAGAAAGAACAAAGCACTTCTGCATGTGAGGAAACAGAAACCAGACGCCCTTGCACAACCTCTGAGCACTGCAATAATATCTGTAGCTGGCACCATCGGGGCTGCTTGTAATCAAGAAATATTATGGACCACTGCACTCCTTTTACTGATTACTTGCCCTAAATTCCTTTAAAAATCCCTGGCAGAACCTCTTAGCTGGCCTTTGGACAAGAGTTCACCTTCTCCCCAGGTGGCTGGCCTCCTGAAGAAAGCTCATATTCCTTTCCAATCAAAACTCATCTCTTGAGTATTGCCTTTTCTTTTCTTTCCTTTTCTCTTTTCTTTTCTCCTTCCTTTTTTAAATTTTAACTAGCCTCCAGGCCCAATGTTAGTGTTGAAATCACAACCCCGAGATTAAGAGTTGCATGCTCTACCAACTGAGCCCGCCAGGTGCCACTTGAGCATTGACTTTTCAAGCCCTGGGCAGCCAAATTTGGGATTCACTAACAAATTTTGGCAAGCCATTCAGGAACCAATGCCCCTGTGGCATCCGGTCCCCGCCCCCTCCCCCCCCCCCCCCCCCCCCCCCTGGAATCCTAAGGCAGAGCAGAGGGCCACGGCTTCCTTTTAGTTTCCTGGGCTTGTAGCTTGGAGGACCGCAGGAGGTTAGCTTCTCAGGGCTAGTTGGTGTCCAGGAGGAAATCTGAGGGATCTGTCCCTACAGCTGATGAGACTATTTTTGTCTCCGGGAAACTCCCTGCTGATTCCCGAAGACACTAGCTGCCAATTTCGCTTTTTGGTTTGACTGGAAAGGAAAGGAGCATTTGGGGGACTTGACAAACTTCTGGACCGGATAAGTCCATCGGAGTGCCTGCTGATGCAAGTTTCTCATTTGTGAAGCATTGGGTGCTTTTGTTTCATTGTCCATGTTTTTTTGTTTCCCGTTAGAAAGTCACAGCTTTCAGGAGAAACTAAAAGGGACTTGAATAATGGTCGATTTATTTGGAATTTGGAACAGATCTGTTTTGGTGTGTGTGCAGGTGGAGGGGGTTGTGTTATGTTAAATGTGTGTATAATGGGAAATTCAATTTCTATCCCACCAAATAACCCACTGGACTGAATTTTGAATAAGTGAAAGGAATATAGGCAGGAACCTATGACTAAGAAGAAGGTGGTCTTTTACTGTAACACAGCTTGGTGGTCCATGTACCATTTAGAGATGAGATGGCCACTAAATGACTCTCTTGGGTTCCTTCCTCCCATTCAGTTGCCTCCAAACAAGGGGTCTTGGTTTGGTTCTCTTAGGAAGCCATTTGGGAGCGCCTGGGTGGCTCAGTCAGTTGAGCGTCCGACTTCGGCTTGGGTCATGATCTCACGGTTTGTGTGTTTGGGCCCCGCGTTGGGCTCTGTGCTGACAGCTCAGAGCCTAGGGCTGCTTCAAATTCTCTGTGTCTCCCTCTCTCTCTGCCCCTCCCCTGCTCGCACTCTGTCTCTCTTTCTCTCTAAAATATAAATAAAATAGTTTTTAAAAAAGGAAGCCATTTGGTTCAGTTAGTGAAACTCCAACTTTGGGGGTGGAACCAGAAACTAGGAAGTGTTCAGTTCAATTGGTGAAGCCCCCAACTTTTAGGAAAGAACAAATGCTAACGGAGATACTCTGGGCTTCATTCAGTCATAGTTGTGTGTCTTGTGTATTCTTTCTGAACCTTTGCCCAGGAAGATTGGGAATACACCTTCTCTTCCCAAAGAAGGTCCATTAGGACGTAATTTAAATAAAAGGTACAGAGAGCTGAAAAGCAACCAGACAAAAACCCTGTTTTTCAGGAGAGAGAGACAAGAGACAGAGAAAAAAGGGATGTTACTCTAAACTTTGAATCTGCCTCTGGCCTTTCTGGTGGCACCTTCTCACCTCCGCCTCCCCCTCCCCCTCCCCCTATTTCTGTACCACTGGGGGCACCCGCTCCCATAGCTGGCTCCTCTACCCTCCTTGGTGCCTGGGGCATCGTCAGCTTCTGCTCCTCCTCCTCCTTTCATTATCAAGAAGCAAAAAGCACCCTGAGCCGTTGGGCCCCTCCCGTGAGGTTCAAGCTAAAGCACCTCCCAAATTCCCATGGAGGGATCCAGGGACTCCCCAAACTTAAACCACTTACCTCAGATTTCCCCACAGATGCCTCAAGTAAAAAGTGACAGTGGGGAACAAATTAATTGAATTTTAGTGGACACAGGCACAACACATTTGGTATTAAAGCTAATTCAAGGTTGGGGCGCCTGGGTGGCTCAGTCGGTTAAGCGTGCGACTTCGGCTCAGGTCATGATCTCACAGTTCGTGAGTTGGAACCCTGTTTGGGATTCTCTCTCTTTCTCAAAATAAATAAATAAAATTGAAAAAAATTTTAAAAATAATAAAAGCTAATTCAAGATTTTTGGTTTAATTAAAATAGATATGTTTTGGAGTTATCAACATGGAATGTGACACAGATAATCAGCTTTTATTCTACCTGAATTTATTAGTTAAAATCATGTTGTATCAGTTGCAATTTGTCAACAAAAATGACTTAAAATGATGGTTGATTTTGTCTGTCTCAAAGTTTTCCTAATTGTTAAGAACAAGTAGTCTGAATAAATAAAAAAGTTTATAGCTTTCAAAATCTTTGGCAACCCAAAACTTTAAAGTTTTTCTAAGTTAAATGATAAATTGGGTTGAACTCATTAGATATCTAATTCTTTTCCAAATGAGATAAAGTACTGAAATATTTACTAAACATAGGCTTATCTGTTTCTGGCTCCTTCTTACAGAGAAACTAAAGGTACTTGGGTCTGCTAACAAACACAGTTCATACTTAATTGGAAGAGTGTACAAAAAACATGTTTTTAGAAATTATGAAGGTGTTCATAAATTTGCCATCTAAAGAATCTTAGTGTAACAGACAGTTCACAATTGGTTCCTACTTAATTTTCACTGGAGACTAAGGTTTCTAAGAGTTAAAATTCTTCTAAATGTCAGTAAGACTGATGGAAATAAGGAAAGCAACTCTGTATGTAGGAAAGTAAGAGATGTGTAAGAAAGATATAAGAAATGAGATTACGTTTTTGTTGAGGTAAAAGTAATTTTGTCCTAAAATGAGACTGGTTATTTAGAGAGAAAAGGCTTAGGACAAAATCTGAGTGAAAAAGAAAAATTGTAGAAGGTTTGTGAAGGGAAAACTTTGGTAAAGAATTTTATTTGTGGTCAAAACTAAGATTGATATGAATGGATTCTGGGGCACCCAAGTGGCTCACTTGGTTGAATGTCAGACTTTTTATTTCAGCTCAGGTCATGATCCCGAGGTTGTGGGATCAAGACCCATGTCAAGCTCTGTGCTGATGGTGCAGCTTGTTTAAGATTCTCTCTCTCTCTCTCTCTCTCTCTCTCAAATAAAATTTAAAAAAAGACATTTTCTTCAATTGTCAGTCTGTTCTTGATAAGAAAGTTTTTTTTTCTTTATCTGCACAGAAAGTTTCTATGTTTGTCTTTATCAGGTCTTTGATTACTTAAGAGAACTAAAACTTCCCAATATTAAAGGAGGTAAGTTTTGCTAACAACTATATAACTTCTGTGTAGAATCTCTTATTGCCATCTTGGCTAAATAGGTAATAAAGGGTGCTTGCCTGCCTCAGTCAGTAGAGTTTGTGACTCTTTAAATTTTTTTTTTTAATATTTATTTATTTTTGAGACAGAGAGAGACAGAGCATGAACAGGGGAGGGGCAGAGAGAGAGGGAGACACAGAATCGGAGCCTGATGGCTCCAGGCTCTGAGCCATCAGCCCAGAGCCCAACGTGGGGTTCGAACTCACGGACCGCAAGATGGTGACCTGAGCCGAAGTCGGACGCTCAACCGACTGAGCCACCCAGGCGCCCCGAGTTTGTGACTCTTGATCTCCAGGTTGTAAGTTCTGGCCCCACAATGGGTGTAGAGATTACTTAAAAAATAATTTTTTTAAAGATAATTATATATTGAGTGTTATGATAATGATCCTATTTAGGCATGTGCTTTAGAACTTTGAGGGTTTTTTTTTTTTTATGTTTATTTTGAGAGTCAGAGATAGAGAGAGAGCACCAGCACATGAGCAGGGGAGGGGCAGAGAAAGAGGGAGAGAGAGAATTCTAAGCAGGCATCTTGATGTCAGCTCGGAGCCCAATGTGGGGTTTGATCTCATGAACCTAACTGTGAGATCATGACCCAAGCTGAAATCAAGAGTCGTATGTTCAACTGAGTGAGCCACCCAGGTGCCTCTAAATAAGTTTTTTTCACTAATTAGGCTTGTTTATTTGGTATGTTAAGTGACTTGGGAAACACTGTCAAACAAATGATGATAAACCTTGCTTGAAACATTGCTGATTCTCTAATGTTTGCTTTTCCACATTTAAAGAAATTTTCTCTTAAGGTATCTATGCCTTATAGAAATATGATAAAATATTCATTTGTGAACATATTGAAACATTTAACTTTTCTCCCTATATGAACCTTCCTGAATCCAGAAACTCTCAGTGAGTATTCTTTCTTTCATGGCAATTATAATTATTTGCATAAGTTCAATAAAAATCTGTTCTCCCTGTAACAGGACACCCTGGGAAATATTGGTTATATTACCAAGGTTTTGAGTAGAATGTCATATTTGAGAAAGACACGAATAGATTCAGATATGACCAGGGAGCTTTAAGGAACTAAGATTGAGTTTATAGAGTCAATAAAGCTCCTTGGAGATATTCATGGGATACCTTGCTTACAGAGTTCTCAGCAGCCTTACTAGCTGAGTAAAGAATGTCACTTCCTGGAAGGTGGAGGAAACCCTAGAATATTTGGGGTATCTCAAGAAGAGGAATTCACCCAAATCTACAGGTATTACAGGCAAATCTGATGGCAAGTTATTGGCTTGGTATCTGGCCTCAAGTCGTTATTAAAAGTTCAATCTAGAGATTCCTTATGAAAAGTTCTAGCAAAGCAATTTTGTGTTTTTTGTTTTGTTCGTTTGTTTATTTTGGCAAGCAAGTTTTAAAAATTTTTTAAAATATTTTAAAAAGTTTTCCTTTCATTTATTTTGAGAGAGAGAGATAGAGAGCAGGGGAGGGGCAGAGAGAGAGGAGAGAGAATCCCAAGCAGGTTCTGTGCTGTCAGCACAGGCTCCATGGAACCATGAGATCACGACCTGAGCCAAAATCAAGAGTTGGATGCTCAAATGACTGAACCAACCAGGTGCCCTGCAAAGCAAGTTTTAAAGAATTTATATGGTCAATCACTATTCTTGCTGAGCTTATGTAAATAATCAGACCAAGTCTGTCAAAACTAGACTTGTTTTTCAAATGAATTAGTCTCAATTTGGCTATCTTTGGAAATTGCTGGAAGCCGAGCTACCCAGCCTGAGTGGCAAAGCCCAGGCTGTGGATGGATTGGTGACTGCAGGGCGGCCCACTGACAGTGAAGCTTCTTGTACTCCCGCTTTTAGGTAATTTGGCCTTAAAAGTACCTGGGGTATTGTCTGTTGGGGAATTGCCCTCGGCAGACCCCCTGGGGGGAAAAAAAAACCATTAGGGAAGAAAATAAGGTTCCGCAAGAAATTGTGCGACCTTGCGTTTAGCCCTTGCCATTCCCCATGGAGGCTCCTCTACTTGCAGGAAGGATAGCCTCATGCATTTGCCAGCAAAGATGGCCAACGAAGGAGAGACATATGGATCCGAAAGCCCCACTCCGGTAACTAAGGAGTGTATCTATGGACACAGGTCACTCTGACCCCTGGGCCCACTTGGCCCCCAGGAGGCATTCCAGATGATGATTGAACCTAGTCGGTTAAAGTACAGAATGGTTGGGGCGCCTGGGTGGCGCAGACGGTTAAGCGTCCGACTTCAGCCAGGTCACGATCTCGCGGTCCGTGAGTTCGAGCCCCGCGTCAGGCTCTGGGCTGATGGCTCGGAGCCTGGAGCCTGTTTCCGATTCTGTGTCTCCGTCTCTCTCTGCCCCTCCCCCGTTCATGCTCTGTCTCTCTCTGTCCCAAAAATAAATAAAAAAGGTTGAAAAAAAAATTAAAAAAAAAAAAAATAAAGTACAGAATGGTTCATTGGTTCCATTGTGTCTCTGAGAATGTATAAGACATGGGTTTCTAAGGCCCTCTTGGCCCCCTTCCTGGCACCTCGGACCCAGGCGAACACTTTTGTTCTTCAAAACCACGAATGATTCAGGGAAACAACTAAGAGGTCGTGTCCCTGTAACTGTTCCACTTGAGGTGTTGAGAGATAAATGACCTTTCGTGAAAACAGCAAAGCAAATACTTCATAAATTATAGATAAACATAGATACATAATAAAAACAATAAAAGAAATTAATCAATAAGCAAAGGGCAGGAGGGAACGTTATGACAAAACAATCATGTTATTCCTTATGGGGTAATTACACAAAGGAACGTTTTCAAAATTAGATAATGTTAGAAAAACATAGATGACGTATGCTACAAGGAAATCACTAGCATATATAATGCCATGTTTACTGCAATAAATCTGCCAGTTCAACACACTGCTGTTGTCTGTGTCCATTTTTATTTTTGTTTTATTTTCACTTTTTCGCTAACCCCGTTCATCCTTTGGGAACCCCTGGACCTGCTGGAGCCGGACTCCGGCAGGAAATGAGGGTGACTTTAGGAAGAAAAATTATGTTTCAATAACACACCTTTGTGGATGTTAAATTCTAGTCTGATTGTCTTTGAGTGTTTGTTGTTTGCCTAAGCTAGACAACTTGAAGTAAACTTCAGAGAGATTGTCACAATAGCTCACGTATAGACAGTCTTTGTGTTTGTTGCTCTGTGAGGATAATAACAAGCCCCATGGGCATATAATTTGAACAGCTGGACATTGGGATGGACTCTTCAACAACGGTTAACTCAACTATCACCTTGACCAATTCTATGTGGCTGGGATGACAAAACCATTCTTTTGAAGCTGGAGCTCACCCCATTCCATGGGGTTAACTGTGTACTTGTGGAAATAGTGGGTGGCCTCGCTTTTTCTTATGACTGGATTGGATGATGCACTTGGGGATGCCCTTATCTCCTGGAACAAGTCATCTCCCACTTGACAGCGATTCCTGGCACATCAAGTAAAGATGGCCTTTTGATGGTTTTATCCCTTACCATATTTGTCCCAGGAGCTACCTTTATTGATATAAAATTGCAAGTAGAGGCTTTAGCCAAGCATACAGCAGCCACCTTTAACCAAACCCGACGTGCAGTCACCCACAAATTTGAAATGTGGCTCTCCCAAACCGAATGGCCTTTGGTATCCTGACTGCAGTACAGGAAGGCACCTTAAGGAGAGCTTAAGGAGGCTCTCATTAAAATAGAGTCTTGTGTCTATACTCAAAAAATGTAACTGAAGTCATGAAAGATTTAAACACATTACCACTATAGATGCCCTAGCTCTAGATCCTTTTAGCAGTTGGCTAGATTTAATTCCTTCCAAATGGAAATATACCCTATTAAACATTGCTATATTTCCTGTTCTCTTTCTCTTTTGTTGTTTCACTTTTTGCATCCATCCAGCAGGAGCTCATGCTATTCATACAAACTTGGAGATGTCTTTAGCGTCCCCCTCAGTGGAAATGCCAGAAACAAGATTCTCCCATCCTGTAAAAGGCTTTATTCCAAAATCCCTAGGTGGTCCCCAGTTAGCAGGAAGTAGCTACAGAAGATGGACCTTCACCCTTAATCTCATAGATATGGAATGATGAAATGGACAGTGGGAAACTAAAGCCCCTTCAAGCCCTTCCCACCAACCTACTGGTCTTTGAGCTTTAACGAGAACCCTTAGCCCAAGTGATTGACCTTTCTTAATCTATCCATCATGCATTCTTTCCTAGGAAGAACAGAGCACCTCTGCATGTCACAAAACAGAGACCAGACCCTCTTGGACAACCCTGGGCACTGAGGAACCACACTCCTTGCACAACCTCTGAGCACTGCGATAACATCTGTAGCTGGCACCATCCATTCTGCTTGCAACAAGAAATATTATGGACCACTGCAGTCCTTTTACTGATTAACTGCCCCAAACTCCTTTAAAAATCCCTGGGCCAAGGGACGCCTGGGTGGCTGTTCGTTAAGCATCCAACAGCCCAATCTCAGGGCTCATGATTGGGCTCTCTGCTGTCAGCGCAGAGTCAGCTTGAGATCTTCTGCACCACCCCCCCGCCCCCACGCGAGCGCGATTGCGTGCTCTAAGATGAACATTAAAAAAAAAAAAAAAAAAAAAAAAAAAAAAAAAAAAATTCCCTGGCCAGGCAGAAACCTCTAAGCTGGCTTTGGATAAGAGTCCACCTTCTCCCCAGGTGGCCGGCTTCTTGAACAAAGCTCATATTCCTTTTCAGTCAAAACCATCTCTTGAGTATTGCCTTTTCAAGCCAGGGGCAGCAGAATTTGGGGTTCAGTAACACTCTCTTTGTGGCAAGTGTGACAAGAGTGCATAAAATGGTAGGAGCAGAAACAAAGTAGAATTGAACCTGTAAACCAGGC
The DNA here is from genome assembly GCF_046562875.1 of Panthera onca. Classification (NCBI taxonomy): domain Eukaryota; kingdom Metazoa; phylum Chordata; class Mammalia; order Carnivora; family Felidae; genus Panthera; species Panthera onca. The sequence goes on from NC_138343.1 coordinate 151,338,084, forward strand.
TGTTTTTTTTCTTTTCATTCTCCAAGTTTGAAAATAGCTAACATGCACGGAGAGTTTACCATGTGCCTGGCATTGCTCCTGCATTTCCTTAATCCATCTCACAACTTCCTTAGAGGGTAACTGTTACTATTATTCCATTCTACTAACTGAGGCGCTGAGGTCGGGTAACTTGCCGAAGGTCACACCGCTAGACTTCAAAAAGTCAACATTTGAAAATCATTATCTTGCCTCCCCTCGGCAAGGACCAATCAGAAAACGTTCTGGTCCGGCGGCTCACCCCCTAGAACTCCTGGGGAGCTCAGCCCGCCCCTTCTTTCCCTTAAGCCAAATACCCAGCGGAACTGTTCCGGAAGCAGCGGAAGTGACGGAGTGCCCACACTTCCCATGGCCGCCACTCTAGTTGGACGATTGGCTGAAGCCTAGGATGGAAGAACTGGCGGAAGTGACATTATCAACGCGCGCCAGAAGTTTAGTAGGGTCGGGAAGGGTCGCCGTGGCGGGCGCCTGGGCCGCCTGTGGCTTAACTTCGTTTTCGCGGCCCCGCAGTGGTCTCTGCAGGGACTCCAGGTAACAGCCCCTTTAGCTTTTCCTCTTCTCTGAGGATTGGTGCAGAGGCGACCACTGCAGCGAGGTCCTGGGGCGATAGTGAGGGAGACGCTGAGTGGGCACGCAGGCCGCGCGGGGGCCGCTCCTCCCCGCTCGTGCCGACGCCGCTCCGGCCTGTACCGGCCGCCCACCCACCCCGGCCGCCTGTCGCGCCCGGTGCCCTCATCTGCTGTGCTTTAACAACGGCTTTCATCGTGCGAGTTCGGGTGCAGGGCTCCGGGAGTGCCCGGGACACAACAGTCCGGCACATCCAAGACCCGGAGTTCCTGTCCTGCCATCCTTTTCTCCTCGTTGATGTTGGAGGGGGCAGATTCAACCTGGCCTTTGTCCTCCTTTTTTTGCTATCAGCAGGAATGGCTTTGTTATAAAGTTGTGCTTGAGACTTTAACGTTTTGTCAGAGGCTAGAGATTTCCGGCACGATAGAGCGTAAGCTGTAAATACACAGCGCTTGGTTTACAAGGCCTAGCTGTCTAGGCCCCAGGCCGTGTGCTTTTCTAATTTAAAATTCTAGGTAGGCTTCTGTGTGAAAAATAATATGCTTGAGTGGTTTATGCAGACACTGGGGGGCAATGCAAAATTAACTGATTCTTTCCCCTTATCTGTGATTGCCTTTTAAAAAGATCAGATTTGATGCTTCAATTTCCAAAATATGAACACACTCTGCAAACAACTTTCTTTTCAAAGGATAAGTTAGTATTATAGGATAAGTTATAAGTAATAGCTAACGATAGTAGTAACTAAGTAGGATTAAGTTAGAAGTAATAACTGTGGTTTTAATGGCACAGGTGAGTAAAAATGGTCGGTGCCATCACTGGGAATGAGGGATGACCTGAACAATCGTAACATCGGCCCGGACCTAGTGCTGCAGATTTCTTATGTAGACTCTGAGTTTGCACTAAGGGGTCAGGAGCCACCAGTTTTGGAGAAAGCTCTTGTCATGTTTATGAGTGCTTGAAATCCTGCTCTCATTATTTCTTACCTTAACCATAGCAGTGACTGCCTTAAGGTGAACTTCCAGCCTCTAGTTTTATCTCTTTGAATTCATCCACACTTGCCAAAGTAGACCTACTCATGCTGCACTTCAAAATCTTGTCCCTGCTCTTTTGCCTATGTGATATGTAAAACTGGTAGACAGTGTGACCCCACTTACATTTGCTACCTCCTCTCCAGAGCTTGTTGCTTGCATATTGCATGCTTTTGCAGCCTTTGTCTCCTTGTGCTTGGTCTTTTGCCTGCAGTGCTGATTTGTAAATTCCTGCTTACCTTGCTAGACCCAAGTCCAGTGATCATGCTTTGTGAACACATTCCCCTTCAGGACACTTGGCAGTTGCTATGTCTTATCATCCACAGCATGTGTGCATTTGTTCTTGATGACCTACTGTATGCCAGGCATGGTGCTAAGACATTGGCGAGATTCTGCACTCCAGGAACTTGGCATAGTACACCTCTGTTACAGCACTTAAGTTTTGGAGTAATTATTTGTATACCCTTCACATGGAACTCTTTGATGCTAATGACTATTTCCTCTTCATATTTGCATCACTTCTATTGTTATTATAGGATAACAATTTAAAAAATATAATTTTATTATATCTGACATTTTCTGAACCAGAGTTTTTTGTTTTTTTTTCCCCCCCCTTTTTCAGTGATGAGTATGTAGGATATATATAGTCTTTGGTCCTTTGTCCTGTCAAAGTGATTGATTCTTTCATTCATTCAACAAATATCTGAGTGCTTACTTTGTACCAGTACATGTTTGAAGCTCGTGTGTGTCTTTGGTATATAATTTGTAACTTTCAGACCAGCAAGTTCTATATGTGCCAATATCTTCTTAGATTTTAATGTTTAAACTGAAATCTACTAATAGCTAACATTTATCTTGGGCTTACTAAGTGATAACTAGATGCTGTTCTTGATATGTTAACGAGCCAGTACTGTTTGACTCTAGTTCTCAAAGCAACTCTAATCAAGGTAAGGAGCCATCTGAACTAAACTCAACAAAAGGTCTTTCAGTAGTCACTTGATTCTTTTTTCTAAAAGAAATAAAAAATGTGTAGCCAGTAAAGAAATGATGTGTTAAGGAAAGCTAGATAGAGGCATAGTTTGTATTTATGTGTTCTAAAGAGGTCAAATTATTGCATGTATAAAAACATGTTTTATTTATTTTTGTGTCTGTATATCTTCTATCACAGTGTTGTATTCAGTTAGATTGGGGCACCTGGATGGCTCAGTCAGTTAAGTGTCCAACTTTGGCTCAGGTCGTGATCTCATGGTTTGTGGGTTTGAGCCCCATGTTTGGCTCTGTGCTGATGGTGCAGAAGCTGCTTGGGATTCTCTCCCTCTGCCATCCCTCACCCCCCGCCCCCCAATAAATAAATAAACTTAAAAAAGAATAAAACAAGGCAAGAAGCAGTATTTTTTCAAAAATAAATGAAGCAGTATTTTTAAAAAAATAAATAACTTAGTAGATCAATAAATATCACATTAAAGTATGTTGGATCCAATTCACTGTTTATTGAAATTAACACCTAAGACATTGTGGAGGATATAAAACTGACTGGAATATTTAAAAACCTCAACTTGGCCCAATAGCACTCTGTACACAGGGTTTAATACATTTTTCTACTCAGGGGCGTCTGGGTGGCTCAGTCGGTGGAGTGTCTGATTTCAGCTCAGGTCGTGATCTCGTCGTTGGTGAGTTTGAGCCTCACATCGGGCTCTGTGCTGACGGAGCCTGGAGCCTGCTTCAGATTCTGTGTCTTCCTCTCTCTCTGCCACCGCCCCCCCCCCCCCCCCCCCCGCTCTGTCTCTTTCTCTTTCAAAAATAAACATAAAAACATAAATGTTTCTACTCTGATTTGACAGTTTCCTTAGGAATGTGTTTTCTCTGAGTGTTTTTTCCCAAAAGTTTTTTTTTGTTTCTTTGTTTGTTTGTTTTAGTGTTTATTTATTGGAGAGAGAGACATAGAGTGTGAGCGGGGGAGGTACAGAGAGAGAGACACACACACAGAATCTGAAGCAGGCTCCAGGCTCCAAGGTATCAGCACAGAGCCCAACTCGGGGCTCGAACCCACAAGCCTTGAGATCATGATTTGAGCCAAAGTTGGCCGCTTAACCGACTGAGCCACTCAGGCGCCTCGATTTCCCAAAAGTTTTTAAATATTGATTATGACACCTTATTTTTGAACATTCTAAGTATCAAAAACTAAGTTTTTAATGTTTATTTTTCGAGAGACAAGAGTGTGGGCGGGGGAGGGGCAGAGAGAGAGGGAGTCATAGATTCCGAAGCAGGCTCCAGGCTCTGAGCTGTCAGCACAGAGCCCCATGTGGGGCTTGAATTCCTGAACTGTGAGATCGTGACCTGAGCTGAAGTCGGACTGAGCCACCCAAGCACCGCTGAACATTCTAAGACCATTTAAATTAAACATGTAATAAAACACTTTTTGCTCTAGTGGCAGTTTTGCATGCGGTCACAATAAACATGGGAGGGAATAGGATTTCAGCATTATAAGGTTAAAAAAGTATATTCCAAAATAGCTTCATTGCTTTTTTCTAGTTTTTTGTGTAATTATGAAACTGGTTCATAAAAGACTGTACAGCTTGTATTCTTACATTGAACCTCCAACTTTTTTCAAAGTGGCGTTACCGTTTCTTGGTGTGCACGAAGACAACGCAAGCAGTTGAGGAAATTGCCAAGAAGTGTGTACTGGGGATGCTTTAGGAAGAGACTGAATGCCGAGGCGAGTTCCAGTCCAAAGGTGTTTAATTTACCAAGAAGAAAGTGAACATCATGGATCAGAACAACAGCCTGCCACCTTACGCTCAGGGCCTGGCCTCCCCTCAGGTAATACAACTGGAGGGAGGGTGTAGATGGGACAGAGTCTACACTGTTAGAGGCAGTAGAAAAAGAAAGGAAGGGAATTTAACCATCTGTCGTTGAAATTGATTTATCTGATTTTAAGCCTCTTACTTTGTTGAAACATTGTATTAGGCTTTGAGAAGACTTGATAGTGTCAAATTTGAGGAGTTTATGTGGAAGTTAAAATATGTATTTGTCTGTAAATCTTAATCTTTTGATAAATGTTTATGAAAGTGTTCCATGTGACTGTCGGGCCTTTGATTTTGAAAGTAACTTTTGCCAAGTTATTTTCTGTTTTTAGCATTTCTTTTTTATGTTTAAGGTTCCAAATAACATCTACTTTTAAAAAATTAACGCATGATAAGAACACCCACTTTAGGTGTGTTTTGATAATTGTGTACACCTGTGTGTATACAACTGCTCTGCTGATCGAGAGCTAAAGATAGATAGTTTTGCTTCGCCTAGAAAGTCATACAAATGGAATCATACCAGTATGTGCTTTTTTTGTGTATCTCTCTTCGTTGCCCAATATAACATCTGTATATCAGCAGATTCCTTTTTATTGCCGAGTAGTACTCGACTGTATGGATGTACCACATCTTGTGTATCTGCTCTCTAGTTGCTGACATTGTGGGTGTTTTCAGGTTGGGGCTGTTATGGATAAAGTTGCTGTAAACATTTGTGAACAGGCTTTGTGTAAACTGTTTCTGTCTCTCTTGGGTAAATACTTATGAGTGGGATTGCTAGGTCTGTGGTAAGTGTGTGTTTCACTTTATAAGAAACTGCCGAACCATACTCTAGGTCCACCAGCAGCAACGTGAGAGTTCCGCTTGCTCTACATCCTCACTGACGCTCTGACTTTTAGCCATTCTAGTGGTTGCTTAGTGCTGTTTCTTTGTGATTTTAATTTGCATTGTCCTGATGACTAACAATCTTGAGCATCCTGTCAATGCTTATTGGCCAACTGCGTTATTTTCTTTTGTAGAATGTCCTTCACATCTTTCGCCCATTTTTTTAACTGGCTTATTTGTTTGTCTTTTATTGAATTGTAATTGTTCTTCGTGTATTCTGGATACAGGTCCTTTCTGAGATGTAGGTATTGTAGATATTTTCTCTCAGTCTGTGGTGTGGCTTACTTTTAATTTCTTAATGATATCTTTCAAAGAGTAGAAGGTCTTAATTTTTCTCTGAAGTCCATTTATCAATTTTATTTCAGCGTCAGTGCTTCTGTGTCCTAAGAAATCTTGGTTAACCCAAAGTCTTAAGGATTTTCTCTTTCTGATAAAGTTTTAGCTTTTACATGTGTGCCTGTGATCCATTTTGAGTTCATTTGTATACGTGACATAAAGAAAGGCAGACCTTTCAAAACCTCACTCTTGTTAAAGTCATAACCTGAATTTTTTCTAGCCAGTATTTTACAGATGTGAGTGATCAACGCAGTATGATCGTACCTATACTATTAGGGCTGCGGTGTATGTTTGACCCTCCTCCTCTCATACTCTTTCTGCCACTATGTTGATGAAACAATTTAACATAAACCTTAGACAGTTTTGGTTTATGCTTTCTGCCAAATAAAGTGGTGGAAGTGGGAGAGGATTGTGGCTCCTTTTTGGATTTTGCACGCATTTGAGCATCTGACGAAAACTATGGATTCCTTGATGCAGAAATACTAGGTATACTTTGAAGAGGTTCACAAAGTCACTGCAAACTCTGTAGGCTCTGTGGGCTCTGTAGAGTTGGTGCTGGGTGAGGGCATTAGACTGGCTCCCAGAAAAACTTGGCTGTCATTGTGGCTTCTCTGCTGGTGAGACCTGTGGTCTTGGGGAAGTCCTTTAGCTTCTCCTGGGGTCAGTTTTCTTGTCCTTAATGTGGGAAGAACATCGAGTTTTTCCTTTCCCAGAGGGCTGTTATGAGATAAATTAATTATATCATAAATTATATATTAATAAATATATTAATTATTAAGTTAAATTAATAAATGTGACAGTATCTGGAAGTTAAGCATTCAGAAAAATAAATTGATATTATTCTGATAGATGCATTGGATTTTCTTGATATAAACATTTTGTATATGTGCTGCCGAAGCGAGCACAATATAAACTTTTTGGAGAGCAAATGATCCACGTTTTTGAATAGTATTCTAATAATTATCGTCATTATTGTTGCTAACACTTCAGTATCTTCTGCGTGCCTGTCGTCGTGTTGAATGGGTTCAGTGGCATCTCTGGGGTAACTATATAATTTATTAGCCAAACTTGGACAGATACATTGCGAGTGAAATGGGGAACTACCCAGGTAGTATGCCAGGATAATAGTTTAAAAGCATGGGCAGTCGCTCCAATTATGTCCTTTATACTTTCTAGCAGTATTAGAACATCGTTATCCTATTGATGTGCCTGAACGGTTAAGCAACTTCCTTGAGTGTTCACATGTAATAAGTGGCAGGGTTGGATTTCACACCCGGGTATAATTCTAAATACCAGGCTCTTACCTACTGTGCTATGGTGGAGAAGAAAGTGATGTGTGTAAGGACAGCAAATGCCTTTGTATTATGCATCATGACTCCATTTATATTCGGAAAGCATCTGTCTTTGTACATCTCACCTCCTCTTCTACCAGACAAGTGCTGGAAACAATACCAGCTGGCCTGACTTACTGTCCTCCTGACCTTCCACAGGGTGCCATGACTCCTGGAATCCCCATCTTCAGTCCGATGATGCCTTATGGCACAGGACTGACTCCACAGCCTATTCAGAGCACCAACAGTCTGTCCATCTTGGAGGAGCAGCAGAGGCAGCAGCAGCAGCAGCAACAGCAGCAACAGGCGCAGCAGCAGCAGCAGCAGCAGCAGCAGGCACAGCAGCAGCAGCAGCAGCAGGCAGTGGCGGCCGTTCAGCAGTCCGCATCCCAGCAGGCGACGCAGGCGGCCTCGGGCCAGACACCACAGCTCTTCCACTCACAGACTCTTACCACTGCACCCTTGCCGGGCACCACTCCCCTGTATCCCTCCCCCATGACCCCCATGACCCCCATTACGCCCGCCACTCCAGCCTCTGAGAGCTCTGGGATCGTGCCGCAGCTGCAGTGAGTACTTTGTGTCTTTCCCTCAACCCAGAAGGGCCCCTTGCGGCGGGTGCTGCTCTTCTTTGTTTCAGATGGATTGAGTTGTTGAGGGGGTGGCACTAGTGGTCATCTCTGTCTCCCACAGGAGAAAGGATGCGAAGTTGCCTCAGTGAGTCAGTCCCTTAGTAAAAGGCTCTCATAACATCGCCGCATATTGGGTAGATTGGGTAGCTCGCGTTTATGTCCTTGGGCCAAGCTATCAAATTGTTGTAGACATTTCCCTGCAGCTGATTTGCTGAATCAAGCCTTACATGGTCTCTTTCCCTTTGATGTTTTCTTTGGGAAGGGAAGATTAGTTACTTAGTTCACAATGGTCCTTGTTTGTCTTCATTGGTTATTATAAGGGCTGCATATAACTCTTTGGAGAGCTGTGTCCTTTCCACAAGCTGAGAATGTCTGTTCTTGCCCTCAGTGGATTTTTCTGTACAAATGAAATGGGTCCTATATGTATCAGAATTGGACGCAGGGTGGAGGTAGGAAAAAAGTCCTGAAAAATATACAAATATTCTCTTGTATCTATCAGTGTGAAGTACATAGCTTTTGCTTTTAGGAAGCATGGCCAAAGTGAAGGGTCATTTGCAATAATTACTTCACCAGCCATCGCTGGTCATTTTTGTCACTAAGTAATATTTCATCGTAGATCCTGTTATCCAAATCTTGCCTCAGATTTTGATCTGATGTGATTTTAAAAATCAGATGATTTTCATTTTAATACTTTAGAGAGATAATCCCTTGTTAGTTCACGTTTGTCAGCAACATTCCCTGGTGTCTTGCTTGCTTGTCTGGCTTTTATGGCCATTTAAGTTTTTACCTCTTGTTTAAATCATAAGTTATAACCAGTTGTGATGGGGTGTTTGTTTCATCTTGGCACCTTAACCCTTCTGGTATTCCACAAAGCATCTAGTCAGACACGTTACTGAGTTTCCATATCCATTAAGAACCCTGGTAGGTTGGGAATTCAGTGGCCTCTAAATCCTACAAGCTTATGAAGACTTGGGATAGATAATCAGTGAAAATATATAAGAACACATTTTTAAGGGGCGCTTGGCTGGCTCAGTTGGAAGAGCATGCGACTCTTGATCTTGGGGTTGTGAGTTTGAGTCCCATGTTGGGTGTATAGATTATTTAAATTAGTAAACTTAAAGAAAATCATACATTTTTAAGAAGAATTCTGGGGAGGTGGCAGAGCCAAGAAAATCCCTGGACCAAATGGCTTCGGTGAACTCTACCAGACATTTAAAGAACTAATACCAGTCCTTCTCAAACTTTTCTAAAAAATTGAGGGAACATTTTTTAACTCATTGAGGCCAGCAGTACGCTGACACCAAAGCCAAAGACACTAAAAAGCCTACAGACCAGTATCCCCATTGATCATTGATACAAAAATCTTCAAAAAAATACTAGGAAACATCATTAAGCAGCATGGTGTAAGATTATTCACCATGACCAAGTGGGATTTATTCTTAGAATGAAAGGGTAGATCAACATACAAAAATCAACCATTGGGGGCGCCTGGGTAGCTCAGTCAGTTAAGCATTCAATTCAATTTTGACTCAGGTCATGATTTCACTGTGAGTTCGAGCCCCTCATTGGGCTCTGTGTTGACAGCATGGACCCTTCTTGGGATCCTCTCTCTTCCTCTCTCTGCTCCTTCCCTGCTCATGCTCGCTCTCTCTCTCCCCCCCCCCCCCAAAGTAAATAACCTTAAAAAATCAACCACTGTAATATACCATAACAATAAAATGAAAAGAAAACTGATACCTCAATTGATGCAGAAAAAGAATGGACAAAATTCAACACCCTTTCATGGTAAGAACACTTAACAAAATAGGAAAAGATGGAAACTGCCTTAACATAGTAAAAGCCATATTTAAAAAACCATAGCAAACCTAATACTTAACATTGAAAGACTTAATGCTTTTCCTCTATGATCAGGAACAAGGCAGGGACAACCTCTTTCTCCATCTCTTTCTTTTTTTTTTTCTTTTTTCTTTACATTTATTTATTTTTGAGAGAGACAGAGACAGAGCACACATTGGGGAGGGGCAGAGAGAGAAGGAGACAGAATCTGAAGCTCTGAGCTGTCAGCACAGATCCCGATGCGGGGCTCGAACCCACAAACTGTGAGATCATGACCTAAGCTGAAGTCGGATGCTCAACTGGCTGAGCCACCCAGCCACCCCACTCTTTCTCCATTTCTATTCAACATAGTACCAGAGCAAGACAAATAAAGAGTATCTAGAGTAGAAAGGAAGAGATAAAATTATCTGTTGGCAGATGTTATGATCTTATATGTAGAAAACCGTAATGAGTCCACAAAAAAACCTGTTAGCTAGAATGAGTGAGTTTATTTAGCAAAGTAGCAGGATACAAAGTTAACACTTGAAAATCAGTTGCATTTCTGTATATAGACAGTGAACAATATGAAAAGGAAATTACAGGTGTCCCTGGGTAGCTCAGTCGTCCTTGGGTAGCTCAGTCGGTTAAGTGCCCGACTTCAGCTCAGATCGTGATCTCACGATTCGTGGGTTCGAACCCAGTGTTGGGCTCTGTGCTGACAGCTTAGAGCCTGGAGCCCACTTTGGATTCTGTGTCTCCCTCTCTCTCTATGCCCTTTCCCTGCTCACACTCTATGTCTCTTAAAAATAAACATTAAAAATTTTTTTTGAAAAGCAAATTACAAAAACAATTCTATTAACAAGATCAAAAAGGATAAAATACACTAAAACCTTGAATTGTGGGTGACTTGTTCTCTGCATGTTTTGCAAGATGAGCAAACATTTCTAATAAATTTTAACTTGACAAATGAGCAGTGTCTTGCAATACGAGTAGCACGTGATGCTGAATGTCACATGATCACAACCTAGCCAATGGTTCTTGAAATTTGCTTTGATATACAAGTGCTTTGGATTACAAGGATGTTTCTGGATTAAATTATGCTCTCAAACCAAGGTTTTGCTGTACTTAGGAATTAACCAAGGATGTGAAAGACGTATGATGAGAACTATAAAACATTGCTGAAAGAACTTTAAAAAAGACATGAAAAGTGGAAGCACATCTCAGGTTCATGGATTAGAAGATTTAATATTGTTAAAATTTTAATATTGCCCAAAATGATCTATAGGTGCAGTGCAATCCCTATCAAAATCCCAATGATATTTTTTGCAGAAGTAGAAAAAATCATGCTAAAATTCAAATGGAATCCTAAGGAACTTTGGCCAAAAACAATCCTGAAAAGGAAGAGCAAACCAGAGGGCTCTCACTTCCTAATTTCAGAACTTACTGCGAAGTTTCAGCAATCAAAACTGTGGTATTGGCATAAACACAGACATATAGACCAATGCAGTAGGATAGAGAGCCCAGAAATAACCCTTGCATATATGGTCAAATGATACTTGTCAAGGGTCCCAAGACTGTTCAATGGAGAAAAGATAGTGTTTTCAGCTAATGGTGCTGGGACAACTGGATATCCACATGCAAAAGAATGAAGTTGGACCCTTAGCTAACACCAAATAAAAAACTAACTTAAAATAGATCAAAGACCTAAGTGTAAGACCTAAAACAATAAAACTCAGTGAAGAAAACATAGGACAAAAGCTTTGTGACATTGGACTTCACAATGTTTTCTCAGATGTGACACAAAGGCATGGGTAACAACAGAAAAAACATAAAGTAGACTACATGACAATTTTAAAACTTGTAAAAATTTTTTTTAAAAAGAAAACTTGTATACCAAAAGACACTGTTCACAGAGTAAAAATGCAACCAACAGGAAGGGAGAAAATGCATCCCATAAAGGATTATTATCTGGAGACTTAGAGAACTACTAAAACTCAACAATGAAAACCAAAGAGCCTGATTCCAAAAATGGGCAAAGGACTTGAATAGACATTTTGCCAAAGAAAATACACAAATAGCCAATAAGCACACGAAAGGATGCTCAACGTCACTAAACATTATGTAAATGCAAGTCAAAACTACAATGAGACCACCTCATACCCATTAGGATGGCTATTATCAAAAATAGTATAACAAGTGTTGGGGATATGGAGAAATTTGAACCCTTATGCACTGTTGCTTAAGAAGAAGAAAATACATGTAGCAAATATGTGACTAAATTTGTGGTAGATGTACCACAACTTGATTATTTCTTAAGTAGAGAAATGCTAAAGGCAGGTGTGTATATAAAACTAATTGGAAGGAAATAGGTGAGGTAGAAATGAAAACATTCATTGGGTTGATCTTTTTTTTTTTTTTTTTTTTCTAATGCTCATTTGTTTATTGAGTGAGAGAGAATCCCAAACAGGCTCCATGCTGCACTCGATCTCACGTACCGTGAGACCATGACCTGAGCCAAAATCAAGAGTCAGACACTCAACTGACTGAACCATGCAAGCACCCCTTGGGTTGATTATTCCAATTGGCCTTACAATTGTCTATTAAAGAACACAGCTTGGGGCACCTGTGTGGCTCAGTCGGTCTGGCGTCCGACTTCAGCTCAGGTCATGATCTCATAGTTTGTGAGTTTGAGCCCCATGTTGGGCTCTGTGCTGACAGCTCAGAGCCTGGAACCTGCTTCAGATTCTGTGTCTCTCTCTCTCTCTGCCCCTCCCCTGCTCATGCTCTGTTTCTGTCTCAAAAGTAAATAAACATTAAAAAAAAGTTAAAAGAGAAAAAAACACAGCTATCCTCTTATCCAACCCAGTTGTGAGCCATCAAGTTTTCAAACTGTTGCATTTTGACAGGACAGGAACCAAAAGCAGCAATGAGCTGGAAACAGCTGGAGATGTATTTGCAATCTGGAATCTGCATTCATACGACAGTGATGTCCCATGCCCGTGCATGATGGTTTATGGGCAATTAGTGTCATTCAAAGGGCAAATAAGAGCTTCATTCAGAAGGCTAAGGCATGGCTCTACAGATAGATGGACTCAAAGCCTGGCTACCACTTAGGAGCCGTGTTTATCTGGAGCAAGGATCCCATTTTATCTGGAGCAACCATGCCATTTAAGCCTCAGCTTCTGCATCTGAAAATGTGAATATTAATAGTTATTACTTCATAGTGCATTGTAAGTATTAAGTGGGGCAACCCATGTAAAATGCTCACCATGGTGTGTGGTAAACATAATAAATGTCAACAATGTAAATTTTTTTAAATTTTAATTTTTATTTATTTTTATTTAAAAAACTTTTTAATGTTTATTTATTTTTGAGAGAGAGAGGGAGGGAGAGAGAGGGAGAAAGAGAGACAGAGCATGAGCGGGGGAGGAGCAGAGAGAGAGGGAGACACAGAATCCGAAACAGGCTCCAGGCTCTGAGCTGTCAGCACAGAGCCCGACGCGGGGCTCAAACTCACGAACCGTGAGATCATGACCTGAGCTGAAGCCGGACGCTCAACTGACTGAGCCACCCAAGTGCCCCAATGTAAAATTTTTTTGATTAAAATTTAAACTGACCTAATTACATTGTTCTAGTAAAAGAATCAGATTTCTAGATAATTATCTAACACTTCATCCTGTAAAAGTTAAATGATCATGCTTTCTTTTCAAATTTCTTGCAGAAATATTGTATCTACGGTGAATCTTGGCTGTAAGCTTGACCTAAAGACCATTGCACTTCGTGCCCGAAATGCTGAATATAATCCCAAGGTCAGAGCAATTACAATGTATTTCAAACTATAATAATACAGGAATTTGTTGTTAAAGGTCCCTAGACCAAAACGTGTTATGCTTAAGTTTGTTGATACCAACAAAATGAGGAATTAAAGAAAATTGTGTATTGTTTTTTATTGAGAGACCCTAGAATCACAGCAGTCTACAAGATAAAGTACTAAATTTATTTACCCATTGTGATGGGGATCCTGTGACATTAAAAAACAAAATATGTGGTATGATTTCATTTATGTTTTGAAAACCATATGGAATGGAATGATACGCTGTCTGGAATTTACTTGAAAATAAAACAATTAGAGAATTGGGGAAGGGCACATGGGTGAAACAAGATAGGCCAGAAGTTAATAATTGTCAGGGTTGGGTAATAAGTGTAGGGAGTTTATTATATTTTTCTATGTATAACTTTTAAACTTTATAATAAAAATATTATGGGGTAGAAATACCTATGATACTTTTTACGTTAACATAAGCAGCCTGAGTACATGGTAAGGCTTTTGTCTCTGCATTGGTAGATAAGTTGTTTTTTAAAAAAATAGTAAATATTTGCATTCACAAACGGATGGACATTCTTCAAGGACTAGACAGACCAGGCCTCTGAGTGGAGATGATCGGATTGAAGAAGAGCTCTTGGGTAGGGCCCTGTAGAAGACAGTTCCCCTAAAGTGGGAGAATCTATTAGCGTGCTGTTTACTTTCATACATGGGGAACCGCTATTAAACTGGTTTCGTTTAACAAAGGAAAAATAAGATTTTATATAAGAAAAAAAGAGAAGGCAGAAGGACATACTTGAGAATCTGAGTATTCTATTTGACAGGCTATCTGTGTCAGTGTCTGTTTGTGCCTCTCAGTTTTTCCAGATTACCGCCATATCCTTTACTGATGTCCCTTGTTCCCCCTTTGGTGAAACTCCCAGTCTAGGTTGCCCATGAGGGTTTGACTCCTTTTCTTATGTGGTGTCATTATTTGAATGTCCTCTTGAAATAGTGTCCAAGTGGCAGCATGTAAGCTTACCTGGATGTTAGACAGTGGAGAAATATCATAAGAAATGAGTGAAATTCACTTCATACATCCAGTATTTTTTAGTTTGCTTACACCTAACCGGAAGGATTAACTTCCCAAGAATCAGCTTGGTCAATTTTAGGAACGGAAAGTCTTTTTTCTCAACTTATTGATTGTTCTGTTCTGTGCCTCCCTGCGCCCCCCAAGTATTTATCCCATTTGTTAACAATTGTGCCAAAACTACTTGGCCGGCCAATAAATAGAGGACACTTTTATTATCTGGCTCTGTTTTAGCCAGTGAAGTTATGATAAAGCATTTGTTAGGTGAGTGGTTTCATTTGTTGTTTGAGCCACAATCCAGAAACTTCTGTTTTAGTTTGGGAACTCCTGGTCAGGGTAGAGATCTCATACACTGGGTGAAATCATGTTCTTGTACCACATTTTGTCAACAGCACAAAATGATTAAACACAAGGGGAAGAAGTGAGAAAGAACAGGCAGTATATATACCAAGTGTGTTGTCCTATCCTTGATTCCAAGCTCTTGGGAGGAAGCTGTATTTTCAGGAGTCACCACTTTCTGGAGGAGGTCTTCTAGCAGATTCGGGGTCAATCTTCAGGCAGAACCCATGCCCAGTTGGATTCTGAGTACATGCAAACTGGGGAAGTTATCCATGTGTCTAATCCTGGTGCTTGAGAATGGTATTTCAGTTAGAGTCTCAAATGCTTTCTTCTACGCAGTTTGAAGCTGACTTTCACTGAAAATCGCTTTCATGTTTCTGTCAGCTGCCTGTACATCACCTAGAGATGTGTTTGGTGATGTTTTCTTTAGAAATGTGGCTTACCCATAATGGGGCATGCGACTGTGTATACGACTGACATTGGTTTGACCAGGACAGGTTTCCTATGCTATCCAGAAGTTTGCATTAAGTCACTTTGCTTTCATTAAAGACCTACATTAGTGCCTGTTTTTGCCAACGGAAAGAAATCTGAAGAGAATTTCTGCTTTTACAAAATGGTGATTGTTCCTCACTTTAGTCCATTTGGGTTTATGAAAGGTTTCACAGGAACACTCTACTTTTCAGTAGCAGGGGAAACCTGTTTTTGACAAGACCAGGATATATCAAGGTTGGGACAGTTAGTAGGAGCCAGGCCAGTTTTCATGCATCTTTCAGGAACAGTGTCATAGGGTGAGAATTTGCAGGGATTTTGGGGTGTAACACCCTGTCATTAGGGCTAGGATTGTAGGCCAAGAAAAATAAAACTCTTTTTGGAAACTTGGACTGTTTTAGCACTTGCCTTTTAACAAAGGAAAACTTCAGTCAACAGGAGAACTATGTACATACTATTAAACGGTGTATCTAAACTTTGGGCACTCAATCAAATCTAAGAGGGAGTTCAGAGCCTTGCCCTCTATTATGTGAGAATTGAAGATATGGCATTTCTCAGCAGCCTTTTGAACTTCTCAAGTTGAATATCCCCAATATTTTTGTAAAATTTGAATCAATGTACGTATTTGTCTTTTTTTTTTTTTTTTTTTTAGTGTGGCTTTTTGTGTGTGTGCATATGCGTAAGTATTAAAACTTGAGGATGACTTTGACACCCAGCTATTTTGAGACATTTAAGTAAAACAGAGAAAGACAATGACCAAGTTTCTGCCTCCCTCCTCAACCAGAAAGACTATATATATCATTGTGTCGTCATTGGCAGCTAACCCTAGTAAGAACTGCATGAGTTAGAGAAGCCATTTCCCTTAGAGTAGGCTATAATCTTACAATTGATATTTCCTTCAGAAGTCTGATTTCTCTAATAAGTCATTAATTTATTTTTAATGTTTTAATTGGAGATAACCAAAGAAAATAGACAACTCTTATTGTCCTAATAACATAAACCCAAATCTTATTGAATGTTAATATTTACTCATGAACCTCTAGTAAGATAACTGTGAGCTTTTGTAACAGAATATATCTTATAACAACATTTAAAAGTTACACTGTATCAATGTAAAAATATCAATGTAAAATATACCTTGATTATTTTAAATATATGAGTCGTTATTGAATGACTTATTCTAGGATGTATCATCAGAACAAAACAGAATGAAGTAGGTTTAGATTTATTTTCATAGTTTACTAAATTACGTTTTTTTAAGGAAAGGGAAGTAAAGTGGTTGGGTTTAGGTTGGAGTAGTATTTAAGAGTTACATAGAAAGCAGACAAAATAATTTTGTAGAAGTGTAGGGGTATGTTTGTCAGCTGAACCAGGTAAGTTGGATAAATATATGTTAGCTGTACATTGAGAAAAAAGTTAAGTGATGGTCTTGGAGAGAGTTTCTAAATCTCTGTCTTTTATATACAAGTGAGAAAGATGTAGCCTAGGTAGAAATGTCCAAAATAAAAGTTGCTGTAATAACTGTCTAAGAAAGAAAATGACTCCTTTAGTTATTGAGACTTTTTGGTCTGCTTGGTTGAGCTAATAAAAATTTGGAGGACATCAAATATGGCTAATTATTTTAGAACCCTTTCTTTTTACAGTAAGAATAAATCTTTATGGTTGCCCAGTAGCCATTGGGGAAACCACAAAGATACTTCAATGTAAAAACAGTTCTTTTTTTTTTTAATTTTATTTTATTTAGAGTGAGAATTTAAGAAAGAAAACGGAAAAGCCAGAACTGTTGAACTTCTTTCATCATTTAAAGCATTTTACCTTTGACTTTGAAATGTAATATATCAGCATATTAAGTTAGACAGTACATATCTAATGTTGAATTTTTGAAGGTTAACACACAAACCTGAATTTGTAAGGTTGAATTTGTGATAAACTGTAACAATTTCCTTAATAAGAAGATAAAGTGTATATTTATTATCTGTTGTGTCTCCTATAGTCTCAACCATTTCTATTAGTTATCTTCAGCCAGAGCAATTCAATGTTGTGTCCTACGGACATAAGAAAACTAGCAGGTAGATAACCAAGAAATGTCTTGCTGTCTGTTCATCGGTACACGTCTTATGTCCCTTTTTTAATCGTTTAAAGTGGTAAAATAAACATGTATATCACCATTTGTCCTTCCACCAAGTAATAGAATGGCTCTTATATGGCATATAAAAATGAAAGTAAAGGCTAAATGAAAACTGTTTATTGGCCAGGTTTTTATCTTTATCTTAAGAAATAATGTAAATATTAGACATTTTTGAAGTATTTTTCTAAAATCCCAAGGTAGCTAAGATCTGGAAGTAACCATTTATGCACTGTGGTAAGCCAGTATACAGGCTGTATGTAGCATTATAATAGTTAATCTTTTATCTATTATTTTATTTACTTTGAATACATAATTCTACAATGTTATAGTCTCTAATGAAATGATATTATTTGATCAATAAAATCAATAGAGGGAATTTAGGAAATGCAAGGTTAGGCTTTTCTGGGACTTGTACAAACTAGAATGTAGTGCTTGTATTTTTGCATGGTGGTAAAATCTGCAGGAAGACAGAGCAGTTTTAAAACTAAAATTGCAAAAGGAATCTAATTTGTTAAAGAGCTATCCTGATTAGAAATACATGAATATTTCTTATGTAATCATCAGATATTAAAATTTTAGAGTTATTTGCAAGTAATTTTTTGCTTTTTATCATGTAAACTAGTAATGGAGGCTATTCATTCAACCCACAGCTGAAATATGTTCCCCTCGAGTTACGATGTTAGCAGTAAAAACATTGTTAAAAAGTCGAAATTAAAAATAAAAAGTTTGATTTTTTTCTTAATTTGCAATTTTATGTGTTGATACTTTAATACTGTTTCTAAAAGCTAGTTGGAAACAGAAGGTCACTCCACTACATATTGATATGTTTGTAATTTGATTTACTCCCTCTGGAGGTAGAAAAGGTTTATCAATCGATTTGCCAAAAAAAATCAGTAAGTTAACAGTTCTAGAAGCTGGCAAATATAAGGTAGAAACAGAGGCACTGATATTTATTAAGGACGTAATTAAAGTAAAATTTTTTGCAAATATTAGTTGTTGTTGCAATGGTGTGGAAAAATACACAGATCTTGGTTCAACGTACTCAGTAGTCACTGTATTCTGCCCCCTGTGCAAAGAAAAGCATGCGTGCTGCCCGGTGATGTAAGAGACCCATGTATAGGAACATGTGCCAGGGATTTTGAGAACTCTCCATTTTACCAGTCGTGACGTTCATTGTCTTACTCTCCTAAAGGAAGTCAGTCTGGTGTGACCTCATTAACAATTGTCTCTGACCATTTTAGCGGTTTGCTGCTGTTATCATGAGAATAAGAGAGCCCCGAACCACTGCACTAATATTCAGTTCTGGGAAAATGGTGTGCACAGGAGCCAAGAGGTAGGTTTAAGGAGTTTATTCTCCTGGTTGTATGTTACCATGGTTACTCAGTTGCATTTTATGTGTCTTTGATAAAATGTAACATCCAAGCTGTTACTAAGAATCCCTTTATGTAACAAATTTTATGTATAACACAAATTCATCCCCAAGTGAAAACAAATTGGTCATGAATCACAAAATTTCCGAGCAGATGGTGTGAGAGTGTATAGATCTGCTTGGTACTGGCAGTGGGACAGACCACGTGTGTTGGTCATAGATGCCTGCTGCTCCTTGTTGTAAATAGGCTTCATCATGAGAGTTAGGGTTTATTCAGGTCTTAAGATGTCTACCCCTTTCATAAATGCTATTGCTTATATTCTGCATCTGTTTGAAGTGATCCTGTCTGTGAAGGTTAGTGCTTTGGGGCCTTGGCTGTAAACCTTGTCTTACAGAGTCCACGTAATTGGTAGAAGGTGAAGGTTGGAGGAAGATTAGTGGCATCAGCTTCATAGAGCTTGAATAAGTGAAGTAAATTAAGCTCTTAAAATAAAAATTAATATGACTTGGAGTTGTCTACACACCAAGAGGGCTGCAGATGTTTTTGCTTCTTCTGAACTTTGAAGTTGTCTTTTTTTTTTTTTAATGTTTGTTTAGTTTTGAGAGAGAGAAACAGTGCAAGTGGGGGAGGGGCAGAGAGCTAGGGAGACACAGAATCGGAAGCAGGTTCCAGGCTCCAAGCTGTCAGCACAGAGCCGGAAGTGGGACTCGGACTCGTGAAACAGCGAGATCATGACCTGAGCTGAAGTCGGACGCTTAACCCACTGAGCCACCCACACGCCCCTGAAGTTGTCTTTAATGAGGGGAAGGCCATTGGTGTGGACACAGTGGTTCCTGATCTCCTGTGTTGCCTTTTTCAGAAGGCAAGGTGTGGGTCTCTCCCTGGCTTCCACATAAGTCTTCATTTTGGAGTCTTGCTTGTTTTTTCCTGGATGGGTCATCAAAAGCTTCTGGCTTATCAGTAGATGCTGGGTGTTTTTTTCTTTCCCAGACATGCTATCCATTCACTGTTTAGCTGTCTTTATCCATTTGCTACACACTGAATAGTGGGTATCTAGTTGCATGATTATTTTATCAAGATAGGAATCCACAAATAAATTTATTTTCCTCAAGAAAAAAAAAGCATTGCAAGTATGTATGTTTAATTTTTGTTACCCTAACCCTTGCACTTGAGAGTCTTTTGCTTATGATAGTATTATTGCTTTTATTTTGCTTTTCTTACATAGGCCATACATTACTAAGCCATAGTTTTATCCAACAGATGAGTTATAGGAATGGATAAAGAGAGATTTAATATAAAAGAAGATACAATTAGAGTATGCATTATCTAAGTATAAATCTCATTAATATTTTCCTATTAAAATGAAATTGTTAATTTTCACCTTAGGAATTTGTAGGCTAAAATACAGTAATCGTAATGATCATGGTGATGATGAGATGTTCCACATCTGTAAAATCTGGGCATATCAGTAGTCTGATGAATTGAATTTTGAATTCAGTAATTTTGAATTTCAAATAAAATTTTATTTTAGCTGGCTTTGACTATGACTATCTCACTTTTTCTTCTCCCTAGTGAAGAGCAGTCCCGACTAGCAGCAAGAAAATATGCCAGAGTTGTACAGAAATTAGGTTTTCCAGCAAAGTTCTTGGACTTCAAGATTCAGAATATGGTGGGGAGCTGTGATGTGAAATTCCCTATAAGGTTAGAAGGCCTCGTGCTGACCCACCAACAATTTAGTAGGTGAGTCTGAAATGTATTGTGATTGCCTTTGGCAACAATTCACTTGTATAATCTGTGTAAACATTATTCATGATAAAACATACGCAGAACAGTCAGTATGTAAGAACAAGGGATGTACTGATAGATGTATTGAATGTTGAAGTTTCTTCTTTCTGTCTTGGAAAATACATTTTTCTCACCATTCTCCTACCTCCCATTTCACTTATTGACATCCACAACTCCCCTTGACTGGGATGAAATTGGCTCCCTGTTATTTTATTGCTCAATAAATGCATTTTAAATGCATGAATTAAATCCACAGCCTGTTATGTCAACTTTTGTCCCCAGTTGTTTGAATTTCTCTAGTGAACATTATACGAGCTCTACCAGTAAAGTATAAACTTGAGTGAAATGATTATTATTTCCTCTTACTTTCCCTGCCACCTACAAGGCCACTGCCCACTTCTCCAGCCTCTCTGCTCCCAGCACCGCTTAGACTTGCCCTGCCCTTCTTGGACCAGGGCTCTTGGCCCAAGTTTTATACTTGGCACCTTCTTGTTATACTTTTCACCTAGGAAACTCCCACTGGCACTTCAGATATCCACCCAAGTGTCTCTTCCTCAGAGCAGCCTGTCCTGCATTTCCCAGTAGGTTAACCACACACATCGTTACTGTTTTCAGTCTGTCTGAACTGGGAGCATGAGGCTGCTACGACAACAGAAAATCCAGACTCATTAGAAATAGAGTTCGTTGGTCTTCAAGTGCCCATGACGGGTCGCCCTCACTGGCCTTAAGTTCTCTTTCCTGTGGGTTGGCCTCGCAGTGAATTTGCCGTTTAGTCAGTATTTTCCCTGCGCAGGTCCTCATTTTACCTGAAGCATGGACAGCTTTTAATTTCTAAACTGTTTTTGTCATTTTCCTCCTAGTTACGAGCCAGAGTTATTTCCTGGTTTAATCTACAGAATGATCAAACCCAGAATTGTTCTTCTTATTTTTGTTTCTGGAAAAGTTGTTTTAACAGGTAAGTTGTAACAGAAAGTAGTATCCAGAGGTTTGCAAGAGTTTCAAGAACAGCATTTTCTCAGTGCTGAGAAGTAATTTCAGTTGGCTGGCGAGTGGTGAAGACACCTTTGCCCCTTTCTTCTCCTCACCCTAACACTCTGATGGGAAACATACCCACCAGGGGGGTGAGAGCAGGGAAGATGGCCATTACATTGCTTAAGAGATGGCATTTTAAGCTGGAAATCCTCCTGTAAAGCTTTGAGATTCATCTGTGTCGTTTGGAGACAACAGAGGGAAGTTTAGAAGAGCTTGCTTAAAGGCAGCAAGTGGGAGAATAAGATTTGGTCATTCCTTCTGCACTGCTTGGGTCACGAGCTGCTCAGGTCACGAGCTGGTGCAGGGAATAACACTGGTCACATGTGGTGGACTGCAGGGCAGGAGGCTGGAGTCATCTAGGGCACTGTTTTGTGGCTTAAAAAGCCATTTTAAGAAAATAGTACTTTAAAAACAAAAACAGGGTTGCATCAAGGGATTCCCTCATTAGTGTTCTGTCAGTCTAACTGGGAATGGAGAGAATTGTCCTTGTGGTTTTAAAGTAATTTTACCTTTTAAGAACAGCTATTTCAGACTCCTCTCTTTGACTTGTCTTCATAGGTGCTAAAGTCAGAGCAGAAATTTACGAAGCATTTGAAAATATCTACCCTATTCTAAAGGGTTTCAGGAAGACGACATAATGGCTGTTAATGTACTCCTGCCTCTGCACCCACTTGTTCTTTTTTTTAAAAACAAATCAGTTTTGGTACATTTAAATGGTGGTGTTGTGGAGGGTCCCAGTTTGGTGAGAAGATGGGCGTTCTGTGGGTTGCAGCACCAGGTGAAGCTCTCCGGCGTGCACTCCCCGTGGCGATGCTGGGAAGTGGTCTTCTGCGCAGAGAACACTGCAGCATTATGTAAGTTGCTCGTACTGTGCTGCTGTTTGAGTTGTGCTGCCTGTTTATTTATATTTAGATTTTAAACACATACTGCTGTTGACAAGTTGGTTTGAGGTACAGAACTTCAAATGTTAAAGCCACCTCTGCAGTTGATTGGACTTTTTCTTTTAATTTCTTCCCCATAAACCAGTTTTTATATTTCTACCAGAAAAGTAAAAATCTTTTTTAAAAGCGTTGTTTTTCTAATTCGTGACTCCTAGGGGTTATTTTTGTGCCAGACACATTCCGCCTTTTCAGTATTGCAGGACAGAATAGATGTATTAAGGAAAACAAATGGCTGTACATATATTTCTTCCTTTGGAGTACTCTGTACAATAAATGCTGTTTATAAAAGTGTTAGATTGATGTTATAAATGATACCTTGTAAGATTCATGTGACCATACTGGTAAAGTTTGTATTTTAGATATAATTGCCTGAAACCATTTCAGTGTGTGCTTGCTTGCTTGTTGTTTGTTTCAGTCAACATTTCATTGTATGTTGCAGTTTTAATGGAAGAACTACCTGAAAATTTAAGGTTGGTCACGAAACATGTATTTATGATGTCCCATAAATTGAGCACTTCCTGTTTCCCAGATACATTGCCTGTAATTCTCACAAAACCTGTAACTAGGTTTTGTTCCTCTTTCTTAGGTGAGGAAACTCTGGCCTCAGCTGAGGGATGAGGCATTTGTCCCAGGTTACATAGCCAGTGAGTGGCAAAATCAGGCTCCAGGGCAAAGTCCTTCAGTATTAAAGCTGGGGTATGTGTACAGCCTAGTGAGGTGTTTTTTCTCATGAACATTGGCTGGAAATTTGTAAGTTCTTGGGTGTTCTTGCTGGAGTTAATTGCAAAAGTATATTTTCAAACAGTTCAGAGGCATATAATCAGAAAGGAAAAAGTTCTTCTGCTTACTGCTCCGGGGTATCTCCCAGGCCCCATTCTGTACAGGTCCTTTCCTTTTGGGGTGCTTTTGATCCCATATTTGGAAAATACTAAAGCATATGTTCAGTTTTATATAGCTTTGCCCTTTTTTCCCCATCAGTAGGTCATAAACACATTTCCATGATAGGGAGTCCAATGGCATCACAAATGTATGACATCTCTTAGGTACCATTATGTATTTACCTGTTTCCTTAATTATGGCCATTGATATCAGTAATGTTAAGGATCATTTGGAAAGACATCTATCCAAGAAAGAAATCTCTCTCCACGTGTAGATCTTCTCTTAGATTCTTCAGTAAGGTTTTGTAATTTTTTCATATAGGGCTTCTACATTTCATAAAAATTAATTCCTAAGTATTCTCTGGTTCCTATTAATGAAATTTTTCATTACATTTTAGTTCTTGTTGACATATCTTCTTCCTAATCACTCTTCTGAATTCTGAAACTTCTACCTGTGAAACACCGCACACACAGGTAGCCTAATATGTCCAGCACAGTGTACTCCTCAGTAGACACCCCTGCAGCCACCACCTGGAACCTTGCCTGTGTCCCTGAAACCCCTCCTGCTCCTGCCCAGCCACAGCACCACCCACCAATAGATGTTATCTTGAATTTTGTAGTCATCACCTAAATTACTAATATAGGGCAGTCTTCCATTAAAAAAAATTCCGTGTTTTTATGCACGTATTCCTTATATTCCTCTTCCATCTCTTTTCCTTAAAATTTACAGACCATTTAGCTGGTAGTTTCTTTCAGTATATGTTTTGCTATTTTCAAATTCATGGTGTTATTCAGCCTGTTCTTCTGTTCTCTGTATTTCCTGCAAATGAGTAGCTGCATCCAGACAGAGGCTTGATACCTTTGTAAAGACTACAGAAGTGCCATGTTCTTTTGCGAGGAGTCAAGTCTCTGGTGTTCTCTCTTCTCCCTCTCTCTTTTAACATTTGTTTATTTTTGAGAGACAGAGCATGAGCAGGGGAGGGGCAGAAAGAGAGAGGGAGACACAGAATTGGTAGCAGGCTCCAGGCTCCGAGCTGTCAGCCCAGAGCCCAACACGAACTCGAACCCATGAGCCGGGATGTCATGACCTGAGCCAAAGTCAGACACTTCACCGACTGAGCCACCCATGTGCTCCACTTCACTGTATTTTATACACAAATCTTTTTTAAATATAGGTACACATATAACATGGGCTAACAAGCCAGGACTTGCTCAGCTAAAATTACAGTCAAATAGCCAAGCAGTCGGTGACATTAACAGATGGTGTAACATCCAAGAAGATGTACTTAGGGCGGCAGTGCCACTTCCAGGCCAGCGGGGATAGGTGTGGGAGAATATGAACCAATGTAGATTAGCTGTCGGTCCTCAAGCACTGACCAACAGCAATGTCCTTCATGCTTGCTTTAGTCCTGGGCTGGCATCACTCCTGTTCAAAGACATCACTGTAAAGCACTCGGGGCTAGGAGCCTTAGCATGGTTAACGGGTTTGGCTGACCTCAGGGCCTTCCCTCAGGCTGCTGTGTCCTGGGCTAGATTTCCCTTGGGAAATTCCAGCGCCTCATTCCTACCTCCTTCCTTGGGTTTACTTCCCATGTGGTACTGAGATAGAGGGGAAGACCATCATTCTTGCCTTGTAGTCTCTTTTGAGCAGTGCTGCTGGCTGATCAAGGTTGTTTTGAGGTCGAGCTTCTCTTCAAATTCAGTTGAAGTCCTCACACGCACCAGCCTATTTTTCTCATTGTTCTGGACTTCTATGTATACTACAGCCTGTCTGATTACCAGACAAATCTCTTCAGCTTTTACCCAAATAATTTTCTCTTGGTTTTAACACTGCAAATTTTAGGAGGAAAAACACTCTAATAGATTGTCTTAATTAGGCAATTAACCCACTTTTATTCAAGTAGAAAGAAACAAACACAGGTAAACCAATCACTTAGTCTTACCATTCATAGTTAATTAGTTCACACCAAGTATGTACCTTTCCAGATTTCTGTGAACATAAACATATAAAAATACTTTTATAAAGGATATGAACATACTATGAATATCTTGGTGTCCCTTTAAACCTGTTATCTTACTTGATGTGCATATAGGTCTGTATCATTAAGACTGCATTACCTTCTGCTGTAGGAATACACCAAAATTTATTTACTTGTCACTGGACATTTTTGTTTCACTAATATTTACACATTGTAAACTCACCAAAAACAACATCTTTGTCTCTGGTATAATTATTTCCTTAGGATAAAGTCCTAGTAATGGAATTGCAAGGCCTAAGACAGTATGAGCATTTGTAAGGCTTTATGATGTTGTCTTTAGGGTGTATCTGTTATATCTTGCTTCCAAACAAATTCCTCTGTGTAGCCAATCCCCAGTCTGCAGCTTTCAGCACAGGTGAAGACAGCCACAACACCCCAATCGACACTCGTGCCCAGAGTGTCGGCCTTCAGGTAGTTGAGCAGCTGAGGCATGACCTGAGGAGAGGATGACACAATTAGGTCTGTTTTCAACATACCTTCCTTGCCAGGGTGATAGGGATCTTGGGTGTTTCAGTCTCCAGCTTTGACACTAACTTACTTTTGGATATAGTTTTCACAATTCATTTTTTTACTCAAGAAACAAGTATCACCTACCACTTTGTAAGGTTAGTAAATCCACAGTACAAGAGCATTTCTACCCAACCCAAATGGATTGTGATAACAGTTCCTTCTGAAAACCCACCTTCATGATTATATCCATTTTTTCCCTACCAAATCCAAAAACCCTAAACTGAGTAGGGCCTCTGAAACACTTCCTGTCACCAAGTACAAAGGCCGTAAGTGCCAGAACAAGAAAAGAAGGTATATTTAAAATTACAAATGTAACAAAATGCAGACACTAAAAATGATGATTTAACCATACCGAGAGGTGGGGAGGGGTGGTCAAGATGATAGAAGCAACTACATTTAAATCCTTTTTATTGTACAAGTCAGTCAACGGATAATGTCTAAAAACTAATAAACTGACAAGTTGTCAGAAAAAGCACATTATTGAGAAAGAGAAAGGACTACCAGATAAAACAGTAAAAGACATTTCCCTCCAGGGAACAAGGTGGGACCAAGGTGTCCCTTAGGTGGGACAAGGCACTTGCTGTAAATAACAGGACCCATGTGCATATGTTACTTCAGTGAAGTTTTATAGCATTTAATTACATAACCCAGGGTGACTATATATTAGAATACTTTTTGAGGTCATACCTGGAATTCAAATATTCTCTTGGCACCACAGGGGCAATCTGGAATATCCTTTTCTTGAGGGATATTTTCACCAGAGATCCAGATGGGTGCAATCCCTCTGCCATATCTGAGAACCTAAAATCAATCAGGATCATGTTCAAATCACAAACATCTCACCTAAGTCTCCCTTGGTAGCATGTGCTTTGATAATCTGGAGAAACTCTGCACATGCTCCTACACGAGTTCCCCTCACTCATCTGAAACACAGTGAGGTTCCCTCACCTCAGACCTGGCATCATTAATGCTTTCTCAGTGTCATCATTTTAGCTTATCTGACTTGGGTTATCAAGATCGTATTTCATAAAAGATGATATGGTTAGAATCGGAATCCTAAGAGTATTTTGTGTAGTTTCTGAATCCAAAATGTAGCCCAGAGTTTGTGCTTACTTTCACAGATAAAAGGAACCTGTTTTAAACTCAGTTAAAAATTTTAAAGGGACAAATGCCAAGTGAAACACTTGTTTAGATAAATACTACAGAGATAAATTTCATTAGGTGTTATACATCAACGGAGTGGCCTTCCTGTTTTGTCACAAGCATATACATTGCTAAAAACTACCTTCTCGGTGTTTAGGACCCGGGTCTGTTCTTCCCATGATCTTCTTCCCCTGGGTACTCGATTCAGTGACTGCTTTATAGGAGTTTAGCTGAGTTTCCTTCAGTGATTTAGGTTTACGGCGAATGTCTTTAAGAATGATGTTAATGGAAGAACAGAGATGAAGAAGAGAAACGTCTGCTGAGCACTTGCTATGTGCCTATACCCTCCCTTCATCCGCACAACCACCCTGTTTTTTCACACTGGAGATGGAGTGACATCAGAGCTTATAGTGTAACTCAAGGATCCAGGACTCTCGCCAACACCAAAGCGCATTTTTCTTTTCACAAAACCAGGGTTTGTGTCACATGTCATGTTGGTTTCATAAGCAAGAGTTCCCTGTAGGACACATGGGCAAAAATATTTTTTTCTTTCTGCCACTGGTGCAAACTTCTTGCATCACAGGCAGTATCTTATTCATCTGCTAGCTCTGATCCTTTCTTTAGACTATAGACCCTACGTGATAAACAGTACAACCTGTAGTCTTTCAGTAACTACTGAAAGGATCAGCAGACCATCTGTGTGAAGGATTCCTGTAACAAGACCCTAGCTTTATTGTAGTTATCTCTTTTCAGGGGTTTTACCCTGAAAACACCACCTGAAAAGAACATAAGAAAGAGTTGTATGAATTCTAGTTTACCTGTTCTGGCTCAAGGGCTATTTTAGTTTTAAACTTCTGGAAAATTTTATCTTCCCTGGATTCATGTTTTGCCATGGAATCCAATTCCTCCTCAGGTACTTCACCTGAAAAATCATCAATGTAACTGTTAGGACAATAGGAATAATCCCCATGCCCTGACATCTTCCACATGCCGAGGAAAGGAAATTTCAAACAACCAACTTAGCGTTAAATTGGAGTGAAGGCCAGATGTTCCCACAGGCTTTCCCTGAACTTTTAATTCATTGAAGTTGGTCCTTCAAGACCATCTGACTTTCCAGGCACTCCACTTTACTGTGTAGGTTCCTAGTAAGTACCTCTCTTTAAAGCTTCAACTGAAAAGAACAGACCCAAGTCCTGGGTTTAGGACTTGTGTCCAGCAGAGATGACAGGACACCCAGCAGATATTGACCCTTTTATTTTCACTACTGCCCTTTAGGCATCTGGACTCTCCCTATCTCTTCATGTTTCATGCATTTTTCCCAGCTGTTATACTCATTCAGCCATCACAAGCTCCCTGTTGACCTACCCACTTGTTCCTCATACCCCTCTCCAGGAATCCCAGCTATCTGAACCACTGCTGTCCTCAACAGAATTTAGTCTGGGTTACACGTACCAAAGAATATTTTTGATATCACCTGAATATGAACTATAAACCAGTGAGCTGATATTCTAAAGTCTATTTAGATTCTAAAACCTACTTTTGTAGTGCCTGAGGGCTCAAATTCTGGAGTCAATATCACGTGAGCTCAAACTACAGTTCTAAAACGTTAACAGCTTCGGTTACATGACCAAACAAATTACATGGAAAACCTCAAATTCCTCACTGCAAAATGAAGTACAGTTTCTAACTCTACTGCTTTCAGGATTTTAATGAGATCACGCACAAACAGCCCTTGATACAGACTAAGTGTTGGATAAATGTTGGCTACTAATCTGTCTCTTAGGTATTTGCTTTGGCCTAGGCACTACACCTAGAGTGTGTTCATCTCTAGATAACCTGTAAAACTGCGAATCTGAAACCGGCCACACGAAAGAGAAACATTTAAACGACCCTGGTCACCCGCCAAACACTAAGCACTCTCACTTATTTGATCTCGATCTGAGAAACCTATCTTGGATCCAGATGAACGTATCAAGTTTCAAGCATCTTGTGGAGCCCTACCCAAATGATCATGTGGATACTTGCCCTGACATGTCTTTATCAGAACTAGAATATATCTGATACATATGCCAAGGAGGGGAGGTACAGGAAGCATATTTTCAAATGATATAATATTTGAATAGTATAGGCTACATACTCCAAAGTGGGTTAACTTTTCCTATCAGTACCTACCTCTTTTCTTGACATACTGAGCCTTTTCTTTCAAGCATTATATTTAATCACTTAATGAATAAAGGTTCTAAAACTGATCCCTTACCCATGCTTCCTATAATTTCTGATTCATTTTCTTTTTCAACAACTTCAGGTGTAATCTCATCTTCTGTTTCTATTACAATTTCAAATTCTGGAAAAAGGAAGTTGTGATCTGGAATTGTTCTGTCCAAATATTCTGAAACAAGAAAAGGTAACTAGCATAATTACTAGTCATTCAGTTTTACAGAGGGTCTAATAATTTCCCATTTCTAAAGCATATTCTATGTAGTTAACATTTTTGCCAAATAAATATATGTAGTTCCAGCATTTCAGGTTATGGGTCATAAATTAAATGCCTGTATTGAGGCAAGTGTGGGACATAACTGAGTAGGTGGGACGTCACAGTTCCTTTCATAGAGCTGTTCATATCACCAGTTACCAAAATTTTGGAAAAGTATCATACTTTCTTTAATCTTAACTTTTATCCTCAAAACAAAAAACCTGGGTTGACAGATGCTATGAAACCGAGCTGAAACTTACATGAACTGACTCACCTGACTGTGTACAAGCCTGCTTATGTCCCAATCTCCAGTCTAGAGTCTGATGCTCCTTACTGCAGTAATGTGCCTTGTGACATCTGGAGCATGTTTTGGGGCCTAAACAGCCACAAACTCTGCAGAGATGAGCACCAGACTTGAGCTGGAGGCACACAGACTCTCCTGTCTCTGGAGGAGGATTCTCAGAAGGTGGTTCATAGGAGTAAAAGTCATTTTTCCTGGGTAGCTGATTTCTAAAAACTGTAAGAAAATGAGAAGAGATGTTGTAAATACCGTAAGTAAAACAATATAGCAATCCAAATATTGGAGACTCTGGTCCACACAGGACTGAAAAGACCACAGGTTTTGATTTCAGTGATCTTATTTTCCGAAAGGGGAGAAAAGGGGAAAAAAAAAGTGAAAAAGAACAAGAAACCAGTTTGGTACCCACAGCAATTTGAATTGGATCTTTGGGCTTATTCAATATAATTAAATAATGAGACGAACAGTTAAGTTACATTGATTCTACACAAATATGGAAACGTTATTGGGCCCAGCTTTCTAAAAAACAATTTTCATTATTTCAGTATAACAACGCCTACTTCGTACCAATCGATTAAACTCAAAAGATGGGGCCCAGGATGCTTGAGGAAGCCGAGCAGGGCGGGGGGGCGGGGGCCAGGCGCTGCGCTGGACTCTCCACCGCCCCCCCCCCCCCCCGCCGCCGCCCCCAGGCGCTGCCCTTCGCATACGTGACCCGGGCCCTGGCTCGGGAGCAGCGGCCGCTCACCGCGCAAACCGGCGCAGCACGGCGGCACCCGGCAGCAGAAGAGGAAGAGGCAGCGGTGGAAGGCGTCGGCTCGGTCGGGCAGCGGCGCGTAGAGCTGCAGTAAGAAGGCCAGCGGGCGGCCGCACAGCGCGCAGGCCAGCTCCTCTGGCCCCGGCAGCCCGGCAGCGCCCAGCCACGCCGGCCGCCCGCCCACCTTGCTTGGGAACTGCTCGCTGCGCAGCCGCCACGCCGGCGCTGCTTCCACGAAGCCCAGCTCAGCCGGCCCCGCGCTGGCCACCGCCATGCAGCTGGAAAGACCGGCCACTCGCAAGCTCGGACTGTCTGGCCGGAAGGCGGAAGTTGGCCACCGGAAGGCGCGCAGAACGGCGAGTCAGAAGCGATTGGGTAGCAAGGGAGAGGAGGCGGGACTAAGGAAATAGCCCGATGTAAGCACGCTCTGTGCGAACCTAATTTCCGGTCCCGTGACGTGAGGGTGGGGGTAGCTTTTAGGGGTTAGGGGTTAGGGTTAGGGTTAGGGATTTATCCTAATGAGCCAAGAGGAGGTGTGTGCATGTTCACCAGCTGGTTCAAGTATTTCAACTGTGTCCTTCGTTTTGGTTTTTTCCTCTGCCCTGCTGTTTGGACTTGTCGGCCATTGCCACTTCAAACACTGAGAGTTTTATTTTTTTAAGTAAAAGTTTACAATAAAAATTCAACTAGAAATGCAACAAGTGTGAAACTGCAATCTACAAAAGTGAAAAGGACCATGGAGCTACTGTCCCTGCTCCTTTTCCTGCAGCAGCCTGCCACCTGCACGTGGCAGCTGACACTGGGAGCTGCCTGTGGGCCAAACCCCAAAACCTGCCCGTGCGGGGCCAACGCCTGGCCATCCCATTATCCTGGGCCCCTTCTCCTGGCGCCATGAGGATTTTATTGGCTGTTTCTTGTTTAAATCTCAAGGAGGCATGAGCGAATGTAGGTGGGATTCAGCTATGGCCCAGATGCTTCTATTTCTAGTACCTATTTTATAGCAAAATTACATCTAACATGTCCTTTTTTTTGAAAACAAGTTTCTTTAATTTTATTTAAACTTTATAGAGTTAAAACATATAATGGGGTGCCTGGGTGGCTCAGTCGGTTAAGCCTCCAACTCTTGATTTCAGCTCAGGCCATGATCCCAGGGTCATGGAATCGAGCCCCTCATCCAGCTTTGAGCTGAGCGTTGAGCTTGCTTAAGATTCTCTCTCCCTCTCCCTCTGCTCTTCCCCTGCCTGCTCTCTCTCTCTCTAAAACAAAAACCACTAAAACCACCAAACAACCATGAAACATAACAACATTCTTTCATCTTAGTGTTACCTCTTTAGTGTTATTTTGTTTTCAAAAGCACATCTTAATCATTCTCGGATTCTTAAGCAACTAAATTAAGTTCTGTTTTACTGAAAGGAAAAACAATATGAGAATGCTTATTTTTAAAAACTGCAATCTTGAAATTGAGTAAGCAACATCCCTTCTAAGATTGGGTATTTGTAGATATGAATTGAGTTGTGAGGGAGAAGAGCTAGTCTATTCTCTGTCCATTGAGGCTAGGGAAGAGTGAGAGCCCCGCTCATGGGTAAGGTAGCTTTGACTTCTGGTTAGGTCCACAGTACAGGATACGTAAAAGCAGATTGTTGAGTAACGGTTTGCTTCATGCCAGTGACAACCTGCTCCAACTCAATTGTTCTTAGTAAACTTTTCTTTCCAGCAGTGGAGTCCCAGGCTTTTTAGGGAATCCCGTGACTTTTCACACCACAAGTTTGTGATACATACAATTCAAGCATATGAAGATGGGTAATGCCAGAGACACTTCTTCAAAACTGAAACCCATTTGTGAGATCTGTTTCAGTTCCTACTGTAGACACCTCTGTTTTTTTATTATTAATTACTGAAAACATTTAACTTGGAATCAATTTATTATGAATTCTAGCATATTTTTAGATGTTCAAATCTGTGCCCTCTTTACCCTGAATTACTGTCAGAATGCTTGTAGTCTATGGTTCAGCTTTAGTTTCTGTCTTTACTACAATGGATCTGAAAACATCAACTTTCATTTCAGGGATTGATACGACCTTTACTCCTCTGTCTTCCTAAGTCTCTGAGTGGATGTTCTCCAATGTGATCTTTTTGGTCCTCATGCCCCCTTCCTACCCCTCTGTTGAGGTACACACCTCCCCCTGGATATGATCTAGCATCTCCCAAACTGTCATCTCAAGGCAATGTTTTTTTTTTTTTTTTTTATGAGTCTTTATTTTGCTGAGGTTCAGATGACGTTCCCTGTGACTCACTTCATTACCCCCAAGTAAAAGGAGCAAGCCAGCAGTTCAAATCTTACCTGTGCCAATATTGCAGAATATCTGCATTGAATGAGCCCTGGTGAGTATGAGTCATTTTGCTGCTGAACACACATGCTCCCACACTGCCCGCCGTTGGCCTCAGATCACCTAGACACTAGACTCTTCCACCTACAGAAGGGAATTTACAAGGACCACTTAATAATTTTAGGTCTATAAAGAGCAAAAGGTGTTTTCCTAAAACACTGAGGAGAAAATGAGGCTTAGCAGAAGAACTGCCCCTAGGTCACAACTGCAGGACAGTCTCTCATTGTGTATTATTGGTGGGAATGGCTAGTTTGTCCTTTGGAAGCCACCAAGAACAAGGACTCTTGGAACCAAGTCTCTACTCAACTCTGGACAAAAAATTGGCATATTTGACATCCTTACCTTTGTTTAGGGCCTTTAGTGGTTTTGCACAGCCATCACAGCCCCGAATATGCAGCCAGACATTTGAATCTCCACAATCCACACTGGACCTGTCTTTTGGAGTCTAGTTTCTCATTATTCTCACTTGATATGCCTTATTTGTTGGGCAGGGTCAGGGGCTAGGGACTGGGTCAGGGTCAAGGTCAGGGTCTTGGTCTTGGTCTGGGTCTAGGTCAGCCTTACATTCTGGGTCAGTGTCAAGGTTGATATTTGGGACAAGGCCTTGTTCTGTGTCAGGGTCAGGGTTTGGCTTTATCATAAGTGGCCCCCTTCCCTATCTTATGTCTCTTCTCTGTTTCTCCTCTTTCTGAGCCTCTAGGATGGAGAGGACTCTCACGCATTCGGAGTTGATCTGGGGAGCACTGGTTTCTTGCCTCTCAGTGTTGGGCTCTAAAAAAAAGAGTGAAATATCCACCTGGTCACTGACTGTTTCAAATTCAACTCGACTCTGATCATGGATTGTGAATAGCCTCAGAGATCATGCAGGATCCTTCCACTGTCCCTCCTGGGAAGGGTGCTGCTGACTCCACTCTGCCTGGGGGTTCCCAGGTTCCAGCACAGCTCTGACCCATGAGGGCACTCAGTAGACATATGTGGTTTTATATAGGATGAGGTGTGGTGACTTACCAGCCCCCTTCTTGTGGGCTGGTGGGGCCCTCCTGGCACTGGGTGGATCCTTCATCCCATCTGAGTGATCACCAGTAGATAATCAGGTCTCAGACAGGACAACCATCCAGGCAGGCATCTGTGGTCCTTCAGCTCAGGGCAGCCTGGCTCCTGACAATCCTCATGGCCCATTACTGAGCTGACTGTGCTGCTGGGCAACTTAACAGGTTCATAGGCAGTGTAGACAGTTCCAGTGTATGTTTTCATTCCCAGCATCTGTGTGGTTGAGACAAGCACCTCCTCTCTCACTCTTAGCCTGCCAAGAGCGGCAATAAACCTCCAAATACAGAATGTGGCCCTGGCTACAACGGGCATACAGCAGACTGGCTCTGCAGTCCTTTGGCCTCCAGATTGTAGTATAAACCTTTGAAATGCATACTTGTTAAGAATCAAGGAAATAGGAACAACTGTGTCTCCTAGTGAGTAGTTTCTCACTGAGGCTGTGGGGTCTCAGAGAACCACATGCATGACCCAGGGACCGTGGCCTCCAGAAAGCCTGCCAACTGGGGATTTCATGCTGTGGAGTAATCCTTGGGTCTCCTATTGCTTCACTGAGCAATAATTTCCTTACTATACATTTGGTCTCTGCTCTTTGTAAAGGAGAGAGAGGAGACTGTAATATGGACCAGTTTGTTCGTTGAGAATGGGTGATTAATGTGGTCAGGGGGCAGGTGTTACTCCTGGGCTCCCTCCTTCCAGGGACACAAGTGAGGTCTGTGTGTCTTCTAGTCTCTGAGACTTGAGGACCCAATGCCCAAAGCAGGAGCCTTGAGTTTACCACCAACAGCAAAGTTAGTTTTTCTGCAGCTGGAAGAGTGTTTTGCCATCGTGGGAGGACAGCAAGAGCACTGGATGGACCACTGCAGTCCCTGGCCCTAAGTGAACCCCTTGCTTTCTTGGGCACAGCAGATTACAGTGCTGTGCAGTTGGCTGTCAGTGATGTGGAGTTTGCTGCTTTCCCAAACTGGCATCCATTGTCATGCCCAAGTCCAGTAACTTAGCTTGCCTTTGGGAACTACATCTCGCTTGTCTCCCATGCAAACAGTTCCAGAGGGCAGCCCCCACCTCCCATCTGCCTCAGTGTTGGGCACATGATCCAAGTCTAGCCAACCCCATCTCCATCCTCTGGGTGCTCTGATGACTTCAAGGATGAGAATGTGACCCAAGCCAGGCCAAAGATACTTAACCCCATGACTTTTCAGGGATCCTAAGGGAAGTAGAAACCTTTCCCAGTAGAATGGACAGTGAGTGGGTGTCAGCCTGGAGTTGCTGGAGGCCCCAGACACAGTGAGAGAAACCTCTGAATGGAGCCTCCCCAAAGGCATTTGGCAGGATGGAGGTTTGGAGAGGGTCCAGGTCACCCTGGGAGAGTGTGAGCCCCTGGGCCTGCCAGATCCAAACCCATTCTTAACGTGCTTCTGGCAAGTATTACTTTATTTCTACCATTAAAAAATACTAAGTTATTTTACCTCAGTAAGTATGTTCATTTGCTTGCAATTCAAACAGTCATAGCTGACACATCAGGATCAATAATCCCTGAGCCCCTCTGTGCACACTGTCCTCACTGGGTGGGCCATGGCTGGCTCATCTCCTCTAGGTTTCCAGTCTGATGCAATAGGTTTCTCTTATTGGACCTTTAATTTCTCCTCTCTTTCTAGTTTTCTTCATAATTGTCACAATTAATGAGCCAATATTAATGTGTTATTTTAACTGAGGTCTATAATTTATCCATGTTCCCTCTGTTCTACCTTTTCCTGCTCCATGACATGTAGTCAGCATGTCGTTTTGGGATTTTCTTTGCTGTGACAGTTTCTCCAACTTTTCCTTGTTTAGATGACCTTAGCAGTAGTGAGGAAAACTGGTTGGGCATTTAAAAAAAATGACTTATTGGGGCGCCTGGGTGGCTCAGTCAGTTAAGCTTCCGACTTCGGCTCAGGTCATGATCTCACGGTCTGTGAGTTCAAGCCCCACGTCGGGCTCTTTGCTGACAGCTCGGAGCCTGGAGCCTGCTTCAGATTCTGTGTCTCCCTCTCTCTGACCCTCCCCCATTCATGCTCTGTCTCTCTCTGTCTCAAAAATAAATAAACATTAAAAAAATTTTTTTAAAAAAGTAAATAAAAAAAATTAAAAAATGACTTATTGGTTTTTAAAATAAAAAAAAAAACCCATTTTAAATATTTTCCCGGTTTTGTAATTTGTTTCAGGAGGAGAATTTAGTGGTCCATCACTTACATATATAACACCCAATGCCTATCACAAGTGCCCTCCATAATACCCATCATCCATTTAGCCCATCCCCCACCCCACCCCCCTCCAGCTACTCTCAGTTTGGCCTCTAGTTAGGAGTCTGTTTTATGGTTTACCTCTCTCTTTTTCTCCCCACTATGTTCATCTATTTTTTGTTTAGTAAGTTTCACATGAGGAACATCATATGGTATTTATCTTTCTCTGGCTTATTTTGCTTAGCATAATACACTCTAGTGTCATGCATGTCATTGCAAATGGAGGCATTTTCATTCCTTTTTATGGATGAGTAATATTCCATTGTATATATATATACCACGTCTTCTTTATCCATTCACCAGCTGATTGACATTTGGGCTCTTTACATAATTTGGCTACTGTTGATAGTGCTGCTATAAACATCGAGGTGCAAGTGCCCCTTCAAATAAGTATTTTTTTATTCTTTGGGTAAATGCCTAGGAGTACAGTTGCCGAGTCGTAGGGTAGCTCTATTTTTAACTTTTTGAGGAACCTCCATACTGTTCTCCAGACTGGCTGCACCGGTGTGCATTCCCACCAATAGTATAAAAGCTTTCCCCTTTCTCCCCATCCTCCCCAACATCTGTTGTTTCCTGAGTTGTTAATTTTAGCAATTTTGACAGGTGTGAGGTAATAGCTCATTGTAGTTTTGATTCGTATTTCCCTGATGATGGGTGATGTTGAACAACTTTCAATGTGTCTGTTGGCCATCTGGATGTCTTCTATGGAAAAGCGTCTATTCATATCTTCTTCCCATTTCTTAACTGGGTTATTTGTTTTTTGGGTGTTGAGTTTGATAAGTTCTTTATAGATTTTTGGAACTAGTCTTTATCAGATATGTCATTTGTAAATATCTTCTCCCATTCTGTAGACTGCCTTTCAGTTTTGTAGATTTTTTTTCTTCACTGTGCAGAAGCTTTTTATCTTGATGAGGTCCCAATAGTTCATTTTTGCTTTTGTTTCCCTTGCCTCTGGAGATGTGTCTAGTAAGAAGTTGCCCTGGCTGAGGTCAAAGAAGTTGCTGCTTGTGTTCTTCTCTAAGATTTTGATGGTTTCCCGTCTCACACTTAGGTCTTTCATCCATTTGGAATTTATATTTGTGTATGGTGTAAGAAAGTGGTTCAGTTTCATTTTTCTGCATGTTGTTGTCCAGTTTTCCCAATACCATTTGCTGAAGAGACTGTCTTTTTTTCCATTGGATATTCTTTTCTATTTTGTTGAAGATGTGGACCATATAGCTCTGGATCCACTTCTGGGTTCTCTATTCTGTTTCATTGATCTGTGTGTCTGTTATTGTGCCAGTACCATACTTTCTTGATGACTACAGCTTTGTAATATAGCTTGAAATCTGGAATTGTGGTGCCTCCAGTTTTGTCTTTCTTTTTTGGAATTGCTTTGGCTATTCAGGATCCTTTCTAATTCCATACACATTTTAGGATTGTTTGTTCTAGCTCTGCAAAAAATGCTGGTGGCACTTTGAAAGGGATTGCTTTGGATGTATAGATTGCTTTGGGTACTAGAGACATTTTAACAGTGTTCTTCCAATCTGTGAGAATAGAGTGATTTTCCATTTCGTTGTGTCTTCTTCAATTTCTTTCATAAGAGTTTTCAGAGTACAGTCTTGTACCTCTTTAGTTAGGCTTATTATTAGGTATTTTATTGTTTTTGGTACAACTGCAAATAGGACCAATTCCTTGATATCTTTTTCTGCTGCTTAATTATTGGTGTATAGAAATGCAACAGATTTCTGCATGTTGATTTTATATCCTGTGACTTTGCTGAATTCATGTATTAGTTCTAGCAATTTTTTGCTTGAGTCTTTCAGTTTTTCTACATAGAGTATCATGTCATCTGCAAATAGTGAAAGTTTGACTTCTTCTTTGCCAATTTGGATGCCTTTTATTTCTTTTTGTTGTCCGATTGCTGAGACTAGGACTTCCAGTACTATATTCAATAGCAGTGGTGAGAGGGGGCATCCTTGTCTTGTTCCTGACCATAGCGGAAAAGCTCTCAGTTTTTCCCCATTAAGGATGATATTAGCTGTGGGTCTTTATATATGGCCTACATGATGTTGAAATCTGTTCCATCTATCCCTATTTTGTTGAGAGTTTTTATCCAGAAAGGATTCTATATTTTGTCAAGTGTTTTTCTGTATCTATTGACAGGATCATATGGTCTTATCCTTTCTTTTGTTAATGTGGCATATCACGTCGATTGATTTGCGAATATTGAACCAGCCCTGCAGTCCAAGAATAAATCCCACTTGATCGTAGTGAATAATTCTTTTAATGTGCTGTTGAAATTGATTTGCTAATATTTTATTGAGAATTTTTACATCCATGACCATCAGGGATATTGGCCTGTAATTCTCCTTTTTGGTGGGGTCTTTTTTGGTTTTGGAATCAAGGTAGCGATGGCCTTATAGAATGAATTTGGAAGTTTTCCTTCCATTTCTATTTTTTGGGAACAGTTTGAGAAGAATAGGTATCAACTCTGCTTTATTTTATTTTATTTATTTTTATTTTCTTAAATAGTTTTTTTGATATAATGTATTGTCAAGTTGGCTAAAATACAGTGTATACAGTGTGCTCTTGGTTTTGGGGGTAGATTCCCATGATTCACAGCTTAATACATCACCCAGTGCTCATTCCAACAAGTACCCTTCTCAATGCCCATCACCCATATTCCCCTCTTCCCATCCCCCCCATCAACCCTCAGTTTGTTCTCTCTATTTAAGAGTCTCTTATGGTTTGCCTCCCTCTCTGTTTGAAACTATTTTTTCCCCTTTCCTTCTCCTGTGGTCTTCTGTTAAGTTTCTCAAGTTCCACATATGAGTGAAATATATGACATCTGTCTTTCTCTGACTGACATATTTCACTCAGCATAATATCCTCCAGTTCTATCCATGCAAATGGCAGGATTTCATTCTTTTTCATTGCCAAGTAGTATTCCATTGTAGATATAAACCACATCTTCTTTATCCATTCATCAGTCAATGGACATTTAGGCTCTTTCCATAATTTGGCTCTTGTTGAAAGAGTTGTTGTAAACATTGGGGCACCTGTGCCCCTATGAATGAGCACTTATGTATCCTTTGCATAAATTCCTAGTAGTGCTATTGCTGGGTCATAGGGTAGTTCTATTTTTAATTTTTTGAGGAACCTCCACACTGTTTTCCAGAGCAGCTGCACCAGTTTTCATTTCCACCAACAGTGCAAGAGGGTTCCCATTTCTCCACATCCTCGCCAGCGTCTGTTGTTTCCTGAGTTGTTAATTTTAGCCACTCTGACTGGTGTGAGGTGGTATCTCAATGTGGTTTTGATTTTTACTTCCCTGATGATGAGTGACATTGAGCATCTTTTCATGTGTCTGTTGGCCATCTGGATGTCTTCCTTGGAAAAGTGCCTATTCATGTCTTCTGCCCATTTTCCCCTGGATTATTTGTTTTTCAGGTATTGAGTTTGGTAAGTTTTTTTAATAGATTTTGGATCCTAACCCTTTATCCGATATGTCATTTGCAAATATCTTCTCCCATTCCATTGGTTGCCTTGTAGTCTTGTTGATTGTTTCCTTTGCAGTGCAGAAGCTTCTTATCTTGATGAAATCCCAAATAGTTCATTTTTTGATTTTATTTCCCTTGCCTTTGGAGACGTGTCAAGCAAGAAATTGCTGCGGCTGAGGTCAAAGGGGTTTTTGCCTGCTTTCTCCTCTAGGGTTTTGATGGTTTCCTGTCTCACATTGAGGTCTTTCATCCATTTTGAGTTTATTTTTGTGTCTGGTGTAAGAAAGTGGTCTGGGTTCATTCTTCTGCATGTCGCTGTCCAGTTTTCCCAGCACCACTTGCTGAAGAGACTCTCTATTCCATTGGATATTCTTTTCTGCTTTGTCAAAGATTAGTTGGCCATACATTTGTGGGTACATTTTGGGTTCTCTATTCTGTTCCATTGGTCTATGTGTCTGTTTTTTGTGCCAATATCACGCTGTCTTGATGATTATAGCTTTGTAGTAGAGGCTAAAGTGTGGGATTGTGATGCCTCCTGCTTTGGTTTTCTTTTTCAACATTAAGTTAGCTATTTGGGGTCTTTTGTGGTTCCATACAAATTTTAGGATTATTTGTTCTAGTTTTTAGAAGAATGCCAGTGCAATTTTGATTGGGATTGCATTGAATGTGTAGATTGCTTTGGGTAGTATTGACATTTTAACAATATTTGTTCTTGCAATCCATGAGCATGGAATGTTTTTCCATTTCTTTGTGTCTTATTCAATTCCTTTCATAAGTTTTCTATAGTTTGCAGCATACAAAACTTTTACATCTTTGGTTAGGTTTATTCCTAGGTATTTTATGGTTCTTGGTGCAATTGTAAATGGGATCAATTTCTTGATTTCTCTTTTTGTTGCTTCATTATTGGTGTATAGAAATGCAATCGATTTCTGTACATCAATTTGTATCCTGCGATTTTGCTGAATTCATGGATCAGTTCTAGCATCTTTTTGGTGGAGTCTTTTGGGTTTTCCATGTAGGGTATCATGTCATTGCGAAAAGTGAAAGTTTGACTTCTTCTTTGCCAATTTGGATGCCTATTGTTTCATTTTGTTGTCTGATTGCTGAGGCACAGACTTACAACACTATGTTGAACAACAGTGGTGAGAGTGGACATCCCTGTCGTGTTCCTGATCTCAGGGGGAAAGCTCTCAGTTTTTCCCTATTGAGGATAATATTAGCTGTGGGCTCTTCATATATGGCTTTTGTGATGTTAAGGTATGTTCCTTCTATCCTGACTTTATTGAGGGTTTTTATTAAGGAAGGATGCTGTATTTTGTCAAATACTTTTTCTGCATCTATTGAACAGGATCATATGGTTCTTATCCCTTTCTTCTCTTAATGTGATGTATTGCATTGATTTGTGACCACTGAACCAGCCCTGCAGTCAGGAATGAATCCCACTTGATCATAGGGACTAATTCTTTTGCGTGTGTGTGTGTGTGTGTGTGTGTGTGTGTGTGTGTTTTAAGTATAACCTTTATTTTTAATACATTTATGCAAAATGTTTGAGAATTTAACAATTGGCTTCTGCTGGCTCTAGCACACCATGGATGGATAGTTAAATAAAGTTGTAGAGGTTGAAAGCACAGAAATTCATAATTTATTACTATACAGGGAAGGAGGGGAAAACAGTCCAAAATGATTCTTAAATTTTAGCCCTGAATAGCAAGGAAAGAGAGAGAGGGAAGAGCAGATTTGAACAGAGAAGATGCTGATTAATCTTGGAATTTATTTATCTCTAAAGAAACTTGAGGGTGGCTTGAAATATAGGTCTCCACTTATGCTCAAAGAAAAATCTATCACATTAGGAATCATCTGTTTGAAGATTATTGCTGAATCATGAAGGGGAATGAGAGAAATGAGGACAGAACTTTGGGGATATTGTCTACATTTTTGGCATGTGGCTAAGGTATGTGAATTAGAGAAAGAGATACAGATGGAAAAATCCAGAGAAGCATGAGGATTATCAGTACAGGAATTAAACAGAAACCAAGGAGGAAAGGCTTTTTAAGGAATCTGCATTTAGGATTGTTGAACACTACTAAAGGAATGTTGTCGAGGGGTGGGCCACAAGAAAGGCAACATTTTTTTTTCTGATGCAACTGGCAGAAAGCAGTGTGAAGCAATGGCAACACTATCGAATGTTGTGCTAAAGTTTAACATCTCACAACTTACAATTGAGCCCCTCTTCAGCCATTTACTATTAGCTGTGGGACTTTAGGGCAGCTCCCAAATGTTATAAATCATAGAAGGGAAAAGGGAACTGACAGACATTTGCTGAGTGCCTCCTGGGAACCAAGCAGTGTGTTTGGAAGGCACTTTCCTGGCATCTCATTTACCATGACAATATATGTGAAAGTAGGAAGTTCTTCAGATGTAAGGTATTATTTATTGGAAATATGAAGAGAAAGGGAAGAACATCTTGTGGGGGTAGATTAAAGCAAGATGTTGAAAGCCTAATCTTAAATGATCCTGCAGTGATTGTATCACAATTTTCTCAGCATTAACTTGATCTATTCCTTTTGTCAGCTTCAGAGTTAGAATTTTAAAATGCAGTTTGCACCCACAAAGTAAATGTGTGTTCCTTTGTGTTTGCAAACACTTGGCATGTTTTTTTTCTCTTTTCTTTTTTTAAATTTACATCCAAATTAGTTAGCATATAGTGCAACAATGATTTCAGGAGTAGATTCCTTAGTGCCCCTTACCCATCTATCCCATCCCCTCTCCCACAAGCCCTCCCATAAGCCTCAGTTTGTTCTCCATATTATGAGTCTCTTCTGTTTTGTCCCCCTCCCTGTTTTTATGTTATTTTTGTTTCCTTTCCCTTATGTTCATCTGTTTTGTCTCTTAAAGTCCTCATATGAGTGAAGTCATATGATTTTTGTCTTTCTCTCACTGACTAATTTCACTTAGCATAATACCCTCCAGTTCCATCCACGTAGTTGCAAATGGCAAGATTTCATTCTTTTTTATTGCCGAGTAATACTCCATTGTGTGTGTGTATATGTGTGTGTGTGTATGTGTGTGTGTACACACAGACACACCACATCTTCTTTATCCATTCATCCATTGATGGACATTTGGGCTCTTTCCATACTTTGGCTATTGTTGATAGTGCTGCTATAAACATAGGGGTGTTTGTGTCCCTTCGAAACAGCACACCTGTATCCCGTGGATAAATGCCCAGTAGTGCAATTGCTGGGTCGTAGGGTAGTTCTATTTTTAGTTTTTTGAGGAACCTCCATACTGTTTTCCAGAGTGGTTGCACCAGCTTGCATTCCCCATAATTCTTTTAATATACTATTGAATTTGATTTGCTGGTATCTTGTTGAGAATTTTTGCATCCATATTAATCAGGGATATTGGCCTGTAATTCTCCTTTTTTGTGGGGTCTCTGTGTGGTTTGGGAATCAAGGTAATGCTGGCTTCATAGAATGAGTCCAGAAGCTTTCCTTCCATTTCTATTTTTTGGAACAGCTTGAGAAAGATAGGTATTAACTCTGCTTTAAATGTCTGGTAGAATTCCCCTGGGAAGCCATCTGGCCCAGGACTCTTATTTGTTTGGAGATTTTTGAAAACTGATTCAATTTACTCACTGGCTATGGGTGTGTTCAAATTTTCTATGTCTTCCTGTTTGAGTTGTGGTAGTGTGTGGGTGTCTAGGAATTTGTCCATTTCTTCCAGGTTGTTGAGTTTATTGGCATATAATTTTTCATAGTATTCTCTGATAATTGTTTGCATTTCTGTGATGTTGATTGCGATCTGTCCTTTTCCATTCGTGATTTTATCATTTGGGTACTCTCTCTTTTATTTTAGAGAATTCTGGCTAGGGGTTTATCAATTTTGTTTATTTTTTCAAAAAAACAGCTCTTAGATTCATTGATCTGTTCTACTGTTGTTGTTTTTTTTTTTGTTTTTGTTTTGGTTTTTTTTTTGGAATTCTATATTGTTTATTTCTGCTCTAATCTTTATTATTTCTCTTCTGCTGGCTTTGGGGTTTCTTTGCTGTTCTGCTTGTAGTTTCTTTAGGTTTGCTGTTAGATTTTGTATTTGGGATTTTTCTTGTTTCTTGAGATAGGTCTGGATTGCCATGTATTTTCCTCTCAGGTCTACCTTTGCTGCATCCCAAAGAGTTTGGACTGTCGTGTTTTCATTTTCATTTGCTTCCATACGTTTTTTTAAATTTCTTTTTTTAAATGCCTGGTTGACCCTTTATTCTTTAGTAGGATGTTCTTTAACCTCCATGCATTTGGAGGTTTTCCAAACTTTTTCTTGTGGTTGATTTCAAGTTTCATAGCATTGTGATCTGAAAATATGCATGGCATGAACTCAATTCTTTTATATTTATTGAAGGCTGTTTTGTAGCCCAGTATGTGATCTGTCTTGGAGAATGTTCCATGTGCATTCAAGAAGAATGTGTATTCTGCTGCTTTTGGATGAAAAGTTCTGAATGTGTCTGTCAAGTCCATCTGGTCCAGTGTATCATTCAGGGCCACTGTTTCTTTATTGATTTTCTGCCTAGATGATTTGTCCATTGTTGTAAGTGGAGTATTAAAGTCACCTGCAATTACCATATTCTTATCAATAAAATTGCTCATGTTAGTGATTAATTGATTTATATATTTGGGTTATCCCAAATTGGGTGCATAAGCATTTATAATTGTTAGCTTTTCTTGATGGAAAGACCCCGTAATTATGATACAATGCCCTTCTTCATCTCTTGTTACAGTCTTTAGTTTAAAATCTAGTTTGGCTGATATGAGTGTGGCTACTCCAGCTTTCTTTAGACTTCCAGTAGCATGATAGATGGTTCTCCATCCCCTCACTGTCAGTCTGAAGGTGTCCTCAGGTCTGAAATGGCATATTACTGCTGGTGGGAATGTAAACTGGTGTAGCCACTCTGGAAAACAGTATGGAGATTCCTTAAAAAATAAAAAATAGAACTACCCTACGACCCAGC
Organism: Panthera onca; assembly: GCF_046562875.1. Classification (NCBI taxonomy): domain Eukaryota; kingdom Metazoa; phylum Chordata; class Mammalia; order Carnivora; family Felidae; genus Panthera; species Panthera onca. The sequence continues at coordinate 151,382,786 of NC_138343.1, forward strand.
AATTGCACTACTAGCTATTTATCCAAAGGATACAGGTATGCTGTTTCAAAGGGGCACATGCACCCTCCATGTTTATAGCAGCACTATCAACAATAGCCAAAGTATGGAAAGAGCCCAAATGTCCATCGATGGATGAATGGATAAAGAAGATGTGATACACACACACACACACACACACACACACACACACACACACACACAATGGAGCATTACTTGGCAATCAAAAAGAATGAAATCTTGCCATTTGCAACTACGTGGATGGAACTGGAGGGTATTATGCTAAGTGAAATTAGTCAGAGAAAGACAAAAATCATATGACTTCACTCATATAAGGACTTTAAGAGACAAACCAGATGAACATAAGGGAAGGGAAACAAAAATAATATAAAAACAGGGAGGGGGACAAAACAGAAGAGACTCTTAAATATGGAGAACAAACAGAGGGTTATGAGAGGGGCTGTGGGAGGGGGGATGGGCTAAATGGGTAAAGGGCATTAAGGAATCTACTCCTGAAATCATTGTTGCACTATATGCTAACTAACTTGGATGTAAAAATTTTTTTAATGTTTATTTATTTCTGAGAGAGAGAGAGAGAGAGAGAGAGAGAGAGCGCGCATGAGTGGGGGAGGGGCAGAGAGAGAGGGAGACACAGAATACATCTGAAGCAGGCTCCAGGCTCTGAGCTGTCAGCACAGAGCCTGATGGGGGGCTCGAACTCACAAACTGTGAGATTATGACCTGAGCCGAAGTCGGGCGCTCAACCAACTGAGCCACCCAGGTGCCCTTGGATGTAAATTAAAAAAAAATAAATTAATTAAAAAATGGCATATAGATAGATCTTGTTTTTTTATCCATTCTGATACTCTATGTCTTTTGTTTGGAGCATTTAGTCCATTTCCATTCAGCGTTATTGTTGAAAGATATGGATTTAGTGTCATTGTATGTTTCATGCTTGTAGTGATGTCCTTTGTAGTCTTTGCAACATTCCACTCACAGAGTACCCCTTAGGATCGCTTGCAGGGCTGGTTTAGTGGTCATGAACTCTTTCAGTTTTTTGTTTTTTGTTTTTTCGTTTTTGTTTTTGTTTTGTCTGGGAAAACATTTATCTCTCCTTCTATTCTGAATGACAGCCTTGCTGGATAAAGGATTCTTGGCTGCATATTTTTCCTGTTCAGCGCATTGAATATTTCATGCTACCCTCTTCTGGCCTGCCAAGTTTCAGTGGACAGGTCTGCTACTACCCTTATGTGTCTACCCTTGTAGGTTAAGGCCTGTTTGTCCCTAGTTGCTTTCAGAATTCTCTCTTTATCTTTGTATTTTGCCAGTTTCATTAAGATTTGTCAAGGAGAAGATTGATTCCTCTTATGTCTGAAGAGAGTTCTCTGTGCCTCCTGGATTTGAATGTCTGCTTGCTTCCCCACACCGGGGAAGTTCTCAGCTATTTATTCAAGTAAACTTCTTCCCCTTTCTCTCTCTCTTTCCTTCTGGAACTCCTATGATATGGATATTATTACGTTTCATGCAATCACTTAGTTCTCTAATTCTCCCCTCATGGTCTTGAGTTTTTTTATCTCTCTTTTTCTCAGCTTCATCGTTTTCCATAATTTTATCTTCTATTTCACTTATTCTCCCCTCTGCCTCTTCCATCCTCACTGTCACCACATCTATTTTATTTTGCACCTCATTTACAACATTTTTAAATTCCATCATGGCTATTTTTAAGTTCCTTGATCTCTGCAGCAATAGATTCTCTGCTGTCCTCTATGCTTTTTCCAAGCCCAATGATTAATCTTATGACTATTATTCTAAATTATTGATCAGATATATTGTTTACATCTGTTTTGCTCAATTCTTTAGCTGTCACTTCTTCCTGGAATTTATTTTGAGGAGAATTCTTCCGTTTCATCATTTTGGCTAGTTTTCTGTCCCTTCTATGTTTTTTTTTTTTTTTTAATTTTTTTTTTCAACGTTTTTTTTTTTTTTTTTTTTTATTTTTGGGACAGAGAGAGAGATAGAGCATGAACGGGGGAGGGGCAGAGAGAGAGGGAGACACAGAATCGGAAACAGGCTCCAGGCTCCGAGCCATCAGCCCAGAGCCTGACGCGGGGCTCGAACTCACGGACCGCGAGATGGTGACCTGGCTGAAGTCGGACGCTCAACCGACTGCGCCACCCAGGCGCCTGTCCCTTCTATGTTTTAATAGCTTTTTATGAATCCTGCACCTGTGAGTACTACTATATTAAAGAGGGGTCATGCATTATCCAGGGCCTGGCCCTTCAGGAGGTGTTTTTGGCATGTGTTACATGCTCTCTGTTGTTGTGACTCTGGGTGCTTTATCTCCCTACTTGTAGTGATGGTTTGGACCCTCCACCAGATGTGCTTTGATTTGTTCATTAAAGTGACCCTGGGGGAAAAAAAAAACGGTGGTGGTGGTGATGGAAGAGGCCTTTTATCCCATACAAAGAGAGAAATGACAGATGCAGGGAAAAAAAAAAAAAAAAAGAAAAGAAAATTGACCAGGCAGAGAAACTATACAGCTTGATCCAGAGAGAGGAAAATAAAGAAGGAGATATGGAACAGGTATAAAGATAATAGATTAAATATGTGTGCTTAAACAAACCAACAACCAGAATCACCAGACTAGAGAAGGGAAGAAATACGAAGATGAAAAGGAAGAATATATATATATATATATATATATATATATATATATATATATAATAAGAATTGTCCAGGAATTAAATCAGAAAATGCAAAACCACTGGGGGCCTTGGAACTAGTGGCTGTGCTGGTTTGGAGGAGGGGCTGTCTGGGTGGTCAGTGTCAATCTTGCTCCAGTAGATACACAGTTACCAGGCAAGAAGGGGCGTGGCTTGGTGTAGGCAGGTCCTGCCTCCACTGTGGCCCCTTGTCTGTTCCCTGAAGCCCCACCTTGTTGGTGATGGGGAGAAAAATGGCGACACCCCAGTCTCTCCTCCCCGGACTGGGTGTCCCAAACCATTCTGTTCAGGTCATCCTCACAGCGCTGCATGGGTGTGAGTGGGCTGTTTGTTTTTTGTTTTGTTTTGTTTTGTTTTGTTTTGTTTTGTTTTTCCCACTCGTCTCCTGTGCCTCCGTGGCATTTGTCTGGGACTCAAACCCCGATGTCTTAAAGGATCCCACTCTGCATACCCCAGTGCCAGGGAGGTGCCACTCTGTCCTGCTGATAAAGGGTCTCTGGCTGTCAGGCGCAGTCAAGGTCCTTTGTCCTTGGAACAGCTGTATACGTTTTTCCCACAGCACTCAGGGAGGGGATTGCTTTCTCCCATTGCGGACTGCACATCTGAGCTAGCTGCCTAGCCCAGGGCTGGCACCCCAGGTGTGTGCACAGGGGCAGCTGGCCCCAGTCTGGAGGAAGCTCCACAGTTAGAAATTGGATCTTTCTCCATTTTTTTTCTGATCTTTGGTCTGTGGTTTTTCTCTTGTCCAAATACAATCCTACACTTCCACAGCCTGTCTTTCTCTTCCTTTTGTTTCTCTGCAGAAGGGAATCCCTCTCCTCCATGCCTATGCCGCCCATTTTATCTCTTCCAGTTCGAAATCATGCACCTGTAGCCCTCCAAGTTGTCCCCGTGGGTCCCTGGAGACGTCTCTGTCACTCTGCAGCCTGGACTCTCGGAATTCCAAGTCCTCTGGCCTCAACACCACTATGCTTGAGGGAGGAGGGAACTTCAGGTCCCCCTACTTCTCTGCCATGTTGGATTCCTGTCTTCTCAACTCTGCTTTAAATGCCTGGTAGAATTCTCCTAGGAAGGCATCTGGCCCCAGACTCTTATTTGTTGGGAGATTTTTGATAACTGATTCAATTTCTTTGCTGGTTATGGGTCTGTTCAACTTTTCTATTTCCTTCCACTTGCGTTTTGGTAGTGTGTGTCTAGGAATTTGTCCATTTCTTCCATATTGTCCAGTTATAATTTTTCACAGTATTCTTTTATAATTGTTTGTGTTTCTGTGGTATTGGTTGTGATGTCTCTTCTTTCATTCATGATTTAATCTATTTGGGTCCTTTGTCTTTTCTTTTTGATAAGTCTGGCTGGGGTTTTGTTAATTTTGTTAATTCTTTCAAAGAACCAGCTCTTAGTTTCATTGATCTGTTTACTGTGGGTTTTTGTTTGTTTGTTTGTTTCTAGATCATTTATTTCTGCTTTACCCTTTATTATTTCCCTTCTTCTGCAGGCTTTGGGCTTTATTTGATGTTCTTTTTTATAGCTGCTTTAAGTGTAAGGTTAGGTTGTGTATTTGGTGCTTTTCGTGCTTCTTGATCTAGGCCTAAATTGCAACTTCCCTCTCAGGACTGCCTTTGATGCATCCCAAAGGTTTTGAACTGTCATATTTTCATTTTCATTTTCATTTGCTTCCATGTATTTTTAAATTTCTTCTTTAATTTCCTGGTTAATCCATTCATTCTTTAGTATATGGTTCTTTAACCTCCATGTATTTGAGGACTTTCCAATTTTTTTCTTATGGTTGACTTCAAGCTTCACAGCATTGTGATCTGAAAATGTGCATGGTATTATCTCCATCTTTCTGTATTTGTTGAGGGCTGGTTTGTGACCCAGTATGTGATCTATTCTAGAGAATGTTCCATGTGCACTGGAGAATAATGTGTATTCTGCTGCCTTAGGATGAAATGTTCTGATATCTGTTAAATCCATCTGGTCCAGTGTGTCATTCAAAGCCATTGTTTCCTTGTTGATTTTCTGCTTAGATGATCTGTCTATTGCTGTAAGTGGGGTGCTAAAGTCCTCTACTATTATTTTACTATTATCAATGAGTTACTTTATGTTTGTTATTAATTGATTTATATATTTGGGGGTCTTCAAGTTGGGGGCATAAATATTTACAATTGTTGATATTCTTGATGGATAGACCCCTTAATTATGATATAGTGCCCTTCTTCACCTCTGGTTACAGTCTTTGTTTTAAAATCTAGTTTGTCTAATATAAGTATGGCACTATGGCTTTCTTTTGACATCCATTAGCATGAGAGATGGTTCTCCATCCCCTCAATTTCAATCTGCAGGAGGCTTTAGGTCTAAAATGAGTCTCTTGGGGTGCCTGGGTGGCTCAGTCAGTTAAACGTCCAAATTTGGCTCAGGTCATGATCATGGTTCATGGGTTTGAGCCCTGCATTGAGCTCTGTGGTGATATGTCAGAGTCTGGAGCCTGCTTCGGATTCTGGGTCTCCTTCTCTCTCTGCCCCTCCCCCACTAATGCTCTGTCTGTCTCTCTCTCTCAAAAAAAAACATTCAAAAATAAAATAAAGTCTCTTGTAGGCATCATATATATATGGATCTTGTTTTTCCATCCATTCCGATATCTTGGAGCATTTAGTCCATTTACATTCAGTATGATTATTGAATGATATGAACTTAGTGCCACGTGTTACCTATAGAGTTGGTATTTGTGGTAATTCTCTGGTTCTTTCTAGTCTTTGCTGCTTTTGGTCTTTTTTTTTTTCTTCAGTCAAAGAGTCCCTCTTAAAATTTCTTACAGGGCTGGTTTAGTGGTCACAAATTCCTTTAGTTTTTGTTTGGGAAACTCTTTATCTCTCCTTCTATTCTGAATTTCAGCCTTGCTGGATAAAGAATTCTTGGATGCATATTTTTCCCACTCAGCACTTTGCATATATCCTGCTCCACTTTTCTGGCCTGCCAAGTTTCTGTGTACAGATCTGCTGCAAACCTGATCTGTCTTCCCTTGTAAGTTACAGACCTATTTTCACTTGCTGCTTTCATGATTCTTTCCTTGCCTGTGTATTTACTTGCCTGTGAATTTGACTATGATATGGTTGATACCTTTCTTGAATTAATGGGAGTTTTCTGTGCTTCTCAGATTTTTGTGTACTTCCCCAGTTTAGGGAAGTTTTCAGCTATAATTTGTTCAAATAATCCTTATGCTCCCTTTTCTCCATTTTCATCTTCTGGGACTCCTATGATATGAATGTTATTACATTTTAATAAGTCACTGAGTTCCCTAAGTCTGCTTTTGTGATCCATGACCTTTGTTTCTCTCTTCCTTTCAGCTTCATTATTTTTCATATTTTTATCTTTTTTATCACGAATTCACTCCTCTGCCTCATGCATTCTCCTTGTCATGGCATCCATTTGGGTTTGTTTCTTGGTTATAGCATTTTTAATTTCAGCCTGACTAGATTTATTTTTTATCTATGCAGAAAGGGATTCTCTTCTGTCTTCTATGCTTTTTTCAAGCCCAGCTAGTATCCTTATAATTGTTGTTTTAAATTCTAGTTCAAACATCTTACTTATATCTGTATTGATTAAATCCCTGGCCATGATTTCTATTTCCTGTTCTTTCTTTTAGGGTGAATTTCTCCATCTCATCATTTTGTCTAGAAAAGGAATGAAAAAAGAAAAACAACAACAACAAAACAACCCCCCACCAAAACCCCAAAACCCCCAAAACAAAAACAAAACTAGATCCTAGACCTGCAGTTTTTGCTGTCTCAGGCCTCCAATTAATTTCTTGGGTGTTCAGACTGATTTGATAACTATCTAGCTGTGTTCGAGGGATGAGACAAACTTAGGGTCTCCCTACTCCTCTGTCATTTAACTCCCCCCTCCCATCTTTCTTTTGATGTCTGTTAGCATCATAAATGGTTTTCCATCCCCTCACTTTAAATCTAAAATGAGTCTCTTTTGTAGGCAGCATATAGATGGTCTTGGTTTTTTATCCACTCTGACACCCCATGTCTTTTGATTAGAATATTTAAAAAAAAATTTTAATGTTTATTTTTGAAAGAGAGAGAGAGAAAGAGAGAAAGAGAGAGAGAGAGAGAGAGAGAGAGAGAGATAGTGGCGGAGGGGCAGAGAGAAGAGACACAATCCAAAGTAGGCTCCAGTCTCTGAGCTGTCAGCACAGAGCCCAACGTAGGGCTTGAACCCACAAACCGCAAGATCATGACCTAAGCTGAAGTCTGACACTTAACCGACTGAACCTTCTGGGTACTCCAGTCTGGGGAACTCTTTATCTCTCCTTCTATTCCAGTTGTTCACTAGCATGTTGTTTGGTTTTCTTCTTGTAATTAACTTCTAATTTCATACTTTTGTGGTGAGAAAAGATGTCTGATATTTCAGTCATCTTAAATGTATTAAGATTTGTGGCCTAACATATGATCTGTTCTGGAGAATGTTCCATATGTGCTTAAGGAGAATATGTATACTGTTATATGGAGATTGAGTGTCCTGTCCTATCTCCACTAATGTGTTGTTTCAAGCCAATGTTTCCTTATTGATTTTATGTCTGATGATCTATCTATTGATGAAAGTGGATTATCTCTTTTGACTGGAGAGTTTATCCATTCACTTAAGGTAATTACTGATATGAAGGGATTTCTGACATTCTCTGTTTGTTTTCTGTATGACTTAGAGCTTTTCTGTACCTCATTTTCTGCATTACTATCTTCTTTTGCATTCAGTTAATTTTGTAGTAAAAGGTTTTAATTCCCTTTTCATATTATTTTGTGTATATTCTATAAATATTTCTGTTGTGTTTAGCATGGGGATTATTTTAACATCCTAAAGTCATAAAAATCTAACTTGAATTTGTACCAGCCTAACTTTAATAAAATACAAAAACCCTGCTCCTATACAGTTTGCCCCCCTTCAGTTACTGATGTCACATTTACAGCTTTATACATCATGTGCCCCCCAAAATAGACTAATACTTTTTATGAATTTGTTCTTTAAGTCATATAGAAAATAAAAATTAGAGTTATAACCCCAAAGTACACTAATACTAGCTTTTTTAATTGCTCATGCATTTATCTTTATTGAACATCTTTTTTTCTTCTTGTGTCCTTTCATTTCATTCTGAGAGATATCCTTTATCATTTCTTGCAGAGCAGATCTACTGGGAACAGACTCCCTCAGATTTTGTTTATCTGGGAATGTCTCAACCTCCCCCTCATTTTCGAAGGACAGTTTTTCTGGATATAGGATTCTTGGTGGAGAGGTTTTTTTTCCCTTTCATCTGTTTGAGTATATCAATCCACTGCTTTCTGGCATCACAGAGTTTTTTTTTTTCTTATGTAACTTTATTTTTTATTTTTTAAGATTTACACCCAAATTAGTATATAGTGAAGCAATGATTTCAGTAGATTTCTTAATGCCCTTTACCCATTTAACCTATTCTCCCCTCCCACAACCCCTCCAGCAACCCTCAGTTTGTTCTCCATATTTATGAGTCTCTTTTGTTTTGTTCCTCTCCCTGTTTTTATATTATTTTTGTTTCCCTTCCCTTATGTTCATCTATTTTGTCTCTTAAAGTCCTCATATGAGTGAAGTCATAGGGATTTTTGTCTTTCTCCGACTGACTAATTTCACTTAGCATAATACCCTCCAGTTCCATCCACGTAGTTGTAAATGGCAAGATTTCATTCTTTTTGATTGCCAAGTAATGCTCCATTGTATGTATGTATATATATATATATACATACATACATCACATTTTCTTTATCCATTCATCCATCGATGGACATTTGGGCTCTTTCCATACATTGACTATTGTTGATAGTGCTGCTATAAACATGGGGGTGCATGTGTCTCTTTGAAACAGCACACCTGTATCCCATGGATAAATGCCTAGTAGTGCAATTGCTGGGTCGTAGGGTAGTTCTATTTTTAGTTTTTTGAGAAACCTCCATACTGTTTTCCAGAGTGGCTGCACCAGCTTGCATTCCCACCAACAATGCAAAAGAGATCCTCTTTCTCTGCATCTTCACCAACATCTGTTGTTGCTTGTGTTGTTAATGTTAGCCATTCTGACAGGTGTGAGGTGGTATCTCATTGTGGTTTTGATTTGTATTTCCCTGATGATGAGTGATGTGGAGCATTTTTTCATGTGTCGGTTGGCCATGGATGTCTTCTTTGGAGAAGTGCCTATTCATGTCTTTTACCCATTTCTTCACTGGGTTATTTGTTTTTTGGGTGTTGAGTTTGATAAGTTCTTTGTAGATTTTGCATACTAACCCTTTATCTGATCTGTCATTTACAAATATCTTCTCCCATTCCATTGGTTGCCTTTTAGTTTTGCTGATGGTTTCCTTCACTGTGCAGAAGTTTTTTTTTGTTTGTTTTGTTTTGTTTCGTTTTTTTGATGTGGTCCCAGTAGTTCATTTCTGCTTTTGTTTCCCTTGCCTCTGGAGATGTGTTGAGTAAGAAATTGCTGTGGGCAAGATCAAAGAGGTTTTTGCCTGCTTTCTCCTCGAGGATTTTGATGGTTTCCTGTCTTACATTGAGGTCTTTCATCCACTTTGAGTTTATTTTTGTGTATGGTGTAAGAAGGTGGTCCAGGTTCATTCTTCTGCATGTCGCTGTCCAGTTTTCCCAGCACCATTTGCTGAAGAGACTGTCTTTATTCCATTGGATATTCTTTCCTGCTTTGTCAAAGATTAGTTGCCCATACGTTTGTGGGTCCATTTCTGGGTTCTCTATTCTATTCCATTGATCTGAGTGTCTGTTCTTGTGCCAGTACCATACTGTCTTGATGATTACAGCTTTGTAGTATAGCTTGAAGTCTGGGATTGTGATGCCTCCTGCTTTGGTTTTCTTTTTGGCATCACAGGTTTTCATGAGAGATATTGTTAATAATCTTATTGAGGATCCCTTGTATGTGAGTCATTTTTTTCTTCCCACTTTCTGATTCTTAGTATTTTTCTTTCAACTGTTTGATTATAATGTGTCCCAATGTGTATCTTGAGTTTATTCTACTTTGAGTTTATTGAATGTGCTGGATTTGTAGATTCACATCTTGCATCAAATTTGGGAAGTTTGGGGTTATTATTTCTTCAAACAATCTTTCTTCCCTTTTTTCTGTTCTCCTTCTGGAACTCCTACAAATGTGTGTATTGATATGCTTGATGTCCCATAGGAACCTTAGAATATATTATCTTTTCTTCACTCTTTTTCCTTTCTGGAAAGGAAAGGCACTCAGTCTCAATGATTTCAATTATTCTTTCTTCACATTCACTTATTCTTTCTCCAGACTAATCAAATATGTTCTTAAAATAGCTGATTTAAGGTATTTAAAAATTTTTTTAATGCTTATTTATTTTTGAGAGACAGAGAGAGACAGCATGAGCGGGGGAGGGGCAGAGAGAGGGGCACAGAATAGAAGCAGGTTCCAGACTGAAAGCTGTCAGCACAGAGCCTGATGCAGGGACCAAACTCATGAACCACGAGATCATGACCTAAGCCAAAGTCAGACGCTTAACCAACTGAGCCACCCAGGTGCCCCTTAAGGTACTTTTTTAGTAAGCCTGCCATCTGGTCTTCCTGAGAGACACTTTCTATTTATTTTTTTCTTTGAATGAGCCATACTACCTTATTTCTTTTTGTCTTGTGATTTTTTTTTGTTTTAAATGACTTTTAAATCTTATAGTGTGGTTATTGCAGAAACCAGATTCTCCCCTTCCCTGGATTTTTCACATTTAAAATTTTTATTGTTGTATGGCTTCTCTGTACTACAACTCAACCTGAGGCAAAAAGTTAGAGTCCCTTTAGGTCTTTTCTGATCCAGTGTCTTTCACTGGGAATGTGTGGTGGCTTTCTAAATTCCATCATATATGCAATTCATTCTGAATGTCCTAATCCTTCAGTGTCCAGTTCCCAAGGAGGGAAAAGAGAAAAATAAAGAGGTTGGAATGAAACTCTGTCTCTTGATTTCCCTGGAAGTTTCTTCAGCTAGTAGGGTCTCAACCATGATAGCCTACCTCTGCCTGTACCTCCAAGAGCAGAAGCAACAATCAGAAATCATAACACGGATCCTTGATATCTGTAGGAAAAGATCCATATTACCTACCTTAGCCCCCACAAGCCACATTCAAGACACTTCAGGGATATGGGCATGGTTGCCTGCCGCATGGCTGAAGATGGGGATTGAATAGCTACCACCATGCTAAGAGTGGAAAGAAACTACAATATATCTAATCTTTCCCCTGGAAGCTGCAAGGCTTTGAAAAGACTCCAGAGTTTCAAAATATTTATGTCAGACATATTCTTCAAGTAAAATTTTTGTCTAGGGTAGGAGATGTTTTCCTGAAGCCTCCCACTCTTCCATCTTTTCTAACATCACTCTAAGACTTTTCATAGTTAACGTAATCCTTGATATTCTTGGGTTAAGATCTCCCATCTTGCTTGCATTTAAAAAATTTGTTCCATCTGTTCTTTGTTTCACAAAATTTCCTATCTGGAGATTATTGGACACTGTCTCTGAACTGTCACTAATTCCAGAACACCTAAAATGTCACTGTGGTCCTCCAGTCTGTGTAGAGTCTTATGGAGGCCAGGTGATCAATGAAGTTTTGGGCCAGGTCCCTCTCACAGTACATTCAGTAAGTTCCTAGACCAATCCTATTTAATTGAATTGCATTTATTGAATAGACACATTCAGCAACTGGCAGAATTCCTGTGTGGTTTTTCTGGCTGGTGGAATAGTGCTATACTTGTAGGAAGGAACAAGTGGAATTCACTAGAACTAGTTATGTGTAAGAAAATAGTAAATCAGCAGGAATCCTACGTTCCTGGGAGAGGTTCGTGCCCCCATGAAGGACTTGAAAGGACTTGAAAGATACAGGGCTGAGTGATGTATCTCTCACATTACCCATTCAATTCACATATCTGACCTGTCCAGAAAACAGATGGATATTGGAAAATGATATTAAATTCTAGTAAGCTTAACCAGATGGTATCTCAAACTGTAAGTGTTGTTCCAGATGTGGTTTTATTGCTTGAGTAAATTAACGCACCCGCTGTACTTGGGTATGCAGCTATTGATTTGGAAAATGCTTTTTTTTTCTCTTGATATCTATTATTAAACACAAACAGAGCAATTTTCTTTCATCTGGCAAGACCAGAGTACACATTCACTCTCCTACCTCAGGGATATATCCACTCTCCAACCATACATCATAAGTTAGTCCAGAGGGATCTTGACTGCCTTTCCCTTCCACAGGATGCCACATGGGTATTGATGGCATTATGCTGATTTACCTAATGAGCAAGAAGTAGCAATTACTTTAGAGTTATTAGTAACACATTTGCATGTCAGAGGGTGAGAAATAAGTATGACAAAAATTCAAAGGCCTTTCTCCTTAGTGAAATTTTTAGAGGTCACTGGCATCAGGCATGTCAGGATATTCCTTCTAACGGCCAAAAAAGGGCACAATGCCTAGTGGCCCTCTTTGGATTTTGGAGGCAACATATTTACCATTTGGGTGTGGTACTCCAGCTCACTTACTGAGTGACCTCCAAAAACTTCTAGTTTTGAGCAGGATCTGGAATGAGAGAAGGCTCTGCAGTAGGTCCAGGCTGCCATGCAAGCTGCTCTGCTACTTGGGTTATATGATCCAACAGACCCAATAGTTCTTAAAATGGAAGTGGTATGTAGAGATGCTGTTTTGGGGGCTTTGAAAACCCCTTGGATGTGAATCACAGTGTGAACACCTACTATTTGGGAGGAAAGCCCTATTATCTTCTGAAAGTCCTACTATCTGTCTTTGGGAAACAGCTTTTGGCTTGCTACTGGAACTTAGTAGAGACAGAATGCTTTCATGGGCCACCAAGTTTCTATGAAACCTGAGTTTCCAATATTAAACTAGGTATTGCCTGGGGCAGATGGTTGGCTCAGTTGGTTAAGCTTCTGACTTCTGCTCAGGTTATGATCTTGCAGTTTGTGAGTTCAAGCCCTGCATCAGGCTCACTGCTGTCATTACAAAGTCCCCTTGGGATCCTCTGTCCCCCCTTCTCTGCCCCTCCTCTGCTTAGTAGCAATAATTTTTGCTGAGAGAACTAAACTTCTGATTACTGTCCCATTATTGTTCTGAAGCCCCAAGGAATAATTTACCACTTAGTTCAACTCAGGAGCAATCTGTTATGTCAGAAGGTAATTGTGCACTTGTAACACAAGTGATCTTAATGACCCTAACAGGAGACACACAGCATCAGGGAGGGCAGTTTAGTCTCTTGTGTACTTGGCAGGTGAGTCATTGTACACAAGGCCATTTCCATTTTGGATAACAAAGTAGTTCATGCCCAGTGGGAGATGAAGTCACACATAACCTTGACATCCTGCCATTGCCTTTCAGCACAGCCTATGAGAGTTATCCTCCTGCTCTGGGGCCACAGAGACTGGCTTTGGTAAGGATGCTGCTGCGACTGGGTCTCAGTGCTGCAAATGAGATATTAAGTCATTTCCACAATTCTGCTCCTCAAATATTCTCTTCTTTCCAAATCTAAACTTAATCTTCTATCTCTTAAAATTGCCCCTATATTTCAGATTTCTTCTTTGCATTAATTTTTTATGGTACAATTATATTTTGGTTTTACTATGCCAACTTTAAAAATGTGTTATGTTGATCTTTTTCTGTTCTATTAATCTCCCATTTACTAAATTCTTTTCCTCAATTTCTCCTTTGGCTTTCCTGCTCATATCCATATTCCTTCTTTAATTGCATTAAAAAATCTCTTTGTATTTAATTAAGATGACTTTATTAGTTTTTTGTCTTCTCACATATACTTGATGATAGGTTGAAATACACCACGTATTGATTACAGAACCTATTCTTTGCCTTTCCTCCTTATCATTCCTTCCTGGTCCTTCACACTTTAAGCGCTTGTCTAACCGACTACCCATTCTATTTCCATTCCTTGCATTCTTTTATTGGTTGTACTTCCTCTTCAGCTTTTACGTGCTTGCTTTTAAGGCATTGTTTTTAATACTTTATAGTCTTTTATTTCTTTTAACTATTCACCTAATAATTTCCCCCTACAAATTAGTATTTTAAGTAATTTTTCTCTTTCTTCCATTTATTTACTTCTGAAACTCCTATCACTCTTTCCCTTTCTGGTAATAATTACAGTATTTCTGCTGTTTCCAAGATCTTCACTACTATATCCTATTTCCAGAGGTATATTTGTTGTCCTTTTGTATTTCTTTCCCCTTTCCTTTGTTTCTTTTGTACTCAAGTATCCTCCCTTCTAGCTTGAATACACTGTGCATACCCAAATGCATTCTGCATACTTGAATTTATAGTTATGTTTGTGGCAATATCTCCTCCTCCCTAGGGCTGGTTAGTACGTTCATTTTATATTCTTAATTTTAATGTAGTCCAGTATTTTAATATATTTATTTACATTTGTGATTTATAAAAATTAAAGAAAAATGTATTTACTCTAACCTCTTAAAGATATTCTCTATATGAATTCTAAAATATTCAATAGATTTGCTTTTACAGTTAAGTATTCAATGCCTATGAAACCGATATTTTGTATGACATTATATCAGAAATATCTAAGGTCATACTTAGAAAAGACCTAACACCATTTTTGTAAAATACTCTTCATTGCCTACTTCTCTTTTTTTCTTCATCATGTATCAGGACTAGAAAAACATGTTGGTTGACTGCTGAGAACTCTAATTGTTTCATAGGTGGCTCCTGGCACCAAAACCATTATATCTTAATGATGTAGCTTTATAATGATTTTCCTTGATACTTCCTGGAACAATTATTTACACATTTTTCTTCATTTAGAATTGCTTTGACTATTCTTGACATTGTGCATGTCATAGACATTTTACAGGTGGGCAAATCATTCTAAGAATTAGATTTGGATTCTATAATATTTATATATCATTCTGGAAATGTTGACAGCATTAACATATTACATCTCTCAGTCTTTGAACATGAAAATTTAGATGATTTTCTCTTAATGCTTTCACATGTCTTGTTTTTATTTAGTTACTTGATATTTTTCTACTGTTTATTTTTGTAAAGTTTATTTATTTTGAAAGAGAGAGAGAGCATGAAAGCAGGGGAAGGACAGAGAGGGGAGCAGAAAGAGAATCCCAAGCAGGCTCCATGCTCAGCACAGAGCCCCACGTGGGGCTTGATATATGACTTGACCTCACAAACATGAGATCATGACCTGAGCCAAAATCAAGAGTTGGTCGCTTAAATGACAGAGCCATGCTGGTGCCCTGATATTTTTATACTGTTTAGATAATATCTCAACTTTAAAATTTATTTTATAGAAATAAACTTTGTTGGGGTGCCTGGGTGACTCAGTTGGTTAAGTGTCCAACTCTAGATTTCTTCTCAGGTCATGATCTCATGGTTGGTGAGATGGAACCCTGCACTGAGCTCTGTGCTGACAGTGCAGAGCCTTCTTGGGATTCTCTCTCTCCTCTTTCTCTGCCCCTCCCCTGCTTGTGCTTTCTCTCTCTCTCTCAAAATAAATAAATAAAAACTTAAAAAAAAGAAATAGAATTTGTTTCTGATATATACATGAAAATTATTATTGTATATTTATAATTCTATCCATTTACCTTGTAAAACTCTCTTATTTAAAAATTTTAAGCTGTAGATTATTTGGAATTTATACACAGAAAATAATATCTAACAAGACAATTTTGGGTTTTCTTTTTTTCCTTTCCAAAACATGTACTAGTCATTTTCTTGCCTTAGTTTTTAGATCAGCTCCTCTGGTATAAAAATGATGAAAAGAGTAATTCTGAGTATTTTCCCCTTTACACAGAGTTCACAGTATTTAATTATTTTGCAGGATGATTATGGGCCCAGGTATAATTACTTTCCTAGGTTAAGTATGTAGCACTTTATTCATAATTTTCTATCATTTGTTTTAATTTTGAATGTATTCTGAATTTTATCAAGGAATTTTGATACAAATATTGAGATGATCACTTTAACTTGTGCATATAGTTAATTTTATTGACTACTTTCTTTTTAATATTAAGGTAAATCTGTTTTCTTGAGGCAAACCTAACTCATTCATGGAAACTATTATTTTTGTATACTGTTGGATTAACTGATTTTGTTCAGGATTACATCTTTATGAATAATATTGATATGTCTTTTGTTATATATTTTCATTTCTTGGTTTTATTTTAAAGTTATGCTAGTGTAAGAAATGAATTGTGGAATGCTTGCAATTTTTAACTATTTGCCAAAATGTAAGTGTGGGATTACTTGTACCTTGACCATTTGATAGAGTTCACCACGATATTTTCTGGTTCTAGAGTTTACTGGCGGAAAGGTTTTGGCAGCTGCACTGTAGGGGCTGCTTCTTAAGAACCCGACTGAGGACAAGGTCCTTCAGGGATAACCTTTCTTCTGCCTGAAAAACATTCTTTAGAATTTCCTTTTGTAGTGACTGGGGTAGTTTTGGGGTGTGTGTGTGTGTGTGTGTGTGTATGTGTTCATGAGTGTGTGTTTGCATGTATGTGCATGTGTGTATGAAAATACCTTCAATATATCTTTACTCATAACATTTTAATTGGTGTTTAGTTTTTAGGAAGGGAATTATTTTTTATCACTTTAATTAAATATATAAATCTGTTCTCTGTGATTTCCATTAGAAGTGTTGAAGCACTCTTAAGCATGATAATCTGTTTCAACTTTGAGCTAAATTCTATTATTTTTTTCTTCATGTTTTTTACTGTGATAAAATACCTATAACATACAATTTATCTTTCTGACCATTTTAAAGGCTACAGTTCAGTTGCATTATGTACATTCACAGTGTTAGGTGACCATTACCACCACCTAGTTTCAGAACATTTTCATTATTCCAAACGAAAACCTCATGCTATTTAGGCAGTTATTCCTCATTCCCTCCCCAGCCTCTGGCAACCACCTATCTGCTCATCATCACTGTGGGTTTACCTATTCCAGATATTTATATTTATGCAAATTTATATTTCATATAAATAGAATCATACAATATGGGCTTTTTGTGTCTGGTAATACTTTCTCCCAATCTTTGTGAAGTCTCTTCACTTGCTTGATAGTGTCCTTTGATGTACCAAAAATTAAAAAAATTTTTTTAAATGTTTATTATTATTATTATTATTTTTTGAGAGAGAGACAGAGGCAGAGACAGAGACAGAGTACGAGCAGGGGAGGGCAGAGAGAGGGAGACACAGAATCCAAAGCAGACTCCAGGCTCTGAGCTGTCAGTACAGAGCCTGACAGGGGCTTAAACTCACAAACTGTGAGATCATGACCTGAGCTGAAGTCAGATGCTTAACTAACTGAGCCACCTAGGTGTCCCGATGTACCCAAACTTTTGATTTTGTGAGTTCGAACTTACTTATTTTTTTCTTTTGTTGCTTTATGCTTTTGGTGTCATATTTAAGATATCACTGCCAAACTAGGGGCGCCTGGGCGGCTGAGTCAGTTAAGCATCCGACTTCAGCTCAGGTCATGATCTCGCGGTCTGTGGGTTCAAGCCCCGCTGGGCTCTGCGCTGACAGCTCAGAGCCTGGAGCCTGCTTCGGATTCTGTGTCTCCCTCTCTCTCTGCCTCTCCCCTGCTCATGCTCTTTCTTTCTCAAAAATAAATAAAAACATTTAAAAAATGTTTCATTGCCAAACTCAAGGACATGAAGATTAGCCTTATGTTTCTTCTAAGAGTTTTATACCTCTTAAATTTAATTCTTTGATCTCTTTTGGGTTAATTTTTGTATATGATGTAAGATAAGGGTTCTACATCACTTGTTTGCATGCAGATATTCAGCTGTCCAACGCTGGACACTGGTTTTTCCCCATTGAATTGTTTTAGAACCCTTGTCAAAAATCATTTGACCATAGATATATGGGCTTATTTCTGGACTCTGTATTCTGTTCCATTCATCTCTATCTACTTTTATCCCAGTACCACAGTGTTTTGATTTAGCTATGTAGAAAGTTTTGAAATCAGGGAGTATGAGTCTTCCAACTTTGTTCTTTTTAAGATTACTTTGGCAATTGGAGGTTCTTTGAAATTCCATAGAAATTTTAGGCCAGGTTTTCCATTTCTGCAAGAGTGGCCATTGGGGTTTTGGGAGGGACTAAATTGAACCTGTAGATCGCTTCAGGGAGTATTGCCATTGTAACAATATTACGTCTTCCAATCCATGAACATAGGATATGTTTCCATTCATTTGTGTTTTCTTTAATTTCTTACTACTATGTTTTTTAGTTTTTAGTGTATGAATGTTTTACCTCCTTGGTTAAATTTATTCCTAAGTATCATGTTTTTTCTAATGTTATTGTAAATTCAATTGGCCTAAAATTATTTTTGGATTTTTCATTGCTAGTGTATAGAAATACAGCTGCATTTTGTATCCCAAAACTTTGCCAAAGTCATGTATGTTTTAACAGTTTTATTGGTAAATTTTTAAAGGATTTTTTACACATAAAATCATGCCATTTATGAATATAGTTTTGCTTTTTCCTTTCCAATTTTGAGGACTTTTATTTCTTTTTATTGACTAATTGCTATGCCTGAAAACTCTAGGATAATATTGAAGGGAAGCGGTGAAAGCTGTCATCCTGTCTTGTTCTTGCTCTTAGGAGGGATCTTTCAGCCTTTCACCATTTAGTATGGTGCTACTTTAAACCCTCTATTCCTATATTATTGAGTATTTTTTATCATGAAAAGATTCTGATATTTTTACAAATGCTTTTTAAAGCAGCATTGAAATAATCATGTGGATTTTCCACTCATTCCATTAATATGGTGTTTTACATTAGTTGTTTTTCATATTGTTGAACCACCATTGCATTCCTGGGATAAATTCCACTTGATCATAATATGTCATCCTTTTAATGTGGTTGGTACTGGCTTCAGTGTGCTAGTATTTTGTTGGGGAATTATGCATCTATGTTCATAAAGGACTTTTTTCCTTTTTTTTTTTTTCTTGTGATGCCTTTATTTGGCTATGATATCAGAAGGATGCTGACTTCATAGAAAGAGCTAGGAAATGTTCCCTCCTATTCTGCTCTTTGGAAGAATTTGAGAGTCATTAGGATAATTTTTTTAAAAATTTTTTGTTGGAAACTCACTAGCAAAGAGCTCTGGTCCTGAGCTCTCTAGAAGGGAAGGCTTTTTTTTTAAATGTAAATTTTAGTTACTTAAAATACAGAGCAATATTGGTTTCAGGAGTAGAATTTAGTGATTCATCACTTACATACAACACCCAATGCTCATCACAAGTACCCTCCTTAATACCCATCACCCATCCAGTCAATCTCCCACTAGAAGCGTGGGGGTGGGGGGTTCTTGATTACTAATTCAACCTCTTTACATGTTTAGGATTTATTTTCTATGTCTTCTTGAGTAGGTTTCAGTAAATTGTATGTTTTAGGAATCTGTCAATTTCATCTAGGTTATCTAGTTTGTTGGTGTAAAACTGTTCATAATATTCTTGTATAATCTTTTTTGTTTTTGTAAGATTGGTAGTAATGTTCCCACTTGCTTTTCTGATTTTGGTAGTTTGAATCCTCTTTCTTTTTTCTTAATCAATCTAGCTAAGGTTTGTCAATTTTGTTAATCTTTGCAAGGAACAAATTTTTTGTTTTATGGAGTTTATTGTTTTTCTATTCTCTATTTTGATTTTCTGATCTAATCTTTGTTATCTCCTTCCTTCTGCTACCTCAGGTTAAGTTTGCTCTCCTTTTTCTATTTCCTTAAAATGAAAAGTGATATTACTGAACTGAGTTCTATCTCCCTTTTAAATATAGACATTTATAGTGATAAATTTCTCTTTGAACACTGCTTCACTGTCGTGCAAATATTGGCATGTTGTGTTCTCATTTGCGTTTTTCTCTATTTTATCTTTTTCTGTGTTTAAATTTTTGGTAAAATATGCATAACACAAAATTTACCATCTTAATAATTTTTAGGCATAGAGTTTAATGGTATTAAGTACATTCATAATGTGTTATCATCAGGACTATCCATCTCCAACCCTTTCTACCTTATAAAATGAAAACTTTCTACCCATTAAACAGTAACATTCTATTTCTCTATCCTCCCAGGCCCTGGACTGGAAACAGCTATTCTACTTTCTGTCTCTATATAATTTTGACTAATATAAGTACCTGATTTAAGTGGAAGCATAAAGTATTTGTCTTTTTGTGACTGGTTGATTTTATTTAGCATCATGTCTTCATAATTCATCCATATTGTAGTATATGCAAGAATTTCCTTCCTTTTTAAGACCGAATAATATCCCACCATATGGATATGCCACATTGTGCTTATCCATTCGTCCATTGATGGACATGTGGATTACTTCCACATTTTAGCTATTATGAATTATGCCGCTATAACATAAGTGTCCACATACTGCTATCAATTCTTTTGGTTAAATATACATACCCAGAAGTGAAGTTGCTGGATTGTATGTTATTTCTATATTTATTTCTTTTTAGAAACTGCCATCCTGTTTTTTGCAGTGGATATACAATTCATTTTACATTCCCACCAACAGTGCACAAGGGTTCCAATTTCTCAACATTTCTCAACATCCTTGCTAACACCTGCTATTTTTTTTTTTTTTTTTGATAGTTGTCATCCTTACGGGTGTGAAGTGGTATCTTGTAGTTTTGAGTTCCATTTCCCTAATGGTTAATGATGTTGAACTTTTTTTTTTTTCATGTGCACAGTAGTTATTGTATATCTTCTTTGGACAAATGTCTGTTCAAGTTCTTTGCCCATTTTCAGTCCAGTTTTTTATTTTTTGGTTTTTGAGTTGTAGGAGTTCTCTTTATATTATGGATATTAATCTCTTATCAGATATATTGTTGGCTAATATTTTCTTCCATTTTGTGGGTTGCCTTTGACTCTGTTGATAGTATCTTTTTTTTTAAGTTTATTTATTTATTTTGAGAGACAGAGAAAGTGAGCATGCATGAGCAGGTGAGGGGCAGAGAGAGGGAGAGACAGAATGCCAAGCAGGCTCTAAGCTATCAGCATAGACCCTGATGCAGGGCTTGATCTGACAAACCATGAGATTACGACCAGATCCAAAATCAAGAGTCAGATGTCTAACTGACTGAGCCACCCAGGTGCTGCTATTGTGTTTTTTGATGTACAGCAGTTTTTAATTTTCATCAGTCCCATTTGTCTATTTTTTCTTTTGTTGTCTGTACCTTTGTTGTTGTATTTAAGAAATCATTGCCAAATCCAATGCTGTGAAGTTTTGCCCTGTTTCCCTTTTAGAGTTTTATATTTTTATTTCTTCCATTTAGGCGTTTCATCTATTCTGAGTAAAATTTTGTATGTGGTGTTAGGTAAGTGTCCCATTTCATGCTTTTGCATGTGGATATCCCGTTTTCCCAACACCATGTGTTGCAAAGGCTCTTTACCTATTGAATAGTCTTGTCGCCTTTGTCAAAACCATTTGACCATGTTTGCCCATTCTTTCTGGGCTTTCTATTATTTAATTTTTAAAAAATGTTTACTTATTTTTGAGAGAGACAGAGACAGAATGCAAGTGGGTTAGGGGCAGAGAGAGAGGGAGACACAGAATCTGAAGCAGGCTCCAGGCTCTGAGCTGTCAGCACAGAGCCCCACGCGGGGCTTGAACTCACAAGCTGTGAGATCATGACCTGAACCGAAGTCGGAAGCTCAACTGACTGAGCCACCCAGGTGCCCCTGGGCTTTCTATTCTATTCCATTGGTTTATATATCTGTCTTTATACCAGTACCACATTGTTTTGATTGCTGTTGCTTTGTAGTAAAATTTGAAATCAGCAAGTGTAAGATCTTCAGCTATATTCTTTTTTGAAATTATTTTGGCTATTTGGGGTACTTTCAGATCTCATGTGAATTTTGGTTGGGCTTTTCTATCTCTGCAGAAAATGTCATTGGTATTTTGATAGGGGGTGCATTGAATCTGTCGATTGTTTTGGGTATCATTGACAACTGAACAGTATTGTCTTCCAATCATGAACATAGTATGTGTCATCCATTTATTAGTGTCCTCTTTAACTTCTTTCAGCAGTGTTCTGTATTTTCCCACTGTACAAGTCTTTCACCTCCTTGGTTAAGTTAATCCCTAGGTATCTTACTCTTGTTGATGCTATTGTAAATGGAATTGTTTTCCTAATTTCCTTTTAGATTGTTCATTGTATAGTAATGCAACTAATTTTTGTGTGTTGAGTTTGTATCCTGCTGCCTTGATGAGTTCATCGATCAGTTCTAACTCTGAGACTGTTTAGAATCCCATCTTTGACCCATTGGTTATTTTAGAATATTTTGTTTATTTTCTTCATAATCTTGAATTTTCCAGTTTTCCTACTTTCACTCTGTGATTTCTAGTTTCATTCCATTGTGGTTAGTGAAGATACTTTGTATGATTTCTTGTGTCATCAATGAATAAAGTTAGTTTTAATCTCACATTTTATGATTTTTAATCTTGCCTTACATACTGCGTAGTACACTGCTTGTTCCCAGTCTTAGGAGGATAGTGTTCAATATTTCTCATTAAGTATGATATCAACTAGAGTTTTTTTCTGAGATACCTTTATGAGCTAATATTTCCTGGTTTGCTGGAAGTTTTTAGCATGAGTGGGTGTTGAATTCTATTAAATTTTTCACTAGTTGTAAGAATTCTGTAAGTTTTCTAGTTTAGCCTCCTATTTTGACAAATTACATTGTTTCATATTAACCTTAATGTACCTCACCAGAAAGCTTGCTGCAGCTGGGCTGGCTGGTCACTGATGAGTACACACCAAACCAGAGACCAATGCCTGCTAAGAGACTGAAGGAAGTATGAGAGCTCACGTATACCATGTTTATAGATCTACAGGGTATCAGGCTTCATCCACTTGGAACAGTGTTGGAAACCATCCTACCCCTCCTCAAAGATGGTGTAAAAAGAGACTAAGGGCTAGCTGGTGGTCTGTAGACAGGGACATTCATGCAGACCCTGGGCCCTGTTTGTTACTGAGACATAGAGAGTAAATCCACTTTGTGGCTCTGACCTTGCTCAAGTTCTGATCCATCCTGCACACCCCACCATGAGGTGGAGATAGGAATGGAAAACCTCAGCTCCAGACAGGCTATGTCAATAATAGGGACAGCTTAGTGTGATACCAGGTGTGGCCTGGATGGGACCCTAAGGTATCTGAGCTGAAGACAGAGGTGAAAGTAGCATTGATAATAGTGACATGCAGGCATTCTTGTGACACTTTATGAAGTCTTCTTTATCCTGCAAGATATGCTGGAAAGTAGCCAACATTTTCTGTTGCCATGCAGCAACAGATATTGTAAATAGAGACTAAAATTATCTAAGATAATTAATTATGGACTAGCCTATTTAAGAGACACTAAAGAGCTGCTAGTTTCAGCTCAGAGATGTAGGAAGCTAGAAAGAATTTCACTCCTACCATGACAAGAGAAAAGCAGGACTAACTTAGAATTAATGACTTTAAAAAAAGTGTTTTATTTATTTTTGAGAAAAAGAGAAAACGTGGGTAGGGGAGGGGCTGAGGGAGAGGGGGACAGAGGATCTGAAGCAGGCTCTGTGCTGAGAGCAGACAGTCAGACAACCTTATTTGGGGCTCAAACTCTTGAACTGTGAGATCATGACCTGAGCTGAAGCTGGACGCTTAACTGACTGAGCCACCAGGTACCCCAGAATTAAAGACTTTATTGAATCCATTTGAAAACTGAGGTTGCAGGGGATATAACTAACATGAAATCTAGAGAAAGTCAGAAATCCTGAAGTCAGTCAAATAACAAACAGCACATTTCACAAAAAGGAACAAGGATAAGAAGTCTAGCAGATTTCTGATCATGAACCATAAAAGGAAGAAAACAATGAAGTGACATCTTTAAAGCGCTGGGGAGGAATGTCAATCCAGATTCTCTAATTAGCAAGAATATCTTTATTTTTATACCTTTAATGAGAAGCAAAGACTTTCCAGCACCACCACACCCCCCAAATCCCCAGAGGATTCAGTGCCAGCAGAAACTTGGATCTATATAAAGTAAAGCATAGGAAATGGAACAAATGAAAATAAAATGTAGCGTTTTATTTCTAAGTGCTCCAAAATAGTAAGTCATATAAAGTAATAATAGCAACAATGTGTGTCGTTATAGCATAAGTAAAAGTAAAATATATGATAAATATTGGACATGGAATTGGAGGGAGGAGTTGAGAATATACTGCTATAATTTTCTTACACTACAAGTGAAGAGGTATAATATTTGAAGATGCATTCAGATTGTTTTCAAATGTATATTTAAACCCTGAGACAATAAGTAAAAAAAATTCACACGGAACATCCACCCAAGTATGCTATACAGAAATCATCTGAATCATGTTCTTAGACTATAATATAATTTAATTAGGAAGCATTAACAGAAAGATAGCTTTAGGGAAAAAAATCTTTGTAATTAAACAACCAATTTCTATACAACCCATGGGTCATAGAGGATGTCTCAAAGAAAATTTTTTAATATTTTGAAAATATGAAAATGAAAACACAACATACCAAGATTTAGGCTTTAGCAAGATTTATGGGATATACTTACTTGGAAATTTAGAGCATTCATTTCCTATATTGGAAAAGAAGAAAGATATTATTTTATTTTATTTTTTAAAGTTTATTTTGGGGGAGTGGTGCGTGAGTGTGGGGGGGGGGGGGCAGAGCGAGGGAGAGAGAGAATCCCAAGCAGGCTCCACACTGTCATTGCAGAGCCCGACGCAGGGCTCTATCTCCTGAAATGTGTCATGACCAGAGCCAAAAGCAAGAGTCAGATGCTTAACCTATTGAGCCACCCAGGTGCCCCAAAGGAAGAAAGATTTTAA
Organism: Panthera onca; assembly: GCF_046562875.1. Taxonomy (NCBI): domain Eukaryota; kingdom Metazoa; phylum Chordata; class Mammalia; order Carnivora; family Felidae; genus Panthera; species Panthera onca. Next base: position 151,407,448 of record NC_138343.1, read on the forward strand.
AAATCAGTAAGTTATGTCAAAGAAAAACAGAACTGAGGGGCGCCTGGGTGGCTCAGTCAGTTGAGCATCCTACTTCAGCTCAGGTCATGATCTCACAGTTTGTGGGTTCGAGCCCCGCATCAGGCTCTGTGCTGACAGCTTGCTCAGAGCCTGGAGCCTGCTTCAGATTCTGTGTCTCCTTCTCTCTCTCTCTGCCCCTCCCCCGCTCATGCTCGGTCTCTCTCTGTATCTCAAAAATAAATAAATGTTAAGAAAAACAGAACTGAACACTTGTTAAAATGGATTTTATTCTGACTACTATAATAAGAGAGAGATACTGCGGTGTAAAGTAAGCTCAATTTCAAATAAAACAAAGGGAACTGAGGTTTTTAAAGGAGAGCAGATAGTGAAGAAACAAGGACTCTGGGGAAGTGAAGCAGAGGGGAAAAGAAAGGGACTGGGGACTTTATGGAATGGAAAATTGCACAAAGAATAGGTGAAGATGTTCTGGCAAGGTGGGTGGACAGTGTACATTTTGTGGTTTGGCTGCATGACGTTTTCTTGAGCGAAGACTCAGCATGAGGGCTGGGGTCCATTAGGGACACAGCCTGGTGCAGGTGGATGCCAGGCTGTAGTTTGGTCAAGTCCCTTAGAAAAATGTTTGCAGATGTCATTTGTGCCGAATGGGAATTCACAAACGTCCCTTCTCCTGTTCAAGAGAGAGGTTAGATTTTTTTCTCATAGAAAAAACATAATTGCAACACTTCAAAGTCCTTGAGAAAGGTCCAACCTTTGCTCCCAATGACTGTGTGCTCAGAGTGGTAGATGTGATGATTAAAGACATTTAGCAATATTGTTGGCAGCAGCACAATGGTCCCATAAAGATGTAAATACACTTAAGAGACCAAAATATGACCATTAATATTAGTATAAAGATGCCAAGTTTGGTTAAGTCTCAGCATATTGTTTGGAAAAGTCACCTGGGCTGCCAAGGAGTTCATACCTAAGCCTCCATCATACACAACTAGAGAAAGGAGAGGAAATTAAACATAAAGCAAGTATAAGGTAGGAAATACTAAAGATTAGAGCAGAAATCAATGAATTTGAAAATGGGAAAATAATAGAGAAAATCTAAGATCACTACAATTGATGAGCTTCTGGATAGTTTGACCAAGAAAAAAAGAGAAGACACAAATTAGAAACAACAGGAATGAAAGAGAGAACATAACTAATGATCCCAAAGGCATTTACATATTAACAATGGAATGCTACAAACAATTCTAAGCCTCTAAATTTGATAACTTAGATGAAATAGACCAATTACTTTTAAACTACCAAAAGTCATTCAAGAAGAACTAGATAGCCTGAATAGCCCTATATCTATTTTAACAATTGAAGTTATGGTTTAAAACCTCCTGTATATTTATCAAAAAATACCAGTTATGCACCATTTGCCACCAAATGGAAAGAACAGGAACACCTTCCAACTCACTTTTTTTCCCATTTCATTTCATTTTATTAATTCCAGTGCATTTAGCATACAATGCAATATTAGTTTCAGGTGTACAATCTAGTGATTCAACACTTCTACACAACACTTGGTACTCATCACAAGTCGTATGGTATTTATCTCTATCTCACTGACTTATTTTGCTTAGTACAATCCTAGACAAGAAAAACCTCCATACTGTTTTCTAGAGTGACTGCACCAGTTTGCATTCCCACCAACAGTGCACAAGGGTTCCCCTTTCTCCACATCCTCACCAACACCTGTTTCCTGTGTTGTTGATTCTAGCCATTCTGACAGATGTGAGGTGATATCTCATTTTGGTTTTGATTGGTATTTACCTGATGATAAATGATGTTGAGCATCTTTTCATGTGTCTGTTGGCTGTCTGTACGTCTTCTTTGGAAAAATGTCTGTTCATGTCTTCTGCCCATTTTTTTAACTGGATTATTCATTTTGGGGGTATTGAGTTTGATAAGCTCTTTGTATATTTTGAATACTAACCCTTTATCAGATATGTCATTGGCAGATATCTTCTTCCATTCTGTAGGTTGCCTTTTAGCTCCATTGATTGTGTCCTTCACTGTGCAGAAGCTTTTTATTTTGATGAAGTCCCAATAGTTTATTTTTGCTTTTGTTTACCTTACCTCAGGAGACATATCTAGAAAGAAGTTGCTATGGTTGATGTCAAAGAGGTTATTGCCTGTGTTCTCCTCTAGGATTTTTATGGTTTCATGTCTCACATTTAGGTTTTTAATCCATTTTGAATTTATTTTTGTGTATGGTGTAAGAAAGTGGCCCAGCCTCAAGAAGTTAAAAATAGAACTACCTCACAATTCACAGTCCAAGTGTCCACTGAATGATGAGTGGATAAAGATGTGGTATATATATATATATACAATAGAATATTACTCAGCCATAAAAATGAAATATTGCCATTTGCAACAACATGATGGAGCTAAGAGAGTATTATGTTAAGTGAAGTAAGTCAGTCAGAGAAACACAAATACCATGTGATTTCACTCATATCTGGAATTTAAGACACCAAATGAGCAAAGGGATAAAAGAGAGAGAGAGAGAGGCAAACCTAGAGACAGAGCCTCTTAAAAATTTTTAAATTTTAATTCCAGTATAGTTAACATTTATTGTTATATTAGTTTCAGGTGTACAATATTGTGATTCAACAATTCTTTACATCATTACTCAGTTCTTATTATGGTAAATGTACTCTGTTAGCAAATTGATGGTTACCAGAGGGGAGGTGGGTGGGTGGGGATGGGTGAAATAGGTGATGGGGATTAAGGAATGCACTTGTTGTGATGATCACTGGGTGTTATATGGAAGTGTTGAATCAATATATTGTAGACATGAGACAAATATAACACTGTGTGTTAACTAACTGGAATTTAAATAAAAATTAAAAAAAATAATAAACTTATGTGTAGAAGCAAAACAAAAACCACAAAAAACCCTATATGCTAATGTCAATGGCAGTGTCCTTCATAATAGCTCCAAACTGGAAACAACACAGACATCTTTCTTTCCTTTTTTTCTTTTTTAAGTTTATTTATTTATTTTGAGAGAGACAGAGACAGTGCAAGTGAGGGAGGGGCAGAGAGGGAAGAAGAGAGAGAATCCCAAGCAGGCTCTGTGCTGTCAGCACAGAGCCTCTTGTGGGGTTTGAACCCACAAAACCGTGAAATTATGACCTGAGCAGAACCAAGAGTTGGACGCTCAACAGACTGAGGCACCCAGGCATCCCAACAGAGACATGTTTCAATAGATGAATAGCTTAAACATTTGGTATGTCCGTATGATGGAATCTTTTCTGCAAATAATGGAATATTTTCTGCAAATAAAAAAATTTTCTGCAAACTATTGGCACACACAGCAAATTTTATTTTTCCAGGAAGTTATGCTGAGTGAAGAAAGCCAATCCCCAAAAGTTACATAATCTGATTGTATTTATTACATTCTCACAATGACAAAATATAGAAATGGAAAACAGGCTAGTGACTTTTAGAGGTTAAGGGGGGATAAGAGGCTAAAAGGGAGAGGGTATGTCTATAAAATGGCAACATAAGGCATCCTTGTTTTGATTAAATGTTCCGTACCTTGGCTGTATCAATGTCAACATCCCACTCGTGACATTATACTATATTTTTGCAAGAAGTTACTATTATTTCTTACAACTACAATACACAATGATCTCAAAATGAAAAGTTTAAATCGATATTTAAAAAATCATGGTAGGAGGAAACATCCAGTACCATTAAGTATGATGTTAGCTGTATGCTTTCTTAGCTGTCCTTTATTGAGTTTAAGGGACCTACTTTTTGTTCCTACTTTACTGACAGTTTTTATCTTTTTTTTCTCGGTACCACAAATAATATTTAATTAATTAATTAATTAATTAATTAATTATTTTTTTAAGTCTACATCCAAATTAGTTAGCATATAGTGAAACAATGATTTCAGGAGTAGATTCCTTAATGCCCCTTACCCATTTAGCCCATCCCCCCTCCCACAATCCCTGACGGTTTTTATCTTGAATGGACATTGGATCACCCCAAATATTTTTCTTAATCTATAGAGATAGCCATTTAATTTTCCTTATTTTGTTCATATGTGATTGTTTGATTTTCAAATTTAGACCAATCTTTTATCCCAGGAGTGAATCCAACTTCACCATGATGGTTCCTCCCCCCTTTTTATATTGCTGGATTTAATTTGCTAATGTTTAGCTTGAGATTTTTGTGTCTGTGTTCAGATAGAGGCCTGTAGTTTCCTTTTTTTGTCTAGTTTCATTTTAAAATTTTTATTTAAATCCCATGGGGTGCCTGCGTGGCTCAGTTGGTTAAGCGACTGACTCTTGATTTTGTCTTAGGTCACGATCTCATGGTCGTGAGATCAAGCCTCATGTCTCAGAGCCCCCTTGGGATTCTCTCTGTCCTCTCTCTCTGCCCCTCCCCCCACTAGCATGCGCTCTGTCTCAAAATAAATAAACAAATAAATAAATAAATTCCAGTTAGTTAACATACTGCGTAAAATTAGCTTCAGGTGTACAATGTAGTGATTCAACACTTCCATAAAACACATGGTGACTGTAACAATAAGTGCACTCCTTAATCTCCACCATTTATTTAACCCATCCCCCTAGCCACCTCCCCTCTGGTAACCATCAGTATGTTCTCCATACTTAAGAATCTGTTTCTTGGTTTGCTTTGTTCTCTTTTTTCTCCTCTTTGCTCGTCTGTTTTGTTTCTTAAATTCCACATATCAGTGAAATCATATGGGATTTGTTTTTCTCTGACTTATTTCACTTAGCTTAATACTCTCTAGCTCCGTCTATGTCATTGCAAATGGCAAGATTTTGTTCTTTTTTTGTGTGGCTGAGTAATATTCCAGTGTGTGTGTGTGTGTGTATGTGTATATGTGTGTGTGTGTGTGTGTGTGTGTGTGTGTATCTTCTTTATCCATTAATCATTTGGTGGACATAATGTTATCTATAACAGCATATAGATTTCTGTGTGAAAATAATTTTTCATTTCTCTCGGATAAATTCCCAGGAGTGCTACTCCTGAATTATGTGGTAATTGTATTTTAAGGGCTTTTTGAAGAACTGCCAAACTCTTTTCCAAGAGTGACTGTTTCATTTTACATTACAACTAGTTATATTTGAGTGATAAGTGTCTTATGAAACTTGTTGGCATCCTTGCCAACATTTGGCGTTGTCATTTTTTAAGTTTTAGTTATTCTGATGGTTGGTAGTTGTAATAATCAGCCTGGCCCTTTTTTTTTTTTTTTTTTTTTTTTTTTTTTTTTATGTTTGCTTTCAGCTTTTAGGCTTCTCTCCTCATTCTTCCCCCTGTGTCTCAACTTTAGGCAAAGTGATAAGAAATCCCAAGTTTTCCTTCCTTTGGCACCAGGAGGAGATTCAAAGCATGGGACCCCTGTTCTCATGTGTAAACCCTAACCCAGCCACATCCCTACCCATACTAATAATAAAAAAGAAATCAGGCCGTTTTCCTTTACATTCATTCATTCCCTAGTCATTTTGGATCATTTCTGGAGGTTTGTCCTGCTCTCCTCAGAGCCTCATTATGTGAGTAATAACCCTCTTTCTATTTCTTGATCTGTCTGTGGCGTCTCCAGTCTCGACAGATGATTTCAGGAAAAAGTCAAGTGGAGGGATAAGGAAGTCTTGAGACACATAGGTAGGCAGTATTAGACACATTTCAGTGTAAGTGAACTGAATATGGAGTGAGGATTATGGTAATTCTAAGTTTTCCAGTTTCAGTAGAGCACTGGGTCCACCTGCTGGAGGTAAGAGATTGAGAACATGATGGAGGTAATATATAACTTGGCTGTTGGTTTTGATATTTTGAATTTGACCGTGTCTACCTTAATGTTTCTTACGTTAGTCAATCTTATAACAAACATAACAACAAAATATAACTATTGTGAGATAGGTTTTGTTTAGCAGAATTTGTGTGACGTATTTATATATGCTACAAAAACTATAATTTGTAAATATGAGCTATATAATACAATAAGCTTTTGGGAAGAATATAATTGCACAGATGCTACTGGTATTCAATGTGCATAGAAAGACAGAAATATTAAAATATATAGATTAAGAATTAATTCTTTGAAATAAAATTTTCTCATAATATATAAAAACAGTCTTTAGGGGCGCCTGGGGGGCTCAATTGGTTAAGCGAGGGATTCTTGGTTTCGGCTGAGTTCATGGTCTCATGGTTCGTGGGTTTGAGCCCTGCATTGGGCTCTGTGCTGGCAGCACTGAGCCTGCTTGGCATTCTGTCTCCCTCTCTCTCTGCCCCTCCCCTGCTCTCTCTCAATCTCTCTCTCTCTCTCTCTCTCTCTCTCTCTCTCAAAAATAAATCAATAAACATAAACAATAAAAAAAAGTCTTCAGAATAGGCCAAATAGTCTCTCATTGGCTGGGATGCTGTTGTCTGGGCAGGAGGAGACCATCTTTCCTCCCGCTGGGATAGTAAAGGAATAGGTACAGTAGCATCAAGTTGTAAGGTGCTTCTCTTCCTGTTGGGTCTGCAAATGATGTAGAATGGTAGAGCTCTCAGAGCTCTCCCTTATGGCCTCTTGACTCCATTTTAAACAAAGTTTATTTTTATTAATTTCCACATAATATATGATATTCCCTATCTTCATAAACATTCAATTCTGTTCTTTAAGAATCTCAGTGATTCCTTGGTTTGCTGTAGCTGAACATTTGCCGATCCTGCAGGAAAACTCCCTGAAACTTGATAATATACTCCTCAGTCAAAGTTACTTTTAATATTCACATTCATAATCAAATTATTTGTCTATAGGATGTGCTGGACTTGGTTTGAAGATCTAAGAGAGACTGAACGACAATGATTTCCAGTGACAGAATTTTTGGGATCTTCTTTATCTTTCAAACTTGTATTGGTTTCATGGGGAATTCTTTGTTATTTACATTATATATGTACACTTTCTTAATTCTTCCTCATAAGAAGAAGCCTGTAGATGTGATTCTAGCCCACTTAACTTTGGCTAATGCCCTGACACTTATATTCAGAGGGGTTCCAAATATAATGTCATCCTTTGGAATTAAGCTGGAGATGAGTGATACTGGATGTAAAATAGTGCTCTATATTCAGAGAGTTACCAGGAGTATTTCTCTGTGCACAACCGCCCTTCAGAGTACATTTCAGGCAGTGACTATCACTCCAAGTAATCATAAATGGGCCTGGCTCAAGAAGAAAATCTCTACATTCATTCAACCTTCTTTACTTTTCTTCTGGACGATCAACATGGCCATCTATTCCGTGATCATTTTAAAAACCGTGGCCAGGAGGAATACCACTGAAGGTGGAATTGGGTATTATACTGCTTCTTGTAAAAGCAGTGCATATGATCTACAGACGTCATCAATATTTCTAAGTACTGTATTCATTCGAGATTTGTTCTTCCTCTCCCTGATGACATGTAATAGTATCTACATGGTGAATATCCTTTTCAGACACCACAGAAAAGCTCAGCACATTCGCAGTACCATCCAGTCTTCACAAAGCTCTCCTGAAAACAAAGCTACCCATGTTATTCTCATATTGGTGAGCTGCTTTGTTTTCTTTTACTGGACCAACACCTTTTTTACTGTTTATTTAGTTTATTTAGCTAAGAAAAACTATCAACTGGAGAAATTTAGTAACTTTTTTTCCTCATGTTACCCGACCATCTGTTCTTTCTTTCTGATTAAAAATGAAAATAGAATTTCTGGAATACGTGCCATGAAAACAAGAATCAGAATTTTTTCTTCCTAAAGAAAAAATTGATTATATGAATACTCCTTAGCACTCTTCTGCACCGTAAGAGTCATTTGTATGGGTACAGAGTAACATGCTTATCAATGATATGAGGTACTTAAACAAATTTTTTTTTAATGTTTACTCATTTTTTGAGACACAGAGACAGAGCGTGAGTGGGGTAGAGACAGAGAGAGAGGGAGACAGAGAGTCAGAAGGAAGATCCAGGCTCTGAACTGACAGCACAGAGCCTGACGTGGGGGCTCTAACTCACGGACCGTGAGACCATGACCTGAACCAAAGTCAGACACTTAACCGACTGAGCCACCTGGGTGCCCCAAGGTACTTTTTAAAATGAATATAATTTATTGTCAAATTGGCTTACATACAACACCCAGCGCTCATCCCAACAAGTGCCCTCTCAATGCCCATCACCCATTTTCCCCTCTTCCCATCCCCTATCCACCCTCAGTTTGTTCTCTGCATTTAAGAGTTGACATGAAGTACTTTTATAGTCCCCATTGTAGTGAGTTAACAATCTGAAGAGCTATACTTAAGTTATTGTCAATTTATGAAACATTTTAGACATTAAATATAAGGTTTAGATTATGATGCCATATATATGTTTAAAATTTCATAAAATAATAGTACATATGTGACGTAGAATGTTTTGTGACATAGGAAATACTATTTATCATGCAATTAACAGACATCAATAAACCCCCCAAATGACAGAGGTTAACTTTTGGTATAAGCTAACCTTAACTCTAAACAAGATGATGAAATATGTGAAATATGTGCTTATTAAATTGTACTCTATGCTTTTGCATGTCAGAAATATGTCATATTTAGTTTTAAAAATAAACATAATTATTAATATTTGCATATAAATTCAGAAATGTGTTCAAATTTTCAATAGTTTCTTACCTCCATTTAAGATAAATGAGGAACAGTAAGAAATAAACAAGATCCCAAAACACCTTAGAAGGTTTTTGTTCTCAGAACTGCTGAACATATATGTGACTTGAGCTTTTAATTGAAGACAGAAAGAAGAAGGGGGTAAAAAGGTCAACATCCAAGAACTAGGTATCTTCCACAGGTGGAGAAAATAAGAAAGTTTGTCATGGCTACATGCTCAGTTTATGGGATAGTGGAAGAGTGCAGATCGGATGGTTCTGGTGTGTGGTTAGGCATTACGGTGTAGATTCAGGTTTAGGCTTAGGGTCAGAGTCTGGGGTTAGGGGTTTGGGGGCAGGGTCAGGGTCAGGGTTAAGTTTAAACATAACTAGCCCTTTCCCCCTCCTCCATCCCCCTGGGTCTCCAGGGTGCACAGGATTTGCCCAGGGTCACATATTAGTCAGGTGTTGAGCTGGAGTATTGATTTTCTGCCCTTCAGTCCCGGGCTCTAATAGAAGAGTGAAATGTCTACATGGTCACTGACTGCTTCAAATCCAACTCAACCCCAGTCAAGCGTTGTGGGGGGCGTCAGTGGTCATGTATTGTTCTTTCCACTCTCCCATCTGGGAAGTGCTTCTGGCCCCATTCTTCCTGGGCAGCCCCAGGTTCTGGCACAGAACTGACCCATGAGGGCATTCAGTAGATACGTGTGGATTTATACAGGATTGGGTGCAGGGGTCCATCAGTCCCATGTGCACCCTTCTTGCAGGTTGGTGGGGCCTTCCTGGCACTCTTCACTAGGATGCACCCCAGTTTGCTTATGGATTCATCTTTTGAAGCACATCCTGATTTCTTTAAGTTTTTAGCCAGCCACTATAAATAGAGCTGCTAGGCATAACTGCGTGCTAGTTTTTGTCTGGAAACAGTTCTTTAAAGCAGTTGTCCAAAACTAGAATTGTGATTGTTGGATACTAAGGTGAGATTTACTTAGCTTTGAAAAAGCCAAACTGTCTTCCAAAGTGGCTATACATGCATCCCCAGTGTAGTGTTCCTGTCATTCCTCACTCTCCAGCAACTTGTATCCTCTTTTTTTTTTTTTTTTGGAGTTTTGCGTTTCTAAAAGGTGTGCAGTCTACCTCACTGTTGCTTAAATTTGTAATTTCCTAATGATAGAGGATGTTGAGGATATTTGTGTATGCTTGTTTACTATCTATACATCTTCTTTGTCCAGTGTCTTCAGATATTTCCCATAGTCAATTAGGTTATTTGTTTTCTTATGGTTAAGTTCTGAGAGGTTTTTTTTGTATAGTTGAATTTGCAAATATGTTCTCGCAGTTTGTGGATTGTCTTTTAGTTCTCTTTCGCAGAGTAGAAGTTTTAATTTCATAAAGTTCACATTATCAAGTTTTTTCTTTTGTGGATTGGTTTTGGTGTGGTGTTAAAACTCATCACCAAACCCAAGATTGTGTTCACTTTCTTTTATGTGTTCTTTTTGCTATATTGAGAGTTGTGAATTTTATTTATTTAAGACATTTTAAGTGTTTATTTGTTTTTGAGAGAGAGAGAGAGAGAGAGAGAGAGAGAGAGAGAATGGGGCAGGGTCAGAGACAGAGAGGGAGAGGGAGACACAGAATCTGAAGCAGGCTCCAGGCTCCGAGCTGTCAGCGCAGACCCTGACTTGGGGCTTCAATCCACCAACGGTGAGACCATGACCGGAGCTGAAGTCCAATGCTTAACTGACTGAGCTACCCAGGTGCCCCTGATAGTTGTGTATTTTAAAATTGTGTACAATTTTGAGCAGATTTTGGTGTAAGTTGTAGTTTTTCTGTGTATTTCATTTCATTGTATATGCTTTCCAATTAATTGTTCCTTAAGTATTTCTGCAAAAGCCGGGATATTGGACCTCCATTTCAGTTAGAAATCTCCAAAATTTGCTGGGTTCAGCTGGAGCCCTGGGAGAGGGCAGGTGCCCCCACTGAACGAAGCGCCTCCACCGCCCGCAGGGGGCGCCCCAGCCCGCCTCCCTGACACGGGCGGGGCTTGCGTGCTCCGCCGGCCTCTTTTACCTGTGGTGGGAGGAGCCCGGGCTCCTCAGGACCCGCTGTCTGGGATTCCGGGGGCCGTGGTGCCGCGTCCACAGGGACAAGAACCCGGCCTCCTCAGGACCCGCTGTGGAGACTTCGGGAGGACGAGGGCCCGCGTCCACGCGGACAACAAATCGGTCTCCTCAGGACCCGCCGCGGGAGGAGCAGGTGAGGAGAAAGGGAGGCGGGGGGAGGAGGAGCTTCCGGAGCGGGAACGCTGAGGGGGGCGGTGTGCAGGGGACCCAGCGGGGAAGGGCCCGCGCGGCTTCGTGTTGGGTGACCCTGTGTCCCCCGCGGGGCTGTGCGCGCGGCTCTTCCCGCTCCGGGTCTTCCCGCTCCGGGCTCCGGGGCCGCGGGGCCGCGCGTCCGTGTTCCTGCTCCGCGCCCACTCGGTTCCCGCCGCGTCCTCACGCCGTTCGCGGTACCGGAACAGGTGCCCGGGCGGTGCTCGCGCTCCCGCTCCCGCCGCTCTGGCCGCGCGGGGTCCCTCCCGCCTCCGCGTGCGGGTCGGGGTATCCGTCCCGCGTCTGCGACGGCGTCGTGGGGAGTTCGGTGCGACGGCCCGGGATCTGCAGATCGTCCCGGGCAGGACGGACATGGTCACAGGGTCGGTTTCTCCGCGTCCAGGAGCACAGAGCAGCTCTCCGCCCCCGTGCGTCTTCCTCCGTTTCTGTCCCCAGTGCCCTGTCCTGGGACAGCAGGCCTGCCACCTCCTTGCTTAGATTTCCTCTGGGGCCCGTCGTTCCTTCTGCTGCGGTTGTAAATGGGACCGTCTCTTACTTTCTCTTTCCGACGGGTCGTCAGGAGCGTGCAGACGTGCACGTGGTGTGTGTGTGCTGCTCTCCTATCCTGCGAGTGTCCTCGTTTATTCTTCCGTTTCCCTTGGAAATAACGCCGCCAGTTATGTTACCAGCCAAAGTGGGTTTCTTCAGGAGTAGCGGAGAATTGCCATCCGGGCCCAGCAAGCTGTGGCAAAACCGCGGCCGAGCGGGGAGCACACGGAGAGGAACGCTGTTTCGCGGAGAAGAGGAAGTTGGGAGCGTGGTTTTGAAGCGAAGTCCGCAGGAGGAAAAGCAGGGCTGCAGGGCGAGGAGGTGCCTCCCGGGCCCAGCTGCAGGCGCGGTGGGTTTCCTGTAGGGGCCGCAGGGCACAGCTTCCCCTTGTGGGGCCTGAGCCTGGGGGTTCTCTCCGCGGAGGGTTCTAATCTTGGGTCTGTAGCCGTGGGTTGCTCCCGAGCCTGACCCTGGGTGGTGGGCTCCCGCTTCCAGCCTCCCCTCCCCACCTCCCGAGTCCACTTCGGTGAGATGTCCCTTCATTGATTTTCGCAGTTCTAACAGCTTATTAGTGGCGTCTTGTAGAAAATCGGAATTCCAAATCCCACTGCTGCCGCTGCACCCAAGACACGTGGCCACGATATAACCCTCTCACGTGCCTGTGGCTCACGTGCTGCCTCCTGCAGGGCACGTGGCCTCCACCGTGGGTGATCTGGGTTTGGGCAGGGCTCGGCCTCCATCACAGGGTTGACGTCATCTCCGCTTCTGTGGTGTGGGGCTGACAAGGTTGTTTGCAGGAGTAAGCTACTCTGTGATTTCAAACATGCAGTGAACGCGTCAGAGCAGCACAAATGCTTGTTATCTGCGCACTGAGATTCCCCAGTCCTTGTTTCTTTACCACATTTGCCACTTCACACAATACTTCGGTGCATTTTACCCCCAAACAGGGACACTCTCCTGAGAAACCACCACAGAACCCCAAATGAAGAAATCCTTGCGGTCTCCACATTGTAACCTAGACCACAGGCCCACTTCAACTGTCTCCACCTGCCCCACCATCTGAAAGGTGTTTTACATCCTGATCCATTTTATTTTTCTGGAACTTTCCCTTCTTTGTGTAACCTGGATGGATTAAAAAAGTTTTCTTTTAATATTTATCTTTATTTTTGAGACAGAGACAGACAGAGCATGAGCGGGGGAGAGGCAGAGAGAGGGAGACACAGAATTCGAACTGTCAGCACAGAGCCTGATGCGGGGCTCAAACTTGTCAACTGCAAACTTGTCAGATCATGACCTGAGCTGCAGTCAGACGCTCAACTGACTGAGCCACCCAGGAGCCCCAGTAACCTGGATGGATTTAAAGAGCAAGATGGTTCCAATCTGAGTGGCCTTTCCGGAAGGCTTCTGTCACTTAGGATGTTTTCTGGGTTCATCCATGCTGTGACATGTATCAATTCTTCATTCATTTTTTCACCATGATTAGACACAAATAACATTTACAGTTTCAAACATTTCAGGTATACAGGTCTATGGCCATAACTACGTTCACACTGTTGTATATCATTCTCCAGAACTTTTTCATGTTCCTGGAGGGGAACTCTGTATCTAATGAACCCTAACTCCCCCTGACCCTTTTCCCTTCACCCCTGTAGCCACATTCTACTTGGTGTCCCTGAGTTTGATTTCGCTGGACCTCACATAAGTGGAACTTTATAGTACTTGTCCTTCTGTGGCTGGCTCATTTCACTCAGCATAATAACTGCAAGGTCCAATCCATGTTGTAACGTGTGTCAGAGTTGCTGTCCTTTTTAAGGCTGAATTGTATTCTATTGTGTATACACCACATTTTATTTATTCATCTGTCAGCGGTCACTTGGGTTGCTTCCATCTTTTGGCTGTTGTGAAGAATGCTGCTATGAATATGGGAACATGAATGCCTGCTCTAGGGTTTGCTTTCAATTTTTTTAGGGTCTATATGCAGAAGTGGGAAATCTGTGTTAATTTTTGAGGAGCCACTATACTGTTTTCTACAGCTGTACCATTTTATTTTATTCCTTTATATGGAAGAACAATATTGCTGTTTATGGATCAACCCCATTTTGTTTATCCATTCACTCACCAAGGGACATTTGCATGGTTTCTACCTTTTGGCTACTGTGATTAGTGCTTCCATGTATGTTTGTGAACATGCTATTTTTTTTTTTTAATAACTGTTGTCAATTCTTTGGGATATACATCTAGGAGTAGAATTGTTGAGCCATACGGTAATTCTGTTTTTTCTTTTTCTTTTTTCTTTTTGATGAAATGCCAAAGTGTTTTACACAGAGGCTGTACCAATTTACATTTCCACAAGCAAGGTTTGAAGTTTCCAATTTCTCAACATCTTTGCCAACATTTGTTATTTTGTAGTTTTCCTGATTATAGCAATTTTAGTGTGTGTAAAAAGTATCTAACTATGTTTTATTATTTTTTAGTTTATTTTTGAGAGAGAGCTAGGGAGAGAAAACGGGAGGGGCAGAGAGAGAGAGAGAGAGAGAGAGAGAGAGAGGAAGAGAGAGAATCCCAAGCAGGCTCCACTCTGTCAGTGCAGAGCCCATTCCAGGGTGAAACTCATGAACCGTGAGATCATGGCCTGAGCGGAAATCAAGACTCAGATGCTTAACCTACTGAGCCACCCATGTGCCCCTTTAACTGTGATTTAAATCTTCATTTCCATAAGGACTAATGATGTTTAACATCTTTTCATGTGCTATTCACCATTTGTATGATTTCTCTGGAGAAGGGTATATCCAAGTCCTTTGTCCATTTTAAAAATTGGGTTGTCTTTTTGTTGATGAGTTGTACAAGTTCTTTACATATTCTGTATAACAGATTCTTATCAGATAAATAATGTGCAAATGTTTTCTTCCATTCCGGGGGCTGCATTTTCTTTTTTAGGATAGAATCTTTTATGTATTAAAGGTTTTTAACTTTGAGGAAATTAAATTTATCTATTTTTTCTTTCCTTGCTTGTGCTTTGCTGTCAGATCTAAGAGCATTGCTAAATCCAAGGCTCTGAAGATTTATCTACATTTATTTCTTCTAGAGTTTATAATTTTACCTCTGACATTTAAGCTTTTGATCCACTTTGAGTCAATGATTATGTGGTGTGAGGTAAGGGTCCAATTTCATTCCTCTGCACATGGGCAGCCAGTTGTCTAGCAGCCTTTGTTGAAAAGACCATTATTCCCCAGTGTAATGTCTGCTCTTGTCAAAATTCAGTTGACCATAGATGAAGATGTTTATTTCTGGGTACTCTATTAAATCCCACTGATTTGTATGTATATTTTTATGATAGTATCACAATGTCTTATTTACTGGTGGTTTGTATTAAGATTTGAAATTTGGAAATATGGGTTTCAAACTTTGATTTACTTTTTCAAGATTGTTTTGTTTATTTTGTGGTCCTTTGATTTTCCATAGGACTGTTAGGATTAGCTTGTGCTTTTCTTCCCAGAGGTCTTTGTGAATTTTCCAGGGAATCACACTGAATCTGCATGTTGCATTATGTACTATTGCCATTTAGCAATAGTAAGTCTTTTCATCACCATGAGGTGTGTTCAAATTTATTTAGATGTTCTTTAATTTCTTTCAGCAGTGTTTTGTAATTTTCAGTGTACAAGTATTGTACCTTGATTGCACCTATTCCCAAGTATTTTATTAATGTTAATGTTACCTAAAATGGAATTGTTTTCTTAAATTCCTCTTCATATGATTCATTGCTAGTGTATATAAATAAGAGATATTTTTGTGCATTGATATTTTGTCATATAACTTTCCTGAATTAGGTAACTAGCTCTAATAATTTTTTATTGATTCTTTAGGAAATTATATAGGATGATGTCATCTCTGGTGTCTGAATAGACATAGTTCTACTTTTTCCTTCCACATGTGGTTGCCTCTTGTCTTTACTCCTCGCTTCAAAACTTTCAGTACAATATTGAGTAATGGGTGGGAAACACAGCATCCTGGCCTGTTTGCATCTCTGAGGAAATCTTTCAGTCTTCAAAACTGAGAATGATGTTTGTAGGTTGATTAAAAAATGATCATTTATTCATATTTTCTTCAGTGGTTATATTATTAACTAGCATTGGATTTTGCTTAGTGCATTTTTTGCATCAATTAATATCACAGATTTTCATGTAAATAATTATTGTGGTGCATAACATTGCCTGGTTTTACTATGTTAAACAACCCTTGAATGTCTGGTGCACTTCCTGCAGGTACACAATACTTTTAGGAGCTTTGGGTTTTATATTGCTATTATACTCTGGAGGATTCTACACGTAGGTCTTTTTCTGGTTTTGTAATGTAGTGATGTAATATGAATGTGAAAGGTATCAGGGTTTAAAGATATATGGCCGAGGCTGAAGAGGGCATGGGTTTTGATTGCAGGTGCTTAAAGGTTAGGGTTATATTTATGGTTAAAGTTAGGGATTGTGGGTCAGATCTGGGTAAGGATAAGGTGAGTAGGTGGAGAGCCAAAGTGAAAGTCAGGGTATAGATCAGACTCCTGGGTAAGGAAGAGAGTCAGATTAAGATTTGGATTCAAGGTAAGGGTAAGCGTTGGAGGAGGGGGATAGAATAAAGGTTAGGGAGTAGGGATTAGGGGATAGGGATGAAGGGTTAGGGTTAGGGGGTTAGGGTTAGGGTTAGGGGTTAGGGTTAGGGGTTAGGGGTTAGGGGTTAGGGTTAGGGGTTAGGGGTTAGGGTTAGGGGTTAGGGTTAGGGTTAGGGTTAGGGTTAGGGTTAGGGGTTAGGGGTTAGGGTTAGGGTTAGGGTTAGGGTTAGGGTTAGGGGTTAGGGTTAGGGTTAGGGTTAGGGGTTAGGGGTTAGGGTTAGGGTTAGGGGTTAGGGGTTAGGGGTTAGGGTTAGGGTTAGGGTTTAGGGTTAGGGTTAGGGTTAGGGTTAGGGGTTAGGGTTAGGGTTAGGGTTAGGGTTAGGGTTAGGGTTAGGGGTTAGGGTTAGGGTTAGGGTTAGGGGTTAGGGTTAGGGTTTAGGGTTAGGGTTAGGGTTAGGGTTAGGGTTAGGGTTAGGGGTTAGGGTTAGGGTTAGGGTTAGGGTTAGGGTTAGGGTTAGGGTTAGGGTTAGGGTTAGGGTTAGGGTTAGGGTTAGGGTTAGGGTTAGGGTTAGGGTTAGGGTTAGGGTTAGGGTTAGGGTTAGGGTTAGGGTTAGGGTTAGGGGTTAGGGGTTAGGGTTAGGGTTAGGGTTAGGGTTAGGGGTTAGGGGTTAGGGGTTAGGGTTAGGGTTAGGGTTAGGGTTAGGGTTAGGGTTAGGGTTAGGGTTAGGGTTAGGGTTAGGGTTAGGGTTAGGGTTAGGGTTAGGGGTTAGGGGTTAGGGGTTAGGGTTAGGGTTAGGGTTAGGGTTAGGGTTAGGGGTTAGGGTTAGGGTTAGGGTTAGGGGTTAGGGTTAGGGGTTAGGGTTAGGGTTAGGGGTTAGGGGTTAGGGGTTAGGGTTAGGGTTAGGGGTTAGGGTTAGGGTTAGGGTTAGGGTTAGGGTTAGGGGTTAGGGTTAGGGTTAGGGGTTAGGGTTAGGGTTAGGGTTAGGGTTAGGGGTTAGGGGTTAGGGTAGGGTTAGGGTTAGGGTTAGGGTTAGGGGTTAGGGGTTAGGGTTAGGGGTTAGGGTTAGGGTTAGGGGTTAGGGTTAGGGTTAGGGTTAGGGTTAGGGTTAGGGGTTAGGGTTAGGGTTAGGGTTAGGGTTAGGGTTAGGGTTAGGGTTAGGGTTAGGGTAGGGTTAGGGTTAGGGTTAGGGTTAGGGTTAGGGTTAGGGTTAGGGTTAGGGTTAGGGTTAGGGTTAGGGGTTAGGGTTAGGGTTAGGGTTAGGGTTAGGGTTAGGGTTAGGGTTAGGGTTAGGGTTAGGGTTAGGGTTAGGGGTTAGGGGTTAGGGTTAGGGTTAGGGTTAGGGTTAGGGGTTAGGGTTAGGGTTAGGGTTAGGGTTAGGGTTAGGGTTAGGGGTTAGGGTTAGGGTGTTAGGGGTTAGGGTTAGGGTTAGGGGTTAGGGTTAGGGTTAGGGTTAGGGGTTAGGGTTAGGGTTAGGGTTAGGGTTAGGGTTAGGGTTAGGGTTAGGGTTAGGGTTAGGGGTTAGGGTTAGGGTTAGGGGTTAGGGGTTAGGGGTTAGGGTTAGGGTTAGGGTTAGGGGTTAGGGGTTAGGGTTAGGGTTAGGGGTTAGGGGTTAGGGGTTAGGGTTAGGGTTAGGGTTAGGGTTAGGGTTAGGGTTAGGGTTAGGGTTAGGGTTAGGGTTAGGGTTAGGGTTAGGGTTAGGGTTAGGGTTAGGGGTTAGGGGTTATAGGGGTTAGGGTTAGGGTTAGGGGTTAGGGTTAGGGTTGGGGTTTGGGGTGTTAGGGTGGGTTAGGGTTAGGTTAGGGTTAGGGTTAGGGTTAGGGTTAGGGGTTAGGGTTAGGGTTAGGGTTAGGGTTGGGTTAGGGGTAAGAGAAGACGTATAGATGCTCTTGAGGGGGTTAGGGGGGGGGGGGGGTTTAGTGGTTACGGGTTCAGGGTGTTCGGGTAGGGGTTGGGGTACTACACGATATACTGTATCGATCTGCCT